>NC_058061.1:10109283-10836783 GCF_020085105.1 Siniperca chuatsi
TGTCAAGCTACCTCAACTTCCCTGATGGATGATGTGGAGCTCTGTTGTTTGCCAACAGCTGGAGATGGGTTGTAGCTAAATTACACCCATGAACATGCAAGATAGGAATATTATACAAGGCATCGATCCACAGGTAGAGAAGTCCTCTCTTCAATAGTAAGGTGAACTGGTGACTGAATATTGGACTGGACATTGAGAAATTGTTCATTCATCGTCATTTGTCAAGCAAAAATGCCAAACATTTGCTGGTTTTAGCTTCTCTTCTGTTGCTTTTTTCAAGGTTGAAGGTACATTTATTTGTCATCGTACAACACAAGGCTGCACAATGAATTTAAAGTTGTAGCCCCCTTCACACTACACACACAGAACATATATACAAATATTTAAAATTAGAATAAAATAAAAATAAAAACAATATATACTGTTACTTATATACATATATTATACAAAGCTAGTGGTATAGTAATGTGCAAAACCAGCACAACAGAAAGTTCCATGTCATTTATTTATACTGGAGTGCAGAGGATGAGGTGGAGATAAGGATCACAGCCTTTTCTGCTTTATACTATTATATACTGAATATCTTTTGAGTTTCTGACTTTTGGTCAAAAACATGCAATTTCAAGATGTGTCCGTGGCCTCTCAGGACTTCTGGTGGGTATCTTTAACTTTCTTTTACTTCATTTTATAGACTGAATGAATAATCAGTTAGTTAAAAACAAAACAACGTATGAATATAATCATCAGCTCTAATGTGAACCAAATTATTTTATATATTAGTACACTAATGACATGGCCAAAGAAACCTCTCGAGCTTACCAGTGTTTTATTTATGCAGTTATACAGTAAGCTTAAAGCACCCTTTGATGACACATAATGGAATAAATAAACAACCCCTCACATTATAAAGTATTTGTGCAAGCTATTTGTTTTTCTTTAGCATGTATGAAAGAGATCATGCGATGTTTGTATGTATATGTGTGCGAAAGAATGGGGCTGTTATTGCTTAATTTGACAACATAAGTCGTGAATTGTGTAACGCCTCTTCTGTCCTAGCATTCCATATTCATTTGATACTATTTTTAGCTTGCTGTAAGATTATATAGAATGAGACATACTGTTCTCCAAACATGTGATCCGCATCACTGAGACTACTTGCATGCTCTTTGGCATTACCTTAGTTTTTCTATGCTGTTCACAAATAGCACCACACAGTAGGATGGATGAAATAATATACATTGAATGAAATAATTCAGGATGCCTGCACTAAGAAGGAAAGATATGAACATAAAGAATATTGAATAAATGTCTTCACTGTTTGATTGAGGCCAAGTCTACTCCCCTGGAGAATCTCCTTTTTCTCCCCAGACACATTGGCATTCTTCACAGCCACAGAGATGAGAGGCTTCCCGATTCATTTACACAAAGGCAGTCAAAATGTGGCAGCCCGCAATCTTTGGCAAATTAGAGCAGTGCAAGCGGTGTGGTGTGGACCCGATCAGTGGCCGAGGAGGGGAGGTGGAGGTGGAGATCTGTCTGTTACATGGGACTCATCACATGCCTTTGTGTGTGCCCACCCCCCACTGCTCCACAAGGAAGATTTGTGACACAGATTTAAGGCGGCCTGTGTTACCTAACCTCTAAATCAGCCCCCCTCCCACACAGCAGACCCTCGGCCCTCCTTTACATACAGACGCACTCAGACACACTCTGCCTGGTCATGGAAGGGGCGTGTAGGACGGTGGTGGAAGGGGGCTGGGGGCGAACTGCTGCAGTCAAAAGCCCCCTCTCTGCGGATCAAGCGTCCGCCTGTCTGGTAATGTGTTGTCATTGACCAATTAGGAAATCCAGATCAAACAGGCACAGGGAATGGCCCCTCGCTGCCCCTCTCTAAGCACTCTGCTCTTTTTAATTGAGCACATTTGTGGAATGAGAGGCTTCTCCCTGGAGGGACCGATGGCTGCAGATACGAGCAAGCTGTTAACACAGGATCAGTCCGCTCAGTAAGGTTATCAAATAATCTGCTGATATAAAAAAAAACGTCTTTATGAGCCATGCCAGTTAGAGGACCCTAATGCAGGTCTGTGGAGTGTAGGAGAAGATTGTTTTCAGAGGAAAACATGCAGGTCCTTGAAAGTTCGGACACAAAAACATGAGAAAGTTAATGAAAAACGTGGAAATTCTGTATGCTTGTTTTGATGTTATTAGCAGGCACTGATTTATAATCAATCGTTTAAAGTGAGACTATGTAACTCTTGCTGAACATTGGCCACCGTGGCCACAATTCACAATCATGTGATGATTTTAGATGCTAAAACATAGTGTAGCAGTAGCAGTTAGAGTGGAGTCATCAAGTCAGCTAACTGACTCTGTAATGTACTACTGGTCAAACCAGACCAAGTAAGGCTGTAGCAGCAAATCCCCTGAATGTATTGAATTTAGTAATGGTGTAGGCTATTTTCTGCTTATGAATTCAACTTTTCATTTGTAAGAGGACTGTTATTTCATCTTTCAAAAGTTATATAATCTTGTTTTATTGTATTTGATTAAACCAGGAAAGTGCCTCACAAAGATTAAAAATAATATTTACAAGAATCCTCATTAAGATAGCTGCAAAACATAGAACATATAACAAAATATATGACGCAGACTTGTGATAAAATGTTTAAAATATGAACTATCAACAATACAAATGAGATCAGTGATAATGTGAAATCGATTCATAATTAAAACAAATGCAATTTTAAAATTCTTAAAAAGAGATAAATAAAATTGATAAACGACATCACAATGCAAACATTTTCTGTTTCTCTCTGTTTTATATCATTGTGGACTGAATTTCTTTGGATTTTGGACTGTGGGTCAGACAAAACAAGCAATTTGAAGACGTCTCCTTTGTCTTTGGGGACTTGTAATGGGCACTGTTTTTTTGACATTATTAGAGACAGAGATTAAACAATTAATCGACTGATCAAAACGATAATGGATAGATAATAGATAAAGACGATAATCATTACTTGAAGCCAAGAGACAAACTCTGATTAGGATATTTTAAAAATAGAGATGTTATTGAGGTCGTTATGAGTGCTGGCAGTTTGATGGTATGTCTTCTCAGGCGTCTTTGGTGAAACAGAGAAAGCTCATGTTGCTGCTGTCCATCAGTGTCTGGGCAGGTTGAGCTCATGCACTATTTAAAATCTCTTCCTCTCACTCTCTGCTCTCTCTCCTCCCATTCGCTTAAAGTTACAAAAGGCCAAAGGTCACTGGCACAGGGGAGACAGGAAGGTCCTCCATCCCCCTGCCCACATCAATAACCCGATCAAACACACACACACAAGCCAACAAACACACACAACAGGCCCTAACTTAATACCACTGCCCGCACACCTTACACACTTGTGAGGCAGCGAACACACAAACATGCGCACCCTCGTGTTCTGCTCTCAGCCTTCTTTGAATTCCTTCCCGTGTATCTTGCAGCTCGCCTGTCACTCCTCCCCCCAGCGCTATCAGTCTCTCTCTCCCAGACCTCATAATGGCTCCTCCTGGGTAGCCGCTGCGTCTGCCGCTCCCACTATTTCTAAGTTTTAGCTGGCCGGATCAAGTGTGGTATGTGGAAAATGAACAGCCACTCACAGGAGGGACACATGAGCTGAATGCATAATAAACCAGGAGACTGGCAGGAAAAAAGAAAGCAGAGAAAGGAGGGGGGGCACTCACAAGTTGTCTGAAGCAGTGTCAGCACCTACACGGCAATAATATCACTCATCGAAATGGAAATAAAATGCTTCTTTGACTTTTCCTCTGTGCTCACAATCAAGTGTTTCAAGGGGCTGAGGGTAGTAGTGACAGCTTTCCTTGAGAGATATTGGTTGCGAATTCACCTCATATCGCAGGAGTTAGTGCAGGTTTACACTCTGGCTCGCTGGTTTCATCATCATCATCATCATCATCACATGCCTACAAAATTCCTGGAGGATTGCGGTGCAGAGGGGAGCTTGGCAGCGAGTGGTGAGGCTGATAGACCTGCACCACAGGCAGGCACGGAGAGATTGAGGCTAACTGGCTAGCTGCTAGCTCCATGCTGATCTGCATTTGGTGGGGCTCTTTGGAGGTGACATGCAGTCATGCGGCTCATCTGTGCTGCCTCCAGCGCCGAGGGGGAATTGACCCCCCACTCCCCTCCCCTGCTATTAGCGTTAGAGTGGAAAGAAATTAAAAGAGTAGCTGTTTGGAGGAGGTGGTAGAGGACAAATAGGAAAAGGATAAACCATGATGCTCCTCATCTTTGTATGTGGCTAGTACCATCTCCTTGCCCTTTGCTTGCTCTGGTAGCCAGACGAGTTGGAAGGTGGGTAGGGGCTTTGTGAGAGACTGGCCCCCATCTGCCTTTGTCCTTTTTTTCTTTTTTTTTAATCGCAGGCAGCGATAGGCCTCTGAGACTTAGTGAAACGTTACACTTGGTTAGAGAGGAGATATTGCTTAGGCCCCTCTATGATCCCCGACCCTCTGTTTTCTTCTTCTTCTGCTGCTGGGGGGGGTTGTAGCAGCAGCAGTGGTGGGGGCTTCAACCACGCCACCCTCCTGCCCCCACCACCATGCTCCCTTTGCTTTTCTAATCACGCTGCAGATGTGCCTGATGGCTGAACAATCTCTGTGTACAGAACGTGGGGCTCCCGCAGGAATCCAGGAGGCTTGCTTATGTGAGCTGTCATGAAAAAAAAAAAAAAGTGAGAGGGCAGGGAGGGAGGGAGAGAGGGAGGGACTGAATGTGGGTCTGCGTGTGAGAGAGAGGGAGTGGAGTGAGTTAGAGGGAGAATGGGAGATGGAGAAAGACAGAGGGGAAGAGGGAGAGATCAGTGAACAGCGACCAACGCAGCAGGACTCCTTGGATTGTGTGTGCGTGTGCGTGTGTGTGTGTGTGAGTGAGTGGCACAACTGCGAGCCCACCCTCGCTCACGGCTGCCGCTGGAGCTGCAGAGCAAACCACATTAAATAAAAGAAATCCATTCCCAAGCCTGTTAAGGAGCCATGTGGGGAGGTGTGAGTGTGCGTGTGTGTGTGCCTGCACACTCGAGTGGCTGTGTGTCCATATGTGTGTGCAGCAAAGAAATGGGGGAAGGGAGGAGGAGGTGATGGCGAAGGGCTGAGGGGAGGGGAGGTAGAGCAGGGAGGTGGGACAGGCAGGAGGCAGCTCATATTATCCTCCGTGCCAGCTCTGGATGGAGCCTGCCGAGGATTATGGCACATTCTGTAAAGCAACAATGGAAGCGGCGCCGATTCGTACACATTTCCATCCTCCCTGCTTTTTCCTCTGTCGAACAAACACAGCTTTGTCCTCACTGCCTGCCTGGCCACTTACCAGGCAGAGAACCAGGCAGACACCTGGAGTCCTAGAGTTGCCCTCTCCAAACTAAACACCCCTCCCTCAGTGCAAGAAAACAGCGTCTCTACAATGTTATGATAATTAAAGGGGAGCTTTCACGCCGGCCTCGGCCGACAGTTGGAAGACAACAAGACATATATTGGAATCAGAGCTCATTAAAACCATGAGGGTGAAGAGATGCTTCCTCGCCCTTCTCTTCCTCCTCCCTCATCTTTATCGGCCTTAAGCAAGTGCTGCAAACAGCCGAGCCCTAGTCAATGATGGCACAGATTAGTCCTTTATTGCCTAATTCACCTACAATAGACGACACGCGGGGAAGCGATCACCTTGAACAGCGTCTCAACGTGTCCCCACGAGGTGCGAGAGTGATGCTGATTTCTCCACTCAGGCCACCTCGTTCCATTTTAATAGTGTCAGCAGTACTTTCGATTAGTGAGGTGTGTGCGTTTCTCTGTGTGTGTGGGTTGGTTGAGGGGGGTGTTTCACACAGCTCTGCGGAGGTGTAACACCCTGCCTGTTGTGTTGTTGTAAAGCACATTAGGAGTAACCGAGGGTGTTGTTATGGTATCATGATGCCAGTCCAGCACTCAAGGGAAGGTGAGAAGATCTGTGTGTGTGTGTGTGTGTGTGTGTGTGTGTGTGTGTGTGTGTGTGTGTGTGTGTGTGTGTGTGTGTGGATGGTGTGTGTGTGTGGTTGGGATGGTGGCCAGCGTGGCTTGCTGTCTTTCTACTCCTGCAGCCACCCTCCAACTCTCTGCTTGTGTACGATACTTCGGACAAGTCACTCTTGAGGCAAGAAATGCTTCTTTATTAAAAAGCTGCATCTGTGTCTCCATTACAGCATAAGTTCGGTTTATTTAAAGTCCTGTCCTCTCAAAAAATGTGTTTAGCTTATTGTTACTTCACTTGGAAATCTGACATTCACTTTGCAGAATGATGTATGTGCAGAGTTTGACAATAAAAGGCTGCTTCTATATGCTAAGTTTAAGACGTGCACATCCAAGATGATTTTGTGACATCACAACTAGTTTGGAAGCCAATCATGGTCCAATATGCAACACAAGTGTGATTTGGCACACATACTCTGAGAATGGACTTTTCAGTGAAGCAGGAGACCTCTTATGTCCAGCAGTTAAACTTTTGAAAGGAATATTTGCATATTCATAGATTCTGTATTTTTCAATGGGGGAGAAGGAGTAATGTTATTTTAAGAATTTTTAACTAGGTAATTGAACTTATTTTCTGTAAAAACTATATCAGACACAAATGATTATGAGTATTATTATTACATCTTTAAACTTTGGTTGTCATAGTTTTTGCCATCAGTAATAATAACACTGTATTCACCAAGTTAACTGCTGAGATCTGGGGATGCAGCGATATCGAAAGTCCAAGACAAGAAAGACGAGCACTCAGGTGATCATAAAGAAATAAAACGAACCCCCTGGTTAGCCAAACAAAAGAGAAAACAAAGGTGAATGGTAAAATTGTTAACCAAACTATCTGTTCAACATCCATTACAGTTTACAGACTAACGTCCTGGTTCAATGAGGGGTTATTACCCACATTCCGGGTATATTTTTATTATTATTATGCCCCTTTGAATGTATTTTGAGGGGCTTAGGATGCTTGAAAATTCTTGAAATTTTGCACACACGTCACAGCTGGCGAAAATTTCTGCAGTGATTGGACTCAGGTGTGTTTGGGGGCTCTCTAGCGCCCCCAAACACACGCCATGGTTGGGAAAAGTTGCTTTGATCTTCATGAGATTTTCAGGTTCATTGCTCTCATCATAAAGAACATATTTCAGTTTCTTTTGAGAGTTTACCCAACAGGAAGTCAGCCATTTTGGATTTCCTGTGTCAATTTCAAATGTTTAAACACATGTTTGAGGTCTTTAGGATGCAAAAAAAGTCACAAAACTTTGCGCCCAGACTTGAACTGGTAAATACTTTAATTTGAGTCCACTTTTGGGCTTGGGGGTGGTACATCGGCTCTATAGCGCCTACTAATGACTTTTAGCCTTCAAAACGGCTATGGACTGTCGAAAACTCATGAAACTTGGCACACACGTTAGAAGGGGTGTGTTTTGTTTTATGGTATAGTCTAGAGCTTGGGTGTGGCAAAATGGCTTGATAGCACCCCCTACAAAATTTCAACGAAGCAGCCCCCGCAGTATGTTTCACCTAGATGTATAAAATTTGGGAGGCAGATTATCATCTCTAGACTTAAAAAAAGCGTCTTGGAGCCATACCCTAAACCCAACAGGAAGTCAGCCATTTTCAATTTAACGTGCCATTTTTCACCATTTACAGGCTCCATACACTTTAACAAACTCCTCCTAGAGAATTTATTAGATCGACTTCAAACTTGGGCAGTGTAATCTAAAGGCCGTTCTGATGCTAAATTGCGAAACTTTTTAGGTTTCCTCAAATGTTGTTGCCGTGTTGATGCAGCAAATTCTGGGTTCCAGAATTAGTAACTGTGCTACCTCAGCTCCACGGCCCGGAGGACTTCTACATGTCAGTATTGAGTTATAGTGATAGCACCACCTACTGGCAACAGGAAGCAAGCCGTATGTGGCAAACATCATCTGATCAGCATGAAATTTACATTGTGTGGTCTACACTTGATATACAGCAACATCTGTTGATGTGTCGAACATGGTCGCCATGGCAAACAGGAACTGGGAATAACTCAGCAATGTTTCAACTGATCAGCCACAAACTTCATATGGTTATTGATGGACCACTCCCGTTACACTTATGTGACATTCATGAGTCATAATCATAGTGCCACTTACTGGCAACTGGAAGCAAGCCACATATGACAAACATCATCCGATCTACATGAAATTTACATTGTGTGGTCTATACTTGATATATGGCAACATCATCTATGATTAGTGCGTGTTCTCTACCGCCACATAGTGGATGCAGGAAGTGATGTTTAACTCCTTCTCACAGTACCTGATGAACATTCAGAGCTGTGTCAGCCGGCCTCCAGTCACAAGACTGCGATTGTCACTCCCCCCGAGGCGTGCATGGAGGCGAAGGCCCTCTAAACACTGCTTGCAGCTTTAATCACTTTTAATTTTACCTGCAAATAAAGTATTTTAGATAATCTGGCTAAACTGTTGGCTTGTTTACCACCTGACAGATTGCCTGGTGACTCATCTCTTGCCCTGTCAGACTGTTGAGTTGTCACCATGTTCCCAGATCTTAGCAATTACTTTGGTGAGCATAATGTTATCATAACCAATGGCCAAAACTACAAAAATAAAACCAACATTGTAATAAACGAGAAATATCGTTTAGCAGCACTGTGCCTGGCCCTTGAGTAGCCTGACTGTTTTGGTTCGCAAGCCATTTATATGAATAAATTAAATCTGTTTACCACTTCCCTGTGCCTTGACAGCTCAGCTGAGAGACTGTGTAAAGCGGCGAGGGTTCGTGATCCATTTGTTCTGCTGTGATGGTGGGATAAAGCTAATCATTGTCTACCCTTCTCCCACTCAGGCTGTTTTCATCCTGCAGAGCAGAGGCACACAACTCGTCTATGTTACATTAACAGGCTAGAAACCCTCTTTGAAGATGCAGGGTTGGGTTTTGGGTGTCTGAAATAATGTTTAGATTCCAAACTGTGCAGTTGTGACAGTTCAAAAAGCAATCCCTCTTACTTACTGGAGATAATGTTCTGCTTCAGTGTCTTCATTCAACGTTATTTAGCGTCACCATCTTCTAGTCCCTGCCATGGCACAGTTTTGTCATCAAATTAAATCTGCAGCTCTTTTCAAGGTACACTTATGTAACATGATCACGTAATGAGGCAAACATGGACCCTGCCTGACGGGAGACAATCCTGTCCTCTGCGGGGTGCCGTGTGGAAACAAAGCTTTTAAAGTGGTGGTACAGGGGGGAAGAAAAACATTGTTTTACCCTAGAGGTGGGCTGATAGCACTGTGAAAAGCCCATTTGAAGAGGTAGGCCTCATCTGTCACTGGGCAATGGAGGAGGCAGCCATGCAGAAACCCCCTGATTATAAAGAGATAATTTCATCCAATCCTCCGGTGGTGCTCCATCACCTTGCCGCCATCCTTCACTGCCTTTCATATTTGTTCCCAGCCTGCATCTCCTCACCCGTTTCGTTTTATTACAGCTCCCACTCAATACATATATTTTAGCTCCCCCTTGAATAGGGAAGGAAAGCTGGTCTCCCTCCTCCCCTCTCACTCATCCCACCTCCAACCCCCCATGTGTTTTTTGTTGTGCAGGAATCCACAGCCCTCAACTTGTTGTATAACGCCTGCAGTGCAATTTAGTAAATTAAGGTCAAGTAACGGATGTATATGCACTGATTTCCCCTTCACACACTCGAAAGTGTGGAGCAGGATACGTTCATATTAGGTAATGGCACAGAGAAAATAATAAATGATAACATCTGTAAGATAGAAAAGAGCATGTAAATAGGGGGAAGGCTCATAATTGCATCTGTTGTTATATCTCCACAGCATCGTGGGTTTAATCTTTAATTTGACTCTTGTTAGTCATTAAAAATATAACAAAAGACTAGTGTTTAATTAGAACAAGTGAATATCTGAAAATTAAATTACTCCCCAACACAGTCATATCATACTTTTAAAAATTATCTTGGGAAGAAAATAAATGTAAATATGTGGACACAGGCTTTATAGTGCGGGAAGATCAGAAGTATCATTACAATGTGTGTATAACAGAAAAAAGCAGGGGTGATGAATGGCAGCCCAGCCTCTTTCTTTCCCCTCATTTTAACTCACTGTTGGAGGTAAGAAAGATGACATAGAGAGAGCAAAGGGAAGGGCAGGAGGGAAGAGAGACAGAGAGAGCAGGTCGACTTGCTCATCAATAACCACAAGGTCAGACAGGCAGTGCCGGGCTGAGTGGGCCCTGTTAGGAAGCAGCAGCTGAGGATTTGTAGAGCTTGTAAAGGCTTAAAGCAACACCGCTCCGCCTTCTTTGTGCCACAAGCCAGGCCTTTGAAGGGCCAGGGAGACACCTGCTGGTGGCTGAGGGGCACGAAGGTCCGGGGCCACCTTCGCCAAGGATCAGCTCAGTATCAACTGGCACCAAGAGGGGACTGAAGGGAGTGTTATAGTAGCAAACACCAGAGGGATGTAAAGGAAGTTAGTGCATGAACATATATCATCGCTTATTCTGATGCCTTTTTTCTTGTGGGAAATTCAGAATGTGTTCATTGAAAATACTGAAAAACAGTTTCTATTTCTATGCTAGTAGTTGTGGTGTTGATACATTTTAGAATTATTTATTTAATGTATTTTTTTTTAATTATTATTAACCTTTTCACCCAGATAGTCTCTTGAAATCATGATATTTCTTATTTGAGAAAGAATATATTGAATCAGGTTTGTTGACTCCTGGTCGTAAATGCCTTCAAATTACCACATTTATAACATTTACAAAAACAAATATATATAAAACGTTATATTTACAACCTTAAACCAACCCCCCAAAATCCTGCCAAGTCACAAAGGTGTTCAACTAGTGAGCCCAGACCTCCCTCAAGTCTCAACAGTCCGTCTATGTGAGACTTCAGAAATGTCAATAAACAAATACTTTCCATCTGCAAAGTCAGAGTGGAAAAACTCCTTCGATTCCGATGTCTCTTTTCTTTATGAGCTTTCTAATTTATGGAGAGGAATGCACTAGTGTGCCCTTCTCTCCTCTCAAGTACAGGCATGAGCAGCTCCAATAGGTAGCATAAAAGCTCTTTAGCTGTCTAGTGGAGTAGATTACTGGCCCTACCGTTAAATCCAGCTAGAGACCCCTAAGTGAGCATTATCAGTATGGTGCAGCATGCTGCCTCCTCTCTCTCTCTTTTCCTCTCTCTCCCTCATCTCACCGGTACTTTGTGCAGTGAAATTTCTCACTGTGTGATGGTAATGGAGAAAGATGGCGTGGGGGTGGGAGGGGTCTGAGTGATGGGGCCAAGTGTTTGAGTGAGAGATGATGCACCGCAGGAAGAGATGCCCCTGCAGTAGCAAGAAGGAAAAATTGAGACAGAATGAGATAAAGGGGGGAAGAAGGAGGGGTACGCTTAACACCACCCATATATGTGCTTATTAACTCACTTACCCCTCCACATGAAACTGCAGGTCACTATGAGTTATAGCCGACACCCCGAGTGTGATATTTATTTGATGTTGAATGCAACATTAAATCAAACCCCTACGGGCAAAATTGATAACCTTTAATGTAGCTTGTAATACTTTTTAACTTGTGATAATGTTATGTAGCATGCCAGATCACAGCCCTATTGTTTGCCTTCTGTGAAAAATTATTCCTCTGGAAAAAAAGGAGAGAAAGAGGTTTTCCATAAGCTGCTGCTCCAAAATCAATAGTGCGCTGTAAGGGGTTTTGTTAGAGGAACTCTTATGTAGCTGGAGAGCGATGGGAGGAGGAGGGAGAAATGAAATGTAGAGCATGTCTGGGCCCAGGGTACAGATAATTGTTAACCAAAGATTACATAATGGCTAAGTAATGTAAACAGAGCACCACATGCCAAGTTAATGTTCTCACAGGCCAGGATGGAAGGATTTCATGCAGTTTTCTGAGATAATGCTGCCAGTCTGGCAGGCTCTACACAATGTGTGTGTGTGTCCCTCCACCTCTGTTCATTTTCACCCCAAGGTGCTTTAAACATGGTCAGACATCCTCTCTAAGTCATCCAGTGTGTCCTCTCCGAAGGTGTATGACAGCGTTCGGGGCAACCGCCAAAGCTTGTTAACGGTGTCACAAGGAGCTGAGAGGAATGTCATCCTTTGGGCTCTCTGAGGTGCTTGTCACCTGCCAAATCAATATCTCACCGCTCAGCTCACAGCGCCACACACACATTCACACACTAAACTGCAATATCCTGGTGGTGATGGGTTTGGCAGCTTCCCTCAGTAGAGGCGAGCTTTGACACGTGTCTGTGTTTCTGTTGCAGAACGCTCCAGTTTAATGGCTGGCAGGTAGAGGCCGAAGAGGGACAATCAACATGAACTCGATTCCGTCGATGGACAGACACATACAGCAGACCAATGACCGTCTGCAGTGTATCAAACAGGTGAGTGTTGTGTCACTTGTCTGATTTCGCAGGTCGCTTTATGCTATGCTACCTTCTTAATGTGGTACAGGTGGTTAAGTAAAATCTTGAGGAACTGGTACTTTATTTTAGCATTTCCATTTTGGTAAACTTTTTACTTTTACTCCTACATTTACATATTTCAGGGGTAAGTGAACTTTTCAGCTTTTCTGAAAAACAGCTGTTTTATCTTGATAATGATGCATTTTTGCATTTTAAAGAGTTTTAGCAAGAGAAAATTGTTAAAGAATCTTCTGAAACTATAGAGGAAAATGTCATCTTCCAACCTTGTATATCTAGTTTTGGGAATTTTTCCTGCTTCCCTGCTCAAGGTTTTCCATGACAGTGTATAAAGACTCAGCTCCACCTGCAACATGTACAATAACAGGCTAACAAACTAATATAAATATCTAAATCTAAAAGTACTTACTTTGATACTTAATGGCAGCACTTTATTTTTGCACTGCGGTAAACTGTGGAAAGATACTCTGTGGTATGTGACTTCTACTTAATTAACCGTAGGACGTATTGTTATGTAAACATAGATTATGTCTAGCGTTAATATTCGCCATCTAGGCTCTGACCTCGTCATTCCCCTCAAGGAGGCACAGCAAAAAGACTGGGGAGTGATGATAATCACTCCCCCAGGAGAATGTAGAATCAGAGCCTGGATGCTTGATGGAGATGGGGCTTTTGTCAGTATAGCGTTCAGGTGTGGCAGAAGCCGGGGCAGCAAAAGAGTGAGCAGAGCATTACCAGCGTAAGTACAGTGACTTGATGGTGCATTGGATATATGTTGCAGTGAGAAGTGTATACCATGTGAGTTTACTTCTTGAACTAGCTTCATTAAAGGATATTAGTACTTCTTTCACCATTACTGACTACAAGTGTTAAATTATCTTCAGTGGGTTAAGAAAAAAGTTGTTTAACATTTGGCTTTTTGCTGTTGATAGAACAAAAGTAGGAAACTAACACTCTGAGTTTCCTTGTCTAAGTTTGTGCTTCTACACACATGTACACACACTATCACACAATCATGGCCAGAATGCACCTGAGTCTTCCTGTTTGGCCACAGTAAAGTGACTAATCTGTTTAGTCTTATTATCAGGACTGTGGTGTGACTCGGGTTACTGACTGGGGTCAAAGAGCGGAGGCTACCCTTCCTCCCCCATCATCACCCTTCTTTCTCCCTCCACCACTGCTGACTCCCAGCAAGTCCTTTTGTTCTCCTCTCACCACCGTTTGCTGCGGGACGAATCTCTGGCAGAATTAAACAGACATACTTGCGTAACCCCGGGCTACGGTGCTCTCCCTTTCATCTCTTTTCTTAACTCTGGGCTCCGCGCTGAGGTCCACCTCCTGAAAAGTACATCAGAAGGCCTTTGGGACAATGTATGGTGCTTGCACTTAAACACAGCTGTGGACGTGGCAAATTGTTTTACCCTCGGCAGGGAGTTCCCAGCTATTACTGAGAAAAAGACAAGGTGAGGCAGATAGCAAGACAGGGCGAGTGTTCAGGGAGCATACAGAGGGAAGCCCCTATGTGTAGAGACAGGCTTTGATATCCTTAAGTAATAAGGTAGCATGAGGTAAACACTCTCTGTCTTCAGTCTGGTTACCTTCCTCACAGCAGGATATTAAATATTCAATATCCACTCCTTTAGTTATATGGGAGGTGAAATTGGATTCTATATAAGCACTATTGCTAACAGCTGATGAATTATTCTGTAAAAGAAGTTCACAGATCAGGAAAAGGGATTTACATTGGTCTAACACAAAAGTGTAAACAATTCAAATGTTGCAGGGTTAAATGTATTAACCCTGCAAGGCAAAAATTTAAACAAACATGTCCCAATGTTAGCGGCACTGGAAGCAGCACATGGGTAAACATGCCAATTAGAGAGATCCATGGCATACAAGGAGGCCTCCAGTCCATCTAATAAATGGTTAAGCACCGGGTCATTTCAAACCAACCAGTAAGAGCCAGCACCCTGCTAATAGAGGGAGCTTTGTGCCGCAGACAATCAGGGTTTGGAAGGCCTGCATAATAAATACCATTTATGTCCTGCCAATTAGACTAGCAGTGAGCCCATTCAGCCGGTCGTCTATTCTCCTCCCCGCACACAAAGATGATCATCGGGGGAGATCAGAACAATTAACTCACTATCTTCTCCCCCTGCTCCCCATTGTCCAATATCCAAGCCATTAAAATAATTAAGGAAATATTGTAAACCAATCCAGCTGTTTGCTTTAATTGAAAGTGTGCACATGCTGAAATTTGGCATCTCGAAGGCAGTACGGACGTGGAGCAGGAATATAAATGAAGCCTCCTCCATTGTGTTGTTGTTTTCTGGAAGATGTGACATGTCTGTCTGAATACTCCCAGCCAGTGCAGCGGACAGGGGAACAAATTGATTTTGTTGCTCAAATGATAAATTACTGCTATGCGCGATGATAAAGTAGAGGAAATTAGAATCTGTCAGCCTGATTGAATCATGGGTTGAAAGTTAAATCAGAAATCATTACGGTGGTAATTTTTAAATTACCGTCTTGTAAAATTGCAATAATGTGATTTATAAATAATAACTTAACCTAACTCTTCATAAACTATGGAAACATAGTTATTTTTCACCCCAGTACACTAATTTTGATACTTAAAAAAGTAGGTAAAGTGGTAGGGGTCAATGACAAGACTGACACTTAACCCCTTCGTGATTTAATGTTTATGATTTCAGCTTCTAAAATTAATTGTTCTATTTAAACCTGAAACGATTAGTGGACTAATTGATTAGTCGACAGACAGAAATTTACTCAACAACAATTTTAATAATCAGTTAATGGTTAGTTAGTCATGTATTACGCAAAAATGCCAAACAAAAGCATGTGAAATGTGAGGATTTGCTGCTTTTCACTGTCTTAGATCATTGTAAATTGAGTATCTTGAATCCTGTATCCTGAATTGTTTTCACTATTTTGGGACATTTAAAAGGTTTAATTGATTAATCAAAAAAGAATTAGTAGATTGATCAATACTGAAATATGAGTCGCAGCCCAAATACTTTTTACATTAATATTTGGAAAAGGTAAACAATACTGATAGTGTTTGTTATCTTATGATGTCTGCAGGTGGTGCTAAATACGTATATGTATAACTTTTAAAGAGTGATACAGCAAAATAAATATGTTCACTTGTTTAACCTCCAAACAGACGAGGACACTTAAAAAAGTATACATAAAAGCAGTTATCTGATTTCACCCCCAACACACAGTTTCTCAATGGCACTTTCTTTTCCTCTTGCATCCTGGAATTGCACCGTTGTGAACACTTTGGGGAAGATGGGCTCCGTGATACTGCTGGTATCTATTTCAGAGACAGTAGTTTTCCTCTCACTGTGGGGAAGCCAGTGTGCTGTCAGACTCTCCACTCAGTGATATGTACAGGGGTTTGGCAGAAACTATGAACTCTCCTCTCACTGCAGGAGCACTTCCTCAGACTGCAAGCGTCAATATTTCAAGATAAACTGGAAAACAACCCTCTCTGTACTGCTGCTGCGCTGCACGGCTATGCAGCTGTTTTTGTCTGCCACTATGTTCTTTCTGGGGTTAATTGTCTCCATTAATATGTTTTCTGTGCTCTGGGGCGTCAACAACAGCAGCAAAACCAAAAGCTGTGATTTTAAAAGGGAAGAGTCTTTGCCAAATCGCGTGCACTGTCACATTCAGTTTAGCTGCAGATGTGCAGAACAAGTCGTTTCCAGACTTGACTATAGAGGATGACTGTATCTGAAGAAAGCTGTATTCTCAGGACACTGCAAGTCCTGTCCATCTTTGTTTCCCTCGAACTGGGCCGAGCTTTGACTGGAGTGTAAATGTTGGAGGATCATTCTCACCCAGGGGACGAGGATAGGGGGGAGTGAGGGGGTCTCTTGGCCGCTAGTTTAGGTTTGATTGGTGGGTTTTGGCCGGAGAAGGGGGAACATCTGTGGCGTGGCAGTGCCAAGCTCTCCATGTGACAGCCACACTGGTGGGACCAATTGTTCTGAGTGCAAAGAACAGTAATCACTTCAAGCCCAAGTGTTGGTGGTGTGTCGTCCCCCCCCTGCTACATATTCTCCCCCTTTTCCTCCCCCTTTCCATCCTTGGTGCGCTGATTGCGTGTGTTGTCTAGCTTCCAGACTCATCTAAATTTAGCATCTGTGGATGTGTGTGTTTCTCCAGGAGACTTTATCCACCAGTAGAATTTACATGCTCAGCAACCCCACCACGTCTCGGCCTAGTCTCCCCCAACAAAGACATGTTGGGCGTGTGGGGAACAGTCTCGGACAGAACATAAAATAAACAAGACTGGTTTCATCCGGCCCTTGTCAAACACCGGCTTTGTAAATTGATATGAAAGCTGCCTTATCAAATCCTGACCTCTGCTGCCCCCTAAAGAGCAAACGAGAAAAAAGCACTGTGAGGTAGTGACTGTAACGCTGTCACTTCCTCTTCTCCTTTTCTCCCTGACGGTGAAATCAAAGCACACAGACATGGTAAGAAAGCAGCCATTTACTTTAAGCTGACAAACCTCCTTTGATGCCATGGAGTGGGGGTCCATTTGTTCCCGGTTTGTACAAGTGCACTGCAAAGGCTTGTGTGCATTATCTCTCCAAAGGCAATAGATTACTGCAGAGTTGAGGTGGTGTGTCTGCTCTTCTATGTATAAAGTGATTCATATTGAGGTTTGAAAGCTTTTAGAGAAGAAATGATCAACAGTGAATCCGATATGGCGACCCAGAGAGGTCCATTTTTCAGTTTCCTTTGCTGCTCTACAGCAAGACAGACAACAGGGTTAGTGAGTGGGCTGCTGACTGCAGTTGGGGAAAGAATGCCATAAAGGGGTAGGTCAAGGAGCCTGTTGTCAGATAAAGTCACAGCACAGCTCAGGGCCGGCTGGTGAACTAAGGGCTTCCTCGGCTATTCATGCAGCCATACAGGGAGAATTATTGCACTCAGTGTCAAGGTGGTGCTACAGAAACCTTGGGAGAGTGAAGTGGAAGCATGAGTCTAATGGGGAAACCTACAATATAAGTCATCTAAAGTGTAATAAGATACATTTTGGTCAATGTGGTCGTAAAATGCTTTTTTCTTTTAAGCCACTTGGAGTGCTTTTAATTATTCATCACATTATTGACGTGGCCCTTGTTTTGGTGACAAGAGATTTTCTCTCTCACAAGCCATCCGTCCATTTTCCATCTCATATTTAGGGAGGCAGCAAACTAAACGGGTAGTCAAACCACATTCTCCACTTATGTTTCGTTTCGTTATTTTTAAAAGCAGGTGTAAAAACTTTTTTTTCAAGGAAATTGAAAGATTGGAGATGAGCAAATGTATTTTATATTTTGAAAATGTAGATTATGCAGTATAAGTATTAGTGTTTGATACCAATAGTGACTAAATCACTATGTCACAACTTTCATTTAAGCAGGCCAAGACCAATATGTAAAGGAGTTGGGGTTTTTTGTATCCTGTCATGCTTCAGTTTTATGCATATCATCTTGATTGTGTTTCAGTTATCACTATTCTGTTTCCTAGTGACCTTTGAATGTTACTGGACTCATATTCCCTAACTTTCCCCTTTTTTCCCTCCAGCACTTACAAAATCCAGCAAATTTCCAAACAGCAGCGACCGAGTTGCTGGACTGGTGTGGCGACCCAAGAGCCTTCCAGCGCCCCTTCGAGCAAAGCCTGATGGGATGTCTAACGGTAAGTCGCCAGTCACGACCCCCCTCTCAGCCTCATACTCAAAGGTTCAAGGACAATGAAAGGGCCACTAACATAACTGCTGCATTGGCTCTTTCCGTAACTCCCTCAGGGATACGTGGGAACTAATGTTTAGCTGCCTGATCTTCACTGAGGTCACTAGAAAATAAAAAGCATTTCACCCTGTAGAAACTACTGAGATTCAGTCACCTTTCAGTGACTTCAGTTACACTTTGTGCTGTGGCTCATGAAATCGGCACACTGGAACACAAAAAGGAGCGCAATAACGTTCTCAAACCACAAAGCAATCAGTGCTTATAGGGAAATACAGTTACAAAGCCCTTAATTCCCTTACTTAAATGCCTAGGGGCTTTTGATTAATTGAATAATTAGTATCCCATGACATTTGAAAAATAAGCCAAAATGGCAAAATGCATCAGAGTAACTTTCATTGTGAGTTGATCTAATCAGACACAATGTTACACTAAACTGTTGGAAGAGATAAATATTCACATGTAGCTTAAAGAATCCTTTACTCTCTCTCATGTTCAATGTGCATTTAAAGGGAATATGACACCAAAAATCTCACTTATCCTCTGTAGGCTGTAAGTCCATTTAGCCATATTTTGGTATATTATTGGCTAAATAGTATTTGAAACATATTGAACATTCAGAGGGACAACAGAATGGTGTTTTAATCAACCAAACTATGCCTAAATACACAGCTATATCGGCATATGTTGCTAGAGTGGTTAGCTGTTCACCTTTGTGCAACTACGTTAGCTTCTGTTGGTCACGAATGACAAAGTTAACAGCTAACTGTGCTTAACGGTTGTTAAGTTAGCCATAATTTGGCAAACATATGAGTGTTTGGAACATACCAGGCATTCAGATGGACAATGGTGCTTTTTTGTTCGTTTGTTTGTTTGTTTGTTTTTGCCATGGCTATAGCCACCATTGGAATCCATTGTAACTGTTTGAATCCAAGCTGACTATAGCTGCCATCCGCCACAAAGAAGCAAACCACAAACTGTTCAGATGAGCCACTTTTCAAACCTACGGGGGGAGGTTTATAGAATTTTAATGGAGTATTTCTTTAATAAAAACCTCTTTATTATTCTGTGTCAATACAGACAGGAGAGTTACAAAATGAAGGAATTACTGTCTGTCCTCAGAACAGACAGTCAGATAGAACAATGGATGGACTGCGGGTGTGTCACTCACCTGTCACCTTGGGCCATACTGTGCTTTAATATGCACATTTCCATACTGCCTCCAGCAGTAGATAAGAGATACATATAGCTCCTATTGGGTGCAATTTGTAACACTGTCGGGCAAGCGGGGCTACAGCAGGCAAAGGAACCAGAGTGATTTGTACTTGAACACCACAGTGAAACTGCTGTGACACATCCCTCCATTCAAGGGATTTTTTGTGTTACTGCTTTAATATGCAGCAGCAGGTGCCTTTTCCTCCATTTCACCAATTCAATTTGTTTCCTGCCGTGAAAATCTCAAGGCTTTTCCTTTTAGTTTATGGGTTGTATAGACCTTAGCGTGAGCCACAATGGGAGGGAGCACAGAGAATCTGATGTGATTGTGAAATTACCCGGTCTCAGACTGTAATGGTAAACATTTCACCCTGTTGCCTGCATGTTTGTATCTCACTGCTGTCTCAACATTGGCATTTGGTGATGGCTATACTGGAAAAAAAAAAGTGTTCTACAAACTAAATATTGTGTCATCAAGATAAATTTGCTATGGTACCAAACAGTCTGCCAGTGGGGTAAGCAAAACTGGCATGATAAGATTTCTTGAAATTAGACTAAACATATCTGACCTTAAAAACTTAAAAATGTCAAGTAAAAGGGTGCATAAAACAAGGTTATTTGTCTTTTAAATCATCTTAATGTAGGAGTTCATAAGACAATTTCTGCTTCTTACACCTAGAGTTTCACCAAGTTGAATTGCCCTTTTTGCTATGTAGTATGCACACTGCAAGGGGGAAAAACTGATGACTAAACCATTAGCATTTCTAATGCGCCAACGAATGATATAAGAAATCATAGATATTTTTTTTTTAGTGTTTGCGCAACTCTGCTCTGGTCAGTCTGTCTGCCTTTATCTTCTGTCAATATTGCAGATCTGGTGCAGGGTGTTTTTTAATGTGTCATGGCTCATGGGCTGCTTTGTTTTGTACTCCTCTGCGTAATTATTGTGTGGATTTGATGTCAGATCTGCGATTTTCAACGACTTGTCCGTGCAGTGTTGGCTACTGGGGCGCACCTCCTGCCAGCGCATTCAGTTAAGCAACCTCTCTCTCTTCATCTCTTTCACTTGGTTTTCCATTTTTTCACACAAAACATTGCAAACAAGAAAGCAAGATGAAAAACGTAAAACCTTTTTTCGCCTATCAGCCTTTTCTCTCTCTCGTCAATATGGTTAAGTCAAGACAACTAAAATCATTTGGTTAAGGTTAGAGAAAGAATGTGGTCATGGTAAACTACTGTAAACGCTAATTTCCGGTCTAAGATGATGTCGCCATACTGTGAATCAGGCCACTGGTACTATGCTGATGCTCTGCTGCCCTCTAGTGTGTGTGTGTGTGTGTGTGTGTGTCCCGTCTCACATACACTTTGCGGTATTCATGCCGCAAGTCACCATTTACCTCGCGACTGCAAAGTGGCAGAAAAAAATTCGTGACAACTATATGGTTGACAATCCACCACCTCAACTCCAGTGACTATGTACAATTTAAGTCCTGAAATTAGAACTACTTGTTGTAACTTCTTACACTAAAATTACCATTTAGCAAAATGTCCCTCACAAGTTTAGATTCTAATTAGATAGCCTATGCTCATATATCTTCTTCTTAATGGGGGATTCCTATAAATAAAGGCCAGATATACATACTCTGTTTTGGTGTCACGTCAAGACTATACTTACAGGAGATAATGATATGGTGCAGGGAGCAGTGTTCAGCTGTACTACCTCAGGGCTTGTCTTGAACTTCGAAGTGTGACAGCAGGATTGCGGCGGCTATGAAAACCCAGGCAGGGAGAAGAATCTGTCTCTAGTGAGGCACGTTGGTCCTCACAAAGGTCTAAATGTCTTGAGCGGGTCTCTTTGAGCTGATAATGGTGATGGTAAATCAAAGCAACGTGTGCCACATAAGGGTGATTTACATCACCTCCTGTGGCATGTGGATGTTTCTCTTAATGTTTCCTCTCAGTAGGCATAGCTGCACTGGAGGCCACATTTTCTCCTCGTCTTTCCGTCAACAAACTCATATGGAAATGATAAGCTTGTAGTGACTTTATCCTTTAAGTTAAACTGGGGCTTTAATGCTGCCAAACTTCACTCTTATGTAACAGTCAGAATCTGGGAAAATGTCAAGACAAGTCCTTTGATAAATTTAACTACCAGGATGGGCCTGTATTCAGTGTATTTTTCTTAAGTAATATATGGATGCAATGATATACTGTATCTTTAAAAATTAGAATTTAATACCCATTCCAGAGCAATATTATCACTTTGGCCAAGGAGATTATATGTCCATTCCTGTTTATTTGTCTTTTGTATTATTGCATGATAGTTTGCAGGATATCTCAAAAACTAGATTTCATTGAAATTTGGTAAAAACTTTCACCATGGGATAAGAAGGATTTTCTAACATCATAAAAGGGGGGATTTTGAACATTTGTACTATTTTCTCATCAACTTCTGCATTTGAATGAATAAAATCAGGCACATGTTTTCCAAAGTGGTCTGTCATTGTGCAGCCTTGGAACAGGTATGTACTTTCTGAGCACTTTCTAGTTTCTCTGCTGTTTAGCTGATAATGGAATTGGCTTTTTGTGACCTTCTTTCTAGAAATAAAGATAAGATATAATAGAATAGGAGAATAAAGATAACAGTTGAGTTAGAAAACTTTCCAAAACCCTTGTTGGGAAAGACTAATGTTTTTTTGTTTTGTTTTTTGTCATTTTGAAATAAAATTAACTCTTCATTTATCCACAAATTCATAAAGCACCATTTCCTACAGTAATGTCCGTATTCAAAAATGTATTCATTGACCTCTTGTCCTTATTTTTGATTTATATGTAGCCTTACAGTACCATAATATTGATGTGATGTGTCAGACATGTGCTAAAGTTTTCCAAGGAATAACATATCGATATTTAAAAATAAATGATTTATCTTACCTTATCTTAAGACCTTGTGTAATTTAGTTATTTCCTCAGTAGGAATGAACCTCAGACCATAATAGAATAAAATATATGACTTTGTCCTGATTGAGTGCTGCATGCTGTCGTTGTGTTCAGGTGGTCAGCCGCGTAGCAGCACAGCAGGGCTACGACTTGGACCTGGGCTACCGGCTCCTGGCCGTGTGCGCTGCCAACAGGGACAAGTTCACTCCAAAATCAGCAGGTAAGACCAGAGTTTTCTCAACCACCGTCTCAGGCCATCTGGCCATGCTGGCCTATCTGGGCTCAAAGTTCCTGTCTGCATTCTTGGCAGCATTTCATGATACCCACCCATTGCTACTAGACTGTATAAGATCCTGATACTCCAGAAAAGTACTGTACACCTAACTGTGTTGGACAGCATTGCAAGTATACCAAATGGTCACCGCGTGTTTTTAATTCATTCAAATTGAACCTTTTGAGTTGATTATCAGACAAATGATAATTAGTTTATGGCTCTCTGTATGATAAACAGTCCAACCATCTTTTCCTTTTCTTTTTTGGGGGTTTTCGTCAAAAATAGTAATGTGAAATACTTTTTTAAATCTTGCTGAACTAGGCATTACCTGTTAAATATCTGGATACAGTTTGACTTCTTCATGTTGCATCTTGCTTCCAAACTTGTTCACAAGATGGAGAACTGCAGCCCGATTTGGTTTCTTCTCTGGAGTTTTAGACAAAGTGCGTACAGCAGTATAATCCATTTGTCACACGCAGCAAAAAACTACTGTATCAGTGATGAGGAGTTCCTGTTTTCATACAGCACCGTCATCTTGGTACAGTGATGAATTATTGGGACAGATGTATACTGCTAAATGTTGTTATCAAGCTGGTGAAAAAGCATGCTGAATCACGACGGGAATGAAGATGTATAGGCTGTCAGAAGCTCAGAAGATAACAGGAATATTTTGCACTCCTTTACAGTTTTTGATTTGTGGTTTCCACCTGTCTCGGGTTACGAGGAAAGTGGGGTTATGCAATTGCTTCTGTGTGCTTGCCCTTTCCGCTGAGCCGTCTTAAGTCGACTAGGACATGAAAGTCAGACCCACATATTGTTTTAATTTTTACTTGTGTTTGCCTTTTCTGATTTATGGTGTCCGTGGTTTTATATGTGGTTATTTATATGAGGCTTCAAATCAGGCAATGTCACTCTTATGTCAACCACAGGAGGGGAATCATTCTCTGCCTGCAGTTAACTTACTCTGCCAAATGTTCTAATTCTACTTAATGCTAAATAAAATCTCAGGCCCTACTTTATGGGCTTAGATAAGATTGCCAATTGATTCTCTGTCTGCAACAGTAGTCATTTGGAAACCGGTACTTGAAGTACTTGAGTCTAGGCAGCATCCCAAAGTGCATTTCATGGACAATTATGAACCTGTATATGTATGAATATTTTGAGAGGAGCCTGTAGAAAGAGAAAGTCAATGGAAATCATTGAGGAGACATTCTCCTGCAAAGCTCCCAGAAGCTCTTTAGAGTGGAGGCCCCAGTCAAGGAGGCTGTTTATGGGGATAGAAACGACACTCCCACAGGGCCCCATGGGCAGGACCCACTCCCCACCATCCAGCGGGGCCGTTGCCGAGTGACGGGGGAAGGGAGTCACATGATGGGGCCAGGATGGCGGCAGCAGGTCAGCCGTCCACCACCAGAGACAGATGAGTTGTGTCTGCCGTTCAATGAGGACACTTTTGGAAGCCTGAAAGAACCGAGAACAAATCTGAGAAGCTAGATTAAGTCTGTGTAGAGAGGACATGGGATGAGGTGAATTTTATGTTTAATTGAATACAGTATCCTGTGCATGATATTGTTTTAATGATAATTCATTTTGCCAAATTTAAATTTTTTCTAATTCTCAGCTCAGTCATAAATATGACAGTCTGCCATTTGTTGCATAACAAGCTTTTCTTTTTATTGTTCTGGATACAGACAGCTTGACTCTGTTCCACCTCATATTTGTTCCTTATCTCTGGTAACAAAGGGGCTTGTGTAGCCCAAACCCTGGGAGTTTTCTTAAAAGAAAAAGTGTCCAGGGAGCATTTGAAGCCAAATCGTACTCTCATAACTGCTGGCCTGCTCAGCGGCATCATGCATCTTGTAATCTGCTCTGAAAATCTATGTTAAAAGTGGGAAGGGAGGGACAAGCTCTCCGGTGGTTACGAGCAGGGCTGTCTGCCACAGAGGACATCAGGTCAATGGACGAACGCTAATGAGTAAATCAGATTTAGTGTCCCATTTTAACCAGACCTAACTTGTCTTGGCTCTGACACACGGCATGGTCAAGCTATTACATTTCTGTTATGTCATCTAAATTCCTTTCCCGAACATGGGAGAAAATTGTACAGAGGGGAGGGCAGAGCTGATTTCAGCTGTATGAAATCAATGTTCACAGTCAACTTACAGCTGAAACAGGCTGTAGCTTTGACAAATCGATTCATCATGAAATGCCTCCAACAGTTTAAGACATTAGTTTGTAAAAATTTTTGTAAGAAAAGCTTAGAAGGGCAAAACTCAAAGAAATAGACCTTGATCCTAATGACACCAGCAATATGTATCTTCTCGCCTGAGGAAAACTCCATTATTGCCTCCTATTGATTTTATCATTTAACATATGTGTCTGGATTTCAGCAAAGTGAGTAGTTTAGAGGTTTAGATAATGTCTCTTATTGTATATTAAATGCCTCTCCAGCAGTCTGGAAATGGAAAACTCTGCACACAGTGTGATTTAGTGAATAGTATCACTGATATCTTCAATAGATGTACTCAGGAGGATTGGCCAGTTGTAGTCCTTTTGCCTTTTTGCAAGTGGCCCACAATGTTCGGGCAGAGCTGGGGGAGGGGCTTCTGTCTGCTACTAGTGACCTCTTTGTGAATGAGATTAGCCTGCTCTATTAATCTGTGATTACTTGGACTGTCTTACCGCAGGGCAAAGCCGCGCACGTGGAGCCGTGGCGACATCAAAGCAGGGAGATCATACGCTCTGTGTGGATAAACTCATCAGGGCCTCCCCTCTCTCTCTCGCTCCATCACAGGGTACATTACAAACGCTGTTAGGCCTATTTCATCAGTGTCACACCTCTCCTGCAGGACTGCGGTGGTTCAGTCTGGTTCGAGAGTGTCGACAAAACGTTTAATCACAATTTTTCCTCCAACAGGATCAGAGTGGCACATTCCCAGTCGTTTGCGCCTCAGCAAGCTCTTGGAATTCCTCAGCTCGAAAGAGTGAAAGGAGGCACCAACTTATGGGGGGGGGTTGAGGTTTTCCAGCTCCTCGAGCCATTCATGTAACAAACGCCTGGTAAACCAGCTATTCAGCAGATAATTAGTTGGGCTTCAGCTCTCGCTCTGTCAGGCTAGTTTGTCTCTACACTCCTTTTACACATGCAGAGTTGTTTTCAGGTTTGATCAGTAGATATCGTGGGTTGTAGTTAACAGTGTCAGCATAATAAAAACATCCAAGCAGCCAAGTTTTTATCCTTTGTTTCATCATGTTTAGTTGGTTTTACTGTGAGGTTTTATGGTGGGACTTGTGTCGCAGTTTTACAGTTCAAGCAGGAGCAAGCAGAAGCCAGTGTAGGAGGGGACTTTGTGTTTGTTTGCAGTTTTAGATAAAGATGAGGCAGTATGACCAACTGCTTCAAGCTACAGACATCTAAAAGTCTATCTAGAATATCCATTGTAACAGTTAGCCAAGTGAAGTCCAAGTTTATCTAAATCACACTCTCAATCAAGTTTGTCTCAAGAGGGCTTTAAAATATGTACAACATAACATACTCTCTCTTTAGACAGACATGCCACGGGTGCTGTCTGTACAGAGTAGATAGAGGTAGCAGGAGTAGAATTGCAATATGGAGAAACAGAATTACAGTATTAAGTTTGTAGTTTAATATAAAGTAGACAATGCATAGCGTTAAGTAAATATTAAGAGTAAAAAGTCAAAGAGAGAGAAAAGTATAAAGGTGTTGACTTTAAATC
The DNA here is from genome assembly GCF_020085105.1 of Siniperca chuatsi. Classification (NCBI taxonomy): domain Eukaryota; kingdom Metazoa; phylum Chordata; class Actinopteri; order Centrarchiformes; family Sinipercidae; genus Siniperca; species Siniperca chuatsi. The sequence continues at coordinate 10,135,753 of NC_058061.1, forward strand.
AGACAGAACAATTAATTCTATTTAAAACAGAATCTACAATCCAGGTGAAAGAATTAAGTGTGTCAAATGCTACTGAATAATTTTCTTCAATTAAATGGAAAGAGGAACCTTATCTTAATGCTAGTAGTCTTATTTCGAGATATTGATTTTTTTATTTAAATGGAAATTCCTGAGACAGGAAAATTGCACAAATTCTCACTGATTTCAAAGAAAAATAGACAGCTGAGGTTAAGATGAACGTTTTTCTAGTGTGCCGTTTTCGGTGTATAAAGCTTTTATACGTTATACTGAAGTGGTTGACTTTAGTTAGCTAGAGTGCAAATATAATGTAAAGTTCCTCTAAACTGTAGTTTGAAGTGCTGATCATACGTCGGCTTTTACTGTGCCTTCCAGTGAAGTTGTGTTGAAGACGAGGAGGTCAGACATGTTGTCACTGAGCTGTAGAAAGGTCTTCGATTCTACACACAATACAGAGGTCAGATAAACACACACAGGCCTGCAGGGCTGTAATTTCTCTTCCCAGAGCTTTACACACCAAAATGTTTTTTTTAAACGTTCTGTTTGTCTCTCCACCCGGTGTGCTTCAACATATAGTTTAGCTGTGGCTTTTCCTAAATAGAGAATAACACAGACGTCTAAAAACATTGTTGGCCGAGACCTTGTTTGATCGAGAGCAGCAGTTGAGAAATTAGAAATAAACAACCATTAGTTAATCAGATTTAAATGCAGATTTAAGACTTTATCTTCCTTGTATGGAAGCTTTATTTCAGATGTGATGAGGCAGCCATGGTTCCTCAACCATGGTGTCTGCTATTATATTAGTCCAAGAACAGAGACCCAGTCTATGGATGAGTGTTCACTCACCCAACCTACTGTATAAACCTACTGTAAATAACTCTGTATTTAGTCCTGTCAAGTCAAAATCTTCTTTTCTTCTCTGGAACTCCATGCACACCTCATACATTATAATTATTGGAGGTCTGTACTATTATTTACAAGAGAAAGTCCACCACAAAAACAGCTTTTCAGATTCATTAATGCTTGATGTTATCTATCAAATCTAAATTTATTTTCTGGATATGAAAAGCTCTTTCTTAAACCTCTTGAACTCTAGATTTTCTCCTTAAATTTCCCCTAACTTTATTCAAACCCGAGATTCCATGTAGATACGGTTGCACCATTACATCAAATGGAAATATTGTAGATGTGTTGTGTATCGTTTTATACACATTTCTCCAAAACTCAGCACACAACATTTGGTATCTTTGGAAACTTTTGGGTCTCTATTGGAATTTAAAGTTACATGGATATGAAAAAAGTTTGGCGGCACAACATTTGTTTGTAAAGATGGCCCCACGTCAGAGTTTACGAGGTTAAAGGCTTATTATGTGCATATCTTTAAAAGATATGAGTGTCACAGAAGCTATAAATCTACACTGTGTCCACTTTGGACAATCTATGTGTTTCACACTATATGATCACTCTATGTGAAGTCTTTCAGCCAGCCATGATTGATGTGTTAACTTGCAGTAGGGGTGCAGGGTTGTAAGTCACCTGCTGTGCACTTAGCTGATAGTAAATACCAGGAGAGCAAATACAGACAGGAAAGACCAGAGATAAGAGCTTGTCTGTCCTTCCTTCCTTCTATGTAGTTGTCGCAGTTATTATGTCTGTTGTAGCAGGAGGTGATAGATAGCATCTTCAGCCACTCACAGATGGCTCTGTAATTTCAGTGAGACAAAATCGTATGTTTGAATATTAAAATTAATTTGGATCGTACCTTATGTCTGTAATTAAATGCTTATTATTTTATTTTAGCCACAGATCAGTTGCACTAATTTGACACATGAATTGACTCACTGCTGGTGAGTGTGGGTATTTTTATTTGCAGATGACAATAGATGCTCCAGACTGCCTCAGGTGGCGTGTCTGCCCCAAGTTTACATGTTTTATATGTGTGTAATTATTTATCCAAAAGCTTACTCTGCCTCATGTGTGCTGAAAGACAAATGTGGTCTAATTGGCCCCTCCCTCTCTGATTCCAACCCTCTGCGCATTAGGAAGCCACAATACCCAACCTCCTCCTCCTCCTCCACCAGGTCCTCCATGCCCCTTAATTACAATGACTAGTTTGATGGATTAAGTCGACTGCATGCAAAGACAAGGTTTGGAGGCTGAAATCACTGCTTAATGTACCCACCCGAACCGTTTCTATCGCCACTTTTCAGCGCGACTTGCTGTGCATCTCCCTTGTAACAAATGTTGCTTTAAATGAATTGATTGAGGCTTCTTTTACTCGTTGCTCTGGACCCAGGCCAAGATACAGGCTGTCTAGCACATTAGGCACCACCCCCCTTTGCAGGTTTGAAATGTGAGCTGCCTGCATTTTTTTCCTCTCCTCTCCTCTCCTCCCTCCTCCCCTCCCCTCCTCTCCCCTCCCCTCCCCTCTCCTCCCCTCCCCTCCCATCCCTCTCTCCCTTCTGGCAAAGTGGCTGTGGCTGCTTCTGTGTGATGTGTGTATTGGGAGAGCAAGCAATGGATCACTAGACAGAAAAAGAAGATACATCAATAACTGCTGCATACATCCGAGGTGAGGAGATAAGCATTTGGTTCTCTCTCTCTCTCTCTCTCTCTCTCTCTCTCTCTCTCTCTCTCTGCCTGTCCTCCCTCCCTCCCCTCCCCCACCCTCTTTCTGTGTCTCCCCCGTCTTTAACCCTTTACTGCTACAGAAGCCAGCTCCTAATTTTGCTGAATTATTTGTGACGATACGTACCTTTCTTCTTCTCTGACCACAAACGTGTGTCCTCCTCCTCGTGGCTGTTAGTGCTGTATGAAGTTTCTCCCCCCCCCCTTTCCCCTCTCATTGTCTCTGGGGTATTTGTTGCTTGAGTGCAAAGAAGCCGGTGGCAAGTACAGCAGGAGCCCATTAGCAATGACTCCATCTGTGATTGGTTTTGCCTGCGAAACGGAGAGAGCAGCCATGAATAATTGATGTGTATTGTGCAGTCAGTCACTGGACATGCAGGGAGAGAGGAGAGGAAAACAGAGAGAAGCTGCTGCCCTGAGACACCGAGGGAAAAGAAGGGGGAGGGGGGGGGGATGTTAGAGAGAAGAGAGGAAGGTGGGAGGGATAGAGAGACCCAGAGAAAGAGCTTTAAAATAGCTGCTGGCTTCAGTAGTGCAGAGATTAAGGCTGCCCTGAATCGCCTTTGTTCTGCTGTTGCAGATTTGTGCTCAGAAGTGTTTCTAGACACATGAGTCCCCCTTTTTTTCTGTGCGGTGAAGAGTGAGAAATAAGCAGGGACATTGCTGGAGTTAGTCTGGTTGAAATGCGGGTGGCATTTTAGACGGGGAAAGAATAGGACAGATCTGCGAAGCTGGGAGCTGTCAAAAGGAGGAGACAACAGTTAAAGAGGGTTGTGTTTGCAGGGGGTGCATTCAGTGACAAGAGGGAAGGTGGATCTGCTGTTGCTGCTGCTGCTGAGAGGAACTTCACATTATTTCACCCCTGGGAGGGAGGGCAGATAGAGGGTTGATTCCTGCCTTGGTGGGTGCAGGCAGGCACCCTGCCATGGAATGGGGTTTGACAGTATGACGAGTGCCTCGCAGCGGCCCGCGTGATAGAGTTGCAACAGCTGACTGCTGCATTTGACCCACTTACAGCTCACACAGAAGGGGTCAAAATGGCCTTGATTATCTCTCTGAGTCGTGTTGACCTACTTGAGGCGGCGTTTTCTGCGAGACTCTTGGCAGTTTATCACACCCACTCCCCTCGGTGCTACACAGCACAACCAGCCAGGCTCACTGCAGAGACGCACATATTTTTCCTCCTATGTAGTAATTCACTGGTTTCAGATCAGAGTTTTTTAAATAGGTGCAACAAGTTTAGATTTTAGATATTTGACTGCCTTGAGATGCTAATGCACCTGTCTTGTTCATGTTTAACTTAAAGGAATACTTCATCAAATATGTATCTTGTGAGAAATACTGTCTGTAGCCTTGAAAGATGGCTCTGAAAGGTTTGTAGCTTGCTCCTTCATTCACAGCAGTTACAATGGATTCCAATGGCAAAAAAAAAGTATCAAAGCATTCATAGAAACTTGTCAAATCACTCCTGCAGCACAATCCACCTCTCCACCGTTGATCTAGAAGCTCAGTAGTTTCTGTACTTCAAAGCTAAATAAACTACTTCCTTGTCACTCTTTTGCCTCCTCATAGCTTCAGATATCCATCTGAAGTATTATTTTTAGTGATTTATTGGTGTTGTTTATCAACGACAGCAAAGTGGATCATGCTGCAGGAGTTTCCTTTGGTCATTTTTCTTTTGCTGTGACTGTGAGTCACCATTGAATCCCAGCTTACAACAGCGAGGGAGCAAGCTACAAACTTTTCAGAGCCACCTTCAAAGCAAAAGATAGATTATGAGTGGAGTATTCCTTTAATGAATGAGTTTCTGTTAAGAGAGAAAATCAGCTGGTGTCATTTATTTCTCCTGTTGACCTGTTGGTTTCTTTATTGATCATTTTGATTTCCACCACCAAGAGGGATTTTGTTTAGCTGCACAGTGAAGTCCTGGTTTGGGCAATTATTCAATGATCCCCCCCCCCAAAATGTGTCTGTGGGACAGCTCCCAACATGCTAAGACAAGAGAGGTTTAGCAACTGCAGTGTTTGTAAAGAGATGTCTGGCTAGCTGTACAGTACTCCACACTTCTAACTATTCATTACTGTTGTTTTGTCAGCTTCAATGAATCTCTTGTCCTCTGTATTGGAGATGTTTTTTTCCCACCAAGTTGTGAAATTGCACTGACCTTTTCTTTTGAAGTTTTGCCAGATAAAGTCCCAAATCAAAATAACAGCAATCGGCATGCAGCAGCAGTTGCTGCCATTTGTGTATTTGCAGAACATGCAGGCTCTTTTCCTGTGGCTTTTTAATGAAAGCCATAAGTAATTACAGGATACAGTTTGTTTACACCTCTTGTTGTATTGTGATCATCCAATCAGACCCAAAATAGGATTTTGATTACATTTGATATTGCATCCCCCTAAGATCAGATGTTAAATTGTGATTGTAATTACGAACAGTATCTGATAGGGACACAATTTAAAAAAAAATTTTTTTAGATTGGGTTTGGGTTAGTTTCAGGTTGGCTGTCACAGTTAGTGATGTTACTTAAGTGCTGTTGAAGCATGACTTCACCAACGTTTTGACATGATGAAATTGCACCAGTCGAACAAACCATTTTCGGCTCTCAGTGTGATGTCACAGCTGGAAAAATAATAATACCCTAAATCTAACTTTTCTAACTAATTGTCTGCATCAGGTTTGCAAAGTGCTAGATATGGTCTCAAAATATGATATGGTAAAGAAGACGGCAGGGCCAGCAATAATCAGTGTAGTGTATCATGAATAATGATATTTCTAGGTTAATGAACTCCAAATATTAAAAATGTCCTCCTCACATCAAAGGGGAACACATGCGCCTCCACCGCCTTGTTATTCTCACTGTAACAAACAACAGCCACCAAAAGCAGACTTTTGAGTTATTTGATCTTAATTCATGATCAATCCCACAGGTGAAAAGTAATAATACATGTGGTCTTTTTTGTCAGCTGTGGATCAGGTATCAGAGTGCAAAGCGGTGGAAAGCGCTTAACTTGATCTGTATCTACAACAGAGTGAGTTACCTACTACAGAAAGGGAGTAAAGGCCTTTATACGATCTTTTATATGTGAAGCATATGTTAGTAATGAAAAGATGTTTCAGAGATCCGATGAGGGAGATCTGCATGAGAAAAATGAGGCTGAGACAGTTATGAGAGATTACGAATGATGGTACTGGAAGATGCGATAGCAGCACATTAGAGAGGCATTAAGTAATCTTTTAACTTTATCGACCTATATAGGTGAACAAAAAAGATTTAACCTGCATCAATAGAACTTAATTCCTCTTTCACACGTCTATGGCACAATCCACAACCCCCCTGCACACATAAACATACCCTTTTACACCTTTGATCAATTCTGATCAAACCTGCAAAACTGCTCGGATAAAGAGCTACACAGTCATTCAAGTCATATTTTGAGCAATATTAATAGAGAAGAGTAGGCTCATTAATTAGCAGATATCCTATGGTGATTAGATGTGTCACCACGGAAAACAATACCTAAAAATAATAATTCTTTTTAGTCATTTTTTTTAGGAATGTCATGATGTGACAGCCAGAAAAGTCTGCATTTCATTAGTATTGATCAACAAAGCTTAAACTGCTTGCACTGGATATTATCGTCATTTTGTACCATGACACAGTAAAATATAATCAACTTAACTTTTTTGCAAATCCAGTATATCCATAATTTTGCTTTTTTCAAGTATAGTGTATATATGTTCAACCATTCTGTCCTCTTCTTAGTAGGTTTTTAGGCAGTCTGTGAATTATAACCTGATATATTTCTCAACCCTCCAGCCATCTCATAGGTTTGTGTTTGAATAAAGGAGCAACTCATAATCAAATGTCTGTCATTTACTGAATATCTTAGAAATGTTTGTAAAGTACAGTAAAATGTAAAATTTGAACCCTACAGAAACCAACTGCTGCAGGAGGTGTCAGTCTGACTCAGGTACTTGCTGTGTGTTGAAATGCTGCACAGGAAACTCATACACATTGGCTGAATTCAACCAACCATCTTCTCATCACAGTCCTTACGCTATGTCATCACACTGGACTGTGTCGACATACTGTACATGGAATGACATCAGATGTGCTTTTTTGGTTGGTCATTTAGAAAAGCTACATGGCTGCTGTTGTGTTGTCTGTCGGAGTTTTACAGTATGAAGCATGTCACACACGTTTTATCATCTTGCCTGCGTCATAGTTCACACTTGTGTTCTCGGCTATTCATTGAAGCCATTAATAATCTAAGTTTATTCCTTGTTCCCCTTGTATGTTAATTACAACCCTGCCTCCTCACTTTTGTGAAAAAGCAGGTAGTAAACGTTGTGAACGGAGCTTATGTCAGAGTCAGAATAATGATGAAACTTTATTGATCGCTATAAGGAAACTGGGACAATAAGCATACATGAGAATATAGCAGATTGGTTGTTATATACAGTTAACACGTGCAACAGAATTCCAGTACTGGACCACATATAGAATGGCAAAATGAAAAAAATACGGAATATGAAATGATGATATGTGTATATGATATAGATTTTGATGTTGTTTGTATATGAACAAAATACAAGAAACTTAACTAAGACAATAAGAATGTATAAAATAAAATATGGGAAAAAATAAATGTTTAAAAAGACACCTAAAGTGTGAAATATATTATATGCAGTATAAAATAGATTTTAAAGGAGGAAAACATTAATAGAAATGCAGGAATCCAATTTGAAGGAAGGAGATGAATACGTGAAAATGAAAATAATGCACATTATCCGCAAAATGTATATTGTTTTTTAAATTCTGCCTGAGGCCATACTGTATGTACAGAAAAGCTCAGTATAAGGATGATCTCAAGGTTTGAGTTTCATTGTTTTTATTTGGCCTGATTGTTTATCATGAGGAAGCTTTTTATTCAAATCCTGCACTGTTGCACATATGGATGACTCTAATGAGCCTAGAGGGGTGCCAGGACCTGGCCCAGGCTCCTCCAGTGTCTGTTCCTACTGTACTTCTAAAGGGAGGCTTTGACCCCAGGCCCACTGTGAAAAGGTCGCAGGTGAATCAGCCACCAGCCTATGCTGAGCCCAGCACCCTGAGGTGGGCACTAGTCCGGGCACATCTGCTCCGTGCCTAATTAGTATCATTGTAGATGAGGGCTTAAGGCTGGGCCTTCGTTAATAGCAGCCTGTTGCCCGGGGAAGCAGTCTGGCTCCTGTAAGCCGCTTCTTTGCAGGGCTGCTCATCTGATAATCTGGTTGCAGAAGTGCACTGTTAAAAACACACTGTTCTGGTGTAGTTGGCCTCACTGTGCAGTTGGCTGCGGAGTTTCAGGAACCTCAGCATGGTCAGGTGAAAGGCTCATCAGCTAGACAATCATAATTCAGAGTATTTGTGAAGATTTGTCTTGTCCAAAGATGCTTTTCCCTTTCTAAAGGACCAAGTACAAATCATGTATGCATTTTATTTTAGCTGACTGTTCAAATGCATGCTGTACTGTTTCAGATGTTTTTTAAATGTATATTTCTATTGGTTTACACTCATTTCTGTACAGAGTGTGCTAGTTTATTTTTATACAGTACGAAAAGTAATGGAAATGAATGGTTGCCTGAAACGGTAGGAAAAATACATAAAAAATCTAAAACACAATGGTATAAATGATTTTGTGCTAAAACATGCAGAACCACTGCTATGGTCCTTTAAGGAAGCTCCGAAACCTGATCCCAGACACTTTGACATACTGTTGCCAGATTTTAGCTCCTGAATTAAGACATAAAGATGTAGGTTTGGAAGGAGTTTTGCTCCCAATCAGCTTACTGTAGCAGGAAGCGACATACAGTAACAGATTGAAGATTGAATGTCGGTTGGGGGAGATGTTTGGCTTTAATGCACAAGGAAATAATTCTCACCAGGGGGGCTGAAATGCTATAGATTTCCACCTTCAAGCTTTACAGGGACCCTGAATGACATGTCCTGATTTTGATGAAGAGATTTGTTGCATGTGCCAAGAGAGATTATCTTTTAAAACACTGGCCTGCTTAGGCCAAGGTTTGGTTCCTCTGTAACCATGACCAACAAATTGTCAAAAGTCAGTCAGAGTGATAGGATCTGCATAAATCATCTTGAGGTTGTAGCGTATATTGTATCTTGTTCCAGTTGTTATTCAGTTAGTGCCAAATGGATTTCTTTAAAGATATACAATATAATCTTTATCTCAAATCTGTGAACACAGATTTGAGGATAAATGTCTTTATCGTTGACTTTTTTTAATTTTATTTAGAAATCTTTAGAAATAATTATTTTGTGATGCAGTCTTTAGTGGTTTTTGAGTTTGCAACAAAGAAAGCAGGATATCAAACCCAGAAACACCCAGAACCCAGAAACACCAAATCTGCAGCATTTTCTTTTTCTCCTTGCACCGCTTGCCTCTACATGGCCACATATGCTTGTTGTGGCCTCAGTAAAACCTTTTTGGCATGAGTCCAAGTGCCCCCTCGTTCTCCTCGCCGGATGGACATGGCACGACATTGCGGCCATGTGGCCAGCAGGAGGCTGTATTTAAGCTGGGGCAGCTCTGAAATGGGCCATAAAACCTAGCCAGCAAGTCTGGCTCCCCATGAGGCAACGGGCCTAAGTACTCATTGACAAGACTCCAACATTACTGACTTTCCAAAGAGAGAGCAGCAGAGGAAATACTGCAAGAAAAAAAACACAGCAGACAAAGATGAGGTGCAGACAGGAGGCAGTTGTCTGGCCTAGATAGACGGGCTGTTTTATAACTGTTAGCGCAATCCACAATATGTAGCTTACTTGTCCACTGCTAAACATTCACTTTCATTGTGATTTGTTTTATTTGTCTTTCAGCTCATTTTCACTTAATGAAATAGCTGCTTAACTGTATATGTTTAAGGGACCTCAGGGGAAATATGTCACATTTTGATGCCACATGGCAGCCATGACATTCACATGTTCCCACTTCACACATCCTTCCCACTTCATCAGCGTTTTGAAAACATTTACCCTGAAATATGTCATGAAATGACTCACCCAACTTTAAAATCTTAGTAACTGAGCTAATGAAGTCAGTTTACAGAGTTAGTTTTACAACACCCAGTTCACACTTGCTTCCGTGCTGAAGTGTTGGAGAGTTGAGAGTGCGACCGGAGAGGTAAAACGTGTACCATGTGTTTTAAGGCGGGTAATTATCCCCCCATGGATGAACAAGTAGCACAGTTCTGGTCTGTCATGGGTTGACAGGTCCATAACCTGTTATACCCGCTCCTTAAAAGACTGCATGATTGATGAGTCGCTTTCATTATCAAATTGGCATCAATGAATAATTTGTGGCATCTGTGAAAAGACAAAGAGAGGTTTGATTGCTGCTAGGCGGGCATCCATGGCTCTCTGGTGTCGGAGAGCCATGAGGCAGAGTGGGACATGATTTACGACCCAGCCGGTAGTTTACGCAGGATAGTTTGGCACATGCTGGGCCTTTGTAAGCAATGCCATAGCAACCAGTTATTCATATAGTTTTCCATATATTATGAGGTAAATGCCGGAATTTTACAGTTCTGGGAAGCTTACATGAAGCACAAAAGTGAGGAATTCTTTGGCTAAAACTAAACATGGCAGTTGCATGGCCTCTTAGGTGCTTTCAGTAACCAGAGAGACTAGGCTCTTATTTTAATTGACTTTGGCCTGCAGGAGAGAGAGAGAGAGAGAGAGAGAGAGAGAGAGAGAGAGAGAACTAAAGAGTGCAGGCCACTAGAGCCGTTCTTGTTAGTTTGCTCATGGTCTTTGTTCCCCTTTCATCCCTTCTGGCTAAATGTCTTCAAACAAGCCGGCTGGGAGTTGTGAATCTTTCCTACAGGTTTATAGCAAGAAATTGGACGTCATTTTTACAGTTAGTGAGGAAGTACTGCTGACAATGTGAGTGTGATGTGATGACTGGATGTGTGCTGTATGTTTGTACTGGACGTTGCCAAGCCATGTGGTACGATACCAGGTGGGAGTCCAGGGTTGACAAGGGAGCAGGTGTCTATTAGATACAGAGCAGAGAGGGAGGGAGGAGGTGGAAGGGAGGGAGGGAGGAACGAGGATCATAAGAGCTCTTGGCATCTGCCTTACCCGCTGCCTCCCTTACAGTCCTCCTGCCAGTAAACAGAGGGAAAGAGGGAGGGAGAAAAGGAATAAGACGAACAGAAGAGGAAAATGTTTTGGAGCAGGCAGCAAGTGATCGAGTGACCTTTTTTTATGGTAGCCATTCCTGTCATGTTTTTAGACTTATCCTCTCCCACAGGTTGTTGTCACTATTAATCGTGGTTGGGTTGCATTTGCTCTACATCTGTTTTAAATGGGCAGCTCACCCAAGTTACAAAAACACATTTATTTTATTTTTGCCTATACTCTAATACAACGTTCTTTTAATGTCCCCCTTACTTATCCACAGAACATGCTGTCAACAGTTTTTATAGGGACCATTCCTTTGGTAAAATGGATTTATAGTTGACGCAAGGGAATAATGGGAGTCTCACCGTAGATACCTACAGCATTCGTTTTGATTTATAGCTCAGCGTCCACTGTAACAGTAGACAGGTGTATTGTTAATTAGCTTATAGGTGCCGCAGTAACTGTGTTTACATTCTTTCAGTTACTTTTAAGATACGAGTGACATTGCGAAAGTCTGCCTTATTTCATTTCAGTGTTAGATGTGTGTTACTGAAAAGGAGAAGACTGCATTTTTTTCAACTTGCTTCATGTTGTATTCATTATCAACAATCTCTACCGGCATCAGAAACACAAGCAGCCCAAACTGACCAGTCAGTAATTTGGGTGAACTGACCCTTTAATCTAGAGGTCCTTTTCTTTTGGTAGAACAAAAAGAGACAATCAGGGTATTTAATCAGCACAGTATACCTTTCTCCTGTCTGTATGTGTGGTGAAAAGTGGGGTGGGGGAGCATTATTATTGGAAAGAGCATTGAGCGACTGTCAGGGATGCAGTCCACGTCATTAGTCATGCCTCCCTGGGGATTTATGACAGAGTGAAGCTGGAAGCTGCAGGCCCAGCTACTGACCCACCCATCTAGTCCCAGCAGATGCGTTTACCACCCTTTGCAGTGGCTGACCATCAGGCTGCACAGCTGAGCAACAGAATATCAATATAGCTCAGACTGAGCCGGGCCCCTGGGACAATCTACAAGGCAAACAGGATAGGCTCCTCTCCTTATGGAAGACAGAGACCCATTGCTGCCAGGGAGACCAATGTAAACAGAGCAAAAGACGCTCTGTAACACCAAACGGCAGTTTGATTCACTCCAGAATAGTCGTGATGTTGAAGAGCTACCCTTAAGACGGTTATCTCCAGTTTTGGCTCTTCTCATGGAGGGAAACAGATGAGTCTATTGAAGGGCCGTCTGTGGGAGGAGAGGAGAAGAAAAACAATAATCCTTTTGTGTTCATCATCCGCACTGTCCTGAGAGATGCTTGGGTGAAGGAGGAGGAGGAGGATGAGGAGGGAGAGACTGTGAGGAGTAACGGGTTGGCTGTTCGTCCTCCTGTCATATGAAACCTGAAGTTTATCCTCTGAGTCCATGACAGAGCACCTCTACTTTAAACAGGTTGGTGCTCAGTGGAGGTGGTAATTTTGTGTGGTGATAAGCCCTTTATCTAATGGTGGGGTAGAATAATTCCTCTTTAAGTGGCAGCGCTGGTGCTTCCCTCTCTCTTCTCTTTTTCTCTCTGTCTCTTAGATATGTATTGTCATTTCCCTCCTTGGCTCAACGCTGTTGTTGTTGTTTTTGTCCTGCAGCTGTTGAAGTCGGTCTCAGTGTGAAACGAGGATACCGTCCCCTTAGCCAGACGGCCTCACGGTGGCACAGTTAGGGGATAAATTGTGGAGACATGTTTATCAACATAGAAGAAGTGCAAGTTACCCCTTGTTGGAAGAGAATAATGGGACCTAATTGAGCTGTAACATGCTGGCTGGTCGCCAGGCCCTTGAATTGACAACTCTCTCTATCCGAAGGGGGTCTGGGGAGAGGGAGGGTGCTGTTGAAACACTGCAGGACGTTCTACCATAGATGTGAAACTCCTAAACCTATTAGCCGCGCTTGGACCCGGTTGTATTTAATTAAAACTAACCTACAAATCTGCGCATCTATCTGAGTGTGATGTTTTAAGGAGAAGAGCACCTGAGAAGTCTTTTCTGTCAACCAAAGCACAGCCGTGGTAAAGTCAGATCAATCCTCTGGGGGAACAGCACAGCCTGTCTCCTGGCACCTGCCTTGCCAAGAACAGGAGGAGGAAGGAGGAGGCGGGGAAAGAGAGAAAAAGAGAGGGAGCATGAGCGGGTGGGAAGGAGGAAAAACCCAGCTGCCTTTGCGCCTGAGCCCCGCGCTGCTTTTAAAGGAGTGGGAGGGGAGGGAGAGGGAGAGGCAGGGAGACTGCTGGCACCATCTGTACATGTCTTTTGTATTCCAGCCCTCATCTTTACACAGAGTGAGGCTGGTGTGCTCAGTGTTCAAATGTAAGGAGATGAGGTGCCTTTTGGGGAGCAATGAGAGGAGAAGGTGTGTGTTTGTGTGTCGATGCTGAAATTCTTTTTTGTCCTCGGAAAATTGGCGCACTCAGAGGACATCTCGTGTCCTATTTATTTTATGTGTGTGTGTGTGTGTGTTAATATAAGCCAGTGTGGTGTCTTTCCTTGTGTGTGTGTGTGTGTGTGTCAGTAGGTTTGTACTCTGTTTGCGAGCACTCATGTGGTCAAATCTCTGGGTTGCCATGTTTGTGATGGGAGTCAGAAGCTTTTGTTTGTTCCTTCCTCCCATCAGCCCCATTAGCCTGATGTCTCCTCTCGCACTGACTCACTCATCCTTTTTTTATCGCTCTCTCTCTCTCTCTTTCTGTTTCTCTCTCTCTCAGTCCCTCTCTCGCTCTCTCTCTGTGTCATATGTGCTGTGGCGGCCCGTCCTTGCATGTGGCAGCAGGGTGGATCTGCCTGCAAGGACAGCCTGCACTGTCTGCTGTCATATTGACGTGGCTTTTTGCGCGAACTGCAGCTAAAATCACCAAGCACTCTGTTTCACCCGCTCGCTCCTCGCTCCTCAGTCAGCCTAGAAGTGCTGTGAATCATAAGAGGAGGTGGCTGCCCTGCTCTTTGATTGAATCCACATTCCCTTTCTCCCCCCGACGCCGCAGAGAGAGGCTAGAAGGAGGCAGGGGAAGTGAGAGGGCGAGAAAAGGGAAAAGTGAGTCTTTTGTAGTTGGTACAGTACAAAAACATGCACTGCAGATGAAAAGCATATGATTCAATCAAACGCGCTCTGTGGTAGCTACCTAACCAAGCGGTAGGTAGGAAGGTGGAGAGAAGGGAAGGGCTGGAGTCCATCTGCAGGCCCAGAGTGAACCCTAGTGGCCGAGAGCTACAGTGACATGCTGGAATGAAGCTGATCTTTTATATTGCAGCATAAAAGTGCCTCCTTTTGTTTCTTACTTTAAGAGGGGTTTTCTACAGTGTGCGAAATACTTAGGTGCTCTCTAGGAACCCCTGAAAACCCTCAAAATCAAATATTTCTGAGGGTCTCAAAATTAACTATTTATCTATGTTGTAAAGTGAATTTGCATGTTGAAATGTTGGATGGTGAGCTGCTCCTCACCTGGAAAAAATGTGCATTTAAATGAACTAATAATGCAACACATTTTGTAGGCTTTTAGATTTTGTATTTTTTCATGAATAACATGTTTTTCAAGGTAAAGCCATGCTTGCTGTAGGATATATATATGTGGGGTTTACTTGTATATTTTGTCAATCTATTATAAAACAAGTTTACCAGTATACACTGGATAGAGAGAATCCTGAACAGCCTTTACATAGATTCTAGGTTGTTTTGGTGTGAGTTGCCGAGTTTTGGAGATATCAGCCGTAGAGATGTCTGCATTTTTTTAATACCGGGTCATGATTTCTAGAAACAGACATTGGTGTTGAGTTTTTCAAATGTATTTTTTGGTGCTTTGAGCGCCACAAGCCGAGTGCCATATAGTCCCATTATATTAAAAAAATGCAGCTCGGCAACTCGCAGCAAAACAATCTAGATGGATAAATAGCACTACAGGTAAGAGGAAAATATGTATATTTGATTTTGGGGTGAACTGTCCATTTAAATGTCTCACTTTGCTGTTTGCATTCATGCCCCCATAGAAATATAGTAGTGAATTTATTTGCAAATCATTGAAAGGTGATAAATGCAACAGAAAATACAACTGACAGTAAACAGGCAACTAATGTGTATCTTGCTGCTCATATAAATATAAGTAATACATTTAACCTCCGCAATACTTCTCCTCCTCTGAATATGTGAAAAGCTTAATTTATGTTCTTAAAGTCCAATAAACATAAACCAGTCCATAAGCAAAATAAAAGTTCTTATTTGCCCAAAAGAAAAAAAATGTAAATGGCCCTTAAACAGTTCACCTAAACAAACAAACTATAAAAATACACAACTGCACCTCGAATACAGTCTTGCTTTCACTCCGCAAACCATGTTGTTACATAGTTACGTGGACTGACATATTGTACGCCTGTTCTGTTTTGGAGAAAACACACAGACAGGACTCCCAGTTTGTCATAGGCTATTTTGCACCAAGACTTTATACATCATTTTGTCAGTCAGGCCATTGCTTTTCAATTTTATGTCCAAATTTGCACAGAAGCTTATGTTCCTAAGTTGCTGTTTCGTCTGCCCTCCTCTTCTGACATAATCAGTTTTTGCAGGTTTTTGCAGCGCTTGCAGTACAGGGCTGTTACCTCTGCAGTTATTTCTCACAGGAGTCCGACAGCACTGATACACTCCTCCTCTCCTCTCTTTCCAGCTCTTCTGTCGTCGTGGTGTGAGGAGCTGGGACGCCTCCTCCTCCTCCGTCACCAGAAGAACAGGCAGAACGAGCCTCCAGGAAAAGTGCCCATGCAGCCCCCCATGAGCTCCATGAAGCCCAACCTCTCACACGGGTCAGTGTTCACACTGCTGTGCTCTTTGGCTTGTGTGTGTCTTGGGTGTGTGAACAGACAGACCAGGCCCTTGGGGAAAGCCCTTCCTCTCCACATGAAGCCCGGTGTTCCTTATGGATCAGTGGCCAGACAAACTGCCAGACTAACTGCTTGTAGTCAAATAGGGACAAACAGTACCTCACAACGTAGTTAATAATTACAACACAGTGTGTGTGCATTTGAAGAGGAAGAACATGCTTTTATTTTATAATCCTAACAATAAAACATTTGTCTTTCCCTATCATTCAGGAAATACAAATATACTTACTACGACTATTGCACACGACAAATATTTGTGCCGTGACTCAGGGCACATTTTGTTTTGCCTACATGATGTGTTTTTCTCCGTCTCCTGCAGAGATGGGTCTTTTCCCTACGACTCAGTTCCCTGGCAACAGAACACCAATCAGCCTCCAGGTTCGTTGTCTGTGGTGACCACCGTCTGGGGTGTGACCAACACATCGCAGAGCCAGGTGAGATTCCATACCTGTCCGACAGAGTAAAGTGTGTCTGAGTGGACTGCATCTGATAGGATCGCATTTCAGAGGGTATCAAGACCCTCAGATATGTAAATGTTGTACTTTTTCTCAATATCCAGTTTTTCTGAAAAATTTATTGGTTCCATTGCAGTTTGACTAGTTTCAAGGTTTTTGTGTAAGTGACATCATTTTGAAATAAAACAGGTTAATCCACTATAATTTCAAGGTAATGATGATGAAGATGGATTGGAAAGGTGTTAATTTCTGGACAGGGGAAAGAAGTGATCTATTTGTTTATTTCAGGGGATAGTGCAGTCACACTTTCTTGGTTCACTGGGGAGAAATCAGCAGTCCCATAGACCTGTATTCCGATTTAATGTTAAAGCATCATTTACACGTTGTCTATCTCTCTGTATGTATATGTCCAACAGGTGTTGGGGAATCACATGGCCAACACCAACAATCCTATGAACCCTGGGGGCAACCCTATGGGCTCGGGTATGTCTGGTAACAATCCAGGGATAAACTCTCCTCAGTTCACCGGCCCTCAGCAGCAGTTCCCCAACAAAGGCAACTCCAACCAGGGCTACATGCAGCAGGGCATGTACGGACGACCCAACTACCCCGTAGGAGGAGGAGGCTTTGGTGGCAAGTAAGTGGACAGTGAATTAGTACTGGTCGTTGCAATGATTAAAATTGCTTTCAGTGAAGTAGTTCTGACGATCAGTTAAAATTATCGCACTCCTCCAACATGATGTTCTGAGGTAATTTCTTATATTGTGTTGCTCTTTTTCATAGTTACCCTGGAGGGCCTAATGCTGGACCCGGAGGAATGGGCATCCCTCCACACTCCCGTCCTCCTTCAGACTTCACCCAGCCTGCTGCTGCTGCCGCCGCCGCTGCAGTTGCTGCTGCTGCCGCCACGGCGACCGCCACTGCCACAGCGACCGTTGCTGCCCTGCAGGAAACCCAGAACAAGGACATGAACCAATATGGACCGGTAGGATAAGCACCTGTGTGTTAACATCTGTGTTCATAAAAGAAATGGTTGTATTTTTGTGCACATCACACGCTACCTGGGAGTCTGTTTTATGCTCATTGACATTGCCTTTCAATACTATCCTTTCAATATTAGCAATAGTAATAGAACAGGGAGCTGAGAGAAGTGGATTTAGGCTTATTGTTGAACAAGGCTAAATCATTGTTAAGAGTGAATAATTAGCCAAAGTAGTAATGGAGCCAAATAGCAAAGCAGCTATAACAAAGTTAACTGGCACACATATTTTTTCAGAGGTTAGAACATTTTTGTCCTTTGTTAGTTAGAAGATTTTGTTTGTGATTTTTAATAGACTCTTTTCACTAGCAAAATTTGCCACATTGACAGTCAACTCAGAAATGGTTGACTGAGCCCATTTTGTCTTCCAGATGAGTTCCTCTTTCCAGATGGGACCAAACCAGGCATACAACAGCCAGTTCATGAACCAGCCAGGACCCCGCGGCCCTCCATCCCTCCCTGGTAACATGGGCACTGGCATGAATCCATCAAACATGAGCGGGCCCCCCATTGGAATGAACCAGCCCAGGGGCCAAGGCATGGGGCCTTTCGGGGCCCACGGCCAAAGGATACCCCAGCAAGGCTATGCAGGACCCCGGCCTCAGGGCATGGGTATGCAGGGCATGAAAAGACCGTACCCAGGGGAGGTGAGTGGATGTGAATTCGACACTCTCACTTTGAGGTTTTAGTTTGCTGTATGTTGAATGTATGTTTGTCATTACTACATCCACAGCCAAACTATGGTGGGCAGCAGTATGGACCAAACAACCAGTTCCCTAACCAGCAGGGGCAGTACCCCACACCCAACGCCTCTAGGCCTCTGCCGTCCCCCAACTACCCCGGCCAGAGGATGCCAGGACAGCAGCTGCAGGGCCAATACCCGCCACCCAGCGGTGCCATGGGCCAGTACTATAAGGTGCAGTAATACTGCTGGTCACCAAAAATGTGATGATTATTTGCTTTTTGGTACAAATAATAGAGGTTAATTTGGGGGGGGGAAATAATTGAATCTGTTTTTATCAAACTACAGCAAGAGCCACCTTTTAATGGCCAAACAAATAACTTCTCTGGGAGTGGATATCAATATAGCCAGGGGAATATGAATGGGGTAAGTAAATTTTTGTACCAATTTTGGTTCATCGCTTTATCACACACTTGTGCTGTTTATAGTCCCATGAACATTTGATTTACTAATCGATTGTCTTCAATATAGCCACCCAGACCAGTGGGTAACTACCCTCACTCCCCAGTGCCAGGCAACCCCACCCCTCCAATGACTCCAGGAAGTAACATCCCTCCATACCTGTCGCCAAACCAGGACGTGAAGCCACCCTTCCCTCCTGACATCAAACCAAATATCACCGCTCTCCCTCCCCCTCCAGGTCAGTAGCTGAAAAATGTCCAATGAAAAAATCTTAACAGTGGATTATTCCTGTAAAAGTTCACGATAGTCTGACTTATTCTTCAACCATGTAGCCAACCACAACGAGGAGCTGCGCCTGACGTTCCCAGTGCGGGACGGGGTAGTTCTAGAGCCCTTCAGGCTTGAGCATAACCTGGCAGTCAGCAACCACGTCTTCCACTTACGGCCCTCTGTACACCAGACGCTCATGTGGAGGTAAGACATCACTGAATCAACATACAGTATATTTTCAGATATTCCCAAATCCCAGATATTTTATCTCCTGTTAGAGCTTCATGATACAGTAGTTTTCTTTTTTCCTGTTCCAGTGGCCTCCTTTTGACAATTGCAATTTTAGGTCTTTTAGGTCAGTTGGCATTTCATATAGTAATGAAGTGCTCCGGCTCCAACAAAACATTCTCTGGCTTTTCAAATGCAAGAACTTTGGGCTCCAGGAACCCAAACACTAGTTGCCACTAGAATCAACATTAGAAGTAGATAGCAGTTTCTCATGGTTGTAACAACAGTAATATAGACGATTTCTCAACTTGTCTGAAAAAGCAGAGTAAGTTTATTTGTATAGCACATTTCAACAACAAGGCAATTCAAAATGCTTTACATAAAACATAAAATGAACATAGGGCAATATAAAAAGACATTAAAAACACTTAAACTGTGGTTGAAGTGGTTAATGTTCTTGAGATTTGGTAGAAATACAAATAAGAATGTGCGAAAATAACTTTTAATCCCTGATTTAGTTCCTGGATGTTGGTTCTGGTTCTTTTAATTCTCAGTCCAATCCAGTAATCAAGAACCAATGGGTATTCTTCAATTCCTCTTAACCTTTGGCAAGCAAATTGAAGAGTTTGTGCAGTCATACTGTCAGCTGAGAATTCTTTTTAAAAAATCAAACCACCACTATTCCCAGCTAACTTTGAGAAGGTCATTCATGCATTCATCTCTGATTTAGATCAGTAATTCCTTTTACTCCCCTCTCAAGCAAAAGTGACTCTCTCATCCGGAGCTTATCAAGATCATGAAATGAGGAGACTTTCTGATGCCAAACCGTGAGATCACATCATCCTAAATTTAGCCTCCCACCAATAGTGGTCTGTTTGTTTAAGAATTGATTAGAAGGTTGGAAAGGACAAAACACACATTAGGGCCCAAAGGCTGTAGAATGAACAGTCAAGGAACTCTTGACCTATTTTACATCAGAAATAATTAACATGGTTAGTGAAAATGGACTGCTGTCTTTTATGTCTTACATAATTCCTAATTCCACATTTTATGTCCTACAGAACTCTGTAACACTTACCAATTTATATGTTTTCTGTGCTTTCTCTGTGCAGATCGGACCTGGAACTGCAGTTTAAGTGCTACCACCACGAAGACCGTCAGATGAACACCAACTGGCCGGCATCGGTCCAAGTCAGCGTAAACGCCACACCGCTCACCATCGAGCGGGGAGACAATAAGACCTCCCACAAACCCCTGCACTTGAAACACGTATGCCAGCCAGGAAGGAACACAATCCAGATCACAGTCACTGCCTGCTGCTGTGTGAGTACACAAATCTCCAGAACCAATAAAAAGGGCTTTTTACAAATCCAGACACAAAAGATAGTTGCCAGATAAATAAAAGTCAGCCATAAAAAGTCTACCAGCAGATGATATTTAATGTTAAAGCTTAGAACAAAATAAAAAATTGATTTGTCAGGGTTTTTTCTCTGGATACACGTTTGTGATAGTGACTGTGATGTTTCCTCTTGCAGTCGCACTTGTTTGTGCTGCAGCTGGTCCACAGGCCCTCAGTTCGCTCTGTCCTCCAGGGCTTACTGAAGAAGAGGCTTCTGCCTGCAGAGCACTGCATCACCAAAGGTATATGCGAAACAACAGTCACATTTTGCACCCAAATGTCCTGATCATTCTCAGAGTCCTTGCTTACACACAATATTTCTCTCCTTCTGCATCAAAGTTAAGAGGAACTTCAGCAGCGTAGCAGCATCATCGGGCAACGCGACGCTCAACGGGGAGGACGGCGTGGAGCAGACGGCAATTAAGGTTTCCCTCAAATGTCCAATCACCTTCCGGCGAATACAGCTTCCAGCAAGAGGCCATGACTGCAAACACGTTCAGGTAAGCACCGCAGGGATAAACAAACGCACTGAGAGTCGAAAAATTGGATGCCTGCATAGTGGATAACAAATGGGGCTTTTTTTCTTGTTGTTGCAGTGTTTTGATTTGGAATCATATTTACAACTGAACTGTGAGCGGGGGACATGGCGATGTCCTGTATGCAAGTAAGTTTATCTAGCTTAAATACATAACAGTATTTGTCCTGTCTATAGTTTTGACTGTAATCCACGTAGCATTTTAAGCCCTGTCTCTCTTCTCTCCTCAGTAAAACAGCGTTGTTAGAGGGACTCGAAGTGGACCAGTACATGTGGGGAATCTTGAACGCCATTCAAAAGTAAGCTGAGACAAGAAACAAATTTGTATTGCATATAATGTATTTCTCTTCATTTCCTTGTATCTTAACCATTTGATTTCATCTGTATTTCACCAGCTCGGAGTTTGAGGAGGTGACCATTGACCCGACATGTAGTTGGCGGCCGGTGGCTATCAAATCTGATATCCACATCAAGGAGGATCCAGATGGACCACTGGCCAAGAGGTTTAAGACGATGAGTCCCAGCCAGATGATCATGCCCAATGTGATGGAAATGATAGCTCAGCTCGGCCCTGGACCGTCACCGTACCCGTTATTACCTACTCAGCAAGGGGGCAACAACAGTGAATACGGCAGCCAAGGTAGGATAAAGACATATAGACAAGTATACATTTTCTAAATGTTGGGTAATGACACAACAATAGGAACTTAAAATAACAAGAAATGTTCATGTGTATTTCCTGTTTTTTATTTTGTGTGCTAGGCAACAGTTACCAGGGGCAAGGGAACTTCGACTTCCCTCATGTCAACCCTGGTGGTACGTCGATGAATGATTTCATGCACGGTCCCCAGCTGTCTCACCCACCTGACATGCCCAACAGCCTGATAACCCAAGACAAGCCACTCTCCCACAACATGCCTGACTCAGTGAGTTCTCCCACCATTTAGTTTACAGACACTGCATTTCAGCCTCTCTTTGTTTCTGTTGACCATGGATTTTATGAGTATAAGGCTTTGCTCAACAAAATAAACCACATTCGGCTTTATCTACTGTACATGTGTTTACTTTTTCCAGTATGACCGATCTGGTTTGACATTTTGGGAAAAATGATTATTCACTTTCTTGCCCAAGAGACAAGAAGATACCACTCTCATGATTAAGCCATTAATCAAAATAACTGTTAGTTACAACCCTAATCTGAATATTATGTGTATTATGTATAATGTCTCTCTACAGATACCTCACTCTGCCGGCAATGACCAGTCGCATGGTCCATTGCAGCAGAGCTTACATGCATCTCCACACCCTGGGAGCCAATCAGGGCAGCAGCTACACCACAGCGGGCCTCCTCAGCCGTCACGACAAGCTCTGCCTCCTCAGCAACAGCAGCAGCAGCAACAACAGCAGCCCGGCCCCAATAACCATCCCCACGGCGACCTGGCCTTCAACCCCTCCAGCAGTTTGGACAGCCAAGCGGGGTCGGACATGCCTGAGCCATCTTTAGACGTGAGTCCTGACATACAGCAGAAATTTTCAAAGTCCAATCTGCATTCACTTGAATGCCTAACCAAATTTTTCTTATGGTTCCTTCTTCCTCACAGCTTCTTCCAGAACTCGCTAACCCAGATGAGCTGTTGTCGTACCTGGATCCACCAGACCTCCCCAGCAATAGCAACGACGACCTTCTATCGCTCTTCGAAAACAACTGAGGCAATTCAGACACACATAAACTTTTCTGACTGCCTGCAGTTTCCCTGAGAACCCAGGGCGGTCGCTCAGTACTTGATAAACACAAAGATGCACTCCCTTTCTCTTCTTCCTCTTGTACAGTTTTCATTGGCCAGCGCAGATTGACTGAAAGAGGTTAAAACTCAAAGACACGGTGGGATACCGGGGGGTCGCCCTGCCCTCTCACCCTGTGGCGATACTTCTGAACTGTGCAGCTATACTCAGTTGATTTTTTTACGCCACACACAGGTGTATGTGTGCACATTAGGAACGTGTTGTAGCATTTTTTATTCATGTTTTGTTTCCTTTTGAGAAGAAAAAGGAACTCACTGTATAAAACAGAAAAATAACTGAAAACCCTGCGCTATCTGGCCAGTGTGCGTTATGTCCATATTGTTATTCCAATCGGAGAGGCCACAGCTTCCTGGTGTCACAGCTCCATTCCCTGACTGGTCTGGTTAGTCACACTGTTTTTGTCCACCACACATCATTTAAAAGCACAAAGAGATTTTGGCAATGTCTTTACGAAACAAAAATAAGATCAGTTAGATCAGCGTATGGTCTGTCCTTGTCAAAAAATGTTTTTTAAAAGATTTTCTGCTCTTCTGTCAACATTTTAAAAAGATTTTTGGGAATGATCGGCTTTCACTTTTTCCACAATTTGATACATACATATTTTTGTCAAAAAGAGATGTCCCTGCTTTTCAGTCCTCTGACAGTTGACAGCTGGATAGGAGAAGATTTTTGGCCCCACTAAAAGAAAAAAAGTTTATATTGCATAACAAGAATGGCATACCTGTACACCTACATGTTGTATAGTTATCGTCCTCCTGAAACGAAAGGTACAATATGAGAGATCGGAGTTCCTGTAACGATCCTGCTGTGTTTGTTGCTTCCTGCTGCAACTTCTTTCATGCCGTCTGCTCTGCATGAGCCCCGGTGTCGCTTGTGTCAGCATTTTTGCGACGTTGCATCTCTCTCCCTGTTAAATGATGTTTAAGTAGTCTACAAAGTGCATGTGTGCCAAACCCTTGTCTAGTGCTGTTCCAAGTGGTAAAAAAAAGATAGTGTGGTTTTTATCAGTTGCTGTTTCCACAGCTCTTTCTTTTGTACGTTTGTTTTTGATTTCTGTCAGATTTAGTATGATTTATTTAACACTAACATTGAAGGGATAATGCTGATATCAGCAATACATTTATCATGTATTTGCTGGATATACTGTTATGTTTGTTTGTTTCCTTGTTTTTGTTGCTGCATAATTAAACTATCCATTAATTTGTTTGGGGAACTGCTCAACATCACCAAAGTTAGAGGGATGAGAATGGAGACGTTTGTGTTTGCCTGGTCCTGTGCAAGCGTGCGCATGTGTGTGCGTGCGCATGTGTGTGCGTGTGGCTGTGTGTGTGTGTGTGTGTGTGTGAGTTTCTATTAGTGTGATGGGAGGTAATATTGATTTCAAAGATATAGGAGAGGACAAATACAGTTTATCCATCACTGCTGTTCAAGAAGTGGTTTTTAAAGCAGTATTGGTGCAGACCTTTTGCCACATTTGTTTTCAATTTCACTTTTTGAGAAGAGTGCTGTTCAGTATGCAAATGTATTATTTTTTAAGAAATGCTATTGTACTGTAAATACCATTGTGAATATTTTTGTATCATCTTAAAAATGTTTGTCAGTTGATCATTAGTCGTCCAACCTAACCACGTATGCTCTCAAACTCCCATCTAACCACTGACTTTGTTTGTAACCAGCACACGACAGCTGTCTCGCCTCCTCGTTGAGGGGAAGCCAGTCCAAATGTCTCATAAGCTATTTCCTGCAGGTCATCGTGCTTTCTAGTCACTTTCCTCCCAGTGCACTCTGTCTCACACCTGTCGTTTGTAGACAGGTGCCCCATTTTTATGTGGCCCCCCTTCCCTGCGCCAGCTCAAGGTGATTGTGTAGCATCATTTCAGTTTTCAGATGTCAAGCTCAGTTTGACGCAATGTTTTCTTTCACGCTTAGATGTATTTGATTGAAAATGACCAATGTTGTCTATTCATGAGTTTATGTTAACATTTTATCAGTGATACTGAACAGTAACTGTTTTAAAAAGATGTGGTATCAGCTGGCTTTCAGTGTAATAAGTGAGCTATGTGAATATCATAATTGTTGCTAATTGTCAATACACAGTGGTATTTTAAAGATATATCACAACCATATTTTAAAGAAATTCATAATATTGTTTATATTTTTGTTATAGAAAATGTGGCTTTTTTAAAAGCACGAGACCATATACATTTTTATCCCCTTTTGTTTTTGGTAAATTATTTTGTACTGGTTTTCTTATTAATCTGTAAGGCTAGAAATCCAATTTCTTTCAACTGTGGCATTGTGCTGATTTAACCGCCCTTGTTTTATGTAAACATTATTATAAACGTCATTTAAGAAATATTATTTGTTCCAGTTCAGCACACTGACATGTTGTTTCATATTTATGTCACAAAGAGACATCAAATCAAATAAGCCCTGTTTTTAAAGATACACTGCCACATTTTCATTTTTTACTATCTGAAGCTTTTGATCAATCCCATGGAAGTCGTTATCATTTCATATTTTGTTCTCACTTTCAAGTGAACCAATTTGGTGTATGAGGCAGCACCCCAAATCTGTAGTTGCACAATCAGAATAAAGGGCCATTTCTCTGGGGGAGGTTGTTTTAAAAAAAAAAAAATAAAAAAAAAAAGGAAAATTAAAATTAAAAAAATACAGAGAGGAAGGGCACGTTCATCATTCTGGCCTGGAAAGGATGTTGAGGGCAAGGCTAGATCAAACGTCCCAAGGATGCCTGTATATATGTACATGAATATAGAGACATGTGAACAGAAATGTATTCATTTTCCCTGGGAATGTGCATTGTTTCTTCAGAATAATAAAAAGCTTGCAACCCCTCTACTGGAAGTGGCTGAATATGGAAAATGAAACTTGTTAGTTAGTGTCTGTGGGTATCTCTCAGCATTTAGTTCCCCCTCTGTAATATACTTTCACCTCTTTTGTTAGGGGAACTGGGACAGCTATGTTTTACATGTAATATTTAGCTTAAATGTTCTAGTCTGTCACCTGCATACTCGGAGGTGCTAAAGCTAAAAAAGGAAGGAGAAAAAAACAAGGTTACAAAGAAAATCGTTTGGAGGGGTGGGAGAAAGGCGGTGGGATGGACGGGTCTAGAAGATTGTAACCGAATCCATAGTTTGTACAATTTTTGATATCATGAGCAGTTGGAAAAATGATACAATCTAAGGTGATTCATGCAATGTGGCCATTGTCTCTATTGTGTACATTGTATGTACAATCATTTCATATTCTAAACTGGTCAGAAAATAAAGGAACTAATTGTGATTTTTAGTCTTGCAGAACTGTATGTAGTTAGATGATGTGACAACCTAATATTTATCTAATAAATATGTATTCAGATGATACCTGTATGTCGCTGTGGTCTTGTCTTTTGTGCACTTGCATCCTAGTCTGACGATTAGGCCTGCCTAACTCCCACAGGCTGTGCATCCAAGCAGAAGGTGTAAATTATGGGTGTCAGATCTTACTCACATTTTGATTAATATAGCTTATAGCCATGAGCCCATGTTAATTAACACAACAGAATAAGACAAGTTTTGTAAACCTGCTCATAGGAATGACGAGGAGTTGAGTAGGTATTATGCAATCTGTAAAGAAGGAAATGAGAAAGTAAAAGAAGAAATTAAAAAGTAAAGAGGTGAGAAAAGAAATGTCTCTTGTATGCTTAGAAAGCAACAGAAATTGAGCAGAAATTGTAGAATGTTCACTAATCAGTATTTCTGATTTGCTGTTGTAGCTGCTGGAAGTGGCGCTAGTTTTAGCTACTTTATATAGCGTTAGGTAGTTTAGTCCAGTGGTTCCCTGGTCTGGCCCCTTCAAAGGGTCACAAGATAAATCTGAGGGATTGTGAGATGGTTAATGGGAGAGGAAAGAAGAAAAAACAGTCCTAAATGAAAATATGTGAGACGTTTAGAGTGGAAATCACTATTTTGTGGAACTGCTAACATCTCATAGACATCTGAAGGGGCCACAACTAGACACTTTTTCAAAAAGGTTGGGAACAATACTTAAAATAATACAATATGTTGTTAATCTTTAACAGTGTGTTGTATTTTATAAACTTATCATATGTTTTGTATGTAAGAATTTAATCTGAAAAGTAACTATAAATAAAGCTGACAAATAAATAGAGTGGAGTAAAAAGTATTAGGCCTATATTTCCTCCTGAAATGTAGTGGAATAGAAGTATAAAGTAGCATAAAATGGAAAAACTCAAGTAAAGTACAAGTAGTTCAAAACTTTAAACCCTAGCAACTAGCTAGCAGTCACTCAGCACCACAGCAACCACCTTGGGCCCAATGAATAGTGCTATAACAAGTAGCAAGTAGCCTTCTGTTAAACCAACTGTGACACAGAAAGTGAACAACAACACTGATAGTTTTCCATTAAAAGTCAAATGACCAACAAGAGTTAGTAAATTAAAGTCTCCTACATTTAACAAACAAGCCACTACGTGAATGTGTATGTATTTTGTTTGTAGAAAACTGAGGCAATTCATTGCAGCAGAGGGAATGCTCTCTGCCATAGTATCTTTTTTAAACTTAAATCTTCTAATTCTACACCTTTAACCAAATGTAATTTGAAACAACTAATTCCAAGCCATTTGCACTGATGATATGTTGTGTGATATGACTTTGTGAGACATTTTATTTTATTGTATTTTATTAAATGCATTCTTATAGATGTTTGGCTGTGATACTTATATGTTGATGATGTTTAAAAAAAAACAAGTGATGTAAAAGACTAATTTTGTACTGGTAACAAGTTTTTTGATCCATGGTGTAACCAAAGATACTCTATAACTATTAAACCGTCTCTTGTGTAACTACATAATTATTGCTTGGAATCACGTTAAATCTCGCGAGATTTTAACCTCGGCGTAAATGTACTTCCGGTTGTTTCCGGAAAAACTTCTATATCTCTCACACGTACGCGTGACTTTTATCGTGTGCTGACCTCAGGGAACAAACTGAGCCACATTACTCTGGAAAATGTTACTTTTGTCAAACAGGATAAAGTTGTGTTCTCTGGCGTTTACCGCCACGCGCTTGTGTAGCAGCGGCCCAGCAGCTGCTAACAAAAACCCCACGGTTTACTTTGACATTGCTGCAGACGACCAGGCTCTCGGCAGGGTAACCTTTGAGGTGAGAAGATAAAAACAATCTGCGTGGCTTTCATTTTCAGCTTGTCAGTGTTTGCTTTTGAATGAGTAAGAAAACAGCAGCTGCTACACACCTTAAAATCCGTCCCGTGTCCATTCATTATGTTTACTGAGAATCGTTGAGTCACAGTTTTCCAGAGAACAACATGTACTACCTTGAGGCATTTCATTCTTCTCTTGCAGCTCAACGCCGATGTTGTACCAAAAACTGCAGGTAACCTATATTCGTTTCATATAATTTCATTTCATAGCATTTTCACATATCTCATTTAATATATATATATATATATATGCCAAATCCAGTTGTGGAATGTAATAAAGTACATTTACTCAAGTACTGTACTTAAAGTCCCCATAAAACCGGTAGCGGAGTGATATTTGCTTCCGCATATGTATGCGTTTCCTGTAAAATTGCACGAATTCGAGGTACTTGTACTTTTACTGTAGTATTTCCATTTTATGCAACTTTACACTTCTACTCCACTACAGCTTTAGTTACTAGTTACTTTTCAGATTACAATTTTCATGTCTGATAAACTGTTCCTTTATGGGTTGAGAAAATTCTCCTATTTCCTAAAATAAATAAACTATTGAAACCCCGCTTGGATTAGATGGAAAATGCATCCTCACAAAGCTGAAAACAGGGCTGTTTTTTATGAGCTCATGAAAAGTTGACAGCCACGCTACAAACATATGATGATCTTATAGACCATGATCACATTGCTGTAGATTAACTACCCAACAGTATATAAAGTAGTTAAATGAGCTCAACCTTAAACCGCAACAGCCGTAAAATGCAACATTCACATGAATGCAGCAGTAATATGATTCCAAAAACATCATATTAGTAATAAAAGTACAACACTGACACACTCAACCAAGTACTTTTACTTTTGGTACTTTAAGTCAATTTTGCTGATAATACTTACATACTTTAGTAAGGTTTTGAATGCAGGGCTTCTACTTGTAGAGGAGTATTTTCAGTGGTGTTGCTGCTTTTACTTAAGTAAAGGGTCTGAATACTTCTTCCACCATAAGACTTCATATGAAACACCACCAAACGAATACAAGTTAGAAGCATAACCTAATCGTATCAGACATCAGGAACCTTAATCTGAGATTAGGTAGCTACTTAATACAAGAGTGTGATTTTAAGTAACAGATAATTCTGCTGTTAGAAACTGAAATGATGATTCAAGCAGGGCTGTCTTCAAGCAAAGAGACTCTTCACGGTCACAGGATTTCTTTGACTAACTGATTAGTTGATTTAATTGACAGTCTGTCACTGTTATTCCTCTGTAGTTTTATTTAGTAATGCAGAAAGATTTCTAAATTAACACCAAAGCTCACTTTTGAATTGTCTTGTCATACCAGACATCACACGTTCAAAAGACTTCAAATGCAATACCTGATTATTGATGCCAAAATTATACGCCTTAACATGTTGTTCTACAAAACCTCTTTACTTTCACAAGAGAAGCCAAAGCTCTCAAATGTTAACTTTTGTCTGAACACGAACAGCTTTACAAGAACTTTGTGTAAAATATGTACAATTTTTATTCTAGTTATGCCTTAATCTGATAAAAGAATACAGCAAGTCATTTGAATTTTGAGTCTCACTAGACGTTCAGTTCCCCCTTTTCAGTACTTTATAGTTTTTGATATCCGGTGCTATGGACACATTTTGGTTGGTTCAAAGAGTTATTGATGTTAGATACTCTAAAAAAAACTACAAGAAATAACTAGTACCCAAGTATAGATTGGTTGATTATTTTCGTACAAGAGGGAGTCAATTGTCCATTCAAGTATCCTTCTTTTGCTGGGATCCCCTGATGTTCCTGCATAGTATTTTAAGGAAACCACTGACCTGTATGGATTGCCAGAGAGAGAATCTGACACTAAATCTTTCTCATAGAGAACTTCAGAGCGCTGTGTACAGGGGAACATGGCTTTGGTTACAAGGGATCAACTTTCCACAGGGTGATCCCTCAGTTCATGTGCCAGGTAGGCTTTTCTCTTTTTGTTTTGTGTCTCTTTGTTGTCCAGCATGCTGTTACAGTGTAATTACACTGATATGTGTTTTCAGGGGGGAGATTTCACTAACCACAATGGGACTGGAGGGAAGTCTATCTATGGATGGAAGTTTCTTGATGAGAACTTCAAGCTGAAGCACACTGGACCTGGTAATCATCCCATTCTGTTTGTACACTGGAGAAAGCCTTGGATGTCAAGGAATTTTACAAGCAGAGGACAGGGCTGCACAAATTGCAGCATTACGACAGTCGACTTAATGCATCACCGCAGAGTATAATCAGATTTAACAGCACAGTGTGACACTACACAGGACAGTGCAAATACATTAAACTCCACACTTGAGAAGCTGCAGTATTCGTGGCCGACAGATAAGCTGGTGTTTTTCAGGAAGCCTTCTCTACAGCGAAGTATTGGAAACCAGGCTGATTAACATTTTAGAATTGAGCCAAAATCAAACAAAGAGCAGGAACAGAGGCATGGCTGCTGTGGGTGCCCTATTATACCTTTGCAAGAGGGTTAACTCATTGCATACTGTTCTTCATTGTAACATGGTTTGTCTTACTCATTTCCACCACCAGGCGGCAGCATTATGCAAATAGCGTTTGAATAAGCTGTTATAAATGAACTTAGTGAAGTTTTGATGATGGATACAGTTATGTTTCCTTCTATAGGCCTTTTTCACAGCAGACATGTTGGCTTGTTTTAATGGGAAAAGCACATGTGTTACTAATAACAATAACAATGGATTTGTTCTATTAAAGTGTCCCAGTAAGGTGTGACAGTGAGCCAGCATGCACAATGCCAGGACCCAGCTAAATGGAATTCAGCCATCATTAATTGTATTATTTACACCTGGGCTTTTCCTACTGTGCCATGTCAAAATGTTTTCTGTGACAATAGCCTATTGACCACAAGTTCCTTTGTAGCTCAGGTGACAGTAAGCTCTGCAGGCATGTTTTGTTACTTAAGCAAAATACATGACATGTTAAAAATAATAATAACTTTTTAATTGCTGCATTGTAGGCATCTTGTCTATGGCCAATGCTGGACCCAACACCAACGGATCCCAGTTCTTCATCTCCACCAGTAAAACAGAATGGTATGTGCTGACAAATGCAACACTATAAGGGTGGATACTGCTGTAGTTATTCTGTTACATTTCACTATTATTGGCCTTATTTAAAATCTGTTACTGGCTGGCCTGTAAAGACATCTGCACAGAGCTCTGATAATATGCTGTCTGGAAAAGTGAAGACCCTGCACAATGAGCAAAGACATATCCACACTTAACCTAAAGTATGCAGAATTATAATGGGTTAATTTTTCAGTTTTCCCTAACAACGTTTAGCTCACATTTTCAAGGGTTTAACTGTACAGTACAAATGTGAAACCATCCGTAGATTTGCCTTTTTAAATTATAGATCATGAAAAATGCGTGATTCTGGTCCTTTTTAGACCTGAAAATACTTTAGAATTATGCAAATACAAAAAAAACATGACTAACAAGAACACATAACTAAGGATTTTACCCAAATTCTGAGTGCTTGTGGTGGCAGTGTACAGTTAGAAAACTCACATTTTGAAACATTTAGTAAAATGTGAGTCCCACACAACATGGAAAAGGAGAGTAGCTACTCTGGGACAATTCTATATATTTTATGTTGAGTATTGTTGCCTATTTGATTTAATCATAGTGCAGGATGCACAGCAACTTACCCAGGATCCAAACATAAAAGCACTCGAATTCACCACCAGAATCTTTACAGTCCAGACATCAGCAAGTAGTTGTGTTGTGTCAGAGGCTCCTCACTCACCCCAGCTACACAAAAAGTGTCTTTTTATAAATACACACTCTTTTTAAAATAGAAATCTGTCCCAGAGATTCCATTCAGTTGAATAGCTTTGGTAAACCATCCTAATTTAGAATGTTGCTACCTTTGGAAGGCTTTTGTTATGATAGCTTTTTTTAACATAGGTTGAATAGTGTCTGGTTATTGTTAAAATGCTGTTTCAGAGGATTTTTCCACCCTGCTATGCGATATGTTATGCAGGGAATACAATTCTTAGTGGAAGCTGTGAATTCTTGTAGTGTTTTGGCATAAAAGCAAAAAAAGTGAAGATTTGAATGATGGACTAAAATAGCACAGTTATTGGAGAAATAGCGGCTTCACCCCACAAAAAGCCATGAGTCAAACCCAGTTGGGTGCATCATGGATTGTCTCACTGTCCGCGGCAGCGATAATAAACCCCTTCTTTCTTCATTTAGGCTGGATGGCAAGCATGTTGTCTTTGGCAGCGTGAAGGAGGGACTGGACGTGGTCAAGAAAGTGGAGTCTTTCGGTTCACGGTCTGGGCGAACCTCCAAGAAGATCACTATCACAGACTGTGGAGAGCTCAAGTAGACTCAATGTGAGCAGTGGACACGGTCGTAGTCTCATCTCCTGCTGTAAAAAGTGAGTTTGAGTGAAAGAGGTTCATTCTTCAGTCATGGTACAGAGTGCAGCCTCTCTGTGCTGACAATTGATTATCGCAGAGAGAATCACACTCAGTTTTTCAGTTTGTACTTAAAATCTGTATTAGTCTTTTTTCATGGAGCAACTACCGCACTTAACTGTCATGCTATAAAATGTGAACTTAGAATAGTTGATGGATAACATGTCTAATGTATTTGAAAGAGAGCTATTAATTCATTAATATACATTGAAACTGGTTTGGAAAAGGGTCATTTATTTGTAAAAAAAAAAAAAAAAAGTAATAATTTTTCTAAATATGTGAGCTTGTTCTTGCCATCTGTTTTATACATGAACTTAGATGTCAAAGTAAAAGTATTACAAAAGTCCTTTAAACCTGCAATAAGTGATTTTTTTTATTATTATTTTTTGGGCCACTTGGGGGCAGCGGAAACAAGTTGTGAACATTGACATATCAGCTTTTAAGTTGAAATGGTGAACTTGTTAGCAAATAGTTGTTTATTTACACATACAGTAGTTATGGAGCAACATTTTCATTGCAGTCTGTTTCAGGCCACCTGATGAATGTGAAGTCCAACATACATTCTCTTAAAGCTCTGTTTTTGGTCTCTACCAACTCCTGAGGGAGCTATCTGGCTCTTTAGCTGCTAAATGCTCCACTATGTTCACCAGCTTGCCACTTACTGTGGCTGTCTGCCTTTCGGGGCTCAGCAAGTAGTGTACAATGGGTTTTTAGAGCTTTTTCACTGAAAACAGCTGCCTGCTGTGGCCGAAAATGACGTGTGAGAGTGAACCAAAACAGTTCAGTCAAAACAATGAGCTGAAACTCACTATAAAGCTCTGTAAAGCAGAGGGGAGCTGCAGATTCAGGTGATAATTCTCTGTAGGTTCATCACTACGAGCGACCCCTTTCACATTGTCGTTTGATACATTGTTAGTATAAAAATATGATTATAGCCACTTTAAGGAAAAGTTTTTCACTTAAACAACTGGCAGAAATAAATTTGTTTTAGAGTCGAAGGTCCATTTTATGGTAAAAGGCGAATGTTTTATCACCAGCTGCGGAATGAGATCAGTGTTGCATCATTCTTCCAGCCTCTTTCTGTTTTCCTCATCAGCCTCAGCTGACTAATGATCTTATTCCGCTAAGTATTTATTCTGCTGAGGTCTGTCCAGAAGAATTAAGGTCTACAATGTCAGATCTAACTGCTTCTGCACAGGGAAAAGTTTATTTTGGGAGGGGGTCAGCCTGGACTTGCTGTACATATCATTTTGTATCACAGCGTGCTGTAGGTTCTGCCAGCAGTGGTGGGTGATGAAGCCAAATCTGATTTTGTGTTGCAATAAGTAAATTTTACCAGATGCTCAAAAAATATTGAGAGGTCGAGATTCTGTTGTTTTATCTTGTGGGGAGATAAAAATGTATAACATCTGGATCAGTTAATGTTGAGGCGAGATGTTGATTTTATCACTATACAGCCCTGTGGGGACTTTCCCAGCCCCAAACCTCCCCACTCCAAATCCATAATGCCACATGGATCTTATGTGCTTATATTGTTACTAGAGACAAAAAAAACTAACAGTAGAGAAACCAAGAACACATTGAATAACATATTTAAATACATTTTAATACAAAAACATTTTAAGAGATCAAGGGATCAATCTCATGGGTCACTCAAACTAAGGCACATTAAATGGAGTTTCGCACATCTTTAAACAGTTAAGCAATAGGGTATTTCTGTTCCATATTCACTTATCATCACAATATCATTGAAATAAAAAAAGCCTCTAAAGCAACATGCACATGCAGCCTTCCACTTAATCCTTCATGATCTTTGGTACATTCAGAGTTTTGTTCCTTTTTTGTCTCGTGTTAGACATTACGACCTATGACCCATAAAAAAAGCACTTTGGTCTTAGCACTGGGTGCCAAAATATAACTATTATTCTATTTTTCAGGAAGTGAAATGTTTCTACCATATTGCATTGGTTTACAGTTTTGTAAAACTTTTGAATGACAAACTATGTAAAAGGTGTCTTCAGAAATACAGGCACATAGCATATAAAGAATAAATGTTAGTTGGCTAATATATTCCTTCACAAAGTGTAATAATCAACTTAAAAATATGTTCAAAAATTATGTACCCTCCAGTACTGATAATACAGATAATAATGCAGATACACATTAATACTGCATATCCTTCTTAGTAAAGACTTGTTGCATATTTTATACAGAAAACATAATTTCATTTAAGTTATTTCTGGAATATACAAACATGTAAAAGAGAATCTTCATCTGGAAACTTCACTCATGAATTTCTATTCCAACATGTTATACAAGAGTGAAGACAGACACAGAGCTAAAGTTTCTTAATTCACAGTTGGTAAGATTCTTACGGTTCATAGTTAAGACTTCAAATGAATATTCACATAATGATAACTGAGTAAGTTACAAGAACCCAGCAAATGCAAAGTACTCCTCTCTCCATTGAGAGATGCTGTAAAAAAAAAAAAAAGCCTCTTATACTGAGAGTCACAGTGTCAGAGAGAATATTTCATAAGAATAAACAGTTAGATGCATTACAGTACAATAAAGTTAATTAGCATGTATTTTTAGTAATTAAAATATAACTGTCCCTTTTTGATAAAATGTCGCAGGAGTATGTAAGGCGAGTAGAGAGTGTTATTGCACGCGGCGGCAGTAGTAGCCGAGGACTTTGCATTTTTCACACAGGTGTTGCGGATGCTCTTTGCTCTGGTCCGACACATCTAACCCATCCGGTTTCTCCAGAGGTCGCTGGAACAAAGAAACAGAGTTACTCCACTGTGCCACAGACACCAAGGTTATGTCCTCAGTATTGTCTCTGGGGATGTAAGGGTTTCAATCACCTGTGGAGGAGTTTACATTCTACAATTACACACAATCTATACATGATGTTTTATTTAAGGCTGATGCTATTTTTTGCACTCTATATTCAAAATGATTCTGTTTTTGGTAAATAATTAAGTAAATAAAATCAAATAAAAAAAATAATAAAAGGATTATGTGTTTTGGGCATCATGTGGGGAGCTAAAATTTACAGAAAATTTAATTGAACATTTAAATGAATAATTAAATGAAAAAAAAAGACTTTTTGATGGCTACTAAAATCTTAGAGGGGTGGGTTTTGCTAGGGGAGTTTGGACTCGTGTCCGCAATATCATGAAATCAGGTCACATGATATCCTGCTATCTACATAACAAATAAACAGACAGGTAAATGAAACAGAGAGTTAATGTTGGCAGACGTAACTGATAACTGCAAGAAACGTTTCAGTCTACCAGTCTGGTGTTCTCATACCAACAGCTACATAAAATAGTAATAAAATCAGAATCAGAAAAATCAAATGTTAGGATATATTTAAATGTATGTTCGGGTATTTTTGCAGCTAAAAACATTTTCCCTGCAGCAGTATTCCTGTTCTACAGTTACACAGGATTTGATTTCCACAGTTAAATTGGTTAGTTTGGGCCATAAAGAAAACATAAAGCAGCTCTTGGCCTCAAGGGTCAAACTACAAGGTAATATACTGTAACAACGTGCAGTCACAAAGCATAATGGTTTACTGCCATGTTGTGTGCAGTAAAGCAGTGTTTTCCTGTGAGGATTGGACTGTATAGGTTAGCTGAAAACAGTGAGCAGGGCCCATTCAAAACATTTTGAGACTGTATGAACAAGACTTCATCTAAGGGCCCCCTGGTAGCTGAGGGGTCTGTAGTTCAGATGTGCTGTTACCTGCTTATGAGGGTAAACGTTGATGTGGCACTTGATACATTCTTGTCCCATGTTGGCCCAGGAGTTCCCACTCATCCACTTCCTCTTGCATTTAGGGCATTTATATTCACCGAAGCACCTCTTTTTTCCCTGATACGGGGTCAGGCCTTCACCTTTGGGTCGAGCCTGAACAGAAATATACAGTACACAACAATTTTTACATTACTGACCTTGTGTATAACCCACTTTAAGCTTACTACATTCCCTAAATGCTTAGAAATGAGACAGTTCTCAATGTGTAAACTATGACAGCTTTGCAAACATTTTGGCTTTTGCCTCTCACCACCTTTAACTGGAGGAGAGTGACTGACCTCTTTGGTTTCTTTGGACGGCAGCCAATTCAAAGCTCTGCGTGATTAGAACGGGATAGCAGCCCTGTTGGTGGTCAAGAGAGTCGAGTTTGTGGAGTAGTTTTGTGTCGGGAATGAGATGATTATTTATGGTTTCTGTCAATACAAGTTAAAAAGCTAATTTGCTTTGATGCTTGATTAATGCTTATGGTCCTGGAAGATTGAGCCTTACGTTTCAAAGGAACCTTTCTTATCTAAACTATAAGTGTAGGACAGTGTATAAATTTAGAAGACTCCTTGTACTGTAGGGGAAAAAAGTTCTAATGGTTTATTTCAAGGAAGTTGGGATATATTGTAATGGTTAAGTGTAATTTATTTGTTGGACAGAAAAAGGAGGAGTCTCAGCTTTCCCATTAGAAATGAACTCCCTCCCTCCAGCTGTGTTCCCGAGGGACCATAAAGGAGGCCCTGGCCTGTGGGGGGACCAATGGGAGAGGCCTCCTTGCTATGGGACAAATACCTCAGGCTCTCAGTCATCCCTCCCAGCTGGCCCCGACCCACCAATCAGGACACAAAGATCTTAGCGGGGAGGAAATAAAACCCAGATGAACTCTGCACTTGTATAACATGACAAAACCCTAAACCCATCACAAAGAAATCATCTTGACAAGCCTGGTTTAAATTAGAAGCACCTCGGCTTCTAAAAAAGTAGGGCAAGTCAAAATTAAGACTGAATCTGCACCACCAGAGGAGTGCACGTCAAATCTTGTTTTGATTTCACAGCAGGAACATATGTCAGGTTCAAAACTTCTGCTCATTTTATTCATTTCCAGGACTACATCTGTTTAACAAAACACGTTTAAGGTTCCAACAGCCAAGTCTCAAACTGTTAAGGCCACTGTGAAGCATTTTGAAGCCTGTGTTTGCATCGTTTAGCCACCATGAGGCACTGTGGGAGGTCACTTTTGATGGCAGACCTCTATCTCAAGCGCCTACAGGGAGAGCAGACAGAGCATCATCTTCCTGAGGGAGGAAACAGCTTTCACTCTGCAGAGCAAGCAAAACAAACTCTACCTAAAGTCCGGAGCCCACAGGGCAGCAAAGGGCATGGCACACTCTGGAGTTTCCACCGGTCCCATCAAAGATGTGACACTGACAACCAACATATGAAAATGACATTTGTGACCTGACAGTGAATGGACACTCTTTTAGAAAGCAGGAAAGTTTGAGTGAATGCAGAAAAATGTATTAATCCATCATCAAGCCTTCTGCACGCATGACACAACCAGTTTATTTAAAACACCTAGGAATATTTTTCATTGTCTGTCTTGAACATGCAGTTGGGAAGTTAATATTTAAGTTAACTTTTTTTTTTATAAATATTATTTGAACAAACACCACTTCTTTCCCAAAACAGATTCTTCATATTTAATGGAAGATCTTTGCAGCCTGTAACCACGTATGAGAAACTGTTTTGTTTTAAGATAGATATTAAATAATATTTTATGTGCATTACAACTCATCCCTTCCAAACATCCCATATAACTTTAGTTGTGTAACTTAAATCAGCCCCAGAGTGCACAGAGCGATGTAAAGCCAGATTTTAAGGCTGCAACAGATAAGCTTGGCCCAGATCCTTGTAGCCTGGTGAGAGAGGCCCAGGAGGTTGGCTGCCTCCCTCTGCCATCATCTGGAAACCATCAGGATAAACAATGGACTACTCCAAATACCCCCCCCCCTCATTCACTCTCTCCCCCACTTCCATACCCCCGTGAGACATTCATCCTGGAGAACACAGCAGCACCAAGCCTATCAGATACCATGTGGTCAATTACTCCACACTAACAAACCCGCAGCGTGCTCTCTCCCTCGCTGGGTTTAATTTGTATCAGACCCCCACAGCATCAGGGAGAAGCCCAGCTGTTACCAAAGCAAAACAGCACATTAATGCCTGGACTGAAATCCACAGCAATATGTCTAATATGTTTTAAAGACTCTATTATCTTGTGAAATCAATTATCTCCATGAGGGCTTAAAGCAACGAACTGATGACTTTCCATTTTCCTTAAAGAGAGAGTTTTAGAATAGCTAGATTTTTTTGTGGGAGACAATTATTACTGCATCCAAAGAGAGGTGAAACATTAGTTCAGCAATCGGTAATAATCAATTAGTTGCTAGTTATTTATGAGGCAGAAATGCCAAACATTCTATGGTTCCTGCTTTTACAATGTGAGGATTTACTGCTTTTCTCTGGTTTATAGCATTAGTTTTGGGGTGTTGGTAGGACAAAACAAGCTATTTGAAGACGTCACCTTGGACTCTGAAAATAATAGTTGTTACCCTACATCCAAGTATGATTGAAATTCTACTTTGGTAAGCATCTGTTGATTTTAAAAGTGGCCAAAGAAATATGGTGTGGATACTTTTTAAGTTAAGAGTCTCAGAAGGCTGTCTCATGATGTGACAGATACTACTTTTACTTTATGTTATGAAATAAATGTCCTTATCCTATACTTCAAATATAATGCAGAAATGAATCAGAATACATTAGTAAATTTGGACATTCCCTTGGATTATATGCCTTTTCACATTTGCCATGGAGTAATTAGCAAGTGTAATTAAACATATTCAGGAAATCCAACCCATTGGAAGAAAACTGTCCATGTAATAAATAAATAAATAAATAAATATCTAATTTTCTTTCACTGACACCCTGGTATTAATACATATCTTAAAATATTTGACTTGTTGACTTCTGCATCTTTATCTGAAGCATTCCTCTGGCACACTGGTGTAAAGATTATGAAGACAGTTCCTGTGTATGAAGCTGTAATCCTTCTACGCAGCCTTTCTGCAAATCTTGCACATCTGAAATACTGAATGGATTAACCTTCCCCCTCTCCAAAACAAATATGATTAGATAAAAACAACTGGAGGCCAAAGAGCAAATGACTGGTTTTCTATTTTTCTACATGGCTCTGCAGATTTTCAGTCTTCTATCAAGCCCGTTGTTCAGAGCATGCAGAGCCTTTAAACCATAGACTGTATGATTTCCTCACACAGACATTCACAGAAATTATACTTCTCAGCATCTATTTGACACACAGCTCTGCTTTCATAGACAGATGATTATCTACCAATACACACTTTGCCCCATCCAGAGTGTGACTGAGCTCCAGTCCTGGCTGTGGCCAAGTTGACGACATGCACAGCTGTAAACTGGCTTATGTTTCACAAAGGGTGAATGACAGGGGCAGGTGGGCTGGCAGACAAACAAGAAATGCAACAGCAAAAAACACAAGAACATACAGTTCTGCAGTCACATTTTGAAGTGGCATTCAAACATCTCTAATAGTTGTACAGTAGGAATGACTGCATTTCACAGCATTACGCGTTAATGAGTGAATTGCTATCTACCTTCATACTCTTCATACCACCCCCTACTCAACCACATGTAGCAATAAGTGTGAAAAAGAATCCATTAAGGATATAAAGCCACAATACTCGTGTAACTTAAACAGCAGGGCTGATCCAGATCTTTTTGGGGCCATAAGCAGGAAAGAAATACCCAAATTTGGTATAGTGCCCCCAAATACGAAAATTTGTTATAGCACCTGCAAATCCCCAAATTTACTACAACTCCACAAAATGTACTTCTTATAATCCCAATATTACCTAATTTCATTTAAGTGAAAGTAAAATGTTTTGTATAACCAACAACTGCAATGGATATACTGTAAACACAAAACAAGTACATGTGCTCAGAAAAAAATTAACTCTACAGTTTCCATGACAACTGAGCAAACTCTTAACTGCTGATGAAGATCATATCATATAATTGAAAGCTCCAGAACAGCTACTAAATGGTCCAGGTGAGATTGTTTTGTCAACTTCTGTTTCCATGGTCAAGAATAAACTTTGAATCTCAAGAATACAAATAACGTATGACTAAAGATGTGATACAAGTATTTTTAGAGCCACAGACAGAGAAACGTATCATTTCACCTCCATTTCCTTTTCCTTCCCCTCACATGTCATTGAAACTGGAAAAACTATAATGTGAATTGACCAAAATCCTCCACTATGACAAAACTGATTTTATCTTGAAAACATGCAACCTCACAAAAACTGAGCTCCACCGCATTCTTTTCCTATATGTTCATTAGCTTTGAGCGGATGACAGCCACTGTTTATCAAAGGGAGTCTATCTACCCCACATTCCAGGGTTTCCTCTATCTTGCTCATCCTCCTCAGCAGATGATCTGGCCAAAAGCAACAGACATCATACTGAGGACAGATAAGACATTTATCAGCAGTGAAAACAAAAGAACCACAGCAACAGTAATCAGACAGTGTTGCTTGAGATTCAGCAGTTACACGTTTGGAAATCATGTCACTCTACCTGAAGTACAGTGTCCAGTCCAAAAACAAAACAGATATTATTAGTAGTATTTGAAGCAAGATATTAGCAGAAAAAAAGTCCTAAACTGTGAGATAAAACATCAGTAAAATCACTGATCGAATGCCATCTCTAGAGAACAATCCAAAGCACTGATCCAAAATAGGATACACTGATGTATCTGTTTATGATGTATATGCTATATCAGATGGATATTGCCATTTTATTAGTTGTTGATTTCTGATCAGTCAGTGTTGATCACCTATAATATGACAAAAAGGTCTGTCTGCCTTTTGGTGCTGATCAAGTGGTACAGTGGGTTTTTGGAGCTTTTTCGCTAAAAAGAGCTGCATGCTGCTGCCGGAAACATGAGAGCGGTGAGAGTCAACCAAAACAGTAAAGTTGCGGGTCAGACAGCTAAACAATGAGCTGAAACTCACTATAAAGCTCAGTAAAGCCAAGGAGAGCTGTAGATTCAGGTTCATCACTTCAAGCGACTCCTTTCATATTGTCACATTTGTTTCACATTGTCATTTGATTATAAAAACTATTGATTATAGTCGCTTTTATAGAATATTTCAATATTTTGGGAAGTACACTTTTTCGCTTTCTTGCTGAGAGTTAAATGAGAAGATCGATACCGCTCTCATGTCTGTCCCATTAAATATGAAGCTACTACCAGCAGCCAGCGAGCCTAGCTTAGCACAAAGACTGGAAACAGGGGGAAACAGCTAACCAGACTCTGTCCAAGGGTAACAAAAACTAGCTTCTCTAAAGCATTAATAAACACTTTGTGTCTCGTCTGTTTAATCCATACCAAAAAAGATGTGTAAAAACGACTAATCACCTTTATAAGGGGGTTATATGCCAGACTATTTCTTGGTAAAATGTCAAACTTTTCCTTTAATGATAAGCAACAAATTAGAGGATATTGTACCATGGGATGAAATGCTGGTTAGAACATAAACAACTAAAAATATCAGCCTTCAAAGACCAAATATAAATCAAGGAATTCCTTCTTAAGCCTTGCAACTATCAAAAGCTCCTCTGTCCAAAGTAATTATCAAAGCAGACTTTTCCCTTCCATTCAAATATGATCAAACTGAAACTATAAAGACATACACCCACTTCCTGTGCTACCCACTGTTTCCAAAAACACGTTCTAGATGCAGACATCTCTGGGCAGCTGCTTGCTGGCCCTTTAAATGAGTGTCTGACAGCCGCTCCTCTGCATAGACAGAGACAGACGGAGATGACTGCAGCCAAGCAGAGCTGAGCGAACAATACAGCCTGACTTCCTGACCTTTGGTTCCACAGCCCCTCTGGAGAAACAATGCCCTCCTTATTTAGCCCAGGCTCTTCCCACCATACACCCATTTACTGTCAGCACACTGTCACTTGTGTATT
The DNA here is from genome assembly GCF_020085105.1 of Siniperca chuatsi. Taxonomy (NCBI): domain Eukaryota; kingdom Metazoa; phylum Chordata; class Actinopteri; order Centrarchiformes; family Sinipercidae; genus Siniperca; species Siniperca chuatsi. The sequence continues at coordinate 10,177,989 of NC_058061.1, forward strand.
CTCTTTACAGTAACTGGGTTCAGCTACTTAACTGGCAAGGGGTCATTAAAATGTTGTGACCCTGGATTGAGGGCTGAAAAGGTGTTAAACTTGCAACACACTTGGTTGGAAATCGAAACAGTTTTTAAATCAAAACGGTACATATGATTTTCAGCTGAAGACACTAATTTTTCTGCAACCCAACACACAATAAGACATCAAACCTATGTTTGTATGTATTTCACTTGTCTAGAGCTAAAAATGCCTCAGATTCCAGCCAACAAGAACAAAAAGCAGTTTGTTCATTAGTTACAGCTTCAGAGGAACTTTCAGCTCAGCTTCAGCTGAAGAGGCCTTTTGTCATGACAACAGCTCCATAATCATTGCTTTGGATCTGAAATATTAGCAACACATGATAAAATCTGACATCATCTTTTTAAAGCAGAGCGAGAGCAGCAGAGAGCCAGCCAGCAGAAATGGTTTCCAGATTTTGCACATTTTAAGGGGTGTGACCGCGAAGAAGAATCGTAAATATCTCTGAGTAATCCTTTGACGTCTTAACCTTCTAGTGAAGCAAGTAACCCAAACTGTGCCGTCCACAGGATGTTTACCACTTACATGCCAAGCACCGCATGTCTAATACCTTTCAGTATGGCTACAACTCAAATGCAAGGGCTCCACCTTAACTCCATTTTTCATCACCTAAGGCATCGAATGAGGTACCATGTTATTCTTTATCAAAGAAGCTGACTTTTAGAGTTGACATGGGCCCCATTCCACCCAGAGAAAGGCTGTTAAAGGCTCCGCACACACACTTCCTGTATGCTTCTTCTCTCATCTTACTGAGCCGTGACATTCTTTGATTCCTGTCCACTGCAGCTCCAGTGCAAACCAGTCAGCTATGGAAACCTGCAACAAACAGTCCAAAGAAACTCACTGCTGCTAATAAGATGTTTTATATCACTTACGCTTCTCTATTCTTCATTTGAAAGAAACATGCTGGTGTTTTGAGGATGTACATATTTTCCCTCCAGGTCAAGTTATACATTAAAGAGGCTTAACCTAAAGACATATATATGATATATACTCAAAAATAATTGTCAGTGTGTTGGTTTTACAGTTTTTTCCACAGTTTTTGAAAGTGGTTGAGAGCTTCTTCCTAACATTTGGGCATCAGGGTGTATTTCTGAAACTGATGAACCGACAGTCACACCTGCTTTCTGGCCAGGTGTGCACAGATGTGAAAAAGTTAAGAGCTACATTCACACGGCCTGTGTTTACTGCTGAACTGCAACAATCTCCTCTATGTTGGCGGTGACAAGCTTTCAGAGACGAGACATAAAGAAGAGAGTGATCAAAATGTGTTAATAATGGCCAGGACAGATGTGAGCCTAAATGCAGACTCTTCCTACGTTTCTGCTCCTTGTTTTTTGCTTGCACAAAATTAGATTAGAAGATTGATACCACTCTCGTGACCGTATAGTAAATATGTAGACTAGCTGGAGTCAGCACCCAGGTTGCTTGTTTGTTTTCGCATTGTCATTTGATACATTGTTATTAAAAAAATATTGACTACAGTTCAACATTTTGGGAAATACACTGTCTAAATAAATACACTGATTCACTGTCTTGCCAAGAGTTAAAGGAGAAGATCGATACCACTCTCATGTCTGTCCAGTTCAATGTGAAGCTACAGCCAGGAGAACAGTGCCGGACTAGCTGTTGCCCCCTCTTTCCAGTCTTTATGCTAAGCTAAGCTAACAGGCTGCTGGCTCCAGCAACATATTTAAGAGTGGTATCAATCTTCTCAATTAACTCTCGGGAAGATAGCAAATAAGTGTATTTCCCAAAATGTCCAACTATGGCTTAAAGCTCACACAGTGGGAATACAACATAGCCACAAGAAATGTAGCTATCTGTGTTCTAAATGAAATATATATTTTAAATGTTGTAGCCAGTTAATTCTCTTAAATCTCTTGCACCAACAACTATGTTTTAGCCCCCTATTGTGACATTTGACAGTCTTGACTTTTGTGATATTTCATTGGGACAGTATGTCTTAAGACTTCTGGTGCAAATTGACAGAAACTGGAACTTACAGAAAAGAGTTAAATTGCTTGAAGATCACTCAGTATGATTATCTGCGGAATTATAGGAGAATAGCAGCTTTCACGCTAGGAATCCTAGGACAGGAAGCAATTACACTTTACTGACTCCTTTATATAATTGACCAGTAAACGTCTACTTTTCTACTTTTTGCTACCTTGCTTCTTGGACACATCCTGTCCATCAGTCATTTGATTATTTCCATTATACTTAACAAATGTCAGGCATTTCCCTCTGAACATGATCAATGGGGAACCACAGCTGCGCATAAAGCTGTGGTAATATTTCTCCCGTGTTTGGAGTAGAGGTCCTGCCTAGTTCCACAGAGAAACCTATCATCTTTCATTAAGGCCAGCTCCGAGATCCAATCTGGCATCTGCTGCTCATTACCAACCTGCGGTGGTACATCTAACTCAAATATGTGCTGAGGAATTTATTTCCCACTGAAAAAAAAGAGTACAAACATAATATTCTAACTTTTAATACCATGAAATTTAAAGAAAGGGGGTGAATAGTCTACCTACTACTAGGAGGAAGCATGTGGATTTAAACTGAGAATCTGATCAAATATGTCACCATATTCACTTTATGATTTTCTCCTTCATATGTTATTCGAAACACGTTGCATTTGATAGACAGCTCAAATGGTCCACACACTGTTTCAGTTTAGGCTGCTGCCTGTGTGGATCTGCACCTGACTGATATACAGCATCACTGACGGGCTCACCTGAGGGCAGTCTTTGATGTAGTGTCCTTTGTTGAAGCAAAGGTGGCACAGGTAGTTGGGCGGCGGCCTTTTGCTGGGTTTGCGTGTCTCGGGGGACAGAGAGAGGTCTGAGAAATGGTCCGCCAAAGAGCTCAGGCCGTCCACGATATTGTTGAGAGACCCATAGGGTGAAGAGCTCTTGTAGAAATTATTGTTCAAGGCCTGTCAGAGAAAAACAAAGACCAAGAGGATAAATCACTGACAACAGAACCACACCGATGTAAACATTGCAATATACAGTACAGTAGATACCTTCATACACTAAAAAAAGGGCTGCAGCTAACACTTATTTCATAACTGATTAATCTGTTGATGATAGATACTCAATTTGCAATGATACAAAGCAGAGAAAAAGCAGCATCTTCTCACATGGAATTAGCAAATATTTGGCATTGTTTATTTATGAATGAATTAAACGATTAATCAATTGTTTTTGATTAATGTTCTGTTTTTCAACGTATCGTTTCAGCTCTACACAACAGCATCTCTCATTTCACAAAAACACAGAAGATTATTGTTGTGACTCTACGATGAAAGAGCATTTCAGCCTGCATGTCAGTCCATCACCCTGATTGATTCTCCTGTTTGTGTCTCTGACAGTAGCCGACATTATTTCATTTCTGCAGATGTGCCTCCTTTACTGCATTTACACTGTGGGCCAATAGTGTCCATTTCCTCATCAGAACAAAATGCCTTTGTCATGCATTCTTCTAACTTGTTCTATTGGCTCGGCACAATCAGCATCATTGTGCCTCTGGAGGAGACGGGTGCTATGGCACCGCAGGGCAAACATGAAGAACAGCCTGCAGACACTGGCTGTTCACTTTGAGGGCATCACAGAAAGAGAACTGTCACCAGATGTATGTGAGCATTGCAGTGAGTAATGTTCTACATGAGGCATCAAACCACTGCATGTCTTTGGCATGTGTGCAGTTACAGTATGTCATTTGAAGTGTTTAATTTTTAAGATAAAAAAAACAAATTTTCTAAGTGAAAGTACAGCAAATGCCAATATTTTAACCAAAACTCACTTTGTAAAGTTTCATGTCCATTATTCCTACATTTCCTGAATGTGTCCATATTAAATTAAGCAGCACAAAGCCCCACTGACGGAACACTGCATACTCCTCTGACCAAGCAGAGGCCGGCCAGGGTGAACTCTAACATTTTTAAAACCTTGTGAGAGCTCTTTCTCAACCTGCCATTCCTCCTCCAGCTGTACACCGACACCAGAACAGTCTGAACACACTCAGGCACTATACCAGGGTACAAAACGCATATTCATATGCTACCCACTCACCACAGTGCGACCCAATGAAGGCATGCAGGTGAGGTTTACTGTATGGGCAACAAAAATAACCTGGAGTGAAATATGTGAGTATAATATTCATGGACATCTTAGGAGAGAGGTTTCTGACATGCAGCAAAGAAAAAAAAATGAATCAGTGGGTGAAAGCTTCAACAAAGCATGAATGTTGTAAACTGCCATGTAAAGTGTTAATCATTACTATGAGCGCGATATGACAGCGTAACATTACATGAATTCTACCTCACTCCTCAGCTGGAAGAAGTTGTTGAGATAGTTGGAGCTCAGATCAGCTGCGCTGCGCTTGGAGATGTTCATGTCCTGAGGAGAAACGTCCGACTCGGCTTTGAACGCATCAAACGCGCCGCTTTGAGTGTCTTGCAAAGACATATAGACCCAGTTGAGCAGCTGTGCAGGTTGGTACACAGGGGTACCAGTCTCTATAGCAGACATCATATTGTTTTTGGAGGGACTGCGCCTCTTGGAACAGTTCCGTCAGAAACGCCGGAATCTCTGGATCATCCAACTTCTTTCAGTCATCCCCCTGCTCCGGCTGGATGGGTGTGGTCCCTGTGTTCATCTGGGGAGCCCTGAAGGACCCCAGAAACCGGACAACAGTCACGGGGGAGAGCGCAGTGGAAGCATGTAGCGCAACAGCCTGAATGCCAGTGGGAAGCTTGAAGCAGCGCTCCGGCCAGGACTCTGGGTTGCGTCACAGCGAATAGGAGGTCCAACATAAGTTTGAATATTTCTGCTTAACTTTTCTTTACATATTTAGCTACAGAAGCTAGAATGTCTGAGAGGGACCCTTATTGCAGCTACAGTAACAAAACTAGGAGTTATAATGGAGGGGAATAGTGAAAATGACAGGGCCTGTGTTATTAATGTTAGACCTATATGATGACGTTATTTCATTTTAAGAAAGTACTGAATTGGGTTAAATACCTATTTACCAAAAAAACCCAGTAGGCTACTTTATATTTGTTGTTGTCTTTTTTTCTTCTTTTTTTTTTTGCTTTATGCATTGTATTGCCAAAAAACGATGCACAATATAATGTTTTAAGGAAAGCCATGAAGGGTTTATTTTTGTTTTGATTGCAGGAAAGGGAGAAATGCGTTGCTGTTTCCCTCATTAGATTTAAGATTAATCACACACAGCAATAAAATAAAATAACAAAAGATAAAATAAAAAAGGTTTTCGAAATCCCACACTTCCTGGTGCTCAGTTAGACTGACAATAAACCACCCATGGCTTACCGAGGATGTCTTCAATCTGCTTTTTAGGGTAAACTTATTTGACTACAAGGTCAATAGGCTGCAGCCAGCCATGTACGTCTTGACCACAAGTGGACTGCTGCCATCTAGTGTTTTTTGTTGATATTGAAACATAATTCTCAAATTTCAGGAACAACTGCATATTAGCACTTCTGAAATGCCATGAATTGTGTCCTGGAGGTTATTGTAAACCCTCCAAGCTCATCTGTGGGTTTATCTTCCAGTGTTTGATACTGCAGCTCATCTCCCTGCCCCAGCATTGTCTTTTGCTTATGATTTAAGGACTCATCAATAAGTTACCCTTCCAAATGAAACATTCTGCACACTCTGCTGCTCTGTTGCCACCATTACTACATAGACTAAGTTAAAGTTAAAGAATTGCCTGGGTCTGTTCCAACGGAAAAAGTAAAAATTTAAAAAAGTAAAATTCAATTCAGATCATTTTAACTTGCTGACAAATACAGAATCATTCCTCCCGATAAAATGCTGAAGATACAGCATATTTGGTGTAATCAAATAGAATCAAACCAAATTACTTGATAGAGGTCATATGATTCTGCTTATACAACCCATTGTTTGTTATGTATTTTGCATTGAATACATCATAACAAATTGCACTTTTAAAAAATGTTCCCTCTTTCTATTTTTTGTTTAGAATTAGTTTTTGTTATGTGCTTTCTCTATATGTCCACATGTAAAAATGGAAGTGTTGTTTTTTTAAACACTGGACTCTTGTTTACAATTTGAATACTTTAATAAAAAATGTTGAAAGGCCCTGAAAAACCTATTTTCTCAATCAGCTTCTTACTATGAGTGATGGGGTCGTATAAGAGCATACAACTTTTTGTCACTGCTCCTCTTACTGGTTTGAAGTGGGCAGGTCTCAGCATTTTGCAATATTTGAATCAAAATGGGATGACAGTTGTGGGGTTGTTTGCTTATTTTACCAGGTCACTGTCAATCAAACCGGATCAAACCTGTTTTGACTGTTAAACTAAATGAATGATAACTGTTATAGAGAAATACTTAAAGCCCCCCTCCGCTTATAATAAATATCTTTTGCCTATTACTTCACTTGAAAGTTTGACCATCACTGTTCAGACTGACGTATGTGTGGAGTTTGACACCAGAAGGCTGTTTCATCTAATGATGGAGAAAAGTTTCTCTGTACCTAAAATATGAGTTTAAGTATAATTTTAGTTTGAAAGCAATGGTTCAATATGTGTGATGTGAAAACTTAAAACCTCCAGTGCACATATACTGAGAACGGATATCTCGCAGGAAGCTTTTAAAATGAACAATATTTGCATATTCACAGATGTCACTTAGAGAGAAGGAGGTGGCAGTTTCACGCAATGGTGTTTGAGTGTGTATCATGTTGAATAAGAATAACAGAATATGTTTCTCTTTGACACACGCACACCAATACATAAATTTGATATATGACAAAATATCTAAACTACATACGGCCACTTCATTAGGTACACCTTGCTAGTACCTTGTTGGACACCCTTTTGCCTTCAGAACTGCCTTAATTCTTCGTGGCATAGATTCAGCAAGGTGCTGAAAACATTCCTCAAAGATTTTTTATGCCACTTTCAAAGTCAGTTAGACCTTTCTTCCCCATTCTGATGAAATGATCAAGTGACTGGTTGATTATAAATGTGCGTTAACGAGCAGTTGAATGAGCAGTTGAACAGGTGTACCCAATGAAGTGGCTGGTGAGCGAAGTGTACATGTCCGTGTATGTCTCACACATATATGCGTATAGATGTGATCTACATATACAGTACGTCACCATAAATACGCATTTATGTCATACATTCAGATACATAAGTCTCATTTTTCCAGATATACACATATCTAATAAATATGTCTACTGCATACATGTTAATATTAGCGATCCACATATTAAAATATGTAATGTTCTTATATGTAAAATGTATGTAGCATCAAAATATGTCACAATAGATGCTTAGTAGCCTACATAAATATACATCTTTATAAGAACACTTTTGCCAAAGTTGTAACAGTTTTGGTTTATCACATGAGAGGTTTTCTGTATTTTTTTGTTTTGTCTGTGCTCCTCTTATTGGGCGGGTCTCGGGATTTTGAAATATTTTAATCAAAATGTGATGACAGTTGTGGGGTTGTTTGCTTATGTTGCCAGGTCACTGTCAATCAATGTGCCTGTTAAAGTCTTAATTAATAATATCTCTAGATCTGTCCACTTATATGAATTGTCTATTGTTACTTCACTTGAAAGTTTGACCTTCACTTAACACATGTATGCACAATATCATTTTGTGACATCACAACTAGTTTGGAAGCCAATCGTGGTTCAATATGTGTGATGTGGTGAAGTAGGAGAGAAGTTCTCAGTGAAGTAGGATAGGAAACTTTTAAAATTAACAATATTTGCATATTCATAGATTCTGGATTATTCAATTTGGGAGAAGGAGATGGCTTTTAAGAAATCTTAACGAGGAAACTGAACATTTTTTGTGGAAAAACCACAAATTATTATTCAAAGTAGGGTATTTTTTATAAGGCTTAGAACATGTCTGGAGGGGATCTTAAAGATTTGAAAGTTTTCAGGGGCTTTAAAAAGATAAAGAAGTCATATGATTCATTATAAAAATTGAGTTCTAAGTAATGTAAATGAAATTAATATTTTATAACAGAAAAATATTTTGCATTTTATCAAAATTTTCTCAGGTTAAAAATCACAGCTAGTAGCTATAACAAATATAAGTTTCACAAAATATATTTCAAAACTGTCCACTAATATCCACAATATCGCCATGGAAACATTACGTTACATTACAAACAAATCTAGCTATTATCGCTTGTAGACAACTATTCCAGTGTCCCCTGTGGTGAAAAGGACACGCCACAGCCCGCTGAGTCAACATCAGCCTCTCTCCACTGACTGCTGCTAATAATCGAGCAAAGGTTATTACTTCAGGACGGAAACAATGCTGAGGACCCACCCACCACCTCCAGACTCACTTACTCTCTCTGCTGCTCGTCTCTTCCTGGATCTGAAGTCCGTATCTGATAAGTAAGTATCCGCAATCTTTTGTTTTGGACTATAAATGCCCGCGAAATATTAATCCTACACTGCGTTATAGGCGACGACGAAGTTCAGCAAAGTAACGTACTTTATTAAATTTAGCGGTGTCTTTGTTAAATTAGCTTGCGGAATGCTGGAAATTAGCCTCGCCCAGTCCGGCAGTGTTGCTCAACAACAACAAAAGTGGGAGTTTCTCCATTTTAAAAGTACTAAAATGGCTTACTGCTACTTGTAACTTTTAACGTGTTAATCGTCTCTACCAATATGTGTTTAGATTAGATGCTACATGCTAAACAGTAACTTCTTCCGAGTGTATTATGTAACGTTGACAGACCGCAGGATAGGTAAGTTACTAGCTCTTGGACATCAAAAAAGATGTAACGTTAGGAGTAAAAAAAAAGATGTAACGTTATGAGTAAAAAAAAAAAGCCAAGCTAATGTTAAGTTAGGCTTGATAGCACATGGGCTTTATACTCGGATTACGCTATGTTATTGTAGGCGGATATAAGATAAACATGTAAAATGTTACCGTTAAAGCTAGGTTAGTTGGCTAGTTGAGAAATCACAGGCCTGTGTGTGTGATGCTCAGTCAGATTAGGGGTTTTGCTTCTTTCCAGTGCTCTTCGTAAAAATAAACAGGTGGTGTAAATGTGCACATACTCGCGTTTTAACGTGTCATAAAGTGTAAACAATTATGGACAGTATGACAACAAAAGCAATTTGTTCGTTACTGAATCGCTGAGGAAATCAAGAAATCTGTGACGGACATTATAAAAAGCCCATCGGGCGTTTGAATCGTTCGTAGTTTTAACGATCTGCAAATGCAACGAACATAATGCTAAAGTATTAGATGCCATTAACTGCTGGAATGATTCTTATGTCAGGTATAAACGAATCTGGACGTTCCCGCTCATATTTATCCCATCCTTGGGTCGTAAATGTATGGTGTGGTGGAAATGCTGGTATTTACGGTAACACTTAAAAGCCTCACCAAGGGTCCAAAGGATAGGAAAGGCTGGAAAGGAACTGGGAAGTGTCAACAAACAAACGCCCGTCAAGAAGTCACCTAACACAGTGTGTTTAAAGAACCCAGTGGTTTAGTTTACTAAAACTAAACTCAATAGCTCTAAATAAGTCTAATTTTTTTTACAGCCGAATTGTCTTCATTACAGCTGACACGCCTGCAGCTGTAATTAGTATTTCGCTTAGTTATGGGATGACACAGAGGCACCTTAACAGTTTTGTAATTCCAACAACAACTCTTCAAATGGATGGGATCCCGCCAAAAGGCTCTTATGAAAAGGTGTAGCTGAAAAGATTTGGGGAACCTTGCTAGTTTGCATTATGCAGTGTTCACTGGTGGTTTTTGAGAAAGGGGAAGGAAAACCTGAATGCTGTCAAAAACAATGCACGCACTCTTATCCGATTTTAGGGATCTAGGCAGATGGGAGTGTCGCGTTTCTGTCGTCACAATGGAGGTGTGGCCAAATTGCCTGTGGACTGGAATAGTCAGAACAAGATATTCAAGAAATGTAAGTGAGACGTGGCATTGCAGATGATGTTAGTAGTATACAATGGGCCTTATGGACCAAATAGTTAGGTAACTACTCCAAGTCCCTTTTACACGTTCCTGTTTGTGTTGCCACATCTGAAGAAACATGGTGATCGAGCAAATCAGACAAATGAAGGAATGCCTCTGTGTGATATAACACCAGTCATTGCTTGTTTCCAGTTTGAATGAATGCTGCACACATGCTGTAGTAATCATAATCCTTATGTTGATCATTGACACTGCATTATCAACCTCCACCCCAATAGGTCTTGGGCCATTAAAAAGTTGTACTGCTGGAGCAGGGAAGTTTTAGGGGGCAGGATGGCTCAGAAACTACATTTAACCCTAAATATCTCTGGAAATGAAAAAATAAATGCCTGTATTCCTTCAAAGGTGCCTGGAAAAAGGTCCTACAGTCCAAACGACCCATATGATGGCCCTCATGCATCACAGTAACAAGCCACATCTTTATGTCACCTCCAGGTTCTAAAGATGAGCTACCCAGGATACCCTCCTCAGTCTGGTGGATACCCACCACAGGCAGGGGGCTACCCACCTCAACCAGGTGCATATCCACCCCAAGCAGGTGGCTACCCTCCAGCGGCAGGCGGCTACCCTCCAGCGGCAGGCGGCTACCCTCCAGCGGCAGGCGGCTACCCTCCAGCGGCAGGCGGCTACCCCCCACAGGCGGGCGGCTACCCCCCACAGGCGGGCGGCTTCCCCCCACAGGCAGGCGGCTACCCACCCCAGGCAGGCGGCTACCCTCCAGCAGCGGGCGGCTACCCTCCCCAGGCTGGTGGCTACCCTCCTCAGGCTGGAGGATACCAATCACAGTCTGGAGCAGGAGGCTATCCATCCATGCCTCCAGCAGGTGAGGTTCCACATACACACCCAAAAAATATATAATACATACTTCTTCTTTTTTTTTAGATTTGTTCTTTAAATTAATTGTTTGAGTGTTATGTCAATATTTTCTTTGCAGGTGGAGGCTGGGGTGCAGCACCAGGCGGCTATGGAGCGGTACATAAATTCTTATCTCATTCTTCACCTCTGCATTGCCATTGCCAGTCCTACTTGAACCTTATTTGCTCTATATGAAATTTGCCACAATGAACTTAGCACTTACACCTGTCCTCTGCTTGCAGCCAGGAGGGGCTCAGCAGGGATACCCAGGGGGCCCCGCTCCAGGCCAACCCATGCCAAATTACCCCGGAGCCCCTGCGACTAACCCCTCAATGCCTGGATATGGAAGTGGAGTTCCGTCTAACCCTCAGGCACCTGCCATTTCTGTAAGATGCATTTGTCTTCATCGTAGGACTTCTCTGAAACTATGTTCCAATACACATACAGCTAAAAACACCTTTTGTAGCTGTGCTGTATTTTATCTTCTAATATTTTTTATTTATGTTTTCTTTTATTTATAGAAAGGGTACAGGGGCTCTATTAAAGACTTTCCAGGGGCTGATCCACTGAGGGATGTTGAAGTTCTTCGAAAAGCTATGAAGGGTTTTGGTCAGTAAATAGTGTTCATTTGAATATGTTAAACCCATCAAACATATTGTTACTCAACATTGATGAGCATTGTATTTGCTCATTCCCTTTTTTCTTTTTACACATCATCAATTGATTCTAAAAAATATTTTTTACAGGCACTGACGAAAACGCCATTATTGAACTTCTGGGAAGTCGTACCAACAAGCAGAGGGTTCCAATGGTAGCAGCCTATAAAACAACTTACGGGAAGGTATGTTTTCTAATATTTTGTTACAGATTTTTTTAAAATTATTTTTTACAGTTTAAATGCATTCTGTAATCTGTTTCTCGTTGACCCTGTATGGTAGCTATATCAAGGCTGACCTTGCACTCATGGTTTTTTGTTTTGTGTTTTTCCTCTTAGGATTTATTCCATGATCTTAAGTCTGAGCTCACTGGAAACTTTGAGAAACTGGTTCTTGCTATGATGAAGAGCCCCACACACTTTGATGCATCTGAACTCAGAGAGGCTATAAAGGTTGGAACCTCAAGTTGTTGTCTCAGCAGATGCTTCAGTTTTGTTTTGTAGATCAAACGGCATTGTGTGACTCATCATGTAATAGGAAAATAAGCGCAAAAGAAAAAAAAATCCTCTAAATGCAAGTGAAGGCCAGACAAGTTGACCACTGAATGTTCACCATATTTACTCTATGAAGCCGGTGTCTTTGAGTGTCTTACTAAGGCTTTTCTATATATATTTTTTTCAGGGCGCAGGAACTGATGAAGCTTGTCTGATTGAGATTCTTGCATCACGCTGCAATGCAGAAATTTGTGAAATCACCAGAATCTACAAAGCTGGTGAGTTCTGATCTTGACATTTTATATTTTTGATTCAGATGTTTGTTAAAAAAAAAAATGATTGAGCCCTGTCACTGTTTAAATTTGATCAAATATGTTTTAATATTAATATTTTAGCTCCATAAAAATAAACAGAACTGGATAGCTTTTGTGCCATTAAAACATTGATTAAATATAAGTCAAAAAATGTAATAATTCAACCATATAAATTTGAGGTGTATATTGTAGACATACAGCCTGTATTTGAAAAGTTTGAGTTATGAAATGTATTTAACGTTTTCTCCAACTGATCATTATTCAAAATACAATTTAGGTCCTTGTTTCATCAATTTTCAAATTATCGATGGTCTAGTGTTAGTCATTCTAGTGTTTGTTAGTATTAACAAAAACCTGAAAATCAGTTTAAAAGTTATAGTAGGTTAAATTAAATGCCACCCTTTTATTTGGATAATGGAGGTGGTGGTGTCTAAACCAAATGCAAATGCTATGCAAATAAATGTATTTTCCTAAAAAGCCACACCTTCTTTCCAGAGTACGGGAAGAGCCTGGAAGATGCCATCACGAGCGACACCTCTGGTCACTTCCGCAGACTCCTGGTCTCTCTCTGTCAGGTAGCTGCTACATGTTTTACACCTGATTCATAATGAGCTCTCTCAAAAAAGATTTCTGCTTTAAGTATTGACTCTGCCAATGTACTTTGCCCACGTAATGTGTTTTAAACACAACATGTCTTACTCTAGGGAAATCGTGACGAAAGGGAGACTGTTGATGTCTCTCTGGCCAAACAGGATGCTCAGGTACAGATTATAAGTTTGTTTTGGTGTTGTAAAATTTTTGGAAAGGAATTAGCAAGCCTGATCATTTTCCATTTTTAAATTTGTGTATGTCTGCATGGGCAACAGAAACTGTATGCTGCTGGGGAAAATAAAGTAGGAACTGATGAGTCTCAGTTTAATGCCATCCTGTGTGCTCGCAGCAAGCCACACCTTCGAGCAGGTGTGTACTTCCACAAGATTATTTTTCTTCCTCCATCTCTCTGCTTCTGCTTTTCCAACGTCTTAACTGCATATGTTGACCATTTTAGTACAAATTTCATATACAGTATGTTTTCAAATATTACGGCTGTAACTATCTCGCCTGTGATTCTTGTCTTTATTAGTCTTCCAGGAGTACCAGCAGATGAGTGGGAGAGACATTGAGAAGAGTATCTGCAGAGAAATGTCTGGCAATCTGGAGTCTGGCATGGTGGCTGTGGGTACGTTCTTTGGGTCTCTTTTTCCAAACTGAAGTGGCTTTCCAAAAACATGCTGAAGCTTTAAGTATATATTGATGTCATTCGTCAAGATGTTTGTTTCGCAAGGCTTTCCTGGAAGGATTTAAAATATCTTGCAGATGCAAACAGGCTGCTGTTTGACCTAAAATACCTTTTTTAATACTTGATTGATCAAAAGCAAATGATGTTTTGAAAGTCTAAAGGTTGAACAACTCTCCAAAGGTGTCATTTTAAAAATAGAAAATGTTCAGAAGTCAACAGCTGCATCAAAATACAGTTATTGATAGACAGTCGTCTTGGCGGTCAGACTGAACCTCAGTTACAGCGATTTTAGTTTGTCATGTGAAGACTTTACGCAAGTGTTTGCTATACATTGATTGTTTTTTGATTTTTTTTTTTTCTATTTAAAATGGGTAAAATCTTTTTTCATTGTATTTCAAATCGTATTTCATTGATTCGCTCAGCCCCTCCTTTCCCCGCTCTCTCTCAATTCAATTCAATTCAGTTCAATTGGGCTTTATTGGCATGGGAAAGAGATGTTAACATTGCCAAAGCATGTGTAAAATAAAAACATACATAAACAGAAGAATTGTGATATTAAATGAATTACAATACAGCCTCCCCTCTTTCTCTAGTGTAGTTATTATTCGACTGTCTTCAATTTGAATTTAAGTTAATGTCTAATGCTGTCAGCCTCAAGCGGTCAGCTTTTGACATTTACCTCTGTACAATGTCTATTGTATCTTTTACCTCTGTAAAACGAAACCAGAACATTTGTCTGGTTTTGCACATTCATACACGACTCCTCTATTTACATTTGCTCCTTTTTTCCTAGTGAAATGCATCAAGAACACCCCTGTCTACTTTGCAGAAAGGCTCTACAAGGCCATGCAGGTACACCTGTTGTTTATCATCACATTTTATTCTAATGACCACAAACCAACTGTTTCCTGCACTGGTGTCGTTGTGGGGGGACAGAGAAGATTTCACTGCTGCAGTTGATGAAGTGTCACATTGTGCTGTATTGACAGGGAGCAGGGACCAAGGACACAACCCTCATCCGTATCATGGTGTCCCGCTCTGAGGTAGATATGTTGGACATCAGACAGGCGTATTTGAAGACCTATGGAAAATCATTGTACACTCACATCTCAGTAAGTCCCACTAATCATGTTGTTCTGACAATCACAGTTTCAGTTACTTTTTTCCTTTTTTATGTGATACATTTGTGGGATCATTTGAAATTCATATAAATTTTTTGCTGTGTTTCTCAGGCTGATACCTCCGGGGATTACAAGAAGCTGCTGTTGAAGCTGTGCGGAGGTAACGACTAAAAGAAAAGGAAGATAACCCTTCATAAGGACAATATATATGTCCACACTGAAACAATGTTATAGGACCTTACATCACCTCTGATGCATGCAGTTAGTTAGTTTTCCTATGACAACAGTAATTAATAATAATAATTTCGTGTTCTTTTCAGTTTTTTTTTTTTTTTTTGCTACAGTTTTGTAGAAAATGATTGCCAAATAGTAAATATATATTAATGTTTTTTTTATTTTTAAAGATGCAGTAGATAGCTTTGTCATTATTGGGTAAAACGTGGGTGCCTGAAAATGTCATACTTAATTCAGAAATTAACTATACTATATAACTATGCTAACTATATTATAGAATAGTATTTAAAATGTCCAACAAACTGCTAAACTTCAAGTCTTCTTTAGTTTGTAATTATCATTAAAGAAAAGCTAATTTGGAGGAATGATAGTTTCACAAAATAAGCTAAAGATGCAGAACAAGAAGTGTCTCATTTATCTAATATATTAAATACATATACAAAAAACATTTAGCACATTACTTTATACATGAATTGTTTGTGTTACTGAGGTAAAGTTTACCTCACTGCCAAGCATTTCAACTGTGTACAAGTTAATATATACAAAGTTGTGTGAGGGTATTATGCAAGTTTTAGCAAATGTTGTACAAGTGAATCTCACACAGAATATATATGATCATTTAATGCTTGTTTATTGGTCACAATTATATTCCAGGTATGTTTTCAATGTAAGAATTGAAGATTTGCAAAAAGCATCTCCTCTATTTTTGAAGTAACCAGTATTTCACTCCTGCTTGCAAGTCTATGCAAATGAGATTTTGACTTTATATCAGCTTTACTTTGTTTTGTTCTTGAAAAGTAAACCTTTCCAGTCATTGTTCATCATTTATAGACAATGTTGCCTTTTTCCTGAATGCTGAAAAGCCAAAGCCTAAAGACAGATCATGTTGTGCCTTTTGTCAGGGCTGCTGTGTAAACTGTTCAGAGCTAGTCGATGTTTCACTGTGGTTTATGTTGCCAACAATCAATAATCATACTTGTATGGCTGCAGAAATGTAATCCTTGCATCTCAATATTTTGTTTACAATTTTATTAGTGTCCTTTACTTTTGTATGTACGTTTGTATGTTTTACTGCCAGTAGAGGGCTCTTGGTTCACATCAAATGTAGTTTCTTATGTCTGTGTGATTGTTTTGCCTGCTGACTTAAAGTTTGGCTTTGATTTGAATATCTATTGCATTAACTCTACTTCTGAATCATCCTTTTAACATGATAATGGTTGAAATTCAATAGATGCCTTTTTAGTTTTCTAACATTTTGCCATATGATAGTCCCAGTCTCCTGAGACTTACAGCCACTTCTCATTTCAGTGGGGGGAAAAAACAAACATTTGGGCGTATCAGGATTCTCTTTTTGAAATGGGATCATGTGTTTTGTATGAAACATTGACTGTGGATTTTCTGCTTTGAGCTGATACACAATGAGCAATTTGCATTTCAAAGCCAGTCTCATTTTCATCACCTTGGTCTGGATTATGCAGAGTGAGTCAATCCCCCCCCTCCCCATCCTCAGAGCATCACAAGCTGCAAATTCTGGTAAAAGGTGCGAGTAAAACGCTTACATAAGTGATGTCTCTGTGTGTGTGCTTTGCTGTATAATCTGAGAGGGGGAGAAAATATACAGATTTGCTTTGTAGCTCGAGTGATATGGCACAGAGAGCTTTCCTCAAGGCTATAAATAGTGTCCATATTGGAGACACAGATGTCCTAAAGTCTTCTTTCTGTTGTGCTCACTGGCCTCAAAGTGCAGCCTCAAGAGGGGCTGTGATGAGGAGACAAATGACTTCACCGAGCATCACTTCTTCTACACCTTTCTCACTTCACTATTTCTCATACACACTCAAAACGAAAAGCTCCCACCAGCCAGAGGACAAAAAAGGATGAATATTTGATGTTGGTTTTTGTGTATTTTCTATCTAGCCGAGACCGTTTTACCTCCTGAAGTATATAGGTCAAAAGGAAATCGGGGGCCTCCCCATTTGGCACGCTTTTACTTTTAGAGACAAAACAGAACACTTTCCTGATTTCTAGAAAAAGTGCTTTAATTATTAACATGTGGACGTGATAGCAGGATGCTGCACCCCTTTCTGGGACTTAATCACACTTGCATACACACACATGCAGGGATAAACGGTCTTATTGGAGATCTCAGACACGTGTGCGTATGGGAGTCGTGTCAATCAACAGTATCTGTAAGTATTGAAAGGTGGGCGCTGTGAAGGTTAGCCATTGATTAGCTCTTAGCCCTCACACTTCCCATCACACCCCAGAGCTCTCTCTTCTATTAAATGACAATTTAAAGGATTTTCATTTGATTTTTTTTTTACTCAAATCTCTCAAAATTGGTCATGGAATGGTCCCAAATGAAATCAGATAGATAATAATGGTATGTTTTACTTGAGAGGTTTTAAAATACTTATGTATTGGGAATTTCTTTGTTTTATATGGTAATTTTGAAGAAAACTCTTACACAAAGATTGAAAAGATTAGATTGTAGATAGATTAGACATAACCTGAAATGAAAAATCTAATTGTATGAATCCATTGAGATTAGTCCACGTTTTACCTTAAATCACATCCCCATCACTGCCCTCTAATGTTAGTACTGTCTTATGGACAGTAAATGTCAAAAAGTATTGGCCAAATTGTTGATTTGCAGTGGATTTTCTCCAGCCATTCAAAGAGGAATGTGCGGTTAAGTGACATTTGGTTGCCAAGGACATAATCCCGCTTTAAACTTCATGAGTGCATATAAGCAAATTACAAAACCGAGGATTAGATGAACAACACATAATGAGATGTAGCAGCAGATATCACTACCCAGCCTGCAGAGCTGCAGCCTGCACAGCTTGAGGTTCACCTCTGATATTTGACAAAATAGGAGAATAAAACCTGTCCAACCTGTTCCTTTTATTTGTGTATGCAGTCTGCATACGTCCATCTGAAGAGACTTTGAAGAGGAGCAGCACACTATCTGCCAGAAGACAACATATTACTCTGTAAATGGCTTCCACTTAATGTTTTCACTGCAAAACAACAGCATGAGTTTGAAGTTTTAAAGAGTGTACAAGCCTCTTGTTTCAATCTACTGCGATGGTTTTAGGAATTTACATAATTCCTAAACATTCCAACTAGTTTTCTTGGTGAGTGCCTAATGGATTTTCCCTGCATGAAAAGGAAATTAGTTGAGTTGTTACATAACCACTTACAAGCTGTGCTAAACTTAAGTGGGGAAATGTATAGGCACACTGTGTACCATGTAAAGCTTTAACATTCTCTATATTAGGAATGTCCTACAATACCAAATTAAAAAAGTACCATAAATTCTGTCAGCCAGATTACCAGAGTAAAGAAAATGATAAGGTGATCAATGCAACCATTAGAAGTACATACTGTATGGAGATCATATAGGATCATTATATGATTTGAGAGCGGTTGTTCACAACCTTTTTGTCTTGTGGCCCCCTAAAATGAAGAAAGGTCTACTTGTGACCCCTCATCAAAGATTATGGCCTTAGTGTGGGCAGGCATTGTGATCAGTTTTAACCAAAGAGCAATTTTTCCTTCACAGATTGCTTCCTTATTAAGATTTCTAGGGGCCCAAAGAGGTAAAAAAAAATCCAGTATTTCACAAGAAAGAAAAACAGCAAATAGAGAAAAGTCATTAAAAAAACACAGTCGTCCATGTTAGCTTAAGGGTTGAGCTTGAAATTAGTTGAATGTTGATATTTAAATGTGACGAATCTTAGGCCAATGAAATAAAATAATAAAACGATTCACTATTTCCCCCACCACAATTTTATTCCTGCAGTGTAAAGAAGGTTAACTGCATTAGACTATCTTGTAGGGAAGTCAAATTTGAAGAAATATAATTCAATAGTTGACTCAAATATGGACAATCCAAATAATTCTAAACTTATATTTGTAAGACTTTTATTTTGGTATTCGGTGAAAACGTCCTCTGAGGGGTGGTGGCGTGTTTGGGGGACTCGATGCCCCATTTACTGAATACAGCACACTTCAGAACACAGTGGTGAAATGTAACTAAGTGCATTCACTCAAGTACTGTACTTAAGTAAACATTTGAGATACTTTCATGCTACTTTATATTTTTACTCCACAACAGTTCAGAGGGAAATATTGTACTTTTTACTCCACTACATTTATTTAACAGCGTTGGTTACTAGTTACTTTAGAAAGCATATGATGAGCTTATTCAACAGCCTATGATGCACTGTTATAGATTAAACTTCCAACACTATATAATATTGTTAAAATTAGCTCCACCTGGACCAACTACAACAGTAAAATGCTACTTACACATTAATGGATCAGTACCAATAATCCAATAATATAAAATATAAGACTCACATGGACCATGTTTACTGCATAATCAGTACTTTTACTTTTGATACTTAAAGTACATTTAGCTAATAATACTTAATAATACTTTTGTTATACTTAAGTGACAATGCAAGACTTTTACTTGTAATGGAGTATTTCCACCTCTGATTGAACACCACAATCCCATTATAACTTCCTAAAAGAATATCTGGTTAGCAGTGGTGGAGGAAGCACTCAGATACTTTAGTATTAGTACTTAAGTAAAAGTAGCAATACCACAATCTAAAAACACTCCATTACAAGTAAAAGTCCTGCATTCAGATTCATTTTACTAAAGTAAACGTATTAGCATCGAAATATACTTAAAGTACAAAAAGTAAAAGTACTCATTATGCAGAATGGCACATTTCAGAATAATGTATATTATATTATTAAATTATTATTATTATTGATGCATTAATATGTACATTACTTTAATGTTGCAGCTGATAAAGGTGGGGCTTATTTCTTACTACTTGTGTGTGTGTGTGTGTGTGTGTGTGTGTGTGTGTGTGTGTGTGTGTATAAAAACTTTGTCCTTCATCCTCCGCAGGTGGTCTCATCCTTCGAGCTCGGGTCCTCTACCAGAGGCCTGGGAGCTTGAGGGTTCTGCGCAGTATCTTTGCTGTTCCCAGTACTGCACTCTTCTGGACCGAGATGTCTGGTGTTCTTCCAGGGATCTGCTGTAGCCACTCCTCCAGTTTGGGGGTCACTGCCCCGAGTGCGCAGATGACCACGGGCACCACTGTCGCCTTCACCTTCCAGGCCTTCTCCAGCTCTTCTCTGAGCCCTTGGTACTTCTCTAGTTTCTCATGTTCCTTTTTCCTGATGTTGCCATCACTTGGTATTGTCACGTCAACCACAACGGCTTTCCTCTGCTGTTTGTCAACCACCACGATGTCTGGTTGGTTCGCCATTACCTTTCTGTCAGTCTGAATCTGGAAGTCCCACAGGATCTTGGCTCAGTCATTCTATACCACCTTTGCAGGTGGTTCCCACTTTGACCTCAGGGTTTCCAGTTCAAACTCAGTGCAGATGTTCCTGTACACTATGCCAGCCACTTGGTTATGGCGCTCCATGTATGCTTTCCCTGCCAGCATCTTACACCCTGCAGTTATGTGCTGGATTGTCTCAGGGGTCTCTTTGCACAGCCTACACCTTGGGTCTTGTCTGGTGTGGTAGATCTGGGCCTGTATTGCTCTGGTGCTCAGGGCCTGCTCCTGTGCAGCCATGATGAGTGCCTCTGTGCTGTCCTTCAGTCCGGCCCGCTCTAGCCATTGGTAGGATTTCTTGATATCAGCCACTTCAGTTATGTTCCGGTGGTACATCCCATGTAGGGATTTGTCCTCCCATGATGGTCCCTCCTCCAGCACCTCTTCATCTGTTCCCCATTGCCATTCACTGAGCACGTCATCTGTTGGGGCCTTATCTTTGATGTACTTGTGGATGTTGGATGTTTCATCCTGGATAGTGGCTCTCACACTCACTAGTCCACAGCCGCCTTCCTTATGGCTAGCGTACAATCTCAGGGTGCTGGATTTGGGATGGAACCCTCTATGCATGGTGAGGAGCTTTCGTGTCTTAACGTCTGTGGTCTGTATCTCTTCCTTTGGCCACTTTATTATTCCTGCAGGGTATCTGATCACTGGCAGGGTGTAGCTGTTTATTGCCTGGGCCTTGTTCTTGCCATTGAGCTGACTTCTTAGGACTGCCTTACTCGTTGGAGGTATTTGGCAGTTGCTGTTTTCCTTGTTACCTCTTCGAGGTTGCCATTTGCCTGTGGTATTCCAAGGTACTTTGTCACCATTCGACTACACTTCTCAAACTCGAATGACATCCCAATGTCAGTGCCGTATATCCTGGTGGTGTGGATCAGTGAGTCGATGTCCCGCTCGCTCTTAGCGTATAGCTTGATGTCATCCATGTAAATGAGGTGACTGATGGTGGCCTCATTCCTGAGTCTGTATCCATAGCCAGTCTTGTTGATTATTTGGCTGAGGGGGTTCAGACCTATGCAGAACAGCAGTGGGGACAGATCATCTCCTTGGTATATGCCACATTTGATGGACACTTGTGCAAGTGGCTTGCCATTGGCCTCAAGGGTGGTTTTCCACAACCTCATCGAGTTTGCAATGAAGTCTCTTAGTCCTGTTGATGTTGTACATCTCCAAGCATTCAGTGATCCATGTGTGTGGCATTGAGTTATAGGCTTTCTTGTAATCAATCCAGGCAGTGCACAGGTTGGTGTGTCGGGTCCTGCAGTCTTGGGCAACTGTTCTGTCAACCAGGAGTTGGTGTTTGGCTCCTCTGATTTCTTTGCCGATGCCCTTCTGTGCTTTGCTCATGTATTGATCCATGTGCCCACTTATCTTAGCCACGATGATGCCTGACATGAGCTTCCATGTTGTGGAGAGACAGGTTATTGGCCGATAGTTGGATGGGACTGTAGCCTTTGAGAGATCCTTCAGGATATATATATATATATATATATATATATATATATATATATATATATATATATATATATATATATATATATATATATATATATATGCCAGGTAGCTTGTGAATTTCACAGAGGATCAATAAAGTCTTATCTTTAGCCATAATAATACATCATAATTTATTTGTTCATTATATTTTGTATTATTAATGTGAATATGCAAAATAACTAAAGGTATAAAATTAATGCAGTGGAGAAAAAAGTACAATATGTCCCTTTGAAATATACTAGAGTAGACGTATGAAGTAGCATAAAATGGAAATACTCCAATAAAGTACAAATACCTCAAAGTTGTACTTAGTTACTTTCCACCACTGTTGGTAAGTATTATATCCTATAATTTGTTTCTTAATGGAAATTATAGCGACAGGGAGCCAGGTGCGTCCACAAACAAAGCCCCGCCTACGTTTACCTTAAATGTCCATTGCACGGAAATATGATTGGCACAACGCTACAGCTGCTTGAACGGTGAGACATGGCGGAGTTTGTAGTCTGACAGAGAGGGCTCTTGAAGAGTTTGATTTTACACTTTTCAACATGTCGAAAGAACTTGATTTCAGGACGACAATGTCTTCGAAACGTGTGCAGAGTGGAGCTTAAAGAGGCAGAGACGTCTGTTTTTTTCGGGAAGGACGGAGCGGCGGTTGGGAAAATGTGTTGTCATCTTCGTGCAGTCAACAGCCTTGGGCAACAAATATGGCTACTTCTTGTGTATCCTTCAATTCGGGTTGAAAACCGTCCCAACTGGGCCGAACGGGATAGTTTTGGGGAGTCGCCACAGTAGCAGTAGTAGTAGTAGTAGTAGTAGTAGTAGTAGTAGTAGCAGTAGTAGTAGTAGTACGAAGTGAAGTTGACTACCAGAAACGGGTAAGAAGCTGGATTTGTCCCGAAGCGGATCTGGTTAAAACCGAAGGGAAGGAGAAGAGATGGAGCCCAAGCATAAAGAGTTGTTGGAGAAATGTTACCAGAACTTGGTGGAGTCGATAACAGATGCGGACCGAGTTGTGGATGTTTTGGCTCACTGCGGGACCCTCAGCCAGTCTGAACGCTACGAGCTGGGGCACAACTGCTCCTCCAACTCGGAAAAAGTGGACCTTCTCCTGAAGATACTGCTAAGTAAGGACAGAGACCATTTCGCAGAGTTTTGCATGGCCCTGGAGAAGACGCACCCTCACCTGCACTCTGTGCTGCTGAATGGCATCGGACCAGTGGATCACACAACTGGTAAGAACCAAGCCTAGGGTTAATTACTTGATAATTATGTGGTCGTAACAATGAAGTAAGAAAAGACAGAATACCATGTATAAAAGTAGATTAGTATGGAAGCATCTATAGCTTTATAATAGTGATGTGTGTTTTAGAGGACAAGTGTTCTTTATTTTGGTTATGATCCAACATGTTTTTGACCCTTCCCTGAGCATTAGGGGTATTGACATATGACAACTTGATGAAGGGCATGACTTTTCCTTTGGGCAAGAATAAAAAGAGAGAGAGAGTGCTACACAATCATGTGACCTGATGCTTATTTACTCTTACACTACTGTGCTTGTTTCCTTTGCCATGCCACTAAAAGTACAGCCTGCCAGCCTTTTGTGAAAGTTTTTAATGGACCTAAAACGACTCAAACAATCAATGTAGTGACAGCAGGGCTGCCTGAAGCTGTGTGTGTGTGTGTGTGTGTGTGTGTGTGTGTGTGTGTGTGTGTGTGTGTGTGTGAATCAATAACCCACTGTCAAAGTCAAATGAATGAGTGAAGAATTAAATGTGTTAATGCACTCAGTGGATTGGAGAATGAAAGATGTCAACTTCAACTAACAATTATTTTCATTGTCAATGAATCTGTAAATGACTTTTATTAATTGAATAACTGTTTGGGCTATAAAATGTCAGAAAATACTGAAAAATGCCCATCACAAATCCCAGAGCCCAAGTTGATGTTTTCAAATTGCTTGTAGGGCTGAAACTAATGATTGTTTTCATTACTGATTAGCCGGCTGGTCTCTATTTAATAGTTTGGTCTATGAAATGTCAGGAAATCATAATATCCCAAAGTGACTTTTTCAAATTGCTTCTTTTGTCCAACCAACTGTCCAAAACCCAAAGATATTCAGTTTACTATCAAATAAGGCAGAGAATTGAGAAGCTGGACTAGGGAGTGTTTGGCATGTTTGCTTGAAAAATGACTTAAGCGATTAAATTGATTTTATGAAAATAGTTTCTGATTCATTTTCTGTTGATTTATTAATTTGACTAATGTTTCAGCTCTGATGTCCTGTTTTGTCCGAACAACAGTCTAAAATCCTGAGATAATCAGTTTACAACAGAACAGAGAAAAGCAACAAATCCTCACATTTGAGAAACTGACATCAGCAAATGTTTGGCATTTTTGCTCAATAAATGATTTAAACGATTAATTGATCATCAGAAGTGTTGTCAGTTTTAAGTGGATCATCAATTTTAGCCTTTTTATCCAGAGATCAACAAGCTATGCATTAAATTCTTATTCTTTAACATAAAAGTTTTTCTTTTGAGTTTACACTGTATTGTGTACCATCACTTTTAATGGTGAACTGAGGAATAACTATATTACACATTGATACCACAAATTCCACCTTTGTGCCTTTTTATTATTTCACCCAGATCTAATCTGCTGGATTTAGTTTCTTAACATAAAAACAAACATCTTGTAGATGACACAGTGATAAGATGGCACATATATCAGCCTCCTGTGTGAATTCTTTTGGCATGTATTTACTCCTCTGTGCAGTTCATTCAGTGTAATATGAGTTTCATTTTGTCCAGTTTGCTCATAAAAAATGCCACCTTTCCCCACTCAGTGATCATTCTAAATACAGTATGTTTTTCTTCCTCACAGCTAAATCCTAAAGCTACAGAAATACTCCTGCCGTTTTTATGATTCTTATAAATGTGTCATCAAATTTAGCCAAACCGGTCATGATTTATGTCCCAAAACTTGTCACTATCACTTCGAGCACTAAACTCATATGTAGTCTATATATGTAATATTCAGCATGCTCACTGGTACACGGTCCTTGCTCAGCACCTCTACTGCACCTTGTATTTCAAAAGCAATGTTTGCATTGCTAGTTACTTTGTTCACTCTCAGCTATCGTGTCATACTCAGTGAGCTGAATGGTGAGGTGTTAATTATGCATTTATTATGTCCTCATTATTTATAAGAGATCTGAAGCTGCAGAGTGAGTGAGTGAGTCTATTTTTCTAAGCTTTTTCATTTTTGCACTGAATTTCACAATCATACACAGAGTCTAACACTGAGTACTGATAGGCTTTCTGCTGCTGAAGAGGTTTGTACATGAACATGTCCTGGGCTGGTCTTAGTAGCCTGGTGTGGTCTGCAGCTCCCTGTTGGTAGTCACACGGGACACAAATGGGCTTAGCTGCTTTTTGCTACTGGGCAGACAGGTTCCTCCACTGCACAGCCAAAAAAAGGGCCTTTCCCCAAGAAAACAGTAGCTTGTTACAACCTTTTTTTTTAAATGATATGCACCGTCAGCAGCCTGATCTAGCTACTTCTCAGTCACCCACAATCCCAGAGGGTCAGAGAGCTAGATCATCTTTGAAATCAAAACAAGGTTAACGAGAGAGCTTTGTCAGTTAACCCCAGCAGGAACTCAAATGTCAGCAACAGAGATGCTAAAAGTAGTCTATTGAAATGATCACTGAGCTGCAAGAATTTCACTATGTGATGTGAATATGATGTATGCCTATAAGGTACTTTTTAAAATGTGTGTATCCCCGAGGGCTTATTTGTTTTGTTTTTTAATAAACAAAGATATTCTATAGTTTTATATA
Organism: Siniperca chuatsi; assembly: GCF_020085105.1. Classification (NCBI taxonomy): domain Eukaryota; kingdom Metazoa; phylum Chordata; class Actinopteri; order Centrarchiformes; family Sinipercidae; genus Siniperca; species Siniperca chuatsi. The sequence continues at coordinate 10,203,767 of NC_058061.1, forward strand.
ACCATAACTTCAGGGCTTGACAGTAGAGAGCTTTTGTTTACAGATTGTTATAACCTTTTTGTTGTAGAACAATAACATGATGGCAGCATATCAGAAGGGTGTGTACTGCGGCTGGTGTGTTCACTTGGCTGTGCCACTGCAAAATAAGACTGGATGTTAGGTAGCAGGAGAGTAAAAGGCTTTCTTTATAATTTCCATTCGAGTATCCACCACTTTTTTTCCAGTGGACATTAGTTATTACAAAAAACACTAGTTAAATGCAACAAGCATTTTATTGCAGAATCAATTTTTTTTATTTTTTTTTTTTATTTCATACCCATGATTGAGCTTCATTAGGCTTTAAATAGTTGTAGATTTCAAAGCGTATTTCTTTATAAGAAATTAAGAAAACAAGACTAAGAGTCTACAGACATGCTAGCGACTTTGAATTGTTGTTGAGACGTTTCACTCTGAACCACAAATGTCAACCTGCTGGTGGCACTAGCTGCGTGAAATCTGGTTAATTGCCTCAAGTGATGTCACATGAGGTCACATTTTAATACAATATACAGTTTAGTACAGTATAAAAAGCGGTCAGACCTGAGAGCATAAGCCCATTTTCATGGAAAAGACGGAGTTTCTTATTCATTATCAGTGCAGCAGAGTACCAGATGTGATCTTAACAGCACTCAGTGTTGGTGTTCCTGTGTTCCTTCAGCTTTGAGAGAAACGTTTTAACATAGTGCACCAAGTTGCTGTGACTTTAGAAAAGAGATCAACCTAAATGAGATACTTGAGTGGTGAGGGTCAGACCCGCAGCGAGGTCCAGGTCACATGACTTCCACGAAGCAGAAAAGTGAGTGAGCTATGACACAGTGAACCTTTCCCATTGAGACACTCTCTGCTCAAACAGAGTCATGGGAAACTTAAGCTAGAGCGAGAACAAAGAGAGCTTGATCCATGGGATGCCACGGTTCCTGAGGCACATCAGTCTTTTTTTTTTTCTTTCAGTCCTTTGCTGGGAAAAGAGGGGTGAGCCATGTTAGCTGGGCTCCTTCCAGTCTTAATCAAACTCATAGTCTCCTTTAGCTAGTGGGAACTCAGCCAGCCAGGGATTGATTTAGAGAACTGAGACGTGGGTAAATAGAATCGTTTGTCATGCTCCTGCTCCAAGTCGAGCGCTAGACTTTACATCAGCGGTGGAAGTTGCTGATTTAACTGAACTATAAGCTGCTCATCCCACGGCCAAGTTAGATCTCAGTAAATGTGCACTGCTGGCTATTTGATCAAGACTTGTGCAGTCTGTTAAACATTTTAAGCACCATTTTTATAAAAAAAAAAAAAAAAAAATTCAGATTCACATTTGATGACAAGAGTAAACAGTCGGGAGTAGTGTCAAAGCAGTTCAGCCAACAAAACATTAATAGACAACAATTTTGACAATCTGTGAATTGTTTGTCAATCAGACGTGCCAAACATTGACAAGACTACAGCTTGGGCTCTGGGAAATTGTGTTTTTTTCAAAACACAAATTTCAAACTATAGCAAACAATCGATTCTGGATATTTGAGGCCGATATCGATGTTTGAGACTTTAATAAATCTGTTAACGATACATTCGTCAATTTTTTAAAATTTTTTATTTAGGTTTTTACATGAGTAATTAACATAAATATTTTGATAGGGATCTTTTTTAATTGTGACCATGATATGTCCTGAGTGGAACATTTTGCAGTTGAAGAATAAGCCTGTCAGTTCTCTCCAGTGAACAAACTGTGCAAAAGTGACACTGTTTTGGAGCTGAAATGATGAATCGATTAAAAAAAACAAAAAAAAACTGGTCTATCCATATGTTGGTCCGACAAAACAAATTTGATGTAATCATCCTTGAGTTTAGGTAATTATGATTGTAATTATGACTATAAGCACAAAAATTCTTTAATTGATTAATTTAAAAAATAATCAATAGTTTTACCATTGATGAAAACAATTCTTAGTTTCAGGCTTTCAGATTCTTTTTAAGAATTACTTTTTTGCTGCTTTTCTAAATAACACAATCTTCTCCATAATAGTTACAGTGTTGTACTGAGGCTTCCTTTCTGTACAGTTAATTATGAATCACTCTAGGCTATAAAAGAAGGGGCTTTCACGTGGGGGCTGTGTGATGTTGTCAGAGGAGATAAAAGGAGAAGCTCTGAGGCTGCAGCCTCTTTGGGGCCCTGGCTAGTCAGTATTCAAGCTCCCTGCCCAACTGATAATTAGCCACACTCTGCTGTCAGCCCACAGGCCCATCATCCCAAGTTGGGGAAAGTCCCACCTTATTATGCCTCCAGCTGGCCTTTTCTCAGTAAAGGCCCCTGAATGTAACCTAAGTCACAGAGGCTTGATGTACCATACAATGCTGGTGATAGTCATCTTACTATAATGCAGACATGGTCGAGTACACTCACAGCTGACTTTAATGTTTTGTTCGCCTCGCAGGTTCCACTTACAGCATCTTGTCCACCATGCCGTCGGACTCAGAAAGCAGCAGCTCTCTCAGCAGCTTAGGTGAGTGTGGCGCTCATGGTGGTGTTCAGGTGTAGAAATGTCAAAAAAATTATCTTCATGGAAAACACACTGAGTATATTCAAAGGAACCAACCTTAGAATACTCTGCAGATAATATTGGCTAAAATAATAGTCATTGGTTAATGCCTGTTCAGACTCTGAGCACATGCAAGTGATTACACAGATGTGAGAAGGATACCCTCTACCCCCAAACACACACACACACACACACACACACACACACACACACACACACACACACACACACACACACACACACACAGACCTGCTTCATTTAGTCATTATCTGAGGGAGAGAGGATTTGACTGGTCCATGCCAATGAAAGGGAAACTTTGATTTGCATCAGTGGGGGATTTCTGTGTGATATATTCACAAGTACTGAGGTTAATGAGTACAACAATGAGGAAGATAGACAATTAAGTAGAATATTAAACTGATTTTGGCCGCCCAAATGTGAGCAATGATTAAAATGTTAAGGTGTTTTCTCATAACAAACTGTAAATGAATGTGTATATTTTTGGTCCAGTAGCTGCAACAAAGAGCCCTTCCTTATCATTGGTTAATATTTAGACCAAGTAAGTTCAGTCTGAGACTTTTGAGCCTTGTGAGCACACTGATCTTTTGTCTGTGTCTTTCTAGTCTGCAAGTTTTCAGGAAAAGTTAAATAAAACCAAAAAACAACAACAACTTGGATTAGAGTTTTGTGAAAGCACATGTCCTTTATACACTTCAGTCTATTAGCTTGGGTGAGCATTTTAAAGAAACCGATGGAGCTGCAGTAATACCCCCATCATTTGAGCTTTGTGAACAGCACATGCCACCAGTGACATGCTGACTCACACAGGTACGCCCGGTCAAGCCTCCTCCCCTCCGCCCGCCCACATGGACAGCCACCAGGTGAACGAGAAGATTGAGACGGTTCTGTTCCAGCTCAGACATGTGACCCGCGAGAGGGACGAACTACGTAAACGTCTAGCTCTCTCTTCGCCCGGAACCACCTTTGATGACTGCAGGTACTGTTCTGATCTCATGCACGTAAGTGCCTGTTTTCCAAAACAAACATTTACAGAAAATGGCAGTGACCCCGTGAATACCTGCACTTGGTGAATAGAGGCATTTTGCCTTGTTCAGCTTTTTAAAAGCAACCTAAAAACAAGTGAGCTTAAGTCTTACGTGACGCAAAATTGTTTTCAAATATGCTCAGCTCTGTAAAACAAGGGGTAAGCATACAATTTTAATAATGCTTCTCTTCCCCTGTGTTCAAAGTTTGTATGATGTTTATCTCGCTCTTGCCTGTCTCATCATCCCATGTGGCGTCTAAAAACTTGATTTTGATGCATCACAATTTTGTCTTCCTTCTTCCCTCTTTGTGAAGTAGACCAAACTCAAAAGCAGGTCATGACTATGAGCGTCTGAAGCTGCAGTGCATTAAGGCGATGGCAGACCTGCAATCCCTGCAGAACCAGCACAGCACCACCCTGAAGAGGTGCGAGGAGGCTGTGAAGAAAGCAGACTTCTACCAGTGAGTGGAAAGCCTACTACAGGGCCTTTTTTGTAAATTTTTTAACAGCCGGCACATTTGTGCTCTATGCATTCGCGCTCAGCCTGCAGGGTTTTAGCTGGTATTCAGTTCTTCCTCTGACATATTCACAGCAGATTGCATAGAACAGATTTTTCTTTTGCGAGAGTAATAGGGATGAAGCCTTTATAGCAGTCCAAAAGTGGATGAGTTAAGCCTTGAAAAAATCCTTGCAGCCCTTCATCAATTTAATTTCATCTTTTAAAAAAAGACTGTTTTTATTGTCGTCTTAGCAGCATAAATCCAGAGTTGTCTTTTCAGACCAAAGGTTGGAGCAGAGACTGAATTACTTCTCCATAAGTAATGCCCTTGAAGAGTTCATGCCAAAGCGTGCTATGTAATCATCATCATCTGATCCCTGTATGCATCGCACGGCATCTGTGCCATGAGGATAATGCTATGAACAGAGCATTTGTTGTCCCGTGAAATAAGCTGTGCCGGGCTGATGAGAAGGGGAGGCTGGTCCATTTGTGTGATTCAGTGCTGCCATACTGTCCCCAAAGTGTAGGGAACCAACATCTGGCCCCAATGCAAACAGACAGATGAAGGATTATTGCCATGTTTAAGCCTCTCCTTCTGAACCCTGTTTGCACATCAGAGAAAGTCTTTATTTATTACTGTTCTGTCTGCCTCTACACTTATCCATTCACACTAAACATCCTCCTCTGTGAATGGTAAATCATTTTGTACTAAGATCAATAAGTCACTTAACACGTAGGCTAGCATTAGCACATAGTAATCATGGAGGATTTTATTGGTCCTCGTAGTAATTCCTGTTTGTACTGTTACCAGTTAAGCAGTATTTCAAAGGAGGCTTTTTTATTATTAACATTGGCATAAAACTAATTAGCATCTCTGAAGTGGCATGAATACTTATTGAAACAATACTCAAAGTATTACCTTGTAATTATTTTATTCCACAGTACCTAAGTACTGCATATCTTGGTGCATGAGAGAGTGCTTTTATACTACAGAGCTCCCTTGAAACCCAGAGTGAACTTGAACTTGTCTACAGTTGTAGCCTGTGTTTATTTTTTTTCTGTATTTATTTGGTTTGATTTTTATTTAAGGTAGGAAATAAAGTATTAAATGACCACTTTGGACTAGAAGGACACAGAGCATAAAAAGTTGTTGGCATGGTAGAGCACATCTAAAAATAAGCAACCTGCACAGAACCAGGGAGTGTAAAATAATTTGTAGAAATTGTGGAGTGTTATTTCTGATTAGCACTGAAAAGATTAGTTGATTGAAAGGAAATTACAGTAATCAACAGCAATTTTCATAATCAGTTAATCACTTAAGTAGTTTATCAAGCAAAAATGCCAAATATTCTCTGGTTGCAGCTTCTCTGATGTGAGGATTTGCCGCTATTCGCTGTTTTATATCATTGTGAATTTAATATCTCTAATATCTATATCTATTTTGAACTTTTGGTCGTACAAACAAGAAACTTAAAGACATTGCTTTGGGTTGTGGGAACTTGTGATGGGTATTTTTCTCTAGAGTAAACAATCCATCTTAAAAAATCATTATATGCTAAATAATCATTAGTCGAGTATTTGTTGGTCTGTAACTCATAAGGCATAGTCATATTTTTGCTTGGCTACAAGTGCTGTATTGCTGATTTTAAACATGGCTGACAGTGCCCACGGTCTGATGGTACTTGCTGTGGTATCTCCTCAGTACGCTGCACAACCGTCTGGCGAGCGAACATGCCCAGATGAAAGAGGAGCTGGAGGCGGTGAGACAGGACAACATCCAGCTGGTCAGGGAGCACAACCACGTGAAGCAGGCCTGTGAGGAGCTGAGGAGGCTGCATGACGACGACCAGAGAGAGGTGGCTGACATGAGGATGCTGCACCAGCAGGTACCTGTGGCCTGTCACATCATGCTTATATAGCTACATATGAGAATACATATACATTCACAATGCTGCTGTACAAACGCATGCTGTCTGTACACACTGTGGTACACTCATCCCATCTCCGACTGCCCGTGAGATTCAATCATTTGGTTCTTGACATTTGAGACAGAAATCAATGTATTTCCCTCTCTGTGACCATTACTCCCAAGACGACATCATTCAGAGAAATGGGGTCAGACAAGCTTGTCCTCCCATGTCTCCATCGATCAAAACATTCTTTCATATTAGACAAATGACTTAGCCTGTGTCTTTTGCTGTTTCTCCGTCTGACATATTTTCTGACTGCAGTCAGAAGGTCTGATCATTAAATGTTTGCAATACCTTACATGACCATGGGGAATGTCTTACATGACTCTTTGATAGCATGAACACATGCCTCATTTTCCTCAGAGCTCATGTCATCATCAGGTAAACAAATTTTCAGTTTCAGTCAAATTAGAAATCAAATTAGCTCAGTGATGTCAGTCAAAGTCGATCTTTGCCTTTATTGTGTAGTTATTAGATAGTGACATACCTTTCTCTTGTGTGAAACATGTCCTGGTTTGTCCTTTAGCTTTCTGGATCTGTCTATAATTTGTATTGTATTCCATAGTAATTTACTAGAAAAAGAGAGAATATATCTGGAAGGGTATATGTAGGATTTAGGTTAGAGGTAGGTCTGCTTACCTGGTCTGGAGATGTTACACTGTTGCTTTTAAGTTTGAGTCTGTTTTGTGTTCACAAAACAGACAATGGGTGTAGACATGATATCATATGGACTGACAGGCGTCTCATTCATTGGACAGTTTTGGTGACTCGTGCTCCACCATCAGCACTACATGGACCTTTGAGAGAAAATCCAAATTAGGTACATTCTGGTGACTGACAGCAAGTCATGCTGCACTTTTTGGGTGTATTTTTCACGGGGAAAAAATGTAGGTGAATTGGTGAGCAGTATTAGTATTAATACTGCAATTTGATGTCATGTCAAATAATGACTGATAGAATCAGTACAAAAATTAGGTGTCTTGTACTGTAATATTATGGGAGGAGGTGTGTGGTCATTACCTTCCACTGATGATGATGATGATTATATAAATTTTTTTAATGGGGAACTTTCAAAATCTGTGAAGTGTATCAGGTCCTGCTCTTGTGTGCTGACGTGCTTGTGTGACCATGGTTACCAAATTATATTGCATAATTATATAGATTGCTTCCTGTTTCTTGGATTATTATTATTATTATTATTTATTTTATTTTTTTGTTGTTGCTGGCATTACCTTTAGTCGGTAGTTGACAGTGTAGAAGCAGGCAGGAAACTTTGGGAGAGTGAGGGGGGTATGACACGCAACAAAGGTCCCCTACCGAAGTCAAACTGGGGACGTTGTGGTTATATTAACCACTATAGGTATAGCACATGGATTGAGTAGATGTAATAGTAGTTTAGCTTATGAATTTACGCTAATATCACATGTTTACTACTGTCATACAATCCTATGGTTGGTCCAGTTTACATTCACACCACAAACTAACTGCACCACAGTCTGATTGGAACCCTTTCAAATGGTCTCGGTGCAGTTTGGTCCACAACCGAGTTCAAATGACAGCTTTCACAACAGACTTAACAAACCCTGTTTGTGTTAAAACTTAACAAGGAAGCTTTTCTCTTATTTTTTTTATATTTTCATCCAGACCACCAAGAAACAGAGTTGCAGGCAGTTATAACCTTTCTGAAAACAAAAGCACCAGTGAAGCACCATCATTTCTCTATGTGTTTGTCCATAAAAGTAAAGCTCTAAGCTATACAAAATCTGGCTTGCTACCTCAGCAGACAGTTGAGGGCCTAAAGCTTTAGTTGATTACTTAAGATATGAAGTTACTTTTCTGTGCCAAAACTTATATTTAAGACTTCATTATTTACATTACATTGAAGCTAACCTGAATTGTAGATGTAAATGGAATTGAATAAGGCAATCGTGAATGGCCAACCCTTAACTTTATATAATTATACTGAGACACCCCATTACATTGTTTGGCAGTATCCCTATTGTCCGTATTTAAATGCACAATAAATAGATGAAACGAGCAGTCCCATTGTACCCCTCTAATTCAGTGAGGCACCTGAATGATGTCATTTCCAGGTGATGAGAGAGGGTTCACCAGATGTCCTCAACAAGCTGTATGACACAGCTGTGGACAAGTTGGAGTCCATGAAGAGTGACTACGAGACTTTGAGGAAGCGCTATAATGAGAAGACAGCTGGTCACAACGCAGACCTGAGTCGTCTGGACCAGGCTGAGGAGGAGAACCACCGGCTGCAGAAACAGCTGGACATGTTGCTGAAGCAGAGAGATGCTGCCATCCACTATCAGCAGCAGTACTCCTCGTCTATAAGAAGGTAAAGCCGGAAATATCACGGACACACAAAACCAGCAGCACTAGAAGCTGCACACACAGACTCTGGGGCTGTAAAACATCTAATGATTAACAGCAGTTGCAGCAAACCTTGCTACAAACTCAGTACTTGAGCTTAATGCCAAGGTCAAATCTGCAAAGTGCTTAAAATGTTCTTTTTTTCTTTCTTTCTTTCTTTTTTTTTTTTGCATTTTAATTAAAACATTCTTAATCCAAGGCAGATGAAACTTTGCAGATGGGCAGATGCTTTCCCATTTTAACATTTTTCCTTTTATGATGCTGAGATTGCAAGCTTGGTCACTTACTGTTTATGCCTGTCTGTGGTTTTCTTGGTTATGTTTTTAACATAAAAATATTAATCTGCAAAGGGTGACTATAAAGAGCAGTAAACCCCAATACATTCCCTATGTGGTACAGGTTTGACAACACGCAGCAAGAACTGTCCAAGGCCGCAGCCCAGAACAAGGAGCTGCAGCGAGAGATGGAGCGGCTGCAGTCAGAGGCCACACGGTTGAAGACCCAGCAGCTCAAGGCGGTGAAAGACTGCGAGAAATACAAGGAGGAGCGGGACTCTGTGATCAACGAGTACCGTCTGATCATGAGCGAGCGGGACCAAGTGATCAAAGAGGTGGACAGGCTTCAGTCCGGGCTGGAGATGGCAGAGGTGAAGCTGAAGAACACTTCTTCAGAGAGACGGGTGGCCAACGAGGAGCTGGAGGCTCTCCGACAGGTAACAGCTGAATCATGGGCTCCTTTAGTCCAATAATTAAATGAGGTTAAACATTTTATATTAAGAACTGGGAGAACAGTAAGTCCTGTTTGGATTGTGGACTTGTTGAATGATACCTGCAAAACCTTTAATTCATGATCATCGCTTCAAATTTACAAAGCTACTTTTCATGCTGTTTGCTGTGTGTAGAAAGTAATATAAGTAAACCTGTTGGTGAAGAATGACTTATTGAATAATATCTGCGTTTCAAAAAGTATCGCGTGTAGTTAAGCTGGTTATAGCTGCTGTCATCGTTCATTTTGGCAACACCCAGAACTTCTTTAGGCTGCACAAAAAGTAATCATGTGGTATTGGAAAGGCTACAGTTCAGAGTCGCCCAGCCAATAAAGAAAACTCAAAATTAACGGTTATTTAAAGAGAGAGGGAGAGAGAGAAAAAATTCTCAGTTCTTCACTTAATAGGAAGTTTGTGTTAGTGGCACCTTTTTGTTCTATGAGATAAGATTTTAGGACAGAAGAAACAATACAAAATAAAACCATATTTAAAAAAACAAAAAGGTTTAGACTTCAAAATAAAAACAAGCAAACACTCTTTATGTATCGGGGTGACACAGAAAATTCTGAAAGTTATGAGTATTTTACTCACTCTTGATCTCTATCATCCACTTGTGACATTGACATGTTTTTGTGTGATATGAAGGAGCTGGCCTCAGCACTGGTGGATAGGGACCGGGCCATCTGCGAAAAGAACGAGCTGCTGGAGAAATACTGCCACGAGGTGAAGGACAAGGCCGAGGCCCAGAAGGAGCTGAGCCAGGCCTGCAAGGACATTGAGACGGTGCGCGAGGAGAGGGATGTGGCCCGCAAGGAGAGGACAGAGGCCATCATCCAGAGGGACCAGCTGCTGCGAGAGTATTACCAGGCCAGACAGGTAGCCAGACAGACGGGAGATTTACCGTTACAAGTGGAGGGATTGATTTATTCCTCTGACAATAATCCCTTCATCCCATCTCATATAGTCGTAGTAAATGTTTTTTTCAGCAGCTGGCAGGTTTCCACACATTGATTTAGTTGAGAAACATGTGTATCACCCATCACACTATGTTTCAGTGTGATTGTCAGATAAATTGCAATGAAAGTGCTGAGATTCCTGCATTAGGAAATTACCAGCAATTACAGTGAAAAGGCTCTCTGGCTTTGAAGTGCACAAGAAAACTGCACTGCATCAGAAATGGATAGTTAAGCCAAACAAGAGTACAGTAAAGTCTAATGGAATTCATTTAGTTATGGACTTAATTAATGCTCTCACTACACTTGACACACTTGAGTCTCCCTGCTGTACAGTTATTTAGAGCGAGAGAGACAGAGAGAGCACCAGCAGACTCTCAGTGAGACGTACACTTAATATACTATATCTGACCCACTTCAAACCACACTACCTAATCCAATCTATGCCTGTTACGCCTCAAACTACCTTTACAAGACATCATGGGCGGAAGTTGCTTTTTAGTTTGCAGCAATTTATTTTAGGTTTTTATGGTTAAACATGATACTAAAATAAATGCATGTTGGAGTCAAGTTTCTCTAAACTCACCATGTACTAATCCTTTAGCATTTAGCCTTCAGACCACAGTAAAAAGGGGCTTCATTGGTGTGGATGTGTTGCTACACGTAAAAGTCAAAGAATTACAAACGATCCTGGAAGTCCAGTTTAATGTAAGCAATACATCAATGCATTTGAAGGCTTAACACACACCAACACACTGCACAGTCGCTGATAATAACATGACAAGATTTTGCTCTCTGCAAAGTTACCGTGGGCAACGATTACAAGGTTAAAAGAAGAATTACACCTTTTAATCTTATAAAGTAATCCACCTGGAATGTGTGTTTGCATGTATTTGACTGGCAAATGTGATGAGTTGCCGGATGATGTTGAATTGCGTTGCAGCAAAAGTTGAGCCAGGTTCAACATTTTGCCGGATAACTCAGTGCTTTGTTTGTTTGTTTTTTTTATTGGGCCAGGGCCTGTGCATCAGAACCCCTGCTGAGCCAGTGCTGTGGTCTCATAGAAATTTTGATACAGTACTAATTTGGGGATGAACACAACCTCAAGTGTCTCATAAATGTGTTGGAGCAAAAATATTTGTTGCAGGGGGAAAAGTATGAAGTCTCACAAACTGTAAAATGATCAAATCAAGCTAAGTCCTTTTTTAAAAAGTGTCTACCATAGCAAAAACGCCTTGCTGCTCACATCCTTTGTACAGTTCTGCACTGAACTTCATCATCTTACATTTCCTTCAACTCCTCCAGAAACAAGACTCTGCCACTCTGGACATGGAACGAGCCAACAAGGAGATCGAGATGCTGAGGAAGCAGTACGAGGCCATCTCTCAGGAGCTGAAGGAGGCCCTGCAAGAGGCCGAGGTAGCCAAGTGTCGACGAGACTGGGCCTTTCAGGAGAGGGACAAGATAGTGGCAGAGAGGGAGAGCATACGGTGAGGAGTGTGTTCAAAAGACCTCTATGTTTGTTCTGTGGAAATATGCTATATTTATGTTGTATGTTACTGAAGAAAGACTTGGACGAAAATAAATTTGTTTACATTTTGTGCATCTGTCAGCACGCTATGTGACAACCTGAGGCGAGAGAGGGACAGAGCTGTGAGTGATCTGGCAGATGCTCTGAGGAGTCTGGATGACACGAGGAAACAAAAGAACGACGCTGCACGGGAACTCAAAGAACTAAAGTGAGTCATTCCTCCAACTTTAACTTCTTGCCAGGCTTATGCCATCTTCTGCACTATTTTTAGGTTAAATACTTGTGTCAGAGTCTGTGCTCCTCTTCAAGAATGTAGTTTTCATACCAGATCTTTTGTGCCACCCAGTGGAAGAATTATGTCACTGATTGAGCAAAGTTCAGATTACTTCTAAAGGTGACTGTGCTTATTTAAGAGCTACACGTTTTATGTTTCCTGCAGAGAAAAGATGGAGGACCAGTTAGAAAAGGAAGCAAGGTTTCGTCAGCTAATGGCTCACAGTTCACATGATTCAGCCATCGACACAGACTCGATGGAGTGGGAGACGGAAGTTGTAGAATTTGAAAAGCACAGAGTAAGAACCACTGCGAATGTTATTTTCTTAGATGCATTTTCAGTAAATTAATTTAAACTGAGCTTAATTTTAATTTACTATCAAACTGTAACAAAATTAATTATGTTTTGTCTTATTCAGGACATGGATTTGAAGGCACTTGGGTTTGATATTGCTGAGGGGGTAAATGATCCTTATTTACCAGGAGATTGTGGAATATTTGTCAGTAAGGTGGATAAAGGAAGTATTGCTGAAGGAAGATTAAGGTAAATGTCTCGTTGCTTTGCCACCTCAGTAAATAATGCAAATTGTATTAGAGCTGGGTACCATTTGAAAATGTACTATATCAGTGCCGATGTACTTCTATTACTGCTGTGCAATATCCACCGTCTCATAATCATCTTAATAAGCTACACTTAACTTGACAGTTCATGCACTATTACTTACTACTTGTATTATTACATTGTATTATTATACCGTACATACTTTTCATCAACTGGTAAATCCACTTTGTACTTTACACTTATTTTTATTTATACTTGTATCCACTTTGTACTTAATTTATCTTGCCTGTGTTATATTCTGATTGCTTAGAACTTCTATACCTGTGTGCTCTGACGTGATAGTGAGCTGCTGTAACAAAAGTATTTCTGATTCTGATGAGACACAAAATGTGCCAAACTGCTCAATGCAATGTGTTAACTTAAATAATATATTGTCTAAAGTTAGAAAGGTTTCCTGATTTAGATCAAGAAATATTGGATCAAAAAAGAAGATATGAGCAAACATTCAGTGCCACTTTAGATTCTTGACACTTTTTAATACTCTGTGCTTCAGACACGTTTTGGTCGGTATTGAGATTTGATATCCAGTCCTACATTTTATTTGTTTCCTTATTTTTCTTTTGGAGGATTCGATTTATTGAACCATCACTCTCGTCTCTCTGTGCAGGGTGAACGATTGGTTGTTGAAAATTAATGATGTGGACCTGACCAATAAGGACAGGAAGCAGGTGATCAAAGCGGTGCTTAGCGGTGAGGGAGTGATCAATTTGGTGGTTCGCAGAAGGAAGTCACTAGGAGGACGGATCATCACTCCGATCCAGATAAACCTGGCTGGACACAAAGGTCAGCTTCAAGCTCCAATTAAGAAATAAACTTTACAATTAAAATGCTGCTGTTAACAGCCAACTAATGATATTCCAGTACACAAAGTACAATAGTTATTAATGTTATTTAGTACTGCAAATGTAATGATGATGATGATGATGATGATGATAATGATAATAATATTTTTTTTATAGCCATGTATTTTATGTTTTTATTATAGATGGATGGATGGATGGATAGATTATATATTTTATAGACAATTAACACTATATAATGATTTCTGATTATTTTTCTGTCTTACCTCTCAGACAGTGGCATAGGTCTGGAAAGTGGAGTGTTTGTTGCCACTTTGGCTCCAGGCAGTCCAGCTGCCAGAGACTGTGCTCTTACTGTTGGGGATAGACTGTTAGCTGTGAGTATGCTGCCCCAAAACTGGTTTAATTACATGACAAAAGTTGATGCACATCCAATCCCATAAGACAGCTATTGGGCATAGACGTTGGCCTCTAGTGCCCTCTACTGACGACAGGCATATTGTGTTTAATCAAAGAACACACAGGAGCTTTGTCTCAAGTATATACTAATACTTTGACGTGCACACTATGTACTTATCTTCATACTATACAGTTTTGGTAGTTAGTGTACATGAAACCTATGTAAGTTACCATTTTACACTACCAGGAAATGATACAAGGTGTTTGTCAATAAATGTCAATCAAACTGCAACACTGAATAGCTTCTGCAAGTGTCAAATTTGGAAAGTGCAAAATGTTTGTCCAAGATTTTATTCTTTTCCTCCATCTCCTATGTACAGTACGTCGCATTTTAGTGTCCATCAACAGCACACTCTGCATGCTGTCGTCTTTAAGAATACTTAAAGACAGGGAATTTACACAGACGTTCCCAGTGCACTATGTAATTCTCACACACATGCTTTGGCATGCATAATGACACGTATATTATTATAAGGATGTATGTTGTGTTGCCTTTGGAGGCAAGTTGTGACGGCTGGAATTTTTCTGACCTTGTGTTTTTGTTCACTACAGATCAATGGAATTGCACTCGATAACAAGTCGCTCTCTGAATGTGAGTCTCTGCTGAGGAACTGCCGCGACTCTCTCTCCATCTCCCTCATGAAGGTGAAGTCCTCAGACCTACAACACACCACAGAAACTGCCACTGATCTAGTCCCAGGCACTTTGACGTAGACCCAACCAAAAAAGGCCCTTTAGAACTAGATGTAGAAGATTAATTTACAGTAACCATGGGTATAGGCTCCAATTTCGTAAAACAGCCACAAATTATGTTTAAAGACAAAAGGTAGATTTTACTGTTGAAAAGTCTAAGAACTTTTAATGTGAGGAATATCTTTATAGCCTTTATCTTACAAACTGGGATAAAACTTTACTTTCACATCCCACTGCGAGTCACTGAGGTTTTGTTCGCAAAGATGATCCTTGTATGCTTTCATTTATTGTTACTTAAAAAAATATGTATAAGTATTTATTTACCTCTCTTCCGCAACAGTTCCTCCCACAGAGCTGTTCTGGCCAGAGTTTATTTGAAAGTTTGAGAGACTCAGAAAAGATCTCCCGGCTCCAGTCCTGTGAGATCCACGCCAGGAACTGCAGGAACTCCAAGCACAATTGCTCCACACAAACAGATGTTTGCAGCTGTGACCTGGGCGATAGAGGGGACGAAGCATGTAAGGATACAGGTGACTCTCTGGGCAGCAGCAGCGATGCTCACTGCCACCACAAGCCTTTTTCCAACAGCTCCCTACACTCCCGTTCCCTTTCCACCTCCCACAGTCCCTCAGAGCCCCACCCAGACTTCTGCTACAGGAGGCAGGAGCTCCACCATCACCCCTTCACCTTCACACCCGTGCTCTCCGACTGCAGCTCACCTCAGACCACTGTGGATCGAGTGCAGAGTTCACCAGCGAAGCCCGGCGGAGGCACATGGCCTAAAGTCATAGTGGGAGCTTCTATTCCCGAGTGTGCCCAGCTCTCCATCTATAAAAAAGCCAAACAGAGGAAGTCCATCTTTGATGTGAATGCTTTCAGGAGACCCGAGGTGCCCCCGAAACTGGACTACATGTCTCTTTCTCAGTTGCCCAAGCACTCGCCCCAGAGTTCGATATCTGAATCTGCTCAGACCCCTCCCACCCCGCCAGCCAGGAGCGACTCGTTCAGGTTCAAACATCACCAGCAGAACAGCTCAGCGTCGGACTCCACCATCACCACCGGTACTCCCCCGGCCTCCCCAGCCCAAGCTACAAGCCCACAGCACCAGGGAGAGGCCAGGAACCAGCTCTATTACACCAATACTCCTCCAGGAGAGACCAAGAGCGGCTCCAAGAAACCTGCTGAGGAGGAGGGGAGTCGACATAGGGCAGAGGAGCGGGGAAAGAGAAGGTATCGGCCAAAATCAGCACCGGCACTGCGGCGTAATGTGACTCCATTACACATCCCGGTTTCTATGCAGGTAACTTGTGATGCTGTCCTTATCTGATCTGGCATTCTCATTAATAAGTGTGTTTCTACATCTTGACAGTTGCAGCCCTTGTCTTATTAGCTGTTTGATTGCTTCTTGCAGGTACAGAGTTTCTCTAACGACGAGCACTCCCCAGAGCCAATGGACATGTTACGCTTCTCTCCAATGCGAACCAATCGGTACAGCATGCCCTTTGCACCCCCCAGCTACAGCAGCATCACAGCACGTAAGTAACTTCGCCTGTTCTGTGAATATTTGTAGGATGGAAATGGGGCGTCATCGTACCTTTTTACTTCTCATCACTGTGTCTGTGTTGAGTCTGATATGATCTCTGATCTTGTTCTGTGTGTTCCTCCAGAACCAGCACAGCGAGGTTTAGCCCCGTGTCCCGCTGTGACGGCTGTGATGAGGAACCCGGTCTATACTGCCTGGAGCCACGAGATCCAGTCCAACAACTGTCCTCCAGCTCCCAGCTCAGGCATCCACCCACATTCACACACAAGGTGTTAACATCTGCCAGTGTAGTCATTTTCCAGACTCTTTCCTTTTTGTTGTTTGTTGACACAAACAGGTCTTTTTCACAGCAGACATTTTGACTTGTCATAGTAGGAAAAGCACAGGTGTTACCAGTAACATTACCGATGGCTCTCTTCTAAGTGTCCACATCAGCCATGACAGTGTGACAGTGAGCCAGCATGCACAATACCAGGACCATGAAACTGAAGCAGCTAAATGGAATTCAGCCATTATTAATTTTATTGTTTTATATTTGTGTTTTTCCTATGTGTAAAAATATCTTAGTGAAACAAATGCCAACTAAAGGTGAGAAAAGGTGAGGTTTTACTGCTGTTCTGTTTAATATCATTGTAACTTGAATATCTTTGGGTTTTGGACTGTTGGTTTGACAAAACAGGCAATTTGGCGATGCCACCTTGGGCTCTGGGAACTTGTGATTATGGTTGGGTACTGTTCACATTTAAACCGATACCAGTACCCGAACCGGTACCTGGAATTTGGTACCGGTACCCAATGGTACCCTTTTTCTGTACTTTACTCTAATGTTAGCTAACCACACACACACACACCTTTACTCTCTCACCTAAATGCGCTCTAAAGGTACCGAAATTTGGCACAGATTGATTTAACATGAATCGGTACTCGGTAGTACCGATGTAATTCGGTCGGTACACTTAAAAGTACCAACCCTACTTGTGATGGCCTTTTTTTTTTTTTTGACATTTTATAGATTTAACTAATTGATACTGCAAGTAATCACTAGTTGCAGCCCTAGTATTGTTTTTTCACATTCAACATTGCTTTAATAAATCCTGTGATGGTGCATTTATTGTACAAAGCAACAGTGTTTACCCTGCCCCAGATCTCATGAACAGATGGCATGTAGCAAATTATATCTTGCTCTGGGTTGAATAATTGACTGCCGGGGGACTTACTGAGACCTTTTTCTCCACTTTTAGTCCCCAGCATCAAGGTCGCCTAAGTCTGGACCTCAGCCACAAGCGCACTGGAGACTTGACTGAGACAAGCTGCAGCCAACCACCACACAGCACCAACTCCCTGCCCTCCAGCGCCAGACTGGGTACGTATGGAGTCCTAGTTTTAGGCAAATCATAACTTAATATATATATATATAATATGTCCTGTAAATGATTGGTTGTATATTTTCATGTTTAAAGGGTCAGTTCACCCAAATTACAAAAACGTATATTTTTTTCTCTTACTTTTAGTGGTATCTAGCCATGCAGATAGTTTTGGTTTGATTACCCATGTTTTGAGATATCAGAAACTATGCCATGGTTACTCTGGATGATCCACAGACCTCACTGTTTTTTTAGGGATGATTTCTTTTTCAGAAAGTAGTATGTAACCGGGACATTGCTTTACATCAAAGTCTGTTTACAGCTGTTGGGTAGTGTTATTGCGTATCTGAAAAAAGTTGTATAAAGCCTCTTGTGGCTCCAGAGGGAGCTGTATGAAGTCTGATAAATTGCCTCAAGTGATGTCACTTGAGTTAATGTCAGTTGGGGCTAAAGACTAAGTTTGAAAATTAAAAAAATCTGGGGGTGTGGAGTTGGAAAGAAGTGAACTTACCAGACCTCTGTAGCTCGCTCCTCCTCTCTGCTCCAGGCTAGCTGCCCGAGGCTACTTCAGCCGCTACTAGCATAACACAACCAAATCTCTGATCGATCTTTCAGTGTTTCAGGCACCGGGTTTTGACAAGGAAGATTTTGAAGAAATATAACCTCAACAATCAGTGAAAAGGGCAGGAGTATTACTGCATATCACGCAGCAAAGGCCACATATTTAATGAGTGTTTAGACCATCATGACCACGACATGCATCACACTCTTACTCCACACAGTAGATGACAGTGACTGATCGGCCACATCATACATTTGCATTGTAGTAATTCATCAGAGATGCCTATCGCAATGTCTGGAAAAACAGGTTACATACTACTACGTAGGCAAGTGAGAATGTATTTTTCTCAGTGAATTGACCCTTTTTAATAAATTTCCTCTGTTTGTGGTCTTTAGGCTCCACTTTACAGTTTAGGGCAGAACGTATTAAGATCCCTCCAACTCGTTATCCCCGCTCCACTGGATCTGACAGAGGTACAGTTGAGTTTGGCAGCTACATCGTCTGATAAGAAGCGTTACAGCAGTAACAGCAAGTCTGAATTCATACCTTTCTCCTCTGCCACTCCAGGCTCCCTCTCACATTCAGAGTGTAGCAGCCCGACACCTCCAATGTCCCCTATCAATCTGGAGACATCATCTTTCGCTAGCAGCCAATCACAGAGCTCCATTTCCACCCAGCCCAGGATATCAGTCAGCCCTGCTCCAGTTGGTGGCAGGCGGAAGGATGGGTAGGCCAGCCCCACCTCCTGGTCATTATGCTGCCATCATTCAGCAGAACACGACGTGTTTTCCACCATTTCTCTGTACTTCTGTCTGCTTCATTGTGATTAAGTGCTTGTAAAGCAGTAAACAAAGCTGTGAGCCTCTATCTCATATCATTAGAACTCTGACTCCCCATCTATCATTTTATTCTCATGTCTTTCCTCTCTGCTGCTGTTCATTATAACCTCAAATCTTTCTCTCCTGCTTTGGGTGATCACTCTCTTTCTTTCCCTCTCTCCATCTCCTTCTCAGATTTGTCTCTTATAACACTTACTCTGTCAGACTTCCACTGGCAGTTAAGCCCAAGTTCCTCTCTTTAAGAAGCTTGAGGTTTGTCCCGTGCTGCTTGTAGCACATACATTCTATGCACTATCTGCAAGTCTGTTAGAGCACAGACTTCAACCCCCTATGTGTACACACTGCACATATAAATGTGTTAGATAGATTTGTATGAATGTTTATTAGCCCTAATAAAAAAAAGCTAATGGATGTGTATCCCTTTAAGTCATTATCTTTTCTGTGCTTGTTATTTATTCAGAATGCCGTTGAATTTTGTATGATTGCATGACTTTGAGTTGGTTTCTGAAATTCACTTGGCATGTCCCACACAGCTCCCATATCTTATTGTTGAGACTTGTTTAACCCAGAATGCTAGTAATGCATCTTGATTTAAAAGAAATCGCCTGAAGCAAATCACAGCACAGAGCTACATTGTATTGAAACATCCGGTTGCAGGCAACCGCTTCTCCTTTTGAATTTAATTTAGAATTATGTTAAGTTTATATCTTCGCATGATGCATCCTGCCATCAGTTGTCTTGGACAAATTTCAGAACATTATGGTTGTACAAAATGTTCCTCCTTTTCTCCTGAAGGCCATACTTGGAGGAGCCACGCAATGTGACAGTACAGAAAGGAGCAGAACCATTGGGGATCTCCATTGTGAGTGGAGAGAACGGGGGAGTGTATGTGTCCAAAGTGACAGCAGGCAGCATTGCACACCAAGCTCGTTTAGAGTACGGAGACCAACTCCTCGAGGTACAGCAGCCGCTAACCTTCAACTAAATATCTAGCTGTGGTTTATTGTTTCTTCCTGTTGTCTAATGAATCACTACTGTTTCCAGTTTAATGGAATCAACCTTCGCAATGCCAACGAGCAGCAGGCACGACTGGTGATCGGGCAGCAATGTGACACAGTCACCATTTTGGCTCAGTATAATCCTCACATGTTTCAGCTGGGCAACCACTCTCGTTCAGGGTAAGAAGGAAAGAACAGCACAACAATAACTTATACAAATTGGTTTAATTAATTTCAGTTCATCAAATTGGACCATTCTGGCAAGAAAAGTCTGTCAGCACAGTGCCAGTGACAGTTGTGTTCAATATAATATGAGAAAATGAATGGAATGGTCATGCTACTGTACATACAGTTAATACATGGACATATAAGACTGTGTTCACAACAAACAACACAACCAAACAGACAACACACTGAGGTACCAATAGAACAAATGGGGCAAAATTAGTGGGTTTTGTAACTGAGATTAAATATGCAAACACTAAACGTAGAGTAAATATTCAAAACAACACAGTTTGCACAATATATACCACAACTTTTCTGTCCTCATTTTTAGTGCTGTCTTTTTTAAGATGGACATTATTTCTCAAACTCAATGAATACCTTTTTTTTTTATTTATTTTTTTTTTTATTTTAAGTAAGTTAGCGAAGAGTTGAAAAGATTTTGACTCCACTTCTGTTGTCCTTAGTTCTCGTATGGAGTCGATCAGCAACCAGCCAACTCCCCAAGATAGTGGAGCCACCACCCCGGACAATCACTCAACCGTCGATACACTGAGTGAGCAGGACGAGGGCACCATGACGCCGCCGTCCAAACAGACGACTCCTGCCATCAGCCCTCTCAACTCCTTCAGGTAGGACTGGAACATGTTTCTGTACTGATACTGCTATTTTTATGTTTAGTGTCTATTCATATTTCAAATTCTGTTTGTATTTCACTAGTGACTTTTTTTCCTGTTTGACGTCTTATGATGGGTGATTTTTATATTACTATAGCCAACAAATATGAACTTTAAAGCTATTTGTAGGCAATTGGGGTGGGGTTAAGGTGAAGGGACAGACAAATTCAAAGCTTGACTGTGAAGTTTTTCTTCAGGCTTCCTGGTTCAAGTACGCGTCAGGCTGCAGAGCCTCGGCTGGTGAGGCTGAAGAGGATCCAGGTGGAGCTGGGAGTTCAGGTCTGTGGAGGAAACCTTTACGGCATCTTTGTGGAGAGTCTGGATGACGACAGCCCTGCTAAGAGTCCTGATGGCCTGCTGCCAGGAGACTTGATACTGGAGGTACCTGCAGTATTTAGCAATCACTTTTTAAATGACCAAGAACGTCATGTGCCCAATAAAATGACTTGGGCAGTTGGCATTATTAGACACAATGTGGGAATAATGACCTTTGCATTCCTTTAGCACTGGTCTACGAGTTCTTGTGTGGCTACCTTCAAACTTCCACATTGTGTTGCACCTTGGGAAAAATTCGAAACATCACGGTCTGTTGTGTTGCAGAATGAGCATACCCTCTTGTTGATGATTTGGTTGTTTGTCTGTGCTACCACCGAGCCAATCACTTCCTCTTTCTCCTCTTTCTAAAACACACTGGTAACAAATGAGACTGAATGAAAGCACTCTACAGTTATACATTCAAAGTTCAAGAACTGCTCCATTTTAGCAGATTTGGTTACATATAAGTATGTAAAGGATAACTTAAGTCCTTTTTATGTAATTGTTGTTTTTTTGTGCGTTGTTTGGCTTGCTTTTACTGAAAATGATGAGTCATTCTGTGTTGGCAGCTGAGCTCAGTGTCCTTTTGTCAACTGTATAATTGATGTTTTCAAACAGTACAATGGCATCAACATGAAGAACAAAACTAAAGAAGAGGCTTACTTGGAAATGTTGAAACCAGCTGAAACAATCACATTCAAGGTCCAGAACTGCTTGGCCAACCTCTCTGCGATCAAAGAATCCTGTGGAGATGGATTTTATATAAGGTACCCCAACTGGGACAAATCAAGTTTCAACTTCAGATGTTGTATTGCACATTTGGGTTTTGTAGCATGCGATAAAGTTAACAGAACATGAAAACATGAGACTGGCAAGTATGCAAATCAAAAATCAGTTACAGTATTCGACAAGTCATCATAACCACAATCTCAGTAACATGATGTTTGGTGATGTTTAAGAGGCCTAACATAACAAAGGAATTTTCTACGAAATGTACCACGTTTTAGTGAGTTGTGTTTTTGGTCGAGACTGAATCTATGAAAGGGTTGTTAAACACAGAATCTATCTTATAGGCTCTTTAATGTTCTTAATCTTCTGTGAAGTTGTCTCTCAATGTGTTATGTCCTTGTTTGAAGGTCAGAAGAATGTATTCATCATAACATAACATCATGCTTTATTGTTCATCTCTTGTCAGAGCACTTTATGAGAGGGTGGCAGAAGTCGAGCAGGAACTGAGCTTTAACAAAGATGACATCCTGTATGTTGAAGATACGCTACCAAATGGCAATTTTGGCTACTGGATGGCCTGGCAACTTGACGAGAACGCACAGAAGCTGGGAAAAGGGCAGATTCCAAGTAAATACATGTAAGTCCAGCCTATAGTTTCCTTTTGTAGTTATCTTCACCTCCATATTCAGTGTAGATGTTAAAGAACAGGAGTGTGATTATAGTTGAGTGCATGTGAATGTGCTGATGTATCTTCATAAGGATGGACCAGGAGTTCTACAGGAGACACAGCATGGCCGATATGAAAGACGATAACGGCACCGGCAAGACTCTGTCTGCTGCTGCACGGAGATCCTTCTTCCGCCGGAGGCTGAAGCACAAACGCAGCGGATCCAAAGATGGGAAGGATCTGATGGCTCTGGAAGCCATAAGCACAGATTCTTTACCCATCACAGAGGGTGAGAAATCATTTACTGAGGCAGCTTTGTCAGAAATGCACAAGGCAAGCATCATAATGAGTGAACAAGAATGGTGGATCGTAGAGCGAACTTTGTCACAGCAGTGGTGGAAAAAGTATTCAGATTGTTTACTTAATGATCACAGGTGCTGCTTTCAAAATGTTGTATTAGTATTTGTGTTAGTAAAGGAAAGAAGTGTTTTGAAGGAAGTTTCCAAAATAAAGGTACTCGTTGTAAAGAAGAGTCAGATTTGGTTTTGCTGTTGATTGAAAATCTCGTATCTCCAGTTTAAGGCGTTCACATCAGCTTAAAAGGAAAAGAAGGAAAGAAAAGCGGAAGAGAGAATTTGAGAAAGAAATATAAAGAATGAGAGAACAGGTTGAGTTCATTCTCTAAAACTCTTTAGTGTCTAAATTTCAGTGTCTAATTGAGCTGAAACATGGCAGTTTCTAAAAAGTTGACATTTTGAGGATTTTTGTGAAATAAAAAAATATTAATATGTAAGTGGTTGACAAATATTTGTCCATAGAGTAAAAATATCAAAACTCAGAAAAAGCTAGATTTACGTTTCCCTACCTCTCTGTCTCAGTGTAAGAGCATCAACACCCTAAAGTTTCAAGAATCAGGCTCGTGACATTTGCATTCCCCATCCAGATATTTCTGTATAGTGACTTAAACTAAAGTTATTGGTAGCCAGATATGTCAGGCAGCTCCCATGTATGAAAGTGTGGTTATAAAGCAGGATGGTGCTATAAAAAGTGTGCTGGCTCAACAGAACTTTTCCCAGGATACATAAATTCATAACTGTCGTTATTAGATTGCAGCTGTATCTCTATGCAGTCTTGTGCATTTTTAGAATGAATTGTATTTATATATTTCCTGCTCAGACGGAGTGAGCATGATGTACCAGCGGGTTCAGAGGGTCGAGTGCTCTTCCCCCAGACCAGTGCTGATCTTGGGTCCATTGGTGGAGGCCAGTAAGGACATGTTGGTGAAGGAGTCTCCTGCCATGTTCTGTCGCTGTCTGCCTGGTGAGCTCGTACACAAAGAACGAGTCTGTTATTTTTGTTTTATTTATTCATGAAGCACTTTACATGTATCCATCAGGTTTGTATCACTGGTGTCATACTGTAAAGATGGGTTTCACTAAGAGCTACTTAGTTTAAAGATTAAATATTAGATTATGAAATTAATGTAACAAGTAGAGGGAACTAAATCAGCATGAATTAAACCATTTTTAAAATGTGTTTCTTTTACTTTCAGAGATTATGAAGGCATCTCAGCAGGCGATAGAGCGGGGAGTAAAGGACTGTGTGTTCATTGACTACAAACGGAGGAGCGGCCATTTTGATGTGACAACTGTTGCGTCAATAAAAGAGATCACAGAGAAGGTAAATTAAACTCACTGTGGATTCTTCTCCACACCAGGGCTATCAATGGGACATCTGTGGACTAGAAGATTGATAGCAATTGTCTTTGTTGAGTTTTATAACTGTCAAGTCTGTGCACTGCTGTCTTTATAACCATTGGCTGCAAATAGGAGCTAAGTCAATCTAGATTTATGGTATTTAACAGCACATCTGTCTAAAATTGCAAATAATACAATGGCTGAACTTCCAATTTGATCGAAATATAACTTCAAAGGACTTTTTAATGTTTTTTTTACTATGATTTCTCCAAATTTGGAGTCAAGCAGCTGTGTGAACTACTTTGCCTACATATCTCAGAACCCACTGGAAGTATTTATGCTCTTGACCTGAGTTCAATAAATCCAAAATACAGTTTTAATGTCAACTTATGTATTCAAAACCATTGTGAAGTATGAGAAACAAATATAAGTCATTTGTCATATTTTTTGCAACATTCTGCTTTGAACCATCCCCCATTTCTCACACAGTCTTCTGCTGTCATTTTCTCTCATAGGACTGTCACTGTTTACTTGACATTGCCCCTCACGCCATCGAACGTCTTCACAGCGTTCACATCTACCCAATCGTCATATTCATTCGCTACAAAAATGCCAAGCAGATCAAGTGAGTAATCCCACGCCTTTTAAAGATGTTTGTTTCAGTTGTTTGTTGTTGTTTTTTGTTTTTTTGGTTTCTTGCCTGAAAACATGTCAAGTGAATGTCAAACGTGGTTTGTGTTTTGGTGCCACTGCTGTTAACCCAACTTCACTTCAAGTTCAGAACCTTCAGCGACGTACTGAGAAAATCATTCATCCAAGTCTTTTCCGGAGGCTGTTTATGAGAATATAATGTTTAGAAAATGTGATTTTACAGACATTTAGACCCAACGTGATATCAAAATATAAAATATTAATGCACGCAAGTCATCAACATACACTGTTGTGTCAGGAGCATCTAATTTAATTACATTAGATCCATTCTAATCAAAAATGTAACAGTTACACACAGATGTAGATGATTGTTTGGCACAAATTTTATTCTTTACATGCTTTCCCCAGTCAGCAAAATGTTTTGGTCAAGAAGATGGATGTTAGAATGACTCAGCTACACATTTCTCAAAAAAAAGCTCTCATCTGTGTTGATGCCAGTTCTCCTTCCAGGAAATATAATTTCTGATTACTCTATTTTAATTTTCCTCCTATCGAGACAGACACTCAGGAAATTGACATCTGCAGAAGTCTTGCTGCTTTCATAATCACATTCTTCCTGCAGACACAACAAAAACTAATTGATCGACCTGATTTGATCACAGTGTCATTAGTTCAGAAACCACAGCCGGCTCTCTTCCACCACCTGCTGGGGTTTTGAAAGGATGATTGTGGATATTTCAAAGATCCTTCTGCTTTTTTCATTTGCAATCGCATGGGAAGATTAAATCTGCTGAACCCTCAGCATGGTACTTCTGCACATGCGCACACACACACACACAAAGACACAATCAGGTCTGGCAGAAACAGGCTTTGACGGCCACACACGTACCCACCCACAAATCTATGAAGTGGTCAGCAGTCAGACATGGTGGAGATTGATTCCTGCTAAGCCTCCACTGTCATCAGCTGAGTGCCAGCTGTCCAGGGAGAGCTTGCAGGGCCTGTGGGTCTGCTTCATGGCGTGGGTGGCAAAAACACTTGCTGACCCCACCCGCCGCAGCCACCACATACACACACACACACCTCCCACTGCCTGCCTGCTGCAGCTCAAGCTTTTTCATGGGTTTTTTTTTTTATCCTCTGGGAGGCATCAGCAGACCAATATGTTGACTGCATACTGAGTGCCAGGGAGAGATGGGAGTGTGATTCTAGGTTAGGTCAGGGGCTCCCAGTGGATGAAGACTGAGAACTGAGTAGTCACATGACTTCTGCTTAAGACTGTGTTCTGATATGGAGTGAGCCAGTCGGCTGGAAGGGTTTGCAGTACAGAGATCTCATGAAAAGCTCCGTAGTAGTTTGTCTATTAGACTTACGATTGAATTGAGAGATTTTGCCATACCATATGTATTTATTTCCCTTTTAATACAGTATCTGTGATTGTTTTAGTCCATTGTGGGCAATGTTACAACTTAATGAGTATGATTTCTTAATGGATTTACAGGATTTTTGCTTAAATATGATTTTAGTTCAGGTATTTATTTTGCTGTATTAGCCAAAAGAATTTACAAAAATGTAGTTTTATTTATTTACATGCTTAAAATCATGATATACACTGTCAGTATTGTGATGCATATACTGACAATAGAAGATTTTCAGCTCCCACAGATACACTTTGGATGATAAAAATTTGCACTGTAACAACTGCAGTCAAGTCAGAATAAATAAGACGTTCAGAACAGACAAATCAGACGAGATCTTCAAAGGAAAGGTGCTCAGGCTTATGTTGTGATTGGATTTTTAGGTAGACTCTAGCTTACAAGCACAATGTCAAGAAATGGAAAAGGAGAGTTTGTAGGAGTGAGTAGAGCAAACAGATACAACATCTGGGAAATCATAACCATTTTAATGACGTGTGGACATTCGTTGTAATCTCAAAATCTAATCTGAAGAATTTATTTTCAGAAATGATTTACTGGCTGACTCCTTCCACACAGTGGTATTGCATCATGTTATGAATATGTGTGTGAAGTGAGATTTTGAAGGAGGCTGACAGGTGCTGATGTTGTCTCTTCAGAGAGCAGAAGGACCCTTTGTACCTGCGGGATAAACTATCTCAGAAACATTCCAAGGAGCAGTATGAGGCGGCACAGAAAATAGAGCAGGAGTACATCCGCTTCTTCACAGGTTGGTGGAAATGACTTGTTTTCTCTCTGATGTACTAAAGATTAGCTGGATAGATAAAGGAATTACAGTAATGACTTAATAATATATGCAGTGCTCTGCAAATGTACTGAATGAGGTACTAAATGTGTGTATGATGAATAATTTGAGTGTCATTGCAGGGCTCAACACCAGTGTGTAAATAAACGTTTATCTTTTTAACCCTTATGTCACCTCAGACCAATTAAAGGCTCAGTGCACCTAAATCACAAAAAACATATTTCCCACTCACCGCTAGTCTTATCACATCCCTTCACATCCCCATGGGACATTTTTTTTGGCTGATATCATGTAGTCGAAACCTGGCATCATTTCTGGTATAACTTCATGAAAAACACAGTCTAGTTGAGTTTTTCAAATGTAATTTTAAGAATTCTTTAAGCACTACAAATAAAAATAAAATACATCTCCATTGTATTGGGGTGGCTGTACAAATCTCAGCTGCTGACATCTCAAAACCTAAAACACAAAACTAATTGCAGT
Organism: Siniperca chuatsi; assembly: GCF_020085105.1. Lineage (NCBI taxonomy): Eukaryota > Metazoa > Chordata > Actinopteri > Centrarchiformes > Sinipercidae > Siniperca > Siniperca chuatsi. Next base: position 10,231,294 of record NC_058061.1, read on the forward strand.
AATAGATATCAGTCGGTGTAAGTGGTACTTGGGGGAATTGAGTCTGTTATATAGCAAGGGTCTCTTTTTCCAAAAAAGAACCCAGAATACACAAATAAAATGAGACCCATCTAGCAAACCCAGTTGAAGTCATGGTAACAAATGTAATATTTTAATATGGTCTAGTTTAACCAGTGAGAGTCTCTAACAGCACTGGAAGTTATGAGGTTTTTGGAGCACAGTATAGTTTTGGTATCTGGAGCAGCAGCCATTCTGAGACACCAACTGTCCAGCTGATTAATGACTCTATAAAAGGAGGCGATTTATGGGGAAGGGCTTTGGAAATGAACACATACCACCGCTGATCCCTACTAAGAGGGAGAGGTGGCCGGCCAACTTCTGCCGATGAGAACTGTAATTATCAGCAGTTATAAATCTGAGTATCTGCTGGGAGACGGCATGAAGCGGAGTTGGTCACATCCCTGTAGTATTTTTAATCTCCAAAGTCCAGGGCTGAAATGATTTGGGTGCACAGTCCTGTTTGTCTATGAGAACGTTAGTGTTATTTATAGCTCTGAAATGATTAGACGATTGACAGAAAGTTGATCAACAAGGATTTGGTGCTTTTTCTCTATTTTATATTATTGAAAATTGAATATCCTTGAGTTTACAATACAAGCATAATGAAGACATTGCATTGGGTTCTGGGAACTTATGATGTGCCTTTTGTTTAAAAGCAGAAACAACAAGTCGATTTAATCAATTAGTCCATCTTGACAGTGTCGTAGGAGTGCAGTGCTAAATCGGCGGAGTACTCTTTTAATCTGAAAATAGTCTGAAGGAAATAATCATTAGTTGCAGCCCACCATTTTTCACAATTTTCTAACATTTTTTTACAAATGATAAGTTGGTTAATGGTGATGAAAATAATCACTAGTTGCAGTTCTAGATGTTCATATACAAGAAGCAAAGTTTCAGCCAAATGTGACATAAATGCTTAACACTCCCCATGTATGTGCCCCCCCCGTGCTGCAGGTGTTGTCCAAGGAGGCAGCGTCTCCTACATTTGCACTCAGATCATGACCATCGTGGAGCAGGAACAGAGTAAAGTACTGTGGATTCCAGATGGTGCACCGTAGAAATTTCACCTCTCTCACCACACGCCGCTCCGAAAACATTCGAAAGGATGTGATATTTTTTTGTTTTGTTTATGGGACACAGTGAATCGGTACATCTAACAGACATCATGGTTAACTCCAATGCTTTCTCACATATAGCAATATCAGCACTGATGATGATCATGTAATATACACTACAATAGTGATGTACTGTACTACAGATAGATTTGTTTACACTAGTATTTAATACTTGAATGTTTTATTTTCCCTTACATCTAGTAGCACTCCTTTTTAATCCCACTGTGTCCAATGAACATGTCGGACCACAGGAAGTCTGCATCGATGCAAACTGAAGACTGTATTCTTGAAGTGAAGATGGAGTGGACCACTGTGTTCCCTTCTCTATATTTATACGTATTTTCCTGCCATTTAATTTATCTAATCAAATCAAAGATGTTGGTTATGAACCTTTGTTATACAAATGTAGTTGTGTAGTTAATAGGAAGGATGATATTTTCCAATTAATGTTCTTATTTATAGAGGAGACATCGGGGCAAATTTGCTTCCTACCTTCACATCATGTTGCAGTCTTCTGTTCTGTTGTCCTCTGTTTTTTCTCTGTTGACATCATTTCAGTCCTCAAAAGATAATATTGTGCCAAGCTAAAAATATTTGTTAATCACTGTCCATTCTTGGATTTATTAACATTACAACTTCCATTATAAATCACATAGCAGGTATGTTCATTTCACCACAGTTTGTCCCAGTTTGTGTGTTCTACTGCTATTGCCAATACTTGTTCCTCTTTGTCAAGTGGATTTTTAAAGAAGGGATATTTTTATTTCTGGTTCATGGTTGGCTGTCAACTAAACACATTCACCTCTTGGATTTTCAGTAGATCACGTTGTCAACATTTCATGTTCAAGTTAGATGAAACACTTTAGGTTAGGTTTTCTCCTAATGAAGGTTAATATTTCTATAAAATATTAAAAACAAGAGTACTGTGATTGGAATGCAAGGTGTCTGTGTTTTCCATTGTAATATAGGTTGTGTTTCCTCATCTGATCATTTGAATTACTTCATCAGCTTTTGGTAGATCTATTACCTTTTTATTTTTTGCAAGATGATTCATAAAGCAGGCTGATATTTGGCAAGAGAAAATGCCACAAGTTGGACCTCAACGATCAATGTACTTTTTATCCACTAGGGGGAGTAAGCCACCACTGTAGGTGAAAAATGGTAAATTGTCCTTTTATAACTTTTCAGACCACATTATCATATACTGCCTGTTCTAGAAAAATACTCTTATTCATTGACTCGTTTAACAACTTTCATCTCGATGTAGTTTCACATTGTTTTTGTTCCAAACTCATAAACAGCTATGATGCTCTTTATGTTACCGTAAGAGCTGAACTATGTTGGAGATGCTGCTGTCATGTCAAGTATTAAATAATATGTATAAAAACAGACATAATGGTATGATACCAGTATGAAGAGAGTAAAAAAAGTTTAAATTAGTTAACTCGTTATTTAAAGACCCTAGCTATTTGGAAATGGATTTTTTTTTTATTTCAGAGCATGGATGTCATTCGTTATAATTGAAAGTGTCTCCATAGAACTGATAGTTTCAAAGTAAGATGGCTGTAACCACAAAGTTACAATCATCAAAAATTGATGAAGCGGTCACTATAAATAACCAGACATCCAGATAAGCATCGACGTCTGCCATTGATGGCTCCTCCCCCGCTACCTGTAAATCTGCGATGCCATCTCCCAACAGATGAATGTGACAGGCGGCTGCCGGAGCCCGGAAAGCGAGATTTACTTAACCCGCTCCCTGACTCAAGAAATCGTCATTTTTTTTTAAAACGACATCTCCATAAAAAGGATATCGAATAACTGCGACCTTAAACGTGAGGCGCGCATTCAACAGTGCGCGCTGCGCAGCTGAAGTAGCGGACCTGCTCAAAGCTGCACTGTTAAATAAGGTGGAGCAGTGAGTGAATCGATCGACTGACGAGGACAACACGCCTCTTCATCATAGTCATAAGCTTTATCCATTGGGACTGTTAGGAAAATCGTGAGTTTTTGAGGAGTTTTCAAGAAAATGTCATTTTTACGCACAGATCAAAAGATGACGCGCAATTCCAGCCATGAACGCGCATCGTGAGGCGCACGACTGATACCTTGATTTCAAAGGAAGTTTTTATTATTGTGCGTGTGTCTGCTGTCACTCAACTTTTACGTCCTTGCTTAGTGAAGCCAGATGAGAAGGCAGAGCGGAGCGGAAGGTGGTTGACTTAACATGGCTGAGCCGCTGGGGCATCAGGGGGCGCTGGCTGGAGCTCCCCAACGCGCCTGAATCCCAGTTGAGTTGATTGTTTGGGGTCTGGCAGGTGACCAGAAGCCGATAATGCCGAAGAACAGGGAGAAATTCAACCCGGACCCGTCCATCCACATATCCAAGATGAATGTGATCATCCCGTTTTCATCAGATGTGCCTTGTGACAGCAACGGCCAGCGGATGTGGTGGGCTTTCCTCGCCTCCTCCATGGTCACTTTCTTCGGGGGTCTCTTCATAATCCTACTGTGGAGAACTCTCAAATACCTGTGGACTGTGTGCTGCCACTGTAACGCCAAGAAGAAGGTACGTCCGGTAATTTCATGAACCACCACACCTCAATGAAATTACTTATTTATTACAGGGGTTCTTGTATAACAGCCAGTGCGTGACAACAATGTGTCCAGCCAGTTTGATTTATGAAATGTGCTCGTAATTAAATCTGTTAAGGCCCCATCGACAGAGAGCACAGGGAACAATTAACTCTGCTTCTCTTGGCTTAATGGCACATACAGAACAAAGAGATCAAAAAGATAGCATTATACTAAAACGGTTTCAATCTTGCTGTACATACTGGTGAGTGTTGGGGCAGGTTTTCAGTTATAAGTGCAGCTGACACTTGTTGGTGGACCACCTGCTATATGTTCCATTAGGTTGATTTGAAAATGATTCAACACACATGCAGGTTACAATGCTTATAAAAACATTTTCTTCCATAACTATTTGTTGATATTTGAATATATTAATTGTCTTTTGGTTGAATCTAAAAGCACCCCTCCTTACTTAAAATGCAGATTAAAATTAATCCAAGTAGGATTTTATCGAGTTTGTTTTATCTCAGTTGTACTGTCCTTTCTATTTCTTAAGATAACTTTTCAGATTATGACTTGTTATGGCGTTAACAATAGAATATTTAAAGGGTAGGTTCACCCAAAATGAACCCACATATTTTCTCATCTTATACCACAGATGCTATGCAGATAATTTTGGTTTTATTTGCCCAGGCTTTGAGATATCGCTCTCTGAGATTTCTGCCTCCATCCCAATTCAGTGGAGATGAATAGAATTTCATTGGTGCTGCTAAAAACAGTGGAAAAAAGACATTTTTAAACAATCAGCAGCAATTTGTCTTTCTAGAAATGAACATCCCCTTATTCTAGATAATCCAGACCTCCCTGTGAACCTTTTGCATTGGAACTACTTTCTATTGGACAGTTAGTCACAATGGAAACTGTTCACAACTTGTTCTATGAATCCATCAGAGTAACAGGGACACCTTTTGGAAAGAGATGTTGCTGTTTAATCTTTTACATGAAATTTTTCAATGCAGTGACCTTAAATATACAAAATTCGATTCACCACCTTTATTGGGGTGGAGACGCGTTTTTCTTTTTGTAATTTGGATGAACCCTCCCTTTTAAGACAGAAGCAGAAATGATCAGGGATTTTAGGGTTGGAAGGTTGAAAAAGTCAGATTCTTGCATTAAGACCAATCTTAAATGTAATTTCAAAAAATGGTTGCCTAATAGTTGTCCAAAAATGTCATCCCTAGCATTTCCCATAATTTATGTTCTCATCAACATAGTTTGAGGTCATTATTATTTGCTGCTTGACACCCTCCAGTGAACCGTGCGGCACCATTTGTTTGACACGTTTCCAAAAGTCAGGAATAGTTTTAGCCATTCAGGACACACAGAGCGTGTCAGCTGCTGCTACATTGGTCATATATTGTTGGATGTCCAACAGCCATTCTCTTACCAGTGGTGTGTATCTGTAGTGTCTGTGTGGAGGTTAGCAGTCATGCCACAGTATAATCCCTAGAAATAATTTCATAACATTTAAGGCAGACTGCCACTAGATTTTCTGCACCATTGTTACGACATCATCTGCTCGAGGCCGGCCGCAGTCCTGCATTAGGAAAAAAAAAAATCTTGCAGTTTTTCTGTTGTATGGCGTATTCATCAGGCTCTATTTAATATTTGTATCTTAAAGTTTGTATCCTTCCCCTCATGCTAAATGACAAAGATGGACTAGCTGATACAGGTGCCAGAGATGGAGCATTTTATCTTTTTACCTAATGTTTGTGCATTCATCTCCCAGACAGGCAGGGTGGAAGAGGAGAAATGGCAAAGGCTGCATGCAGGGTGGTGCTGACCTTTTGAAGGGAGACGTCTGTATCATTTCCATGCTTTGGTTGAAGCTGGTTACAATTAGGGCTGCAACTGACGAATACTTTCATCAGCGATTAATCTGCTGATATATTTTTGGTTATTTAGTTAATCGCTTAGTCTTTAAAATGTCCGAAAATACTGAAAAATGCCCACGGCAAGTTCCTCGGATTGCCTGATAAATGTCTGAAAGAACCGTCAATTTGCTATGCGTTTCGGCTCTAGTTACAATATTTAAATGAATCCATCAGCTTACATCCAAGTTTTTATTTATAGATGTACGTAAATGGAACAGAAATACATCTGTGAAAATAACATCAGGATGAGGCTGTTGCTTTCAGAGTCCGCAATCGAACACTGTTCATTTGTGAATATAAGAGAGCAGTCAGATTTTGCCAAGTGAAGCTTGTGAGCTCCACCAACCTGTTGTGCTACTCTGTGGGAGTCAGCCAGAGACAGGTCATCCTTTCACTTTCAATCTTCCCCTCTCTGCCTCTTGCTCTCCTGGCATTCATTTCGTAACTCCTGCCCTGTCTTCCTCTCACCTTCTTTTTCTCATCCAAAAATCAACCTTCCTCCAAAGTGTCAGAAATGCAGTGTCAGGCACATACGGTATGTGCCATATGAATCAGTGTTTTTGTTGCTAAGCAACTAGCAAGCAAAGAATTTCATTATAAGAGTAAATCTCTCTCTGTTATGCAGTTGTCTAGGCTGTGAGATGTGGCAGGTTGTGTTCGCGGAACACCTCCCCACCCCCTCCCAGTCTGTGCATGTCATTAGCAGCCCAAACATGGAGCTTTCAGTGCATTGTTCATAGATGGGAGTTGATAATCCATTTCCTCCTCTTCTGATTTTCACTTTGTTTTCCCCTCTGCGGGACATTCGCTGCCCCGTTCTGTTCTGTTCTGACAGCTCTCATGTCTCTGAGACTGAGCCTCCATTTCTGTGGCTCTGCCTTCCCAGTCTGATGATAATCGATGAAACTCGTCATTTGTGAGGTTCTGATGAATGACGGCTATTATCTGTCTGGGTGGAAGAAAGAAATTGTGTTCATTGTAAATGGCACTGTACTCACAATGGGAGGATGACGAGCTGTGGCAGCTTCTCAGTCATTTTTCAGACTCACAGCAAGCAAGTTTCTTTGAGGAAATGTGTTTTAGTGTTTGTTCAGTCCGTGTTCAGGAGAGCTGCTGGAGGTGTGAGACACCACATATCCAAATGTGAACTGCTGTTCAAAAGTAGATATGGCATTGGCCAATGTGTCGTATGTTCAAGGTATTGAATAAGGGCCCTCTCCACCTCGTATTTTTAACCACTCTAGCAGCACAGTGTCGACCGGTCGTCCACTTTGACTGTGATTGGAGGATTCAAATGGAGAGTCACCCTCATGGTGCTTTAAAGTGCCGCCTGAAATATTGTAATTATGAGACGAGTGCTTACGATCGAACACTGGTAATTACGAGTCAGAAAGTTGGAATAGCTGAGTGGCACTTTGCTGTTGTCTCTCTGTCGCACACAGAGACGCACACGCGTACACACATGCATACACACACACAATGGCAACAAGTTAAGCAGAGTGAATATTAATGCTGCACAACATCAACTACATCAACTATCATAAGATATTTTTAAAATTCTTGTTCAATATTTCTGAAACACGAACTGAAAAAATACAAGAGTCTGATTTGGTCAGTGCAGCACTTAACAAGCAACATCATTTATTAACGTCTTATTATAGTCTCGGCAATTTAGCGCATCAGTCTTCTTTGTAAAGAACACATATATTCCTTGTAATGTCTTTTAAATTGACTGTGTAATTAGTTAGGCAAGTATTAGCTACTCACATTGCATAATATAAGCAGCACGCTGCAGCTTGGCTGTCATTGCACCATCTGGGATCCAACAGGTCTCAGATTAACACAAATGTTAAACATCTCGACGATGCCAGAGCCTGCTGCTTTTTGTCAGTCAGAAAGACAAAAGATGCACTTGATGATGATGTGAGACAAGTTTTGTAGAAAATGTTTATGTATGTATATACTGTATGTTATGTGTTATTTTTTGATAATTTGTAACGTAAATCCCACTTAATTACTGGTAGTAAAAATAAGTTACTATACTGGCTTGTGCAGATCGTCCTTAACCATTTTCACTGATTTTGCAAGCCACATTTCACAGTTTTACTGTTGCATAAACTTTCAAATAGTTTGTGACAATGTTTACCAACAGGTGAGTCATTCATTAATAACACGTACTTCTTGTGTCCAATTTTAGCTTCTGATTCCTCATAAGATTCATGTCCTCACACCCGAGCTAAATGTAGCTGCTGACTGGAGGCTTAGTTGCTCTTTGATGTTTACATTCATGTAGATATTAACCAAATAATTGTGTTCATTCATTCAGGGATTCATTGATTGGAAGGACATGGGGCCAAGTGCCATATGTGAAACAGATACAGTCTTTCTTCACACATATAAGAGGTCATAGATCAGCTATGAGACTCGGATATTTCAGGAAGTTTTTCCTCTCTGAGAATGTCTTGATTTATTATTAATGTGATTTATATTAATATATTTTTAAATAATTTATTCACTTTTGCAGAAATCGTGTCACGAGCCACATGTTCTATTCTAGTTTAATGTACTTGTCCTTTGAGAAATGATCCATGGTGGATCCTGAGAATAGGCTAACAGTGTTGATCAATGACCTCTGGTGTCAGGAGGACTAGATTTAGTCGAGATAGTGAAACCTAAATTTGGAGGCTCAGGCTATTGATCAAAGTGACAAAGAGGAGATGTGCTGCTTGAGTGTATGTAATGACTGGATGTACTTTTCTGGTGTCTGCTGCTATTAAAAATGGATCCCGTCTATTTTCATTTCATTAAAATTAAGTCAAATTATGTTATAATTTATAATGTTATTATTATTAATGTCAAAAACATCTATCCATCTTCACATTGAAGGTATCTTCCTGCATGTGACCTTAAGATGAAATCCACCACCTGGCCCCTTTTAAAGAAATAAATGGACAGAGGCATGTCATGAGTCACAAATCATTAATCTTTGAACTCTGCCTTTACTGGCATTAAAAAATATCATGGCCAATGTGATTTCAGCGTACACTTTTAGATTTAGTCATTAAAGTGCTGGGATATAACCGCGTGATGCCAATTAAGCCTACTTAATGGCTATCACTTCCCTCAACACAGCCTGTGTCACTTCATTCATTAAAACAGGGAAGTGCACCGTCAGATAAATACATCAGGTCAAGTGCTTTATAGAGTTGTTACCTATCATCTTTCTCTTTTGATGTTTTTTATTCGCACTTTTTTAATGAAGTACTTCAGTGATTTAGTATTGCACTTCCTTAAATTTGGGGGACTTGTGAGAATTTCATTAGAGCCCATGCCTGCAATTTATGACGTAGGTTTTATGTCAAATATTTGGAGTCTCAAGTCTAAATCAAGATAACCCTTATGACGTAACTATGACATCATCAGGGTTATTTTCTCAGACTTTAGAGCTCCCCTCCAGAGCCACAGAAAAAAAAATAGTAACATTTCATTGATAAAGTTTTTACAGGCTGAGGAGTACTCTCTATGACCAGTAAACTGACCTTTTATGTGTAAAATCAGTGGAATGCCCCTTTAAATAAAGACAATAATCATGGCAAAGGTCATCCTCTCTCTTACATCACATGCCACTGACTACTAGATTAGACAAAGGCGTTTTTTAGCTGAATCAATAATGGAAATGTGAACCTAGTACAGCAATTTTCCAAAAGATGCAGCAACCCTCGTTTTTCCATAGAACCATACTTCAATAAATATCAGGAATGTTCTAGATGCTTAAAAACATGTGGCCATGTTACCCCGACTCGCTTGTAGAGCTATGTTTGAACACAGTCAAATGTTTCTTAAGGACTCAGCCACACATCCTAGAAGAACCGGGAGATCTATCAGCCTCCAGACAAACTATTAGCTCCTGACAGAAATCTGAGGAGAGACACTTGCTCCATCATCTGAGAATATTTTATGAATATTATTCAGCAGGACTGCATATCAACAAGTACCGAAACATTAATAAATAAGACATAAAAATCCTTAGAACCACTTCACTTACTTTATCATTATAAATGCTGTAATTTTCCTATAATGTCCCTATAGCGAATTAGATGTGGTAGGTTCAGTTATTTTACAGTGAGTTTATAACATACTTGGACTCTTGTATGTAATTTGTAACATCAATATAATATTCTTAAATTAACTTGTGATATTTCACTATTATCAGTAATGTATTTTGTGACTTTATCCAACTTTTCCTTAGTTTTCATTTATTATATCATATAGTGAAGTAGGTTCTGTTGTAGCTACTCTGTGATATTTTCATCGTATGGTGTCAGTATGTTGTAGGGACTGTCAAGGGGTCATAATACTTTAACCGCAGTGCTTGTTGGATGGTCGAACAGCTTTACATGCAGTGATTGGTCATTTGGAACATCTGTCAACACTTTTGCCTTCTGTGGTTTTTACAGGCTGAGGAGTACTCTCTATGACCACAGTCGGTGGGATAGCACATAGTTCGAACTAGTTTGTTTTTAGCATACTGTACCTTGGCTATTCCTCTTCCTCTCCAGAGGCTCTCCAGATCACGGGGAAGACACAGCGTCATTGGCTGTTACTGCCAGTTAACAGCAGTGAAACTAGAAGCCTATAGCTTTAACAGTTTAACATTCAACAGGCTGCTGATTGACCAGGCACAAAGCGTGTTCTTTTCCCTTTTAGTCTCTAACCCATAGTCTGATCCACTCACCCTGATCTCCTTAAGGAGATTCACAAGTGAGATTTAACTTAAATTCCCCCAGAGGCTCTGTTTCAAGACCAGTCTGATAAGATTTTTTTTTGTCCAAAATAAATGATGTAACTTTGGGAAGTCTCATTGGTTTGGTTCGCAGTGTAAAATAACTGCTGCGAAAGTGCCTGTTTACCCATTTTGTTATAGCAAAACATGCTACACTCTACCTAAATTAACACTACACTGAGTGTAATTCACAAATAAATAATGGAAAACGCTGCCTGGAAGCCGCTGATACCTGTTGACTTTAATTTCTAAATTGCAGTTTCACAGAATTTTCTGTTGCTGTATCTCGTTGGCTGTATTAGCTGCTAAGTGAACTGGACATGTTATTATACTGTGGTGTTATCAGGTTAGTGCTGCAGGGCTCTGGACTGGCTGTAGGAAGTGTAACATGGTCTGCTGGTGGTCTGCTTCTCTCTGACTAATGGCTCTGAACATGATTGAATTTCTTAGTGCAGCCAGCTATTTAGTAATCATAATGGAGACATTTGAAATGTGTGCCGTGTGGGTGGGCACCATTATGGAATACCACGCTGAAACCATTTTTACATTAAAAGGTGTAAAATAAGAAACAAAGCAAGTGGACTATTTCTATTTTCTGAGACTTTATCATTTTTCTCTACTGTATTTCTAAGGGATATTTCGAACCTTTTACTCCACCACATTTATCTGATGGCATAAAACATGTTTGCTAATGTTTTTTATTAATGTATTGTTGTTATGATAATTAGAAACCCTAAAAATGATATATTATGGGGCTGTGACACGCTCTCATGCTCTGCTGTTGAGAAATGTTGATTGTATTTGTAAGGTTGCAACTTTCTCTCAACAATGCTAATGACATCTATCATTAATACTTCTGGAAATATAAACATGGTCATGTTAGTTGGTCAGTTGATGGCATTTTCCATTGTTGTCCAAAAACTATTAAAGGATATGCGTTGGTGTTGTCTGTATTTTCCTTATGCTCAACAAATCCATGAAAACACCAATACCAACAATGCATTTGTTCATCCCTCATCAATTTTTGACTTTCCTATCCTGTCTATTGCACCCAGTGGTTTATTATGAAGAATCTTTACAAATGGCTCACAAATATATAGTTTAATTTCTAAAAAGGCTCAGCAGTTTCCTAAAACAGCAAGTCATTGTACCTTTTTTTTCAAACATCACTAATAAATAGTGTATTTGTTGGGGACTATTTTTAGTGGCGGATAAATACACATTTGGTGCTTTATTGAGTATTTACAGCAGCAGGATGATGTATGTGGGATTGACTCATCATAATGAAGGAACATGTCACCTAGAGCAACATTGTGGCTCATTAATGTGTTTTTGAAAAACAATGGGGCTCTAAGAGGAATGAATTGGTAGTATCACTAGACTAATTCTCTAAAAACACATAAAGGAGCCACACCGTTACACTGGATGACCTGTTCCATTCATCACGATGAACATGGGCACTGCAGTTGTTTTTTTTAAAGTTGATCCTGTATACACCACCCTGCTGCCACAAATACTCACTAGCGCACCAAATCCGTGGCTAAAATAGTCCCCAACAAATACACCACTTTTTTAAAAGTGAAGCTATATATATATATATATATATATATATATATATATATATATATATATATATATAAGAAGACAGATTTACATTTACGTCTTCAGTGGGAACCAGTGGGATTTCAGTTAATTTACCATCCTTCTTTCTAAACCAGACTGCTGGCAAACAGATGCTCATGTTATCTAATCACAACTGTGCACCCCATAGTTGTATGTTGCAGACCATAATAATTTGTTCCTTCCCTTACTTCAGTGGTGCCCCCCCCCCCTTTACAAAGATTTATGGTGGAGTGGAAACACGACAATAATATAAAGTGTTACAGCTTTCAACTGTGAACAGTTATTTTTCCCCGCTAACTGTGTTAACTGCTTCAACTAGTCCCACATGACGAGCAGAGCTGTAGGAGAAAGGCCTCAGAGAGAGTGATGTGTGACACCATTAAGGTAGAGGAGGAGTAGGATATCACGGGTAAAGAGTCCGAGTCGTGTTAGCCTTGAGGCTGTGGGGTGTTTCATCAGGGAGCATGGCTAACCTTTGCATCCTGTCTCGATTTCCTGCTCTGTGAATCATGCCAGTCCCAGCAGACAGACAGACAGGCGGAGAGACAGGCAGGCAGGCTGCCCACTCAGTGGAGCAGAAACACCAGGAGCTCAGTGGCTGCCATGGATACACTCCTGGAGTCTCTTTGCTCCTCTCACTCTGTATGTTTACTGTATGCAAGTGTGCATGCATGTGCGTGGGTTTATTTTGGAGACCTTGAGCCTGGTCACTATATAAACAATGATGCATTTATGTTTTTGAAGTGGTGATTCTTCGTATTTAGCTGTTGTTCATGTTGTGCTTTTGCATAGCTGTCAATCAAAAAATGTAGGCGATACTTTCTATTAGCAAAGTTCGGATTCCTGTAGGTGGTACTGTACTCCTTTTATGTTTAACTTAAAGGTCCAGTATGTAACATTTAGGAGGATCTATTGGCAGAAATGGACTATATTATTCAGAAGTATGTTTTAATTAGTGTATAATCACCTGAAAATGAGAATTGTTGTGTTTTCATTACCTTAGAATAAAACGTTTTTATCTACAAAGAGAGCAGGTCCCCTGCCATAGAGGTCGCCATTTTGCATCGCCATGTTTCTACAGTAACCCAGAATGGACAAACCAAACACTGGCTCTAGATAGGGCCTTTCTCATTTTTCATGGCCACCGTAGTTTCTCCTACACGCTTGGAATGGGAGTTTTAGTGTCTTTCAGCTCATTGTTTTGGTTTTACAGCTCACAGCATTACTGTTTTTGTTCACTCTCACCACTTCCACTAACCTTTCTTTTCCCCAGATGCAGCAGGCAGCTGTTTCCAATGAAAAAGCTCTGATAAACCCAGTACATACTTTTCCAGTACCAAAGAGCTGGTAGCCGGTGAACATAGCATGGAGCATTTAGCAGATAAAGAGCCAGACATTTTTTTTTTTGAGTTGTTTGAGATCAAAATAGAAGTGAAAGGAGAGTGAATACTGGACTTACATTTGTCGAGTGGCCTGAAAAATGACTCCAAATAAATGCTAATGTTGCTCCATGTGTGCTAACACGTGAGCCATAAGGTGATATATCAGGGTTGTGTTTACAGCGTGTTGCGCACTGGTTGCACAAAAAAAAAATCAACTACAGTAATGCAAGTGTAAAGGGAAATTTTGCCATTGTTATTGTAGGTGTAACGCTAAATATGCATATATTCATAGATCCAAATATTTTTAAACACACCCAGTAGTGACCAAGAGCATTTTAACTTCTGCTCCACCATAGGCCTATATATAATCACCAAGTCATGATGCTAGCAGCTGCTTGCTCCCTGCTAAACAAGGACCTGTGGCTGTCATGCTAAAGTTAGAGTTGAATCTTGACATTGCCTCTCTGATGTGCACAACAGTATTGTGTTATAATACATACTGACTGAAGAAACCAATTTTTGTGCCTTTGAGAAGAGTGAGTCAAAGCAATGAGAATCCCATAACTGTTAGCTCTACTGTTGTTAGCAGCTGCTTTTATTGCTAATTGATGTTTCTGTTCCGTTCCGTTACTCACAGCTAATGATATAATATTACACTTGTCACATACATACAAACATAACATTACATCATAGAAACACTAATACCGTAGTCAAATGCTCCTATGGACATCGGCTATTTCTTTCAGTTTAACTTGGATGAAATTTCAAGCTGTAACTTGTCACACATTGGACTGAAAGCTTCTGCACTGCTGCATAACACAATATGACAAAGAAACTAACCTTAGTGCTACAGTTAAGTAAGTTAGTATTAATACTACAATGGGGCTCTACCTATTGGCTTTTCCCCGTTAAAAGGTTTTTTTGGGGGGGAGTTTTTCCTCATCCGAATCGAGGGGCTGGATACAAATATGCTGAGAAAGAGTAGAAAAATATAAACATTTCTCTCTTAACAAACTGCTTTTGCATTGGAACTGCAAAACATATATTTTCCTGTGTTATACAGTATTTTTTTTTGTGTGTGTTCTCTGCATGTTTGCTGTATTTGGAGAGTTTCTAAATGAATCATTTACTGTTAAACTCTGGTGAACTGTCTGATTTTTCACAATGTTACCTTCTGCATACATTTTTCTTTCAGGAGGTCCATCGGATCACCACAGGCGATGGCATCAAGCGCACTGACAAGGATGACCCGGCGGCCAGCGAGGTGGGCTGGATGACCTCGGTCAAAGACTGGGCCGGAGTCATGATATCTGCTCAGACACTGACTGGAAGAGTCCTGGTGAGTTCTAAATCAGTCGTCATCCTTCATTTAATCTGTGATTGACATCTCGAGCTACATTAGCCTCCATGTAGCAGGCTGTCGGTTAAGACGTCAGTGAGATGAAGCGTGACAGCCGATCATGATCACCCCCAAACTTTGTCGTGACAGCTAGGCACTCGCGTTGAACTCCCTCATAGTATATCTTTCTGTGAGGGGGGCCTCGTGAAAAATATTTGTTATTATAGGACAGGCCAGAAACCTTGCTGAGGAGGAGCTTACATCTGACAAGCCACAAATCGTGCACGCTTGAATGTTCCTTGAATTTATTTCTGCTTGTCCGACACATAAATATACCGTTTTGAAGTGCATATCTTGGTAGCTCATCTCTCAAACAGGGAGGCAGATACATCAAAACAAAGCCAGGGCAACAAAGAGGAGAGATTTAAAGAGTGTATTAAGGTCATACAGAATGAAGGAGGGAGGGAGGGAGGGACATGTACAGTTTACCAATTGCATTTGGTCAGCTGAAGTGGTTGCCATGGCACCTGGTGTGTCTGTTAACAGTGTCACGTGGAGAACACATGCCTCTTTGACCACATGTTATCATCTTGTATTGTACAGAGAGATTAAATGAAGGATGAGTGACCTGTCGCACCTGGTGGGAGGGCATCAGGGGAAGGACAGTTTCTGTGTTCTGCTTTTTTTGTTATAAGAGCATTTGATGATTTGGCTATACGTTCTTGGCAATGCAAGAGTAGCACTGAGGAGTGATGAAATGAAATGGCATGAGTGGGAGCACCATGCCAAGGCTTGCCGCAGTGCTCGGGGCTGATCCCACTTTCACCCACCCCCCTAAATGTGGTGCAGCATCTCCAGTTGGCTTAGTGTGTGGAGGTTGTTAATCATGAATGCTGGGTGGGCAGCCACACTCAGGCATTATGGTTTGATGTGGAATATTAACGAACCACTTAGTTCATGTTTGTGGGACAAAAACTGGAAGAAAAAAAGTTACTGACCATGTTGAAAGGATAAGAAGATAGGAAAAGTGTTTATTGTCAAATCTAGTTGTTACAAAAATGATTCCCTGAAAAACACTCAATGTCAAGTGCATTAGTCATAAAATGTGCATAAAGAATCATGTTTGTATGATAATGTTCCTGCTTTTGGTGGATTCTGTCATTTAAAACCCAGTGAAGTGAAACATTTGTTGTTGTTTTTAGATGATGTGTTTAGCCGTAAGCTTCTGCAAGGAGGTGATTAATACCAGGAACAGAATATAACCCTTTTTTGGGGCTAAAAACAGCACATTTTCTTCCTCCAAATGTCATATGAAACTCGACTGAACTCAGGTTGTCCTCACAGCATCTTCTATTAGTTCGTCTTGAGCACAGACGCTAGCTACGGTTAATGGTGACAGCAACATATTGCTAACAGAAGCGTGACATCAGCTCGACTGCCATCCTGTGTTTTCCTTGTTTTTCACTTTGAACCACCAACGCTCCCCTCAACGTGTGTGTGTGTGTGTGT
Organism: Siniperca chuatsi; assembly: GCF_020085105.1. Taxonomy (NCBI): domain Eukaryota; kingdom Metazoa; phylum Chordata; class Actinopteri; order Centrarchiformes; family Sinipercidae; genus Siniperca; species Siniperca chuatsi. Next base: position 10,247,613 of record NC_058061.1, read on the forward strand.
GTGTGCGCGCGTGCGCAGCTCAAGTGCCCTGTCTCAATGATGGCTTGACACACAACTGTTTAGTAAGTGCTCGTCTGTAACCATGGTAACTGCAGCTTACCTAAACACGGCAGATGTGTGTTTTCTATGTCAGCCTGTTTCGGGGGCACTTTAAAGCCTATTTCCAGGCCATCTGAGAGGGAATTTTACTGGGGAGTAAGAGCATGGGATGGCTTAAATGAAAGGCAGCGTGTTTGTTTTTATTTTATGCATTTATCTGTGTGTGTTTGTTGAGTAGGGGTGAGCTGCTATTCCCACATCTTCACCCACGTTGTTCTCTTTAAAAATGTAGTTCTTGCAAGCAAGCCTATTTGCTCTTGAAATGTTCTGAAACATGTTTTTTACTCCAGGATATTAATCTTTACCTGTTTTATACTTGCAGCCTTCATTAATAAAGGCCAGTAGAGGGTGAATCGATTGTCTTTTAACTTTCTCCATACCCAGGGAGTAGAAAATTCCAGAAATTTCAGTTATTTTCCACGATGAACACTTGGTGCATGTGAATCCAAGTGAAAAGCTTGTCCTTTTAATTTAACCAATCAAACCTGCTTAAATTATTAAGTGCAGATGTGGATGAAGTCAAGTAGAGAATAAATCTTAAACCCTTCAAGACAACTGAGACATGGATTATGCAAAAAGAAGGCTCAGCTGCAGGATGCCTGCAGTATTTTGCAATTTTGGTTGGTTTTATGGATGAGTCAGACAGACATTGGCTGATGTCTCTACAGACTTTTATTTTATTTTAATTATTTATATAGTTTTTTTTTCAGTTCAAAATAGTAGTTAAAAAGTATGTTACAGAGGGAAAAAAGAGGCAAACAAACAAAGACACGAAGTTTACAAACCACAAAATATGTAGTTATAAGATCAAGAAAATTAGTGAGTTTTAAGATACTTTTAGAAAATGTGAGCATTCACCAGTTGAAACCTCACATGTGATGACAAAACTCAAAAGCCCCAAACCCAAAATATAAATTCATAAATCATACATCTCTGTTGACTGTTTCTGTTCAATTAGCTCTATAAACACAAGATACGACATGCGGCAAAGGTTAAAAAGCTGGTTAATGTTTAAAGTACATGACACAAGCCTCAGTTTTCTGACTTATCTGATTTTACCATCAGATAGCTTCTTAGCTGGAGGGTGATATATTTTTTTGTACTACATGAAATTCATTTCTCTTTTACTTCTTATAATCTGGCATTTCAAACTGAAATTTGCGGTGTTAACCTCAACAATTGTAGCATGACACATTTCACCAAATGGGACATGTTACACAGTGATCCTCGCAGCACACCGAGCTGTTTACCTCTGACTGTGGATGTTGAGTGATAAACAGGTGCAGGCTGCCCTGTGGAAGACCCAGAGGCCTGATGTTCATTTGCCTGGCTGGTCTCACATCTCAGCAAATTGTAAAAGATCAAACCTTGCCTTCAGGGCTATTTGATTAGCAGGGAGGGCACTTCCTGATGACCTTTCAGTCTGTAAAGGTTTATCGGCTGGAGATCACTCCTCATGCACTCAAATAAAACAGAAAAGGCGAGACCTTGCGTTTATTTTGTCATTTCAGATCAGCAGCATGCTGTATGTAAGGACATGGTTTCCCCCAGATTGGGGACACGGAAGGATCCCATCTGTCAGTTTATGCATTATTGCATTTCCCCTCCCCCGCAGTCACTTTTGCATACAGGACCACCCTACCTATTCATCAAGAATGTCATCGCGTTACTGTTTGCCTGCGTCAAAACAAACAAAACACGCTTTGGGGGCTGAACAGGTGGCTGCAGCTTGTACCTGTGCCAAGAACCCCAGCGGGTCTCCTGTAATGTCATGCATCTATTTCCTGTTCAGTTGCACTTCCCTCGAGAATGTAATCATCAAGAAATTTTAAGATGGGGTGTGTGTGAGTCTGAGATTAGTGTATTCTCTGGGAAAATGTGATTTCTCTTAAATGATGGGACCCTGCTGAGTGACATTTAGCCCACATGCGCTCGGATCTAGAGGTCCACAGGGGTGGCTGGGCTGTCGCAAAGCTATTATTCTGGCCAGAGAGAGGTTTTCTATTAATGGAAGCCCAGAGCTGCCCTCTGGCACTATTCACTTTGCAGTCTTTGCCCCCTAACCCCAATTGCAGTCGCAGGTTGAACAGAGTCAGTGATGTTAAAGTCAGACTTTGTTGGTTAACTCTAGGCTGTTTTTGCTCAGTTTTAACTCCCTTTATTTAAAGGATTCTGACATTACAGTCACTACACGTCTTAGCTGGGCATGCCATATACTGTTAATGTCAAGATAATTTAGGCTACTTGGAAATGCTACGTGAGTGGTGACATGTTCAGGGACTGTTTTCATGAAACGTATGTCGAAAGGTTTTCAACACAACGCACAGGGTGAGGCTAAGACGGCCCTGTCCTGAACCTTTACAGGTTAAACAGTCTGCAAAAGTTGTCTGCAGAGTCACTTCTAGCTCATCATCTCCAGCTGTCAAACAAAAGGTGCTGCAGATTCAGAGTTGTCTAGGATTACCAGGGTCAACATGTGGAGGAAGTCCTATTGGATGACAGGGTGAAGGAGTCGTCTTCTGTCTTGACCACTGTCGTCTAGATTTGATGTCGCCTGGGAGCAGCCGCAGGGGCAGAAAGGAGCTCTGAACGAAATTATAGGTTGGTCAGAAGGGCATTTTCATCAGGTGGACAAACGCCCCTCCTCTTCCTCTGAGAGGCTCGGTGAGCAATTGTACCACTACATGGAAAAGCTTTTTGTCTGATGAGAGTGAAAAAAGGGGAGGAGAGAGAGAAAGAGTAAACACTTTTGTGGGGCTCTCTTCTCCCACAGGCAACTATGGCACTGCAGCAACAGAAATGTCCATTCGGAAGTGAGGATAGCACTTATCCTTTACATGACTGAGAATTCAGCTTAATGCTGCTTTATTATCACACATTTTCCAAAGTGTTCAACTCAGCAGGAAAGGACTCAAACAGCATTTACTGTATGTGCCCTTTTCTTGACATTCCCAGTTGACTCTTGGCTTCAGATTAGGACGTCAGTGTTGTTATATGTAACCGATATTAACACCAACATGCCCGTGGCCTTGTGGCAGAGACAGGAGGCTGTTTGCCACCTGTGGACTCTGGTGCCAAGGGGATCGTATGTGACTTTCACCGCGCCCAGTGCAACAGAGTGAACAACGTGGCAGCGTCACTCGGCTATTTGCCCGCCTCTAAGTCTGCCGCTATTTTCGGGTGACAGCAGCTGCCAGGCCTGTTTTGTCAGGGCCTTCCAGAAGGAAACAATGCCATGTGAGACTGAAGGTATGTTGTTGCTTTTGTCGCCCCCTAGTCAAATCAAAGAACATCTTATTAAGTCATTTCTGTCTACAATTGAGCCTTTTAAAAACTTTATTTTCTAAAACTGAGTGAAAAACAGTGCACTAAAATCAAGAAAAAATATAGACGCAAGCGGCAATTCTGGGGTTCAAGCCAACACAGACCGATAGAAGTTTAAAGCTTTTGATCTGGACCTGGTCAAATGTGGCCTAGATGTGACAAAAGCAGTGAAATCTCCCTTTTTTGCATTTTCACAAATAGATTTTTTAATTAATAAAATAATTTCTAATTTATAGTCTGATTTGTGTTATGCCACTCCCAAAAAATTCAAAATGGTGGAAAATCTAGTTAGGCGGATTTTAGTGGTCCAAGAGGATTTTTTGTGAGCTGGACTTGTGAGAGAAATTTCAAGTCAATTTGGATTTATGGTGTGAGGGGCGAGGCCTGTTCAAAATTGCATTTTGGGGACTTAATTACAGCGCCACCATGTGGCCGATTGGGCTCATACTGTGGAAGCACATGCACATCATTTCCAGTCATTGGGCCAAGTTTCGTGTTTCTAGCTCATTCTTGCTCATGGGAATTTGAGCTGAAGCTGCACACAACAACTAATAATAATAATATTAATAATAATCCAGTACTTTGGGGCTTGAACCGCTAATTCAACGAAAGATTTAAAATATTGAAAATACTTGAAACAAATGTATTTGAATTAGCTGAAATAATTCTACTCTCTTCTCTCAAATTTAACTTTAAAGACAAAATGACTTGATAAGAAGAGATTTTTTGCATCTTTTTCAGGAACTTATCAGTGTTTGTTTTGATTATTTAAAATACCCAGTCAAATCTGATGCAACCATTGCTATAGCAACCATTGCTATAACAACATTTTAAAATACCATTTACTGTGCAAACATTTTTTAGTTAAACCATTTCTTGTTTTTAACCCAGCAGCATGACTCTAAGGATGGCAATGTCGGTACATTCATGTCCCCCTCAGGATGCATCCTAAAGACTTTTCATCTTGTGCCATCATTAAGTCAAAATTTGTATATTTTCAATACTTTGGACCATAAACCTGCAAAACAAGTGACATTGATGCCAATTGGCAAACGTTAGCATGCTAACACACAAAACTAAGATGGTGAACATGGTAAACATTATACCTGCTAAACATCAGCACATTAGCATTGTCACTGTGAGCGTGTTAGCTTGCTGACATTAGCATCTAGCTCAAAGCTCCACTGTGCCTAAGTACAGCCTCACAAAGCCACTAGCATGGCTGTAGACTCTTGTTTTGACTTACTTAGATAAACTCTGGTGCATAATCAGAAGCTCATTAGCATTTTCATCATTATCATTCTTCCCATTTTTCTCTTCACTTTTTATGAACAGAATAATTTTCTGAGCTGTTAATGTCAAGAGGACCACCTAGTGTAAACTGTGCAGGTCAGTGTTTTAATGCAGCAGGAAACATAGCTTTTGCTGGCTGCTAATTGGTTTAAACCAGTCCTTTTAAGTATGTTTTGTTAGAAACTGGTAAAAAACAAAAACGATGAGCCTTATATATACAGTATCAGTAGGCCTATGCATGCAATATTTTAGCCGAATTCATACAGGTTTGTTAATTTTAATGCAAAGGATGAGGCTGTCTTTACTGACTTGCTTTGGATGGTGTCTGGAGTCTGTCTGTTTTATAACATCATTAACATTTGCCCTCAGTGCAGCACACAGACAAATCTGAGTGTTGCTTTGACACATTTATTTGAGGTTGTCTTGACCTGTGGCCATCTGTGCCTGCAGAGTCTACAGACAGAGTTGTTTGATCCGTAACTCTCTTCACTCGTGGGGCCAAATTCTTACAGCAGTCACACCATTAGTTTTGCACACCAGTAACTATCAGGTGTGATAATTACCATCCCCCCAGGCGCAGCGGGGGGAGAAGGCATTTCTAATTTGGAACTTCTTTATGTTTGGCAGCCACATTTTCAGCAGGATCTCATTTGGCACAAACATTCAGTGGAGTATAATTACTTTTGTGGAGTAGCATCATATTCAGAGCGCAGGAAAAACGGTGGAGAAAGAGGTTTGCGATAACATTCATGAGCAGTATTATGATAAGAAATTCTCAACAGTCACGAATTTGGCTCTCCAGATTTCATTAACAATCATCAGTCACACAATGACCCGGCAACCGCTGCTGTATTAGAGCTGGTATAGTCTTCAAAACTCATCACAATCTTCCCTTTCCTCTCACAGGAAAGGCAGACATAAAGGAGGTATAAATGAGGTAACTCTTGATTTTTTTCCAGCTTCCAGCACTTTACATCAAACAGGCTTTCCTTTGCCAAGTTCAGTTCAATTAATTAACACGGCCACTTAGAGAAAATGAATAGTCAGAGGTTAATAGATGTTGTTGCAAACTGGTCACACGACAGGTCAGAACTTTTTGAAAGTTCACTTTAAGTTCAGGCCTCGTTCTGGGTTCTGAATTGCAACCAAAGTGTATCCGACTGAATCCAATCTTATGCATTGATATCTCAGAACTATTCTCCACCATGGCCTATACTGTAGATGTTCCTGCTGCTGAGTTCACACCTCATCCAGCCGGCATCCTCTCAACCTTTAAAAATACATGCTACAGTTACAGTATCTCCAGCTTCCCAGATACAGAACATGATTTACATTTTAACACATGATAGGAATTTCATTTTCCATTATTAGTGCAGGGCAGATTTTCTTTCTCTCTCTCTCTCTCTCAGTGAGAACCCCTCCTCTCTGAAGAGCTGCCAGAGAGGTGAGTCATCGCTTGTACAAATCAAACTCATTTTCGCACATTGATAGATATCAGAGATTTTTTTTTTGACAAAACGACATTTTTTAAATTACATTTTTTTGTCAGCTTTGCTCTCTTGTTTTAAAGACTCAGAAGCAAGTGAATTACAACCTCATATTTCAGCTGAGACAGACAGCGAGAGACTGAGAGGGAGACACATCCATCCCCTCCCACCTAAGCTCTTTACGCCTCACTGTGAGAGTGGTTGGGCTGCTTCCAGGATGGCTTAAATCATGGCTTAGCCACTGTGGGATTTGGGGTTCTACGCTGCATGTTTTGATTGTGGGTATTTTAATAGATGAATAATGGCGCAAACTGTAGTAGAATAAGTCTCTTATTTATAACAGAACAGAACATGCTGTTTTGGTATAATGAGAGTAGAATTGTGGATCAATCCTGTCATATGAAAGAGATATTAAAAGCAAAGAGAATCCTAAATAGACCTTCAAGTCGCGTGAGCAGCATGACGGAGACAACGGCTTGACCCAAAATGTTCAAGGATAGCAATGTTGTTTTTACAGCTCAGAGAGGACGTCATCAGCGCTCATAGATCAGATCGCTCACTAAAGAGTGACCGATGTCAAACAAACAGAGAATCGGGTTTCAGACCGAGGGTAGGTACAGTGCAACCTATACAACGTTAAACACAAACTTGAGCATTTATGTGTAGCTGCCAAGGGTTTAAGGTAGGATCCAATTTCTAAGTGCTTTAACCACCATTATTTTTTAAATATCTGCAATAGCAATATGGCTAATGGTTAGAAGCCAAATACTGTATCAAGCTACTGTCTTACAGCTTGAAGCTGCTTGGAAAAATATCACCCTCTAAATGTTGGAAGGATGTTTTAGAATAGAAAAAAAGAGAATAACCAGTTGGTTTGAATTTTTGCTTAAGTTACTCAGTTAGTGGTTTTATTTATAAAAGTCAAATGGACTCAGAGTACCTTTTTGTACCCTTTCACACCGCTGGCTTAGATATTTTGTCAGTGGGAGGAGGAAGAAATGTTTTAACAAGAGACTCAGTTCAGAGCCAAAACATACTTGGTGAACATGCCCTTATTTGTACAATAATTGGGTCGGTGTCATGAATTTTTCATCCAAACATCCAAACTCACCACCAATTTCACAGTGTTGTATAAACAGTTTGAAGGTGGTCTGAGTGTCTCCTTGAAATAGTTCCATTTATCCCCCCCGTTATACCTACAACATTAGTCAGGCCTCCTCAGCAAAACTCTGTGACTCACTGCTTTCATGGCCTTACTTCACTTTTCTACCTTTCCCCTACTGCCATTATCATGTGCGTAGAAATGTAATTTTTAGGAAATAACCAACACGTTTTATCAGCAGGCATGTTCTGTACTCATTACACCTGGCTGATGAGTATAGCTTTGCAAACGTTACATATTTTTTATCTAATCATGCACTCACAAACCCCTGAACCTTTTCCTCTGTCTGTTGTTTTCTTCCTTCAAAATGGATTTTTTTTTTCCCCTTCATTTTTGGATTCCCAATAGAAACCTGCAGGAGCCTGTTACTCCACGCTGTGTGTTCTGAAGTTCACTGAGCAGCACAAATTAGAGCTCGGTGTGTTGATGTTGCCTTACGAAGTGAATCAGGAAGTGTGAGTGGCTGTAGAGACCCTGCAGGCTCGTCCCCAGGCAAACCTCAAATCTCAGGAGAACACTGCTTTTTGCTGGCAACAACAGCCAATTTCCTCTGGTGTTCACTGCACTAGGAAAGGAATATAACTAATCTTCCTTTGATTTTATGTTTTTTTTACATGTACAAAGAAAAATATAGGATTTTATTTGTCAGATTTCTCGCAATTGCAGTCATGTTGGATGCATGTCACATTCAGAGAAGGTATTGTTTATATTAAGTCATAAATCAATGTGCATCAAGCTGCCACATACTATAATTTGGACAGCAGCTGTTGGGAAAGTTCACCGGTTATTTTTGACTCACTGTTTTCAACACCAGAGTGTTTGCTAAAACGGTGTTAATAATTATAGTGTCATCAGCATACACTCTCTCTGATGATGTGTGTTAGAAAATATGATAATGCTCACAACAAGAAGTAACATATGATGTAAAAAGTAAACAGTGTCCGAACTTTACTTTACTCATTCAATCTTATAATATTTGCCTAGCTTAAAGTCACTCAAAATGTGTGTAAACGAAATGTGCAAAAGTTTAAAGTAGGACTGAAGAGTATTTAAATTTAAGTACATCCTCAATGTTTTTAAGGGCTCAAACTGACACCCATATAGTTTGGGATAGTGTGTTTGGAGAATTGTTTAAAAAAGGAAAAGGAAAAAGTGAAAGAAAGAAACACAGATGTTGTGTCTCAAAGTATACACCTTGTCCAAGTGCCTCATGTGCAATGTTGGTCTCCCCTGCTGACGTCAGAAAAGGCGTCTGTTAGCTTCCTATTCTTGGTCCCTCTGCAAATTGCAGCTGAATGCAATAACATTGCGATGCTTTGCAGCAGCTCCAGGCAGGCTCTGTGCCTCCTAGCAGGAATGAAAACATCTAATGAGCTATACCAGGTGCATACAGCTGTTCTAAAAACAATAGAAAGTTAGTTGTTGTAGTTTTGTCACTGATTTGTCCTGTTTATAGACAGGGCCAGCAGTTGCAGCAGTGGCTGTAACATACAGCTGTACTTTTATTAGCTCCCAATTGCCACAATTTGCATCAAAATTTGTACTCTGAGTCATAACTCAGTCAGATCTGAACACACATACATTTGATACACATATTTTTAAATTCAGTGTGACTTACTTTCCGAGGATATTGCAAATAAATGCCCATAAATCCACTTAGAAATCTTAGAAAAAGATGCTCTGTATAACTCCGGAACTTGCCTGAGAATCATCAAGTTTTCTTTAGTATCAAAGTGATTCAGTGATAGTTGTCTGTACATCCATGGCTACATTGCAAACAGAAACTGCTAATAGCTAATTCGGCATACTTTTAATGGTGCTAATTTGACAAAATAAAACAGTTTGGGGGCACAGTATCAGACTAGACACTTCGCAACACAACACAAACCTCCCAGCAACCATTTCTTACACCATGATGGAGTCAAGTGAAATAAAGGCAAAATGTATGACAAAAGAGTTACAGAAAAATTGGTCAGCAGTGGTCGTTTGATCAATCATCGTCTATACAGAGCTTGTGACATCCACCCAGGAGACCCCATCCCGTCTCCTGTGAACAGTCGTTGTTAGGATTAATTACGATTAATACGTGTTGAGGGTGCAAGGTGACAGGTTCCTTGAACCATTAGATGTTTGTTATTGATGTTTTTTAGCATTTTGACGTGGATATTTATCTTTGGGTTAGTATCCGGTCAAACCGGCAAGTGGAACAGTGAAATTCATTTGCACATCATCATGAAATAGGTGGTGTTGGAGGCTTGGTGACCACATTCAGGTCGTGCAGTGGCTACTGTTGTTTGTGCCTAGTTTTCATAGAGAAATTAATACGAAGAGAAAAGCTTTACTCTACTAGCATTGAACTTGAAAGCTTTACTTTGCTTCCACTAGTGAATCCACTGAAATTAATTGATTTTGGTCCGAACGTTTGTTGTTGTAAATGTGAGTGTGCTCAAGCCCTAAATGTAAGTTGGGTCTGAAAGATTCTTATGCTGTAATTTGTTTTTGAAATTTAAGATCTTAGGACCATGTTTGAAATAACTGTTAAATAAATTCCCACTTTAACATGGTAACCTTTTGGATTCAATGTATTTTGTTCAGTTGATCCATAAATAAATCAAATCATAGGATTGTTGTGGTACGGATGTAGGTCAGAGGCTTTTATTAGAAAAACTCTCTTAAAGACATTCATTTCCAATTTTAGGTCACGACACATCATGTGAAATGAACAAGTAATATGTACACATACATTTTCATTGTTGCAGCTGCCTAGTAGCTGTGTTAAATTGCCTGTAAATTCTGCTGTTGGTTCTCTGTAGAGGTGGATGCGTCCAGATTTTGGAGATGAAGTTATTACTGAATAGCAGGTCTATCCCCTTTGGAACTGCCGTAATGCTGGTAGTGATCCCTAATGATGTGGAAGCAGCTGCACTGGAAGCCTGGAAGACAAAGGAATAATCTGCTTTTATTGACAAGATGAGAGAGAAATCCCTTAAACCCACCGGTTTTACTCTTGAGTGTGAAAGTTGCAGGCACAAAAGAAAAGCCACTGATTAAGCCATGCTTAGGATACTGTACTGTCTGCACAATGTACTCATTCCAGGGGAATATTCTGAATGATGCGTACAAACTTGAATATTACATTCAATATGTCTGAAAGGGTTTCCAGGGATTCCCAGCAAAAAGAGGAATTGTTCAGTTTAAGTTGTATTAAATCAAGTTTAAGTTTTAAAATTGAATTCTATTCATACTGTATGTACTCTAATATCTCCTCATGTACAATCTAACCAATGTACAATTCAATGCTGAATTAATTAAATGATCACCTATATGGGTCCCTGTTGCTTCAGGTACCAGTGAGCTGATGAAATATGATCCAGGAAGTCCAGTTGGAGTAAGCAGTAGTAGGTTTTCAAACTGTGGGGCATGCGGAGAGACGTGAAACAAAGACACTGCATGAGGTGAAAGGGACAGGTGCATGTCAGTGTTCTAAAAACAACGAGAAGTTAGTAATCGTATCATTTCATGTTCATCATAAATGAACGTACATAAATCTTTAAAAAAGACGCTCCTTATAACTACAGAACTTGCCGGAGAATCTTCATGTTTTTAAGTTTTCTTTAGTATCAAAGTAATCAAGTGATAGTTGTCTGTACATCCATGGGTGCAAACAAGAACTGCTAATAGCTAATTCGACATACTTTTAATGGTAACAATTTGTCAAAATCACTGAAATGTGTGTCTCGATTTTGTCTGACAGGCGACAGTGTCAGACTTTGAAATGCCATGGAGTAACTGATCCATCAATTTAAAGGTTTATCAGACACCAAAACTCTGTACAGAGTTTATAATACCATGAGGGAGGATTTTACAACTTTGTGACTTATCACTTATCATAAGTAATTTTTTTTTCCTCGCAACAGTTGCCAAGTAAACAGTAGAAACACAGCCTTCAAAGTACAAAGTCAGCTACCAGGAATATGTGATTGCATGTATTTGATTGGCCAGCACAATCAGATGATGTAATATTTTCTCCAGCAAATGGCCCTTTCTTTATCATCTTCCCTTTCTTATTATTTTTTAAGAGTAACAATATCACCAGGCTGGAAAGCAGAGTTTTACTCTCTTCTTTGGTTAGAAATTTGGGGTTAGGGTTAGTGTGGTCAGAGGTGAAATGTAGTAGTACACTTCATTGCACATCACTGCAGCAGAATGAGGAGACGATTTTCAGAGGGTGTTAAGTTGCTGTTTAAATGATGTTGGACTAGTTGGGCTTAATACAAGAGAGAATCATCTACTGGGGTTTGTGGTTTTTTGTGGTTTTTTGTGGTTTGTTTCTGGAAGGAAAGCCGATCTACAGTACAATCTCCAGTGTGATTTGTTTATTTTTTATTATTTCTATAAATTATTATTTATATTTTTGCAGCATATGGTTTAAATAGACATTCATGCCCTATACATGTTCTTGCTAAACATTATCTTCTTTGATTTGTGTTTTTTAAACACTGCCAAAATGGAAATTAGAAACTGCACATGATCACAAGTAAAGGCACAAGTTTACTGCACAAGTAAAGGCATAAATCCTAGAAGCACAAGACATGAAGCAGCTTTGGCACTAAAAATGGTGCTTGGTGCTAAAAACTAATGTCTTTATTTTTTAGGCTTAATGCCATACCTGGAGGTTTTATGTGCCCTCTTTCCTCTTTTGCTCTTACAGTATGAGCCAACAACCCTACGGTTCAACACAGTCTTTCAGTCACTCTACTCCTACTAATGAGTCTAAAGTCCTTGATAAACCAGTCCAGAGGGTGAAGAAATAACTCTGGCAGGGTCACTGATCCTGCAGCTTGCAGACTGACACATTGAACCCATCCAGCTCTGTGTCCTTCAGCTTTGCCTCAGTCATGAATCACTAGATTGACAAAACAGCGCGGGCATGATCAGAATGACACATGATGAGCTAATTTCTTTACCCACACATAAGACTGAGGATTATATAATATTTATCATCCTGCTGCTGCTGTCGACAGTGACTGCAGCCCATTATGCAATCGGATTGTTATCTTGTCTGATGATGACTATATGTCACACTTTCTGCCAAGCTGAGATTTAGGTTTTCAAGTAGATCTGATGCATTCATATATCTCAATACAGTACTGTGAATGAAGCTTCCTATGCTGATAAATCTAATAAAGACAGCCCACTCAGGCCTCAATTTCCCTTCAGTCTTTTCTCAAAGTGTAAATTGAATCTACATAAGTGATATTAGCACGGCATGGATATTAGCATGTCACTCATAAAAAAGTAATACTATAAATTCATAGTAAATTTTTCATTTACAGTGTATAACACTTTGCACTTTAACTGTTAATTGGCGTTCGCGCTGAACATCTAAAAAATGAGGAACGAGCACCGAGATGCTTTCCCCTCGAGTCTGATCTCAATCACTGGCAGCTGTGACGTGTTTCTTAGCAATGGCACCTCTTGCTGTGAAAAATCCTCAATCACTTATGTGCTAGTGATCTACATATAACCATCAACAGCAGCTACGACCAAAACACAATTGTAACAGACTTAGGTAGAAATAGAATTTAAAAAGCCACCTTAAACCTGCATTAACTGATTTTTGTTTTGGCCACTTGGGAGCAGCGCAACTACTGAGGGTAAAATACTTGGTCCTTAAGCTGCTAAATGCTCCACTATGTTCACCAGCTACTCTCTAAATTTGTCTGTCTGCAGTTTGGTGCTGGGCAGGTCACATATGGTGAGTTTATCAGAGCTTTTTTTACTGAAATCAGCTGCCTGTTGCTGCTGGAAATGATGCTGATGAGAGCGCTAAGAGTGAACCGAAACAGTAAAATTGCGGGCCGTAAAACCCAAACTATGAGCTGAAAGGTGCTATAATGCTCTGTAAAGCTGAGGGGAACTGCAGAGTTGGGGAATAATTCTGTGGGTTTGTCAGTACAAGTGACACCTTTCACATTTCACACTGTGCTCACTGTAGTTTAAATTAGCCACAGTTTTGATACACAAAAGGACCATTAAATACTTGTTTACCTTAATCAGCAGACTAAAGACTAATAATTCTGATCCACAATCATTGACTGAAATCTAGCAATACAATCGTGATTTTCATATATAAAAATATTGAATAATGCAACTTTAAACTCCAAGTGCCCCATTCATGTTTAACATGAAGCTTATTATATTTGTTATGTCATGGTCATTTCTGTCTGTGAGAAGGTGAGAAGAAATGGCTCTTAAAATCTGGATTTTCTTGATAATATTCAGCTATTTTTTTTTCTTTATTTTTAAAATGCTGATCCATAGGTATTACTGAATATTGCACAACCGTGACATGACAGTGATTATAAAAAAAGAGATTATCAAACTGAACTCCTGTGCAGTTTTCAAAATGTTCTGGTTTTAACCTTTAAACTGTGAACAAGCCCCTTTTATACAACCTGTTCAAGGAATGTTGCACCATTATTCTGCCTCGCCTTGCCAGAATTGGATCAGTGTAAAAAAGCAAACCCGGCGTAATGACAGGTCTTCTTTACAGCTGTATTGCGGGATCTCTGTTTAAAAAGGTCTTTCTCTGTCCTGCCTGTGACCTTGTCAAATTCACCCGAGTGACACAGAACACATAGCAGCTGTGATTTGAACCATTTGATCATGATTTCTCATTCAGGCAGATGAGGCTGTAGACTTTGAAACACATGCTGGGTAGGTTATATTAAGATCATGCTTGAGGAGAAAGCCGGGCTTCAGGAGCACCATCCAAGACCCCATTAGTATGCGTGTTGTGTTTTTGCCTGTCGCCACAAGCATGGGGCATATGCAGACACAGCCAGTGAATACATGTCTGAGCTGAACAGGAACACAGGCCCAATCTGTCATTTTTTTTTAACCATATAGGTTACAGGTTGAGCCTATATTTGCATGTACAATTGAACAGTTTGATTTATTGATGCAAAATAAGCATTTTGGTTTTGTTAGATCAAAATTGAAATTTTAGGCCTGTTTTGATGCTGTGTTTACAAACAAGACTGAGGTTGACTTTAACAGCATCGGAAATAATTTATAACTTGGATTTAGCTGTTGCCTAGCGTCAGTTCATCACATATTAAAAGACCGTTTACGAGTCATAACAGGTCTCTAATCTTGTGTTGAGGAATTTTTAATGGTGGGTGACCCTGATGTTTTGCCTTAAGAATTTTTTTTATGTCTCTCAACGGACATTATCTCAACAGACATTGGATAAACATTCCTCTTTGGGTATAAACTGTGATTAATATACTGTAGGTATAAATATACAATATACCATATGTATAAATGGAAATAAAGTATAAATAAAAACACAAATATAAAACACCTTGGTTGATTTAAAATAATAAAAAAGTAAGAAGGCAGAAGTCGGTAGTTTGTTTTTTGATGCAGTAAACCAAAGTTCTTGTTGCAACTTGTCAGATGATGCTAATATCTACAGAATATGTCCAACCGAAAGACTTGTTCAACGCTTTCCTGCTTTCCGCTTTCCTGCTGAGAGTTAGATGAGAAGATTTATACCGCTCTCATGTCTGTACACTAAATATGTTGCTGGAGCCATCAGCCTGTTAGCTAAGCTTAGCACAAAGACTGGAAACAAGGATTTCAAGGGATTTCACGGGGGTTGGTCTCTGCAGGTTGCCTAGCAACTGCTCCCGGTCAAGAAATAGCCCAGCATGAAACCTTCGGTAAAACAGCAAATTGTTGTTTTTACACTTTGGTTTTTGTATGGATTAAACATGAGATATAACTTGTTAATTGATGAGCTTTAGAGGTGCTGGTAGGTATTTTTTTGTGTGTTTTGTTTGTTTGGACTGAGCCAGGCTAGTTTTCCCCTGTTTCCAGTCTTTAAGCTGAACTAAGCTAACCGCAGCCTGGGTCCAGCAGCTATATGTTTGAGTGATATAAATTTTCTAACTATCAGCAAGAAAGCGAATACCGTAAGCATGTCATGGTTTAGGATTGGTGTTCTGTTATTTCCTGTTTTATTTTGAAATAATCTCTTTCTCTCAAGTGTCTTTTAATTTTGCTTCCTGTCTTTGATTGCTTTGATTGTTTTCTCCTGAGTCTCGTTGTCGCCCTAAGTTAAGGGTATTTAAGTCTGTGGGCTTCCTTTGTTCAGTTGTACCTTGTGTCAAGAGTCCTTGTGTTTTCTTGGACTTTTTTCATGTATTTTGGATTTTGCTTTCTACCGTCTGGACTCTGTTTCCTGTTTGGTCTGCTCTCCTGGTTGGTTCATCTCTCCCTGCCTTAGTTCCTGTGTAAGCAACTGTGAACTTCAATAAATCAGCTATCTGCACCACCTCTGCCTCCTAGTCTGCATTTTGGGTCCTACTCCTGCTCTCCTGATTGACACATCATAACAAAGTCTATTTCCCTAAAGGTTGAACTATTCCTTTAACAATGTCACCATTACAAACAAACAGTTATTTCCACACTTAATACCTGCTGGTTTAATGATTTTCTTTATTTTTGTTTAACCAAACAACAAGCTGTAAAGACATGTTAAACAGATGCCCATTTAGCAATAAATGCTACAACATTCACGTTTATTTGGAGTTGAGTTTCTGTTTTATAGTCCAATATTACTCTCCATGTACTGAAGCTTTTTTTTTTGGTCTCTGCCAACTGCTTAGGGAAAGTTCACATCACACAAAGTAATTTGATCCATTGTTAATATAAAAATATTGATAAGTACAGCTTTGTGCTGCCATAGTTCAAAATAGCCACAAGGTTGATACACAAAAGGGCCATTAAATAATTGTTTATCCTAATTAGCAAAGACTAATAATTCTGATTGACAGTCATCGACTGAAATCTAACAATATAATCAGGATTATTATTTTAGCCATAATTGTGTAGCCCTATTTCAGGCCTGATAAATGCTCCGTGTGGACTCCAAGTGATCCAAACAGACAGTTAAGAACCTCAAAGTAGCAAAAGGTTATAATGAGGTCAGTGGTCATCATCCATCATGGTGCTTATGCAAACTAATACTCTTTTCCAAAGAGTTCTTTCCAATATGGAAAGAATAACAACAGCAGCTTGAGCTTGTAGAGCTGTAGTTGCATCACGTGTCACAGATGTCCTGTCAGCTGCAAAGGAGCTGGAGTTCAACAGTAATGACACTGTAAATGTCTCAAATGTTCATTCAGTGTCCGTGTTTGTCAGGGCTGCGGTCAATCACTTTTATGGCTGTTGTCGTAAAAATGCAAATTTTTCCTGTTATCACCCTGGGCAAAGGATAAACTGTGCAGGAGCGCTGTAAACAAAGTTTAGTTAGTGAGGACAGTTATGATGACCAAGGTTTCTCTCACAATTCAAGGCCCATCACACATTTACAGCCGCTCCAAACCTGATGGAACTGCACAAGCATCAAAACAAAATACATGTAATTAAATGATTTAGTGGTAAAGTTAATTAGTATGATTTCTATTTTTGCAGGGTGATTCACAGCCAATATAAAAAATAACAAAATAATGTAGAGAATTCATAATTACAGTATGAAGTCATGTGATTTACAGATTTTACAAGGCTGCTTTGTAGTTTTTCATGGAGGGAAACATGCTTTCTGATTAAAGTATTTGCTGCGTAGAATTCATGACCTGAACAAATCAGTTTTCATGCCAGAGAAAACTTCTCTATGGATTCAAACTGAGGAAATTCTGATTTGAGTACCACTCTGCCACTTATCTTTTAAAAATGTGTTTTCAAGTTCTTAAAAAGAAATCTGAAGTAACATGAATGTCCACTTGTGTTGCAATTCATATCACAGTCTGTAATTGCCCTATACAGCTTATGAATGGCACACTGATTTTATACTCCTCCTCTATTGTGCAGTTCTGTATTTTTGTGTGTGCCATTATGTCCAAGATGCCTTATTAATCAATGTGGCATTTGAGGACAGACAGATGGGCTGGCTGGAATTCAACAGGATAGTCCTTAGGTCATTTTATTTTGGAAAGCAGCGCTGTCTTCCTGGGGAAACTGCTGTGGTCACCCATGAAGAAAACCAGGTCAGGGACTTATGCTCCTATTAACATTTAAGCAGTGGTGGAAGAAGTACTCAGATCTTTTTTACTTTAGTAAAAATAGCAATACCACAGTGTAGAAATACTCTGTTACAAGTAAAAGTCCTGCATTCAAAATTTTACTCAAGTAAAAGTATTAGCATCAAAATATGCTTAAAGTACAAAAAGTAAAAGTACTCATTACGCAGAATGACCCATTTCAGAATAATGTATAATGTAATGTATATGTATTATATAACTGATTTAGAATTTTTTATGCATTAATACAAATTAATGCATCAAACATGACTTTAAACATGACTTTAATGTTGCAGCTGGTAAAGGTGGGGCTTATTTCTTACTATATATATATATATATATATATATATATTGCCGGGTATCTTGTGAATTTCACCAGGGATCAATAAAGTCTTATCTTAACCTATAATAATATTTCATTATTTATTTTGTATTATTAATCTGAATCAGCAAAGTAACTAAAGTTATCAAATTAATGCAGTGGAGTAAAAGTACAATATTTCCCTCTGAAATGTACTAGAGTAGAAATATGAAGTAGCGTAAAATGTAAATACTTAAGTAAAGTACAAATACCAAATACCTCAAAACTGTACTTAAGTACTTGAGTACTTTCCACCACTGCATTTAAGTTGCACTCAGTTAAAGTGAGAGATCTGGATGTGACATGTAGGAAAAGCTCAGACTGGACAGGTTTAGTTAAACAAAGACGGTCTGTTGACTGCACACACAAATCTCTGGCATCCCACCAATGAGAGCTTTGATCCCACAGTGATGGCAGGCTTTAAGGGGATATGGAACAAACTGACCCCTGGTTCTTCTGAATCCTGTTTTTAGATACTGTAGCTGCTCAGAGTAACACAACCTCCCTCTGCAGAATGTTTCTACCTTACCTGAATCTCAATGAGCCCTCATAAGATACGATTCTTTTAGCTGGACCACTGCTGTATTAACTTAATGCTCCTAAAACACTAATGATGATGTTAATTGCATTCTCACACAACTAAAATCCTACTATTGATTGATCATTGTTGCATTGTTTAATTTTAAAAATACATAATTTGCCTCTATATCAACCTCTGTCTCTTTCTCAAACTACAAAAGAAGAAAGAAAAAGTCATTTTAATCTGAAATATCAGTGAGGGTGACACCACCTTGGGCTTTTTAGCTCGCTCACCACAGTAAAAGTGAAGTTCTCATTTCTTTGGCAGATTATTCACGCTGGTTGATGGTGAGTCACACTCCAGGAAGAGTGGAGGAGCATGAGTGGGTTCTCTGATGTTTGCAGGTTGACTTCTGAATGCTTGAGACCTGCTGGTGCTCTCTGCAGGGCTGTGACATACAGGTTCATTGGTGATATTATAATTTGTTGTGAAAGTAGATCTAGAAAAATTCGAATTGTTCTTTCTCTACATATTAACATACTCTTTCTTGTTTTTCTCTCTCTTTCAACTGAAAGTATCCCACCCCCTCCCTTCAGGCCTCCCTGTAAAGCCACTCCCCCAAAACACATTTTAATGTGCAATGACGGGCAGAGGGCGCATGAATGAAATGATTGGCTAGGCATATTATTGGCCTGCGACAGCCACAGATACTGGATTTTTTTCATTTTATTTTTGATTGAGAGCATTTGATTTATTGATTGTTGTCGGAATGTATAGACAATTTCAACAAATATAAGAAAAAAATCTTTGCAAGACATTACCTACCCTAGCTTTAGGACTTAAGTCAGACTTTTGGGATGATAGAAAAAGAGGACTTGAGACTTGACTTGGACTGTCTCAGATTACTTGTGACTTGCTTTGACAAACTCAAGACTTTTTTTTTTAAATCTCTGACAGTTTCATAAAAAAAGATTTTAGAGACCACACTCACAGTGGTTTCTTAAGTGGTTTCCTTTCTGGCAGTGAATGATTATTGTTACAACAACTGAAAGAAAATATTTGTCATTTTCTTTTATGGCAATGTGATTTCCCTCTTATCTTTTAATTGGCCACAGCATTAAGTGAAGTTAAAGTGAAGTGAGTATGTTGGCAAAAATAAATGCAAATTGGATGGAGTCTTGGCAGCTCTCTCAGTCATCATGCAGAGGGACTCATGCAGTGGTGTGCCCCCTTGTGGGTGGAGCCATCTGCCAGCAAGTGGCTGAAGATACAGATGTGATGCATCATTATGCTGTGACTGAGATGAAAGATGAATGCTGGCACCGTCTTCTGTCACCTCATTGACAAACCCAGTCATGATAGCCCCTCTTTGTTAAGCCTGTGTGTTTTATTTACTGCCATCACTGATATTCCTCTGCTGGCAGCATTAGCATTTCTATGGTTGCACCAACATTGTTTCCAGTTTCTAAACTGGGATGATCAGAGGCATAAAGAGATTTCCTGGCTTTCAAAGAAGAAGGGTCGATTAAAAATGCATGTGGGTACTTTTTGTCATTATGGAGCCACCAGTGGTTGCAGGTTGACAGTACAATTTCACATCATGGAAATGAATTAGACTGAGCTCATTCATTATGGATGCCCATTGGATTCTTGTTCAGGATGGCCATTGTGTCATTTCTAAATAGATGAAAGCCAGGTAGGGTCGCAGATAACCTGGTAGTGTATTTCAGGATGTAAAACATTTGTTCTGCTGTCTGGCAGAAACCTTTCTGTCCATATCTGTGTCTCTCTGGTTCGAGCCCTCGTCAACATTAGCTCTGGCTTTTAAAAAGGAAATTAGGACACTCATTTTGCAACAGTATTCCCGAGCAGCTGTGCTTTTTGACTTTTAAATATCAATTGATGATACTGTACAATTAACAGATTTTTTAAAGAATTAAAAATCTAGGTCTTTTCTAACCCAAATAGCAGAAAACGTGTGTTTTGTAACAGCTGCATCTCATTATGTATAAAGTCATGAACTGTTACTACGTTGTAATAAGTATGCTCTTGTTAGGTAACAGAGATTTTATCGTCTGCCCTCCATTTCTGATAATCTTCCACCTTCTTCTCTGGTTAGACAAACACAACATGACAGCAGTCACTTTAGAATTTTACTGTGTGATTCTCGGTGACAGTAGCGTTGTGTCAGGTGAGAACACAATTGTTTTTTCCCTACAGGTAACATTGATCGAAATGACGACGTGGTCACCCCAAGCTCTGTTTGACCGCTTAATATCTAGATATGCTGATTTATGCTGTGTTTATTTCCCTTTTAACTATTTGTGTTTACAGTTTAATCTGAGTTCCTGTGGTATTCACTTCAAGTTTTACCTAAGCTCTGTCAGTGCCAGAGCTGTCACCTGACAACTCTTGCTTTGTTCGCTAACACCCCCGGATCTCATGTTTATTACCCTGCAACCTGCCTCCCAGTCTGCTCTGAACATCTATCGACTTACTCCAGGCTTCAGTTTATTCTGCAGCGCCTCCCCCTTGCAGAAAGGCAGACTGACAGACTAAAAGCAATACCCTGGTTTTTATTGTCATGCTGCTCCACTGTGACCATCGAAGCTTCGGGGCTCTGCTGCTGCATCCTTCCTTGTTTGTGTCTGTGAAAGCTGAAGCCACGTTCTGTCACCTCGCCCACACTTCCGCTGCCAATTTACATGATGAGCCAAGCTCTTGTGTATTTATTTACACTGTCGTATGTATAGTAACTGATGAGTCTGTTTGTGACACTGCTGTTCCAAACTGTGACTCTTATTTTCTGGTTTATATAACACAATTATAACACGCTTACAAGATGTATCAAGGTCTGTCAGTGCTCATTAATAGGCATTAAACATTTACTACACACCTTGAAACACATTTCTGTAATGTTTGTTGCATTTGCTCCTCTGTTCACATTACGTTTGAGGGTTAATAAAAGTTTATGCTTCTGAGAAAATAAGTTGTAGAGTAAAAGATCTAGAGCTGCAATTAACAATTAGTTTCATTATTGATTTATCTGCTGATTATTTTGTTAATTCATTCATTTATCGTTTAGTCCTTAAAATGTCAGAAAATAGTGAAAAATGTCCATCACAATTTAAAGTAAAAAAACAACAGTAAAAAGACAATTTTTGCAAGTTGTTCTTGTAAACTTCTCTACATCCCACAAATCATTTTAAATTCTAGTATAAATTAGTGTTTCCACCTAAATAGGTCAGATTCATAAGCTGGTGTCCTCCTTTCCCTTTCCTATAAACACATCTACTGTCTAGTTCTAAGAAGTATAATAACAACTTGAGTAAAATGGTCCTTGTTTCTTTTTTTCCAGGTGGTGCTCGTATTTGCTCTCAGCATTGGAGCCCTTGTTATATACTTCATAGATTCCTCTGAGTAAGTATTTTTTTTAACTTCACTACTGATGCTACTCTGGCTTATAGGTCACAATTAACCCTTTTTTTTAACCTATCCCACTGCAGAATATTTGGAATGACGGGTAGACTATTTTTTAAGGCTGCTTTTATTGTTTCAGAGTTCATTTGACCACAAGATCAGATAAATGTTAACACTGCCATCATGGGAATGTAGCCTAATTGCAACTGAACCAACCAGAACAGGTCTGAAGATGGATGGATGGATGAAACTGAGAAGTGGCCTTGAGTTCATCTCAAGGGGTTCGGTCCTGCTGTCCCTATTCTCTGAGTCCTGTAGCTCAAAGCTTACAGCAGCTTCATTAAAGTTACATGTCGTCACTTTTCTTTCAGAGAAATATAGAAATTTACCAGTTATGCTGTATGTATTTTGGTTACTTTAATCCTGCTGGTAAAGTGACGAAGCTTAAGTTATAAAGGTTATAATAGTTCATTGGAAAATTGTATGTATTTAGATTAGCCTCAGAGACCTCGGCCATTAACTGGTTCCTATACTGTCATAAATCCTTATATAGTGCATATAGCTTAATAACCTTGAGTGCTTTGTGCTCTGTATATGGTATTTGAGACCACGTACTTGCTGGCTGTTTTCATCCAATCCCCTTCCAGGTAAACTGCTCTGAGCTTACTGGCGATCTCTGCTGACAAACCGCCAGTATTCATAGATGAAATTTGCTTAATCTCTGTAATGAAGGGATCAGGCCCTCAAACAGGCAGGAAAGCACCAAAGTTCCTGTTCAAAACAATCACCATCACTCATCAAACTAGAGGAAGCGGAAGACCCTTTTAGTTCCATGTGCGACAGTATACTGTTACTGCAGCCTGGTGGTGTTAGGACAGGATGTGCCATTAAGAAGTAGAGCAAAATACACCAGGATAAAAGCTTTTATCAAGCCCAAAGGGAGTCTCCTCTGGTAGTCATGTTAAGGCAGAGAAGAGAAAATGGGCTGTAAACTCACGTAATCTGGCTCATGGTCCTGGAGGCAGGCACATTCAGGTTATTTGTTATTTCATAAGACTGTATACGGCTGAGGGCTTGGCTTGGCCTGATGTGGTTTGCGAGCATGATCTCATTTCATTAACTGGACAAGCTCAGGTAGGGTTACATCCTCACCAATGCCATCTGTGGCCTCCTGTTCTCAGAACTTGCTTGCAGCCGCGCCCGATCCCTTTTCACCTGATGAAGGATGACCTACAACCGCTGTCTTTAACCTTTTCAGGCATATGAAAAGGCATTGTTAAATACACAATGAGGAAAGATGCTGCAACACCTGTTCAATTACTTAAATTCATTTTCATTTTTCTAGGTTCTTTGTCCCAGTTTTCATTCAGTCTTGTCCAGGTCTTTCTATTATTCAGACAGTGTTTTTTCACCTGTCAACCCAACAAGCTCAGTACTTAAAGCCAAAGAGCAGCCAGTTAGCTGCTCTCTTGTATGCTTCTAAGTGGCAGCAGACTATAACAGATACAGCCCTTCCTGTAATTAGTCCTGTGGCGCTGCCGAGGATGTTATATGATGGATAGGCTGACCTGGCTGGAAAGACATCAACGCAGCAGACCCACTTAGGCTCATAGAGAAGAGTTCAAGCTATGAGCTGCACAGAGATGAAGAAGGTCCCAGAGGGAGCTTTACTTCATAAAGCTAAAGTCATGCCTTACTTTGCACCCTATGTTTCCATGTAGCCCCATGTCATGCGTCAGTCAAGATGAACATGGAGAGTGCCGCGCTGTTCTTTGTTTCATCAATGTTAAACTAGAGCTAGGAGCCAAACCTCAACACCAAACAAGTTTAATTAATTGATTTCTTTGGCCTCTGGGGGGCAGAAAAACTCCACAATAAGCTCACAGACCCACAGCCTGGCATAATATTGTCTTAAAGTTAAAATTATGTCTTAAAGTTACCTTGTGACAGATCTTGTGTCACCATAAATAGTTTGTTCTGACAAGCTTATTATTCAACTGTGAAATGCCCTGCTCAGCACATATCTTTTGGCCAAAATTCTTTAATAACCTAATTTAAACCTGCATTAACTGATTTTCTGACCACTTGGGGGCAGCGCAGCAAGCTGTAAACACAAACAGTTTTAGTCTTCACCAACTCCTGAGAAAAATATCTGTCTCTTTTACCTGCTAGATATTACACTTTCTTCACTAGCTAGCCACTAACTACATCGGTCTGCCATTTGGTGCTGGGCAGGGAGCTCACTGTGAGTTTAACAGAGCTTTTTTAGCTGAAAGCAGATGCCTGCTGCATCTGGAAATGGTTTGAAAAGAGTTTGCGGGCTGTAAACTAAAGGAATGAACTAAAAAAGGCCGGAAAACTCTGTAGAACCTCTAATTTGGGTGCTGATTATTTCTGGGTTTGTCACTGCAACTGGAGCAACCCCTTTCACAAAACATATATTCATTTGATTAATTGTTAATGTATAAATGAGTGAAGCTTTAAATCAAGACCTTTTTATTCAGGCAGAATTCTTGCAAAACTGCTTAAGTCAAGTCATTAATGCTGATGTGTTTGAGCAGTTTGGTTTATTTTGCCTAATGAAATATTTTTTGAGATATTTCTCAAAGTAAGGTATCAAAAAGACTATCAGCACCAAAACTTGTATTGGCACTTATTCTGTATTGAAAACTTTCAGACAATAACTGGTTAAAGTGATCTGTGTGACCTCTCACCCTAGATTCAGCTTTTCTTGAGCATTAAGGTTGTAAGTCACATGCAGAGCCATTAGAGAACATGAAGATCTGCTACATGTGAGCTGTTCTGTCCTATTTTATCAGAGTCTGAATTGAATGAGGGAGAGAGATACCAGAACTACTGTGGGCAGCAAGGGTTTGTGATCCATAACATGCTTAGTTCTCTTCCAAACCAGGCCCACCTGAACTCAATTATTTAATTTAGTACTGCAGGTCTGCCTCTCCTATACGGTCTGTCATCCTGTTATAACAGGTATTTGCCGGGACGACGTGTCATTGTAGCAAACAAGAGCAGAACTATCCAACGTGTTAGGACTATTCTTAGAGGTGCCTGAAAGTAGACTGGTTAGGATTTTCTTTTTCTTTATCAAATTTTTTCAGAGGTGATCTAGATGCAAGACAATTGAATGTAACAATTACGTTCCCAATGTGCCCTTAGGTGGGGAATAAAAGAGAAGAAAACAAACAAAACTTGTTAAAGAGCTGATAAGATGCAGCAAAAGGGGGGAAACAGCCCGACATAAATTTGAGTATAATCAAAACATCAATTCTCTTTACTTTATAAATTGCAAAAGTTATGAAATGTCACTGATGAAGTTTTCAAAGGCAACACAAGACGTCCCTTTGAGAAAAGTGCTCTTTTTTCTCCATGAAAAGGGTTTGTTTTGTTTTGCTTTGATGATACAAAAAGTTAACAGATCTTTAATTTTCTTGTGGTCATAAAGCCCTTATGATAAATATTCAGAATACATAGTGACGGGATGAAGACGAACTTCTTTACCATTTTCTGACCAAGTAAATCCAGCACCTTTTACAGAAGGTTGATCATCTTTAGACACACCCAAATGCAGTGGAACAACAAGTCCAGTTTACACTTCAGGGTTAAAATAATGCTGCTGAAGTAATATACTGTCTGTTGGTAAGGATTTTTATAAATACTGAGGTTTGATGGTTGTGTGAGGCCGATGAGGATAGTCTGAATCTTCATCACATCACCGACCTCCTGATCATCAACCAGAGAAGTGTCACTGCTGTACATCAGATCGGTTCAAAAATAATCCCAGAGGTATTTTAATGTCACCTCATGAACTCCATGGGGACAGTGTTTTATCAAACAGAGTTTATTAGATTTTTTTTACATAACAAAAACAATTTGCTTTAATCCGAGTGGTATTAAACAGCACGGGGGGGATTGTGTGCGTTAGTGAAGCTTGTGAATGTGAGCGTAGCGATCTTACGGGTAGAAGACTAAGAGGCATGAAAACAAATTAACTAAGTGTATGAGAGAGACCTGCTTGGCACTAACATGCTGCAGAGAAGAAAAACTGTATATAAAATCAGCATGATTCACAATAACCTGTGCTTTAGGGCAGTGGTCCCCAACCTTTTTATCCTGTTGTCCCTTACAACAAAGCAATATCTATTTGCGGCCCCTCATCAAAAGTTGCATATGTCCACGAATATTTCTGAATCAGCATTTTTCTCAGAAAAAAACACGAAAACAAAAAACACAATTTTGTGTTGCAGAAATAAACTGTATGAATATTTTGTTAATCATCTCACTTACCTTGTGACCCCTTGGAGGGGTACTGACCATCAGGTTGGGAACCACTGCTTTAGGGCTGCCACTAATGATGTTTTTCATTGTCAATTAATCTATAGATGATTTTTGTGTTTGATCAATTGAAAAATCTCAAATAGTGAAAAACGAGTTCCCAGAGCCCCAAGGTGATGTTTTCAAATAGCTTGTTTTGTCTGATCAATAGTCCAAAGATATTCAGTTTATTATATAAAACCTAGAAAAACAGTAAATCCTCACATTTGAGGAGCTGGAAACAGTGAATGTTTTGGTTTAATAAACGACTTAAACGATAAATCAAATATCAAAATTGTTGTACATTAATTTTCTGTCGAACGACTACTTGTTTCAGCACTAACACGTTTAACCTGTGTTTTCATTTTAGGTGTGAATAATATTTTGAGAGGATATTTTTTTAACTTCCAGGTCATCATTTTTATTACCCAGTCTTACTAACCTATTACAGTCACATTCACTTGGTTATTTATTTCTCTTTATTTGAATTCTTAGTGCCAGATACAAGCTTTTTGAGGGTGAGACTTCACTACATTGCTAGCATTTGCTATGGCTGCCTGATTTCATAAAAGAGGACATGAACCCTGCATGCATTTAACCCTTAAACTACTGCCTTGGCTCTGCATTTCCATCACGTTTGACTTAGTATTTACGTGAAAGGTTGTCTGAGATCAGAAATGCAGGCCTGAAAGGAAAACAGCATAATTTTCATTACATAATATTGCACCTGGAACATTGCAGTTATTTAAGGGTTAATCAGGTATCTCAACAAGTTATTGCTTGTGTGACAATAAATGCATGTCCTTTCTCAACAGAAAAAACATTGGAAAATACCAACTATTGCACTTTTTTCAACACTTAAGTTCCTCTTCTTTTGGAAATCTTAAAATTGCATTTTCAGGAAAAGAAGAATGCAACTTTTACACTATATTTTCATGAAATACTGTTGATATATCCAAACCTTTTTTCACTTGAATGCCAGTATTTGTAAGACATTAACATACTTTGTTTCTTCCTCTGTCTAATAGTCCTATTGAGTCCTGTCAGAACTTCTACAGCAACTTGACGTTGCAGATCGATATGGCATTCAACGTGTTCTTCTTGTTGTACTTCGGCCTCCGTGTAAGTACAAGTTGCCTACATTTTAAAAAAATGTACGTCATTTATTTTCACTCTTACTTGAAACTTGAAAACTCTGAATCTCATCTTTAACCCTTGATTTTCCACAGTTTATTGCTGCCAATGACAAGCTGTGGTTCTGGTTGGAGGTGAACTCAGTGGTGGACTTCTTCACGGTTCCTCCGGTGTTTGTGTCTGTGTACCTGAACAGGAGCTGGCTCGGTAAGGATGCTCACACTGCTCACGCAGGCTGATTAACAGATCAGGGGAGTGTACAGTGGATCTTTGGGCTTTTATTTAGGAGCCTGTGGTGCCACCCAGTGGATTTTGTGGGTCTAGCAGCTGTCAGTGAATAATATAATAATCTCAGTATGTCACTAAAGCTGCAAAGTGGGAATGTCTTGGTAATTTGTGGTCATTTACAAGCGCACACCTACAATATTAGCCATATAAGTTTGATAATTTTGTCATGAAATTAACTTTATGTTTGGACGTTGCATGACATGCATGAAAAGTCTGAATGATCCTCACTATTACTGTGGAAATGAAAAACTCTACTACAGCACAGCATGAAAACTGACAAGCATGGTGACCTGAGCCCTACTCGTCAAACTAGTGCGTGTTTGCATGACAACACTATCAAATACTGTATGGCTGTCATCTGGTGTGCCATTCAAATGGGCATTTATGCAAGTTGATTTGAATAGAAATGTAATTTTCTATTGGTTCCATGTGTTTGGGCGTATGTTGTGGGTAGTGGGCATTGTGCTGCAGGTGTCATTCACATGCCCTTCACCTGTCCAGCAGAGCTCTCCAGCATCACCTGCAGTAACACCCGAATTAAATCATGCTGTGATTGAAAAATACAAGAATGGATTTAAAAAAAAAAAGGTAATAAGCTTTGCTTGGGGCTCGAAAATAGAAGTCAATCTGCTAAATGTGTGAAGCTCATCACTCGGCGAGGTCTGTGAGGAATTAGAGGATTAAGGGGGATCATTTTTTTCCCCTGCATTACAGGTTTTTATAGCTGCTTTTTCTTCTCTTGTCGGCTGAGGAACAAACCTGCCGTGTCATCAACACTAGCACCTCTCTCGGCAATGAACACCCTCTGGAGTCAATATGACAGCTTGATAGGTGCAGTTGCGTAATGTGCCAGTGTGTTTTCCCTGGGCTAATGTACTGTGACTTATGGCGTGAAAACAATAAAAGTAGAACAAGCTAGTGCTAGCTGCTGGTGCCATCTAGTGGACATGTGAGAGTACGGCTGGCATTCGAGGTGAAAAACATTTCTTTCACAGTATTGTCATGATTATGCATGTGGTAGATTTGGGCAGCAGCATAGAGTGTCTGTATAATTGTTAGTTGCATTATACTTATTATTGTTATTGGTTTGTTAGCAGCAATACATTTTTAATGGCCATTTTATGGCTATTGTTGTACCAACTCACTACGTTCGAATTTGTTAATTAGGTCAATCTCTGTGTTTTCTTTTGGCTAAATTTTTAATCATTTGCATGCACATTGGCTATTGCTCTACTTTATTACTAATTTTGCTTTTATTTCTTTTCTGCTAAAGCCCATCCTTCACTTTTCTACACAGATACCATGCTGTTGTTGAAAAGTAAAATCACAAATGAATCCCTCAGACCCCTCCTCTCCTGCAGTGCATCTGTTAGGTCTGTGTTGATGGAAAGATGTGTTAAGACCAAGTCACATACTGAACAAGGGATAACTGATGGGGGATGGACTTCACTCAAAATAATCTACCAACCCATCAGTTATTTTAGAAAGATATTGACATGCTATCGCAATATTTTCTCTACATTTTGATAAAACAAATAACAGTGTGTTTTCTGGAAACCTACCTCTAAAATCAAATCAAATTTTGCTCTTTAAGTAGGTAGCATGTGAGATTTTTTTTTTTTTTAATTTTGGTGTTAGTTTAAGTGCTAATTATTGTTTTGGTTGCATTTCCCAAAGTCCCTGAGTCAAACAGTGTGAGCATCACTGCAATTCTGTTGTTACGGTTACCATGCTGTTGTTACCGTTTGTGTAGGTGTTGCTCTTTTTGTTGTCTGCTCAGCCACGCATGCCTCTCACTGCTCATGTTAACTGTTCTATTTACTGAATTTCACACAAACTGAAATGCAGCACTTCCTGTCAGACTCTGAACAGCAAATATACAAGCATTTTATGCACCTAGTTGACCGAATACAGGTTTACTTTTGTATTGTATCAAAATTTGGATACAAATTTACTTTTAGCAAAGATTTTTGCTATTAAAATTAACATGAAGTGTAAACAACATACATACTGAAAACATACTTTCCTGTGGTTTATAGAGCTGATTCCAGTGGAAAAATATAAAATCTCCGTCAGTATGGTCAGTGAGCAATTGGTCGTGTAGGATTAGTGACCGATTTACTGTTAAGTTAAACTGAGGTTAAACAGGTGGTGAGGTCATAACCAGCTCAGCAGCGTCCGGTCGCAGCTGTCAAACTCTCTCTTCTGATCAAAACTCCGTATTTCAACCGGGCGCTCAGCCAAACTGCCAATCCTCCTGTCTGAACATTTTGACACAAATACACACACAGTATGTGCTAATATTCTCTCATACTAATGCGCTCATTGGTGCATGGCTAGCTTGTGGGTGCGAGCATGACACACATTTTGGATGTTGCGTAGAAAATGCCTTCATGCAGAAAAAACATGCAGAGGCTAATAAGCACGATAACCGTTTTTACTGCAAAGTCTGAAATTCTGACCTGCTGCAGGTGTGAAATACAAGCAGCACATTTATCTCTGACAGTGAAAACTATCCAGTGCAACTCTTCCAAATGTTATAAGGAAAACAGAACATTACTCATCCAGATAAGATATTCATGTCTTGGTGGCGGCCACATGTTTGTGCTTTTTCCTCCTGAGCGGAAGTGTACAAACACAGAAAGAGGCTTTTAGTAATACACTGTCCACTGATTTGATAAAAGGAAAAGTGAGACACAGTTTTGTGTCATTTGAGTTTAGTTTGTTGTGTTGAGTTTATAGGCAGTTGTTTTTTCCAGAATTTCCTTGAAAGAGAAGCTCCATTTTAATCCAAGAAATTTTTTTATTCATTATTGTTTTATTATTGGAAACTTAATGCTCCATATATGTTGAATTGTATGCTTGCCTATCGACAAATTTCATATTTTTGCTGACCTGCAGTGCACTGATTCTCTTGGTCGGTGGTTCCCAACCTTTTTGGATTGTGACCCCTTAAATCAAAGCAATGTCTGCGTGTGACCCCTCGTCACCGGATGCATAGGTCTCCTATGTCCTGAAGATGTAAAATGATCCAATAATCCACAAGAAAAAAAGTGGAAAGGAAAAAAAACTTTGTGTAGCAAATTTTTTAAAATTTTTGTTGGGAACCACCGCTCTACGTTGTGCCAGCAAATCAGTGTTCCAGTTGAACACTGTCCCAATTTTCCCTGTAATTAGTACAAAAGTTCATAGGCATTTCCACAAACCTTCATATGAATTTACAGTCACATATCAGTTCATTTGTAGGAAATTATGAGAAACTATAGGACCCGTGAAATAAAGCATTAATGTTATAGGACACAAAATTAGGTTTATTTTTTTCATACTTTTCTCTAATCTTTGCATTTTTCTTTAGAAATACTGCATATGAATCTAAAAATGATTAAAATCAAACTATCTAAGAAGGAAAAATGTTCCTTTTGGTTGAACTACTTACAGTTAATAGACATTTGACAAGACTTTTGCAAATTGACAGTGCTTCATTTTAAATGGAGGTTTTGGAGCCACTACTCTAAAGAACATTTATACTCCTCATTGTTTGTACTGAAATTATTTAGGGCAAATGTGTGTCACAACAGAAGTGACACACATTTCAAATTTTATTTCACATTTCAGATTGAATGGGCTTTGCGGACTTAGATTTCCGTCAGCTGCTGTGCTTTCTCTCCATGCAGTGACGTTTTTTATGCTGCGCATTTAGTTTTAACGTCAACTACAATAGCAGTTATTACATCAGCTGTGATTCATTTAGGGATTATTGCAGAATCACTAAATCCATAGAAAAACACAATCATTGCCAAAGCTTCTCCTTTTTCCATACACAGCTTTACTGGCCGTTCACATGACTTGTTTTCTGCTATAAACCCGAGACAAAGACACACGCTGTTCTTGTCCAAGATTAGGGAATGGAATTTGGTTTGTCAAGAGCAGTGGCAGGGTTAAAGGGATGGGATGTAGGTTACATTGTGAAGCCAGCTGATGGACAGACTCACTGTCTGGCCTCTTCCCTTCCCTGGATGAATCCTAAAGGAGCTTAAACTCTAATATCCTGATGGGAAAAGGGTTTGCTTTAAGCTTGCTGAACACGCCTCATCACAACGAGGATACTAGGAAGGTCTGAGGTTAAAATACAAGAGTCCTTTTTGACGGCAACCTGTTGGGTGCTACTATCATGAAAGCACCTGATTTTTGTTTTTGTCTCTTTTTTTGAGGAGGATCACTTTTTTTCTATATGATGTCTTTCAAGGTGGATGCAGAATAGTTAAGACCTGGACGTGAAGCAGATTTTGGACTTGACATTTAAAACTTTTGCCTACCAAAAGTAACTTCCAGTCATGATTCCCACTAAGATGTTAGTGTACAGGGGGCCTGATGGAGGCACACACTCTCAGACGATTTCTCACACAAGACGGCGCAAGAAATCGACCGGAGAGCTCTTCCAGAACGGCTACAGGGTCAGGATGGGCCACGGGCAGGTCAGCGAGAAAGAGGACCAGGACAGCATCTGGTACAGCCTCGGTGCATGCTTCCATGTAATCTCCTACTGGGGTAAGACCTGCAGGACGTGGGAATGAGGGGAATCTCCACTAAAGCTGAAGGCTGGCATGTCCAGAAGTCTTTGGACTCTGTGTGTCAGCTGGAGCAAGTTCAGGATTTGCTCTGTATTATGCTCCCCATCTGGCAAACACTCACTTGAAATGAAAAATGTGCTTTGGCGAGGCACACCACGGTTCACGTCATTTTATAAAAGATGATTTATTTACGTTTTTCTAGTTGAATGATTGCCTGTAACGTCTTTGATTTGTGTCATTTGGCATTCAAACAAATCTATTCCAGCAGGGACATTTGTCAGCATGTTTAATGCATGCAGAGATGGATTTTACGTGATTGCTCACGCTTAGCTGAGGTAGCTTTTAATTGTTTATGCAGCACCGACACTGCAGTGGATTCTGCTTTTTCTCAAACTGAGTTGGATCTATGAATCATTTGGCTTTTAAACTCAGGTGGGAGGTTCCTTTTAGCAGGTAGTTTACTGCAATGTACCTAAATCATGAAACATAAACAATAAAATGTTATTTCGCTTTATGAGAGGTGATTTGTAGGAGATTGTGATTTCTGTGTTGATTATCTGAGGTTTTTGGACAGAAACAGCAGTAAACTGGTTATTATGAGGTTGTGATTTAACGTACAGTATATGTAGCTTAAATGAGTGTATGAAACAGTCAATCAGTAATCATGTACAGGAGCTGAAGCTGGTGTTGTCACTGCTGATTTTGTTTTGTTATTATGCCGTCCTTGAACTCTTGGCAACAGACACAGGCTTTTTTTCTTCCCATAAATACCCTCAAATTTAGGATTTGACGTCACGTCTGTTTACTCAATCAATGTGGCGTAATCCAGGTTTTCATCTCGTCCACGTTCAGAGTTTTACCCAGCAGGAATGAAACATGTATCAGGTAGATGCCGGTGCTTTGTGAGGCTCCTGAGTTTAAGTGTTGTGAGCTGGTGAAGAGATAGATATCTGGGATGTTGGGCTTGTTTTAATTTTTCCCCACATATACCAAAATGTTTAGTTTCTAATACAGTAAGGCTTAGTATCGCATGATCAGTCGGAGTTTATTTTTTTATGAATATGAATCCAATGAAGGTGATAAACATGGATGAAAGTATGAACGGTATGATGTTCTTGTTAAACCACAGTCGAATGCTATTGATGTTGTTTAAATTGTTATTAATCATCTCTGGTAATTTGTTTATGGTCTTTTTTTCTCACAGGCTTGAGGTTTTTAAGGGCCTTAAGGTTGATACAGTTCTCAGAAATTTTACAGTTTTTGAATATACTAAAGACAAGGTAAGTGTATTAATATTTTATCTCAATTTTTGTCAGTGTAGCAGACTGTAATGTTTTTTCAGCTGTTTTATATGTGAACATTGCATGCACTTATTTTGTGGCTGTAAGCATGATTATGGTTTTATTTTGAAGGGGAAAAGTGAGCTTTTTTTGCAATGTTTTGCCTGAAGCAAAACTAGCACGAGCACTTGCTTTCGTTTAATTTGGTAAAAACATTAATATCAAGTTAATATTAAGTTAACTCCTCAGTGCTGCAGTCAGTAACGTGTTGTTTTGTGCATAATGGGCACGCTCTACTTGTATGATGGAGTCTTGAACAAAACAGCTTTCTGTTTGTCTCCTCGCTGTTTAGAATTAAAGCTTTTTGCACAGATGTCATGTCAGGAAGAGCTTATAGTGCAACAAAATGCTTTAGAATAATCTCCTCACTCATTCACTCAGATGAAGGTCAAGACAGAACACACAAAGTAGGAGAGACAGACAGAGGTCATGCAGGGACTTGTTCCACAATTAGACATATAATGTAATATTTAAAGATCGTTGCACGTGTAAGTCTTACATACATAGTGAGGAAGACCTTTGCTCACAAAATGCATGTGTTTACATTTACATTAGTCATATTTTGAATGGCATGGGTTGAAAATATTTTTTTTGTGTGAAAATTTTATGGAACCATAGTGCAAACTTATGAAATTGCGTGTTTAAACAACTAATAGAGCCATATGTTACTATATCTTTTTATGACAAAATAATACAAAGTAAGCACTTTAATTCCATACATATTGATTTAAAAACATTCAAATTTAATTAAATGCAGCAGTTCTAAGGACTTCAGAATCTGTGCAGCATGTTATCATGCTTTTGTTGAATCACGCTCAGATTTAATAGATCATGAAGATTTCTATTTTTAACAGTTTCTCACTGTAGATCCTTTACATAATGGTACCACTCTCTTACATTATGACGCAATATGAAAGCTGTATAATGCATGCATTTTAGAGCATGTATCTTCCAATCCAACAACTTTCTTGGACTATGTATTTTCCTGATACCAATGTAATAACTAATACTTAATAACTCATACTTTGTTGTCTGGTTCTTTTTTAAATAGCAACTCGATAAAGCTGGTGAATCTGTGTTCAATCTTCATAAGCACATGGCTAACTGCAGCAGGCTTCATTCATTTGGTAAGTTAGTGGGAGACGTTTAAGTTAAGGTGAAAGTATGTTGGTATAGCAACATTATAAGTATTTTTAGTGCATTGTCAGAGCGGATTACTTCTGTGAGTTTTAGTGGTTGTTGTAAAAATCTCCACCTCTGTTCCAGGTGGAAAACTCAGGGGATCCTTGGGAAAACTTCCAAAATTCTCAGGCACTTTCCTACTGGGAATGTGTCTACTTACTCATGGTTACTATGTCCACTGTTGGCTATGGAGACGTTTATGCAAAAACCACCCTGGGCCGCCTGTTTATGGTCTTCTTCATCCTTGGTGGTTTGGTAAAAATCCCTCTTATTACTTACTCCTGCTTAAAATCCTCCATGCAACCAATCATCACACCCTGCCAGGTGTTAACAAATGCCGGGACGCTCTCAACTCAGGACGCCCTTCACCTGTTTTTTACACTGAGGTGTTTGCATGTCATGTATTGTAAGAGCTGTCTACAGTATTGCAGCATTTATTCAGGTAAAATGCTGAACTTTTGTTTTGTTATTTATTAATTCCTATATGACATGTAGAATATTTGAGAATTTTTGCATCTGTTATTAACTGTAAAAGTACTGCGGTTTCAGGTGGCTCCACCCTCCCGCCTCCACTTCCTCTTTCCAACAAACACAATGAGACCGGGATGATTTATTATAGTCTAGCTCGATGGATGGAGCGACATTATCTCAGTTTCTGCAGAAATATTTAGGCGTATTAGGGTATGAAATCTCTGCATGAAGCATTTTACTGCAATAATATGATGATGAAATAATTCTAAAATCTCACAGAAAGCATCCTTTCTGGGATTTGCTACAGACCTGAGTTACCTGATAAAGAAAGTAGCCAAAGATCATTTAGAGGACAATGGTATCCAGATCATAAAGTATTATTCAGGAGTGGATTAAACTGCCTGGTGATTTACTGTAATATGGTAAAGAGTATAACAGGGGTTTAAGTTGGTTTCTGTGACATTTATCTTTCAGGCAAGGACAGATTGAACTTGTTCATTCAGACAGTCAGTACAAAGTCACGGTGTGCAGCCAAACGCTGTTCAAACCCACAGAATTATATTTAAAATTCTAGTGAAGATCCTAAAGTTTCCAAAGATACCAAATATGTCAGGGAACTGTGTTTAAAATGATGCAAAAGAAAATGTATAAACATAATATAGCTTAAATGAAGAGCTGGAACAACATGATACAAAATATTTGTGATACTGTCAGCTTGGAATTAGATGATTTCTCCAAACTTAAAGAAACTAAAAAGGGGAAAATGGATGTTGAGGGATTAAAGATACCTTTTTGTTAATGTTTTATTAGTACCGATTATTTTCATTGTTTTATTTTCATGCTGGTTATTGCAAATCTGTTGTAGTAGCCTCTAAATGAACTAAAACGGGATAATCTTTTGCTCATAAACATGCAAGCAACAAGCAAACGCTTACACATATGTATCTGCTGTCATTCTTGATTTAAAATGTTACGTTATGAAAACATGCTAATTTGAACTATAACGAAAAAGATGCGCGTTTTTATTTTGCTCTCCTGTAACATCTGTGAAAGCCACTTGTGCTCCTTTTACACTCAGTTCTTAGTTTGTAACATAGTAATAATAGACAAAAATATTAAGTCCTCACACTGACACTAAAATAGGAGCCAGCAGAGTTCTTCAGGTCGTAGTGCAGCAGTGTATAGTCTCCGAGTTAAGTTAGTGTCTGCCATCCATTTGGCTGCGCTATCCAAATCAACCTGTTATGTGTTTGTTGGACGAAACATGGCACATAAGGCTTTTTCTTAATTTTTCTAATTTTTTATTTTTCTATCACAGACTGACATATTGCTCATCAGCTGTCATTTTTCTCCTTTATTCTTCCAATATCCGTAAATATTGGCCTTATAATTTCCTTTTTCATTTTCATAGTACTTCTTGATGGAATGTAACTGTGATATAACTTCAGGCTACATTCAGTCAATATTGACTAATTTGAATTAATTGCAACTTTTTTCATTTTGTTTCTCCTTTTTCCTGTTAACAAATAAATCTTAATACTACTCCTGCACTTACAGTAGTGTTAGTCTTAGTCTTTATGCATTTCTTAAAAGCAGAAATAGAGGACCTGCTCTTCTTTGCCTTTCTTTTTTTTAGTCTCTTCTTCTGTCTCCTATCTTCTCCTTAGGCCATGTTTGCGAGCTACGTCCCTGAAATCATAGAGTTAATAGGAAACCGCAAGAAATATGGTGGTTCCT
The DNA here is from genome assembly GCF_020085105.1 of Siniperca chuatsi. Taxonomy (NCBI): domain Eukaryota; kingdom Metazoa; phylum Chordata; class Actinopteri; order Centrarchiformes; family Sinipercidae; genus Siniperca; species Siniperca chuatsi. The sequence goes on from NC_058061.1 coordinate 10,284,422, forward strand.
ATAGTGCTGTTAATGGGAGAAAGTAAGTATTCAAGGAGGCTCTACTGCCTCCGCCGCAGTAGAACCTTCTTTGCATGCCCTTTTCTTTTTCTTTTTCATGCATGTAGGCCATGTTTGCTCGCTACGTGCCAGAAATTGCTGCTCTCATCCTTAATCGGAAGAAATATGGAGGGAGTTATAACTCGACCAGAGGCAGAAAGTAAGTCAAACAAATGAAAAAAACAGCAAACTTTTAATGGTGTGGTTTTGTGTGACTCAAGTGGCTCTCTCATAAAGAGGTGACATACCCTGATTTTTGCTTAAATAGATGTCATGAAACTGTAATTCGAGATGTAATGATCTCAATTAGCACTAAAGTCACACTGTGACTGAAGAACTTGGCCATGATTATGTAGTATGTGTAGAGTTTATTGTACTGTATTGCTGCTGCTTTTATATGTGTGCAAACTGTCATTGCTACTTGTCATAAATGAACATCTGCTTTTACACTGCAAAAAAAAAATTGTCTCAAGTGATTTTTGTTCGTTGTTGAGTCCTAAAAGTCTTATTTTCCTAAAAAATCTGGTAGTGCTGTTGGATTATTTTGACTTGTTTTTAGTAACAATTAACTTTTCAAATATTTTTTGAAATTATGTTGACTGTATTGAAGAAAAATGATTTTTTAACTAACCGTGCTGCCAGACAGATTTTTTTCACTTGTTTTAAGAAAATAAGACTCTAAGAGCTCAAAAATAGACAAATGACTTGATAAGACAGATATTTTTGCTGTGTAGTCTTGTACATGTACTATTGTCATGCTTGAAGATGGCACATGTAGGATTTTCTCACTGATCTATCCCTGGGATGTAAACTGTGATTATCTATGCTACTGTTGCAAAAAAGAATAAATTATTATTTAATTGATCTACATGTAAAATGAGTAAAACATGGTCACTTATTAAAGAAAAGGAATCTAGGCTGTAACACATGATTAGGTTAGCTTGTTTTACCATTGACTCTACTGGTGACGTAGTTTAATTACATGATAATGTTAAAACATTGCATAACAGTAGCACAAGAAGAAAAGAGTTTAGTCTGCGAACTGACTCAGTAATGTCAGTTAAAAAGCTAAAGTTTGCTAACATTGGCAAACATCAGCTGCCATAAACTACTGGTCACACCAGACCAAGTAAGGTTGGAGCTGTAAGACCCCTGAGTGTATTGAATTGAGAGAGGGTATGTTTTATTGCTTATTAATGTAACTTTTAATTTGAAAGAGGAAGAATGGGTTATTTCTTATTTTAGCTTGGTAATTGTAAATAAATAGACACCCCCACCAGCCCAGTTCACGGGTGTATCACAGTTTATTCTACCTTTATTCTACTGTGACACACTGAGAGAAAATCCTGCATGTGTTGTGGTGTCTTACTTGCAATTAAGCTGCGTATTGTCAATGTACATTTGTGCCAAATTTGTGTTTGTAAATCAAATGTTTTCAGTCATTCACACAGTTTAATTTTGTTCATCCATCTCCCTGCACACCCACCCAAACTCAAATTTTTATACCAGACAAATTGTCTAAATAACATAAAATAAAATAAAGTAAATATGTGATCCAAGAAAAATAAGGATTGATAGACAGCCCTACTAGTAATTCTCACGGATCAACTCTATACAGTAAAGAGTTACTATAGAGTTGATCATGTATGTATGTTTTCTCAAAGTGTAATAATTAATAATCATTTATTCATACCAGAGTGGTTTGGGATAAAATATGAGATATAAAATAATTACATTTGAACAGAGCCCTCAAGACAGTAATAAAGCCATGACAAAAGTATAAACTCAAGCTTACCTGAGTGCAGTATTGAAGAAATGATCAAACTCCCACATCCAATCTTGTATGTCATTGCTTGCTTCATGCTGGTTTTTGGAATTTTGTTTTTCTGTTCTGGAAAAACTTGTCTTGCTATGCTTGTCTATTTTTCACGCTTTGCTTCTGAAAATTCTTGGCCTTTATCTTCAGTCTGACCTACACCCTCAGGACTAAATAAAATTTAGTTTACAGGAATAGTTTTACATTTTAGGAAATACGCATATTCACTTTCTTGCAGAAAGGTAGATAAGAAGATTGATACCACTCTCATGTCTCTATGATAAATATGAAGCTACAGCCAGGAGGCAATTAGCTTAGCTTAGCATGTATCTTAGCACTGCCCATAAAAATACAACTTGTCATTTTTACATATCTTTTTGTGTATGGATTTAAAAAAACAACATACGTGTTAATTAGTCAGCTTTAGAGGTGCTGGTATGTATATTTTTGTCTTTAGACGGAACCAGGCTAGCTGTTTCTCCCTGCTAAGCTAAGCTAATCACCTCCAGGCTCCAGCTCCATACTCAACGCACAGACATGAGAGTGGTATCGATCTTTGAAAAAAGCAAAAAAGTGTATTTCCCCAAATGTCAAACTATTCTTTTAACATATACACTTTTGTGCCCCAAGCTCTGTTTCTAAAGATAGTGAGATTCTGCTGGATGCCTCTAAACAAAATATGGCTTCTTGTAGCATGCTTTTGGTACTTGTGGTCGTTAGTTTTGAGGAAGTTAGACTTGGTTTACGAAATTTTCTTAAATCAAATCTTTGCTTCTTTTGTTAGTCAGCTTTGTAGAAAACTTACAATTAGAGCTTTTTAAGTCATTTTTGTGCATGTTGTACAGTTTTGTATTTTGTATTCATTATTTTGTCTAATTTTTTTGATTATAGGTGAGTTGAACATTTATCAACAACATCTTATTTATTTATATGAGACGTACTAGGAACTGAAGCAAACGGTCAGCTTGTTTGTGTTTTTGTATTGGTTAGAATTACTCACAAACATCTGGTTGATGCAATGGCTTTACAATTTTAACAGCTAGCATTGTAGCTACATTGCACCAACAGTTTTTTGGCTCCCCACATTTAAATATTAATGCATATTTATTTTTAATGTAAGCTATTGTCACAGCCGGATAGAATTATTAGCATCATTAATTTTCTATTTCCCCCTGTCTTCTTCTTTATGTCTACTTGTTGTCATTAGTATAATAATTGCTGTCATAGATAAAACATCCTCTTAACTGTTTAACTTTACAAATTAACTGAACAAGTGTTGCAAAATAGCAATAATTTGGATGCATTTGTTGTACATTAAAGCCACAAAGAATCACAGCATTTCCAGCTGTGGTTCTTCTTGAGCAGTAGCACTTCCAGACGAAATGTTTACCTGAGTAAACATCTGAAATTATTTTTTAATAATTTATAAATAAACATAGAGTATAGACCAAACTGGGTTCCTTACATAAAGGATCTGTGATATGTGGTAATCAGACTGTGCACTGATTTCATAATCTCCATCTAAGTAAACTCTGATCCTTTATAATCTGATACTGAAATCCACAGTGCTCTCTGACCTCCTCATTCAGTCCTCACTCGTCACGACAGGAACATCAAACATCCCTCCTGTAACATAGTTTTTATTATTTCCACACAGATTTTGAATCAATCACCTAAATACAACAATACTGATTAATTTTCATGTCCATTACATCTCTCTCATCTCAGATTTACCTTTTGATTCCAGGAAAAATATAAAGATGAAACAACGATTTGTGTGTGTGTGTGTATGTGCGTGTGTTTAGTTGTTGACTTTTACTCCAAATACATTTCAGTTTCATTGTTATTCTGCACCTCGTTTTCTAGGCACATCGTGGTCTGTGGTCATATAACACTTGAGAGTGTGTCCAACTTTCTAAAAGACTTCCTACACAAGGACAGGGATGATGTCAATGTAGAAATTGTTTTTCTCCATAAGTAAGTACAAAACATGTTTTTTTCACTTGTCTCACTGAAGAAACGGCAAATTTCATTGCTCAAGAAAAAACAATCATCTCTTCAGGAGATTAGAAATAGTTTTCCTCTACAGATTTAAGAGTTTCTCTTTTTTCCTCTCAGTATTTCCCCTAATCTTGAGCTGGAAGCCTTGTTCAAGCGACACTTCACCCAGGTGGAGTTTTACCAAGGGTCTGTCCTAAACCCACACGACCTGGCCAGAGTCAAGGTATCTGACAGATAATACTTCTTCCTCAGGTGTCTATAAAGTCTGTGCTTAAGGTTACTGACTGATGTCAGTTGGATAATGTTATCTGTTTGCTGTGTGTGATTATTATTATTTTTTTCAGATCGAATCAGCTGATGCCTGTTTGATCTTAGCCAACAAATACTGTGCTGACCCTGATGCTGAGGATGCATCCAACATCATGAGGTAAACCAAAGTAGCCTCTCCAAGATTTTACGTTTTTCTGTTTGTTTGTTTGTTTGTTTGTTTGGTTGGTTGGAACTGCATTTATTTTTCAGGGATTGTCAAGTGGTTTATATGCGAGAGTACAAACACTTTCAGAATTGTTGTGGGAACTGTCTGTTTTGGGGAAGCAAATAATCACAAGAACAACAACCTGAGAACCTGGAAGAACTTTTTTTTTCAAAAGATGTACTGTTATATAAATACAACACAAAAGCTTAATGGAGAATTGCATTCAGGGTTAAAATATTCAGCTCGAAGAAGTCAGAAATTGACATAGGTGCTTTATAAAAATGTTACTTAAAAATAAGAAGTTTAAAATCTGCTACAGAAATATCATCAATCAATATGCTTTATAAATAATTTAACATGTTTTTACATAAACCAGTATAATCATGCAAAGAAATATTTACATTCTTCCCTTCAGTTGGTATATTGTTTACTTTTTGTTGCACTTGTCAATAATGTGGAATCTTTGAAAATGCAAAATTATTCAGGATGAAAACTGCAAATAAAACAGCACTTGGTAAACTCTGCAACAGCATGTCCTCTAGACCACTGACAGGTATTTTGAAAACCAGACACAATAGGCTGGGATATATGACATGTTACCAAATGATCCTACTTCTGAAAGTGAATGCCAGTGTTTCATATCAGTTCCAACTTCTTCCTGGACCTAAACTGTCGGTGTAAGCGAAGCGTGTCGGAGCTGGCTCTAACTGTAAGCAGACAGACTCTCAGCATGAACAAACTCCTGGTGCTCACTTTCCCTTTTGGAAAATTATCAAGAACTCAAGAAGAGAGGAAACGTGAATCTATTTCAACACACACTACAGTGTCTTCTTTCGCATTCACTGTTTTGTTTTAAATCTAAAACGTAGACTGCAAGCTGTAAATTGTGTTAATAATATACAGTATGAAAATGTTTTCTTAGACATGTAAGACGTTTTTGTGAATGAATGATAGAAACATGCCCAGAAAAAGTAGACACTGACACAGAAAAACTTCTTGCAAGTGGTCTGATTTTGTTTTGTCCATTTTGTGATGCATCAGGGTAATATCTATCAAGAACTACCATCCAAAGATCAGAATAATCACTCAAATGTTGCAGTACCACAATAAGGTTAGTATAATCTGTCACTTTTATTTAGAGTCATTAATTAGATGTTTGTTTTTGTTGTATTTTAGAATTTTGGTATGGATATATATGTTTGGGTTAGTTTGCACAGATATAGTTTAGGTTTGAAAGATTTATTGTTTAAGCTTTTGTCTGTCTAGGTTTTTTACATCTTGGAAACATGTTGGAAACAAGTGTTTAATAAGTGTTTAAGGACAGTTTGTAGTTCTGTAAAGCTATCATGCAACTACTATGTTTTTCTCCCTTTAGGCCCACCTTTTGAACATCCCAAGCTGGACCTGGAAGGAGGGAGATGACGCCATTTGTCTTGCAGAGCTGAAGCTCGGCTTCATTGCCCAGAGCTGCCTGGCTCAGGGCCTCTCCACCATGCTGGCCAACCTTTTCTCCATGAGGTCCTTCATCAAGGTAGCCACAGCTTAGATTCATCCATCTGTGCTTGCTGGATTAAGTACAAAAGTTGGCATTAAACTTGAATAGATAATAATGATTATACCAGATGAGGCCCATGTGCAGCATCTGGTGAGTGGGTGGGGGTGACCTTTAGTTTTTTCTGTTCAGTTCTTTTTGTAATGGAACAAGCTTTCTGTATTTTGTGATAAATCTTTGTTGTAGATTGAGGAGGACACTTGGCAGAAGTATTACCTAGAAGGAGTATCCAATGAGATGTACACTGAGTACCTGTCGAGTGCCTTTGTGGGCTTGTCCTTCCCTGTTATTTGCGAGTAAGTACACTGAAATATAGGCTTTTTTAAATTAAAAGTTGTGCTTAGTGGCTTTCTCTTTTGTTTTCTTCTCTGCAGTTTTTGGGTTTGTGTTTCATGGATGTAAGAAATTTACGCATTTTGGTATTTAGCATCTGTCTTTTTAGTAACTTACTTACTTGTTTACTTACTTTAAATGAAGAGTCAGTAGTAAGAGGGTGAAGATATGCAAACAGCAGTGTGGAGGCCTAGGAGTATAAAAATGACATAATGTTTTAACCTTAAAGCTACAGGTTCTACTATTCTATTTATCTCAAGATTATAAAATAATGATTTTGTCGGAATAACTAAGTAATTTTCTTGCGATAGCAGGTTAAATCTCGAGACAAGAAAACAAAAGGCTGTTTTCATAAGCCTTGTAAAAATAAGCAACCGTGCTTATTTTTTTCTGTACATTTATGAGCCATTTCTCCACAAAATCCTTGAATAACCATATTTAAATATTATAACAATAATTCATTTTTACTACTGTAAATATTAGTTGAAGACTCGTAGAAGCTAAGATGATTCTAAAAAAGACAACAAGTGTGCATTACATAGGAGAAACGGGGGCTCAGCCTCAAAAATATAAATCAGACCTCAAAGTTGAAAAAGGTGGCACTCAAATTTAAGATGATTTTCAGAAAATTAAAAATATTTAGCATGCAAGAGGTCTAATTATGTTGTTTTCTCTTTTGCAGGCTCTGCTATGTGAAGCTAAAGCTACTACTGATAGCTATAGAGTACAAGTCTGATCAAAGGGAAAGCAGGTAAGTGGATGTGCTCACAGTGGATTGTTTAAGTCATTAAAATTCATGGATGCAAAACCTTAAATACGCATGTGGGTTTAAGGTCAGCATTTTCTTTCAGTGATGAAGCTACTTTGAATCAGCTTTTCTGTTTCGACTGCAAACACAAGGCGCCTTACAAAATGTGCTAAATTGGTGTCTAAATTGGTTTGTTCACAGACATCACAGGCGTTTCTGATAACATCCTGACAAATTAATGGGGAAGGTTGCAGTTGGTTTCTTTAAGCACAGCTGAAGCTTTTTTTAGTGGTTTCTCCAATCCACTGACACTCAGTTTATACCATTTGAAGTGTCACTGATATCTGCTTTCATCAACTTAATTTAATAAACAGAGGGTATCCTGCCAAATGAGTTGCGAAAACTAATCCCGCCAGCATGTGCCACTGCCAGTGATTAGTGCCTTGCAAATTCTGTGATATAACTTTCTGCTGTGACATCTTTGGTCTATAAATCGTTGCAGCACACTGATAAACCCTGGAAACCACGTGAAAATGCAAGAGGGGACCTTGGGCTTCTTCATTGCCAGTGATGCCAAAGAAGTAAAGAGGTAATGAATGGGACCTTAGGTTAAATGCTGTCTAAAAGTAAAGTCTCTACTCTGATAGAGGCTCTGTCATGCTGTTTTTTCCTGCTCTTTTGCCATCGTGTCATGCAGTATCTCTATCCACATTCTTTCAATTGAATTATAAAATGTGGGGAAAAGATAACGTGCCCAAACTTCATAAGAATGTAAACAATTCATAGGAGGGCTGTATAATTGTATTCCTGAGGTGTTCTGCCTTTCATGCAAGTATTGGATTTTCTTTTTGTCAAGTAGAAAAATATTTTAAAAATCATGGTGTATTTCATGAAAAAGAATACATGTTAGATTGGACTGTCGATAGCATAGCTGGGGAGTCTTGTTTGCTTAGTTTGGTGGGTTAGGCCACATGTTGCCAGTACTTACAATATGCTAGTTAGCTTAACATGTTACTAGCTAAATGTTGTAAGCTAACATGTTGTTAGCTGATGTTATAGACGGAAGCGTATGCTTTGTTGTTGGCTAGGATGAAGTAGCTGAGGAGGCTTGTTTAGTGGGTTAGGCCGCATGTTACCAGTGTTTGCAACATGCTAAATAGCTTAACATACTGTTAGCTGGTTGTTATTAGCTAACAAGTTGTGAGATGATGATGTTAGCTAGTATCTGCTCTTTGCTTGGGCAAGGGTAAAATTCAAAGATTAAAGGTAAATTAGGTCAGGGTTAGAGAACAGTGTCACCAGTCAGAGGACTCAGTAGATTTATGACGGCACGGCAGGGCCTAATGATAGATCAAAACATAAGGTTTATGGGGTTTGACACATTTCACTTCATGTATCGACAATGCCTAAAACGCTTGCCTGACTTGTTTTTGAAAACCAGGGATTAAATTTGTTTAATCAACTGATGAAATGCATCCCTGTACCTCCATTTTAAGTTTTTCTGTAAGCATCAAATACTTTTATTAAAAGTTTATGTTTCAGAGTAATTGCATGCAAACTACTTGTTGTAGACATAGTGAAGATGAAATATCTGTAAACACTATTTCAGCATTTTGGACATGAGTCAGCTTACATGGGATTCTTGTTTTTATTCCATAGGGCGCTGTTTTACTGTAAAGCCTGCCACGATGATATTACTGATCCCAAAAGGATAAAGAAATGTGGATGCAAGAAATGTAAGTGACTGCATCTAAAAATATTGTCTAAGTTTGTTTGACTTAAAGTGAAACAGCACTGAGTTAGCATCAGTCTAGCAGTGTGATGGTGTATTTACATGGCCTACATAGCCATGTGTCCAAACCACTTAGTTGCTGCATTAATTATTCACTTCATGAAACCTACTAACTTGTGCATTAAGAAAGGTTGTCGAATTTCTCTCCCAAGCCAAAACAAACAGGTGCACTCCAAGTTTCCCTTGTAATACAATATGTTTGGGCCTCTGTATGACATAAATAACTGCCCTCATTAATGGGTCAGTTCACCCAAATTACAAAAGCTTTCCACTGGTATCTATTGATGCAGATTGTTTTGTTTTTATGTGTATAACTTTGAGATATTCTCCTCTGAGATTGTTTTTTTTTTGTGTGTCTGTGATTTGGGTGAACTGATTCTTTAAGTATTCTTTATTCTTTCTTTGTAGGTTGCTCAGGTAGACGCCACTTTTATTGGACAAGATCAGAGGATAAAGAGAATTATTCAGCTTTTATACTGTGTTCTCTTTTCCGCATGATTCCCACCTAATTAAATGTGCAATTTAATTTATTTATATAGTGCCAATTCATAATAGAAGTTATCTCGTTGCACTTTTCTTATAGAGCAGGTCTAGACCGTACTCTTTATAATATTATTTATAGACACCCAACAATTACCACCATAAGCAAGCATTTGGCGACAGTGCCAAGGAAAAACTTCCTTTTTAAGAGGCAAAAACCTTGAGCAGAACCAGACTCAGGGTGGGCGACCAGGTTGGGTTTAGATAGGAATAATAATAAGACTAATAATAATATAACTAATATTACTATTTATAGTAGCAGTTGTTGACCAGGAAAATGGGGGCAGTAGGTGGTTTGCAATCATAGATCCAGACTCTGCAGCTCCGGAGGCAGAAATACCTGCTGAAAGCGAAAGAAGGAGAGAGGAGAGAAAGCACAAATCTACGGGAGAGAGAAGATGTCGAGTTAGTAACATGCATTAATGGGATAAGAATGTGTACAGATGGAGAGGGAGAGAGGAGCTCAGTGCATCATGGGAAATCTCACGGCAGTCTAGGCCTATAGCAACATAACTAAGGGATGGTTCAGGACTCATCTGAGCTAGCCCTAACTATAGGCTTTATCAAAGAGGAAAGTCTTAAGCCTACTTTTAAATGTGGAGATGGTGTCTGCCTCCCGAACCCAAACTGGGATCTGATTCCACAGGAGAGGAGCTTGATAACTGAAGGCTCTGGCTCCCAATCTACTTTTGGAGACTCTAGGAACCACAAGTAACCCTGCGTTCTGGGAGCTCAGTGTTTATAGATACAAAGAAAAGTGAGAAATCAGTCTAAATGTGCATTTTGTCTGTTTGCCTGTGTGGATGTTTGCTATGTTTTCTTTTGTATAATAGCTGTCTGGGCTGTTACAGTTCACTGATAACTTTGTGATGTTAACAGGCATTCAGAGAGACTGTTAACACCACAGGTACCTGGATGGATCGTGTGAGACTTTAAAAACATGTGCCACTTTGTTGCTCTTTCACTTGGATTTAACACAGTTTGTCTTGTCTTAACCATAACAGCTAACAGCTAACCTTAACATTTGATGTATTCTCTTCCTGCTGCTTGGAAACTTGACTTTCCTTAAAAATTCACTTTATAGTGATATATTGTGAGTAATGTGGATTCATTACCCCTCCGAAAACACAGCCTGCTACCCCCGATTGAAGCAACCTGTTTGAATGTACTGTAAATGTTGCATGTAAAATGGTTGATGCTGCCTGGATCCCCCCCGTTGTCATGTGCTCATTGCTTTCAAATTGAGGAAAGCATTCAACAAAAATGAGCAACGAACTTATAAATTATTCTATTACTATTTTAAAATAATAACAATTTTGGAACACGACCCAGAGAGACAAGGATAAACAGTTGAGCATGCAATACCTAATCACATTTATTCTTTTATTAGGAAAATGTAACAAAAAAAATCTCCAAAGTATTATTAGGAGAGCATCAACATTTCATTCATGCCTATTTGAGTCAGTAATACTACAGATCACCACCAGATGTCCCCGCAGTCCTTTGACAAACACAACATCCCTGCAAGAAAAGCACCGCTAGAAAGCCACCAGGATGAGAAATGAGAAACATTTCTCATTTTAGTAGTTTTGATAAAAGGAATAAATCACTTGACACATACCCCAAAACAATGTAATTCACTGAGGTGAATGCACAGTTTCTCCCAGTGTTTGAACTTGTTGTTTCTGTTTTTATCCTTTCTGGATGCACTTACAGATCTATCTAATCCCAGAAAACTGATTTATGTAACATTGGCACATTTACTTTGAGCTTTTTCAAGAGGACATTTCTGGTATCTTGCCCTAGAGTTTCAATTCTCAGCTAAAATTAGAAACCAGTACAAATATTTAAGAGTTGTAAAATTATAACACATGCTCAAATCATGTCTCATCACATAGTGGACATACAGTAAGTTTGTAGGGGCCATGCTGAAATTCATCATGGGAATTATTGTCTCTTCTGCTGCTGAAGAGACACCCCACCTCCTATGTCACATTTTTACCCCCAAACCACATGACTTTAGGACCTCGTGATATTTCCCCCATTAGTCCAGAAATGACCCAAACTGAATAAACCACAAAAAGTGGAAAACATTTCTAAATTCCTAATCTGATATTTGCACACTGTAAAGTTTATTTTGTGCATCCCAGCAGCAGCCTTCCTCTGTGCCCTGTCTTGCCTTTGTCCACTCTTCCTCCAGAACGACCCTCAACATTAACCTGCTCTTCCTCTCCTCTCGTCTGAACCTGTGACTGTAGCCAAGATGGGCGCCTACAAGAAAATGAGACTGGCATGTTGTTTTGATTGCGGCCGCTCAGAGCGGGACTGCTCTTGCATGCCAGTTAATGTGCGTTGTAACATGGACTCCCCTCAACGCGACATCCCACTCTCTGCTGTCTCTGTTAATGATTGCTCAGCCACTTTACGTGCCTGTAAGTTGTCGCCATGACATGTGCTCTTCAGTGTTTGTAACATGCACTGTATTAACCTTGCAGTGTGTCTTTAGCTTGTGTGCTGTCTAGCTCTAGCAGCTGTGTCATTACTGTCATGGATATAGATGTTGCTTTGCCTGTGTTGCTACTTATGGAGGTGACTTATAACTGTTGTGACGCATGCCAGTATACTGTTTTGCTGGTGTTTTGTCAGAGAATGTGAATTCAAATTGACCTGTAGTTTAAATTAGATCATTGGTCACTAATCCTAAATTTTTGCAGAGTGTGAAAACTAATTCTCCCCTGAAAAATAGTGTGCTTCCCCCCTCCAGTGAACTCGCCAACATATTTACAAGAATTTAAAGCTGAAGCCATGAAAAATGTACAGCTGTGCATCCCCGTCACAAATCTCTTGATGCACACTCAAACTTGGGAATCCTGGTGGAGAATTTGCATGCATTTCTTCAAATTATTTGTGTTGATAGGAGTGTACAAGTGCTATAATGATGTCACTGGAGAGGGTAACTTCATCTTTTCAAGAATAACCCAAATAACATTCACTTAATCCAAATATTTCACTACTCTACCCTCCAGAAATGGGTGAACAGGATAGGATTTGAGAGATTTATACATATAAACACCACTGAAAATTTTTTTTTAAAGGCGGTTTTCAGAGCACCTTTAGGGGATTTTCTGAGGGTAGCAGTACATATACATTGAGGTTAATGTACTGGTTTTATTAAATTAAGATCAAAAGCTTGAACAGCCACTGGGGGTAAAATCTCCAAAACATATTCAGTACTCAAATCAGTGCCCCATTCATTGCAAACGGAGAAGCTCTGGGTTTGACAGAGTTTTTATTCTCATGATATTGATTGAATTGTACAATAAGTTGAACAGAATACAACGAAATAGAACTGGATTACACTGGACTGCAAGAGGAATAAAAGACAATAGAATAGTGCTAGATTGTATTGGATTTCAGTGAATCAACCTGAACTGAATTGAGCTGCATATGAATTCCTTAATCAAGTGTGATTCGCCTTTAAAGCCAGAGGGCATGTTAAATTGTACTGATGTATCGCAGAAGGCATGAAGAATGTGTCTGAGTTTGCAGAGCGTTGATACAATTTGCTGGAAAACATTGTAGAGTGCCATACTGTTTTAGTGAATGTTTCTTGATCAAAGACCATTCTGCATATAGTTGAACGTCTCTGGGCATTTCCACCTCTCAACATGTCTTCCAGGGTTGTGTGCTGTGAGCATCGCCTGGCTAGCTAAGCTCAAGCAGAGCCTTCGGAGTTGCTGTCGACACGGTGTGGGAGATGCACAGAGCGAGGCCTTATACGGCCTGACATGGAAATTATGTTTGCATTTTCATTTTTGGAGTGCTACCGGTTGTCATGAAACTCAGCCTGACAGTTCCTAACCACCAGGCAGCTGAGTGCCCCCGCCCCTCTCCTCCTCTCTCGTTGTGGGACAGATGCTAGCCTGTTAGTCCTGTGACTCTGCTTGCGCCCTCCGATTGCAGGCGACAGATGCCAGGACCAGCAAGGTCCCTGTTTGAACATTGCTGTCACTGTCCTGCCTTAAGCTCAATGCATGACCTTTATTATAAGCAAGGGGTTGAAATAAGGTACTAATGAGCATGTGTGGGACTCACGGTTCCAAAAAGTGACTCACAGAAAGTTCCATGAATCCGGGCAGGTTGTGTCAGACAGTGCAGAGGAATGGGAAACAGCTTTTGGGAAAGAGGAGGAAAAATAAACACAATACTATAGACTTAAGAACAAGAACACATACAGTAATACAGTATTGTCACTTATTGTAAGTCTTGTTACATACATACCTCCTGACTAAATGTTAATGTAGGTCTACAAGGTAAGCATAGGTGATTTTCATGCCAAAAGACATCCAAACAAGTTAAAGCCAGGCTAAATTTTGTTTACATTTTTAGATGTCAAGGTTACACAGCATTTTCATGACTATATTTCAATGTGTGCTGTAGTAAGGACCTGCTTCACATTTAAATATAGTAATTTCATGCTGCTAAAGCGACAGTTATATGTAACCTTGATAGAGCTGAAATTATTAGCTGATTAATTGATTAGTCAATCAACAGAATCTATCAACTATTTCGATAATCCAATCATTTTTTTCAAGCTAAAATACCAAACATTCCCTAGTTTTAGCTCATCATTTGTGATGATTTGCTGTTTGTCTTATATGAAAATCAATCGATTATTTTTGGGTTTTGAATTGTTAATCGGACAAAACAAGCTATTTGAAGACATCAACATGGACTTTAGGAAATTATATGTACTTTTCACTATTTTCTGACATTTTATAGACCAAACAATTAATCAGTTAATTGAGAGCAGCCCTAAACTTTGATGTAAAGTTCGACATCTAGACTTTTGACTGGCAAATCACCAAATCACTGCTTACCGTAACACCTCAAACAAGACTGTTCATATTCAGCAGGTGACCGCCTACAAACACTGACAATGATCCACTGTTTAAGCTTACTGACCACGTTGCTGAAAATCATTTTCCTAACTGACCCGTGTTTTATTTCTCATTGCTTTGTCCATGTTGTCTTCAAGGCACCGCTCTTTTGTTAAAGTGCCTTAAAGAGAAATCTCTCAGCCTTCAGTTCCCAGCTGTCATTTATAATTTGCTTTCATTACAGCCTGTTCTTCCCTGTAACCTCTCATCTATCTCTGCATTTTTCTCAGCTAAAAATAGCTATAATGGATATATCAAATCAAGTAAGTTTTGATTTCCATTCTCTTTTTTGTAATTTTTTTCTAACGCTTCCACTTGTGCATTAGCACCACTTGTACTGTCTCTAACCTGCTGTATTTCACTGTTTGCTGCTCATCGCTCTGTCCAGTCTGTCATCATCCATCATTATATTTTAGATGCAAAGCATTAGGAAATTATTTCTGAGTGGTTTGTGTTGGGTATCAGTTACAGCTCAGCAGTAGATGGTGCTACTGCTTCACTGTGCGTGGGGATGAATTAATCCATTGTACAGATGAAAATACAACATTATAACATTTAAAGTAAATGTATGCAAGAATTTGTAATGGAGATTCATTTTTAGAGAACAGACAGGAGGTATCAAAGGCATTGTAACGCTTAAGAGTTAGTATAATATTTTCTCAGTTCTCATCCAGCTATTAGAGGAGTGTGAACCATGTGGGCCGTCCACTTAAACAGGATCTGTGATAGGCAGCAAATCTGCCACAGCGTGTTGTCCTGGAGAAGTGCTGTGCATGTTTGACATGGGGCAGATGAACAGTGGAAGTTTATAGCAGGGAGGATAATCTGCTAGACAGCTGACTGCTGAAATAATCATCTCTATACTCCAGTTTTAGCTCCTAGCTGTTTTTTTTGGAGTAAGGGGAACCCTTTCCCTCTGCTTCCTTTAGTCTATTTTATCATGTTTATGTCTTTACCAGTTTTACCTCTATTATAACACCAGTAGAGCTTTAAGCTTTCACATTTCAAATAATCAAGTGGATATTGACTCATTCCTCCTTCATCAGGCATAAACTGCATACAGCAGCTAGTGGTTGTTAATTCACATTGTCACCTCCTTGTTCTTATGGCATAACAATCGCTCGAACACCTGAAAGCATATTTATTAATTCATGCTTATTATAAATATCAAAGTGAATGTCAAAGCCAACATTTCATTGGTGGCTATACCAAGTGGTTAAGTGGTGTTTAATAAAAATGAGGTTTTTTAATTATTCAGCTATTAGCATTCTTGTGCCAGAAAGAATTACCCCCAAAAACCAGTGAATGTGCTTTAATTAAGATAACAGTCACAAGATGTTTTATTAACATACACACTGCAGGTCTTATTGATGTCAGTTTAAATCAAATCCTATCTTGTGGTTCATGTGAAGAATTAAAGGGTTAGTTCACCCAAATCACAAAGCAACCATTTTACAGCTTATCTTTTGCGGTATCTGGACATGCCGATTGTTTCAGTTTTATGCACCCATGTGTTGAAATGTCTGTCTCTGAGATTTCTGCCTCCACCCAACACAATGGAGGTGAACTGAACTGTGTTTGTGGTGCTCAGCGCATCAAAAAAATCTGCAACATGTCTTTCCAAAAACCCAGTTACTGTGGATAAATCTACAAAACATACTGTGAACAGTTTTCATAGTTGCCATTTCTTCAGTAGAAAGTAGTTCCAATGAAAACTGTTGACTGTGAGGCCTGAGGATTATCCTGAGTAATTTTTTTATCCTAAGACACATTACTGTTGAGTTTTTCAAATGTAATTTTTCAATGTTGTGAGCAGCACAAATAAAATTTTATTCACCTCCACAGTATTGGGATGTAGGCAGAAATGTTAGACCACTACCTTAAAATCCCTACACATAAAGTCAAAATTATCGACACGGCTAGATACCAGTAGAGGTTAGGAGGGAAAATATTTTTTGTGTGTGTGATTTGGGTGAACTGACACTTTAAAGAAAGCAAAGAATGCATTAACTTGCATTGTACAGATCCTGATTTTAACTCTTCTTCATTTAGCAGTAAACAACGGTCCCCTAATCCAGTCGTCAACTTATCAATACAAGTCAGCTAAACTGAACCACAACTCGGCCACCGAGGTCTGTAGGGGGCCCCGTAGCAGAGTTGCTGCTTTGTCGGTCCCGCTGGTAAACAACCGCAAGGGAAGCCTGCTGCCCCCCGCTGAGCCCTCTGCTCTGAGACTGAGCCTCATGGGCTCCGGGGACCTGGGCCAGGTGGGGCAGCTACCAGGGGTGGCAGAAGAGGCCAGCCAGCTCCAGCGGGCACGTAGCCTTCCGGTGAAATACAGATACCACCCCAGTCACTCCAATAACGCCACACTCAGTCACAGGCATTGTAAGGGCCCCCTCCCTTTGGCGTGTTTGGCAGGCCTGTACTCAACAACAGCACAACCAAAGCATGTGCTTGCCAGGCTGGAGTGGTTGCATGTGTAGCATTCCTTACTAATGACCCAGTGTGTGCAGCTGTCAGCTGTGAAACATTAAATATTGAACAGGCCGAGCAAGATGTGAAGGGCCAGTGTGTTGGAGCATCCATCTCCACTCGAAGACCCCCCCCCGCACACACATTTTCCATTATGGTGTCACTCTTAGACATGTTAGCAATGCTTGAAATCCTGTGTTCATCTGCAGAGGAGCATGATCTTTGAGACCTTATTCATTTAGATGAAAGCTCTTTTAGTGTCTTTGCTAAAATAAAAAAGCCTGTTGAAAGCTTGAACCATCATTAAAAGATATTTTCCCTGACCTGTAACAAGCTATTCCCACTATTAACAATGGTTGTTGAAGTACGATTAGTGAAAACACATTTCTTGCTTCTTGTGTTTATTTTACCAGTGACTGCCTCAGAGTAGAGTTATTTTCTTCAACTGTGATATTAGCTCGTGAAAATATTTGCCTGATTACTTTACTCAAGGGTAAAACTTGTAATTCGTTCCCTATGAAGAGCTCTGTGCAGTTTCGTGTAGTGATGAAGACAATGTCCAAGGGGCATCTCAGCTGTACATAAATCACTCTGGCATGAGGACCAAGCTAATTATATGAGCCAAGGGCGTCACTCCCAAGATGAAGAAAGACCAGCAATCCAGACTGGATTCACTATTAGCACAAAAGCAGCCTTATTTATAATGTTGGATGCTTGATGTTTATAGGTTATTACCTTATTTGAATGAGAATGTGAGTGATTAGCATGACCAAAAGAGAAGCTATCCAAGTCTAGGTCTGAGGAAATTTGTACTAACAAGGGATTAAAAAGTATCCTAATACCCTTTGATGTATTTGTGGTACTACATTATCTGAATTATAAACTTGTTGACATGTGGATTACAGCAATTCTCTGGATTAGAGAGTGGTGAATAAAACTTCAGATTAAAACAACAGATTAGATTGGCATGATGGTTGATGATGGCACTATTGCATGTTTGCATCTTCATACACAATCATGCAAATGGTGTGCTAATGTATCCTGTCGTCATCATGCAAACATTGGACTGTTTTCTGTTGCACACTAGTCAAAGTGTCCTGTCCACTCCATCTTGTTCACCAAACCTCTCTTTTCACTCTGTGTCTCTGTAACTGTATTATCTCTTTGAATTCACGGACCTCAGATTGTGCTGTGTTGTTCTTTGCTGTCACTGATTTTTGGATTTTTGCAAGTCTTCTGATAATTCGCTCCCTCATGCCGTTGCCTTTTGTTGCAGTTGAAGAGGACCAACAGTTGGCGTTATCGCCTAAAAAAAAGCAACGAAACGGAGGCATGAGAAATTCTCCAAACTCCTCACCCAAGATAATGAGGTAGGACAACAATAATGATAATAATTTCTGCTTCGTCTTACTGTGTGTTGAGTTAATATACATTTATTTTTTTGAATCTTCAAAATTTGTTCACTAGAGAGCACCGATAAGTTTATTACTAAATTGCACTGCTCAGTACATTATTAAAATTCTTTAACCAAATTTTAACCTGCAGCAACTGATTTTTTGGCCACTTGGAGGTAGCACAACAAGCTGTAAACACAACACTGATATATTATCACCTTATAAAGCTGTTATGATGAATGTATTAACAAACAGTTGCTTATATATTTGTACATCCACCACACACGGAGCAACATAAGCATACATTTGGAGTTTGTGTCCAATATTTACTCTCCTTTTAGCTCTGTTTTTGGTCTCCATCAACTCCTGAGGTGTCTTAGTTGCTAAATGCTCCACTATGTTCACCAGCTAGTCACTTAACTTTGTCTGTCTGACGTTTGGTGCTGTGCAGGTAGCATACAGTATCTGACTATTTTTTGCTGATAACAGCTGTTGTGGCTGGAAACGAGGTTGATCAGAGTGGTGAGAGTGAATCAAAACATTTAAGTAGGTGTAGTCCCTCATTCGTCCAGGAGTGTTCTATCGTAGAAAAGGTTTCAGTCGTAGTCATCTGGACACTGTTTTCAGAATCAAGACGTTTCGGCTCCCATCCGGAAGTCATTCTCAATTGTGAAAAAAAAAAATTGGACGGGAACTGGAAATTTAAGCTACTCTGAGTTACATAAGCCCTGCCCTCAGGAAGGAATCTGCCTATGCAGCCAGAAAACAATAGGCCTGATTACTGATTACTGGGCCATCTTGAAACTATTAGGTCAGTTTCAGGTGAAACTAGCTATTAACAAGATACTCAGGCAGATTCCTTCCTGAGGGCAGGGCTTATGTAACTCAGAGTAGCTTAAATTTCCAGTTCCCGTCCAATTATTATTATTTTTTTTCACAATTGAGAATGACTTCCGGATGGGAGCCGAAACGTCTTGATTCATCTGTGTCCAGATGACTATGACTGAAACCTTTTCTACGACAAAACATTTAAGTTGCAGGCCGTAAAACCAAAACAATGAGCTGAAAGACACTAAAATGTTGCGTAGAGCTGAGGGGAACTACGGAGTTAGGTAATAATTCACATTACACATTGCCATTTGATTTATTGTTAATACAAAAGGGCGTTTATATTAAAAAACAAATACCTGCTGGCATATTGTTTTCGGATTTTTAAAACTCTCAAATATCGATATTGATATCAACGTCAAAAATCCGGTATTGGTCGGGCTCAGCAGTATGTATTATGGAAAACATCTTAAAGAAAATATTTTTGTGTTTTCATAGCAAGCACGTCAGACTTGCAAAAGGGCTCTATGCCACAAGGTTTCAAGTGACGCCCACAGACTACAGCTCTTAAACAGACCTGGCACTAATGACAGCACCAGCTAGTCAGAGAGGCTCTAAAGGATAGATAGCCCAAGGCTATTCATCTATTGTTGGATCCCTCTGAGCTCTTTTCAGCACATAAGGCCACAGATGATATGTATCATCACAATGAAAGGCGAATTTAAATGCTACCTTGCTTTTATCTTGTCCCGTAAAATTAAATCGGCGCTTATTGATTTTGACTGGAGATAACACTGTTATTCAACAAGAGGCCATTACAGGGATGATAATAGTAATAGTCATTGTCATTAAGTGCCATGTTATAAGGAAGCAAGGCAACAGGGAAGTCCTGCAGCCTGAATGTACAGATGAAATTGAATTAAAACTGACAGATGACTTTATGTTCACATTGCTAATATGGCTGCTAATCATTTGACATTTAGAAATTAAATCCACAAATGTCTGTATTGTTTAATACTATAAGATACAATACAGATCAGCAAATATACTAAAGGAGTTCTAAAAATTATTTGATAATATATCTAAGAGGAGTGTTTATAGGCATAATTTAACATTTTCTTTTGATCTATGGCCTGTGTTTTTTCAGGTGGGTGTTTGTCCTTGTTTGATTGTTTGATTTGGTTCAAAGTGGTGTCAGAGGTAAATCGCTCGAGGTGATTTCCAGACTCTTGGGTAACAAAACCAGGATTTTCTAATGCTATAGCCATCAGCTAAATATCAGCCCACCAAACCAATCCATCTACTTGCCATGCTAATACTCTGTACGATACAGGTGGATGTGGTATTTCATCCAGCGTGTCTGCTGCCTACACGCTGGAGAGGGATTTGCTGCGGTAGCCTAAGGGATACTTCATTGCAACAAGCGGAGAAAATAACATCTTGGTGTATACTATATCAAATGTGTTTTTACAGGACCTGTGGCCTCAAGGCCTTTGTAAATAAGTAATGATCAACAGATTGGCTGTGGGTTTTGAAGAGCAAGCCTTTGTCAGTTTGCATGATGGGGAGGATTTTCAAAGACTTTGCCTGCCCTCACTGCTTGTGCAGTGTTAGAGTAAGCTAGTGCAGTGATGCTGAAATAGAAAATTTACATAATATGCATGTTTAGCTTCTACTTTATGTCTCTCTCAGCTGTCATTACACTCCTCTAGAAGACACCTGGCTTTATGTTTTGCGGTCATGGCGTGTGAAGTCTTGTCAAACATGTCATCTTACTACTAAAGTAGTGAATTATGCTGCTGATCATTTTGAATATTTAGAAGTGCGCTTACAGAAGTGACACTCACAGACGCCTCCGCTCTGTGTAATGAAATGAGTCGCACAAAAGAAGAAAGCGATCAGCTGTGGAAGCAGAACTGTCTGCTGTTTCCAGATGTATCGGTAAAGTAACACGTCCTGTGTGGAACTTAGCGATGACGACCTAACTGAAATTAACACCATTTCCACAGGCTCCTTGATGGGTCATAAGACACATCTAATTGTGGGGTGTCACAACACGTTCGGTCACATTGGACCGCGCCGTGGCATACACGTCATGTCTGCTACAGCACTGCTGAGGCAATTGGCAGTGCAGGATAGTGACAGGCCGTCATGGCTGACAGTGAGCGATAGCTATCCTGGCAGAGCTCTGCCTCACCAGTCATCTCCACAAGGACAAACTGAAGTGACAGCGGCTCCACTGAGTGAGTGGTGAAACATTCGACTTCTGATGAAATATTTAGCCGAGGTGTAAAACCACTAAATGCTTTCACTCTTATTAGAACTTGCATTTCAGACTCAAGCAGAAGCCGATGATGTAGAGTAACAAGAGTTATGGAAGATGATTGTCATGGATAAATAGTGCTGAATTTATTGATTTGTTGATTTACAACATCATTTCTGAAGCACAAATGTGAAACATTCGCTGGTTCCAGCTTCTGCAATATTAGGATTGACTGCTTTATTCTGTTTGATATCATTCTATATTGAATATCTTCTGGTTTTGGACTGTTGGTCGGATAAAATAAGCAATTTGAAGACGCCACCTTGAGCTCTGAGAAATTTTACTGGGTTATTTGCATAATTTTCTTACATTTTATAGACTATTAATTAAAATATAAACTGATTAATTGTAAATATAATCAACAAATGAATCAATAATTAAAGTAATCGTTAATAGAGTTTAAGGTTTCTCTGAGTTTTTCAGTAATATTGTTAGAAAGAAACTAGGTGATATTTTCTCCCGCTCCAGCAATTACACTTACATTTTGTACTTTTAAAATAATAGTTTACATTCTTTCACCCACAGAATTTAATGTGCACACACTGTCCTTTCAAATTAGATTTGCTTTGACAGATGAGATTCTGAGAGGTAGAAAGTGGCAGAAAAGACATTTCCTTCTTCAACTGCTCCCATTCTTGAAAGGACATCCAGGTCTTGCCTAGGGGTATATAAGCCCAAGGCAGGCTTTTTTGGCTTCCGTCTCTCTTAGCCCGAGGGATGGTAGTTTCAGCTGACACTTTCATGCATACTTAACATGTTACTTAAAGTAGCATTCTTTTAAAGTACTCACATGGATTAAAGAGATGCTCTTCTTACGGGGCGAAGACTTGAAGTATTGAAAATGTTTTGGACAGAGAGAGAAGGCTTCTGTCTGAGTTTCAGAAGATAACATCTTCAACTCTGATCTGAATCTGACAAAGTCCATTTAGTGCAAAGAGAATTGTGTTGGGCAGCACATGGCCTCCGTAGATAGCACTGTAGCTGATAGTGTTCAACCGCACCTGCTGGTTAGGACTTTTCTTTATTGAGTTTCTATGTTCTCCTTTTGTCTGTGTGGGTTTCCTCCAACAGTCAAAAGACAAACAGGGTAGGTGAAATGGGAACTTTAAATTTGGTAATAATTCAATATTATCGTATGTCAACTATTGGAATCATATCTTGATCATGTGACCGTATTGTGTTATTACTTAAACTATAACTAAAATTAGTTTAGTGAATTAATATGTTTGTCTTTCTACTGTATGTGTGTGTGTTAACCCTGTGATAGACTGGGGACATGTTATGACATATGCTCTGCCTATCTCATAACGCATGCTGGGATAGGCTACAGCCCCTGAACAGTGATAGATAAATTAGAAAATGGATAGATGGGAAATGCCTTAAATTGGTTAGAACTGCAGGAACTGTAATACTTTAAGACAGCACGGAACTACATGTTTGGGCTAAAATCTGGGTAAATTTAAATGCTTCAAACAATGTGAGGCTCAAAAATAGCCTCATATATAGCATGTTAAAGTTAAATCTCAAAAGACAATTGTCCCTTTTTGATGAGTACTGGAGTAACTTTAGACAATAGCACTTGATGTTGGGTATGAACATTATTTCTGTTAAGAAGAAAGATATTAGATATGATTTTAAACATTTTTTGCAAGCACATATGTTTTATTTACATTTATTTTGATGTAAATGCAGGTGATTGTTTTTGGTAACAGAAGTATCTCATATAGTACTCATATTATATCTTTAGGAACTCTCTGTCAAAAGATCATATCACTCTGACCAGAACAAGCGTGGTACAACCGCAGGTACTCATGTCAGGAGAGAACTTTAGTGGTCAGTGTTGGGGAGGTGAAATTTGGTTATGTAGTTTCGATACTCTGTTAAAACATTAATACCCTTCACTTTGAAAAGCAAATATGATTGGACTGAAATATTTATAGTCTGGTCTGTTAAAGCTTTTACCACGCAGCACACTACGTCAAAAGCTGTATGCAGTAAGGGGGCGTAATTGCATCTCCGTGCTCATGCCAGTCAACGCAGTGTGTTGCTGCCATCTCCTTCCGCCTGGCTGCCGCTGCTGATGTCACTCTGCTTGATGACATGGCAGTTTTGTTGGCATTTCTGCAGATGTCCTCTGACAGGATTGAACAGAGAGGAAGAAAGCTACTGATTTGTTGGAAGATTACCTACTGATGAATATTTTGGACAATTAAAAATGTTTTATTTGTTATTAAATAGTTTTATTATTAGTCATTTTTATTTAAATTTCTTTATCTCAATTTATTGTATTGTATTTAATTTTTTAATCGACTGATTTCACTGTTCATCGCTGTTTTGAAAAAACTTTCCTTAGTGTTATTATTTGTGTGCCTGTGAAATATATTCTCAGATTCATCATGTTATAATTTTGCTTTATTAGTCAAATGCCAAGAAGTAGTTAATTTAATCCTACAGTGTGATAGTATTTTCATTTCCTCCCTCTCGTCTTTTTGTTTGATTAGACATGACCCGCTCCTCATCCCCGGGAACGAGCAGATTGAGAGCATGGACGAGAATGTAAAGAAATATGACTCCACAGGGATGTTTCACTGGTGCTCGTCCAAAGACATCGAGAAGGTCATCTTGGTGGGTTCTGCTCCTTTCCTCGGCACACGTCATTTGTCCCTGACACTTTTCTCCCCGGTGACAGATGTGTCATGTCACAAAGCACCATCAGAGGTTGACGGGGCACTTAAACACTCTGTAATGAGGTGTTTGACATGCCATTTGCTATATGGGGGCCCTGTACATAGAACATTTCTTGTACTAATACATATGCCATTTTTCAAATTACTTTCATAGTCTATTGCAGTCATGAACTGCATGATATATTTTACTGGGTGAGTAGGCAACAGACCGAAGAGAAAGCACTAACATTTGCTAGAAAAGGCTGTTTATGCCACATTTCTGTCATAAACATAATTTCTTTTATCCCTTGTTCTTTCTTTCTCTCTCAGACCCGGAGTGAGGCAGCCATGACTGTTCTGAGCGGTCACGTGGTCGTGTGCATATTTGGAGATGTGAAATCCGCGTTGATCGGTCTCCGAAACTTCGTCATGCCTCTGAGAGCGAGCAACTTTCACTACCATGAGCTGAAGCACATCGTGTTTGTCGGCTCCCTTGAGTATCTGAAGCGGGAATGGGAGACTCTTCACAATTTTCCAAAGGTCTCCATTCTACCAGTGAGTGAAACAAAATCACTCATTTCAAATGTTCATCTACTGTAACAGGTTTGACAAAATAAACAAACCTGTCTCCCAAAAATATTTATTCATATGCAACTAATTTTCATTGTTTTGCTACTGTTTTGTAGCAAACGTAATGCTGTTTTTAGCCATGCTAGCTGTCGGTCGGTCAACCACTTTGGTCGGGAAATATATCAACAACCATTGGATGGATTGCCATGAAATTACATGTACAGACATTCATGGTACCCAAACACTGTATCCCAATGACTTTAGTGATCCCATTCCTCTAGCACCATCATCATGTCAAAAGCAAACTAAAGCATGATTAACATTTTTATGGTTATGTTTAAGGAACTCAAAGCACTTGGTTAAGGTTAGGAAAGGATTGTGGTTTTGGTTAAATATTAAAAAAGTCAAGCCTGACTTAAAGCACGAGACAGGACAACTTTTTCAATATTTAATGCCGCATGATGTGAAGACCGGTGATCTCCGGTGTCAAAGTGTGTTCGCTAAAGCATCCACCACGACCACCGCTCTATGACTTTTGTTCAGTGTAAGAATGTTACACTTTTGGATTTGAAAAAACTTTGCCAATGAAGTAATCCAGGCAGCAAGTTTCCCCCAGAACATATTTGGTAAAGTCCTTTAGTCGTGTATAAAGTATTTTGTAGGAGATAGGGTTGACATAAGGCTCAAGGATGAGACTGCAATTTAAAAGGTGCTACATTTTCATTTACCTCTTGTATCATATAGGTGAGATAACAAATTCTCTCCTTCACTTCTTCTCAAAGGGCACACCGTTGAGTCGGGCAGATCTGAGGGCTGTCAACATCAACCTCTGCGACATGTGTGTCATTCTGTCAGCCAATCAGAACAATATTGACGATGCATCACTGCAGGACAAAGAATGCATCTTGGCGTCACTCAACATCAAATCCATGCTGTTTGACGACAGCATCGGGGTCTTGCAGGCTAATTCCCAAGGTAAGGAGCGCCCTATCATAGTTCACTGCACCGCCTGGAAGGGACAGGGCCCTGGCACAGAGAATATCCCTCACTGGGTGCTGCCTGGCTGACCTGGTGTCACTGCGTTTGACAGTAAACCCTACTGACTATTCCTCAGGTTACTGTAACAACTGGTTTCTTCACAAACCTAATTGGTGACAACAAGCACAGTGTTGGCACTAAAGCCTTACCTGGCTTACACTCTTTTTTTTATTTTTCAATATATGGGACTACTTAAAAAATAAAAATAATTTGTATCATTTATGAATATTGCATATTACAGCTTTCAAAAATAGCAACTGAAGCACTCAGTTATCTTGAGATGGCCTTCAATAATGGTCATTCTTTGGCATTGAGAGCATGCTTTTAGAAACCTTTTGACCTGAGGAGAGAGGGAAAAATAGTGCTGCCAATTTCATTATTTCTCAAATACACGTATGACCTCGCATTTGCCTTCGTCAGCGGTAAGTGATGGATGTCAAAACATGGCCTATGTATAATACATACAGCATCACCGATTTAATGTGCTTACTTGTCAGTCTGAGGAAAGCAAGGAATGTCAAGTCAATTTGAATTCAATCTTGCGTCACTTATTTTCTATTTTATGGCTTCATACTGTACATGCTTTTTTTTGTGTGTGTGTGTAAAAGGTTTCCGTCTCCATGCACACAATCTAAGGGAAACAAAATGAGCAGTATGTCACATCTATTATATACGGACTAATATTGGACCTTGTCAAGAATATGGTAACATCGCACTCAGCAATTTTATGCTTTAGCAGTGGCCGGGAATGGATGAAATGGCCTCAGCGTATTAGTTCTGCTGATATGCCTGTTTGTAGCCTCTGATGAAATATTGAATATTGCATTAACAGATGTGCTTGATGTTATGTGTGTTTCCATTTAGGCTTCACACCACCAGGGATGGATAGATCCTCTCCTGAAAACAGCCCAGTCCATGGATTAGTAAGGCAGACTTCTGTCACAACTGGAGCAAATATTCCCATCATAACAGAACTAGGTATGCTTATGTTTGTGTCAGTTGATTGATATGCTAGCTCTACTGTTGCATGTTTTTTTTTCAGTTAAGTAGTTGTTAACAGATCTGAAAACACCATTTCTGCAATTAGAGGCTGTCAACACTTGATTAACCATACTAAAAGTGGAGTTTTTATGTTTTTTTTGTCCCTTGTTGACATGCTCCAGTAACTGTTTTTCCTCAACACTTGTCTAGCGCCATTAGCAAAGCCAGGCAAAAAACTGCCAGTGATTTCATTCAGTCAGGATAAAAGCAGTGGGACCAGCATACAAATAATAACTGAGCTGGGTAAGAAGTGCCTCTGTCCTGTACTGCAGTGTTGTAACTGGTTCTGCCTCCATATCAGCTTTCTTTTGATTTCTCTCGCTGCACAAGCGGCTCAGTCCATTCCCATGGCATCACTTTGAGCACATTTTACCCTTGGTTCTGGTTGAAATTGCCTGTCTTGTTTTGGCCCCTTATCACAAAGCAAATTTTTTTTCTTTTATTTTTCTAAGAATTACAAGGCCTTTGATCCCACAGAAGTCCTTGTGGCTGTTTTCATAGCATCTTCTGTCGGATCACATTCTCTGGCCCGTGCCCTTCTTTCATCTCAACCCTGTTGATATGACTGACATTTATTTCTGTCCTCACAGAAGTAGCAGTTCTCCAACAAAATTTTACATCATTACTTTCTTCCAGCTACTGCATGTGTTTTTGTGCTCAAAGACATCTTCAAAGAAGGTTCTGAGGCAATGAGATACTTTCATTTGTTTTGACATGCAAGTACAAGTAATTGGAAGTTCTGTCTTGGATTTACAAGACAAACAATGGCATTATTGGTGTTACTGATATTGACTTCAGGAGGACTTTGAATCAAGGCCTGGAGCTTTGACAATATGCATGGTGTCATGAGTGTGCATGAATGGCCTGGATATGGAATGTGGCAGAGGCAAGTTTCATTTCAGTCGCTTAAAAGAAACTACAATTTTGTCAAAATTCGGAACCAAGAAATGAAGGAGAATTTGTCGAGCCATATACAGATTTCTAATACAGTCCATATCTGCAGCTACTGACTGTTGTACACAACCACTGTACTTTTGTGTTCTCCTCTTCACGTGAATCAACTATTTGCCTGATGTATGCTTAAGCACACAATCCATGCTTTCCATGAGATCTGGTTTGTAGTGCAGAAAATGAACATGAAGAATTTAAAATAAGTAATGAAATTTACATGTTTACCCCCATAGTGAATGACTCGAACGTTCAGTTCCTGGACCAAGATGATGATGACGACCCAGACACAGAGTTATACCTCACTCAGCCTTTTGCCTGTGGGACAGCCTTCGCAGTCAGTGTGCTGGATTCTTTAATGAGTGCTGTAAGTCAGAATCGATTTAGCTTACCGACAATATTAGCTTATGATAGAGGTTTTTGTGCAGTGACATATATTATCTTTCAGTGATCTGAAATATGCAAAGAAATCTTGTGTTTTAATATCAGTACAGATTATCTCTGCCCCTCCCAAAAATTGTAGGCACTCTCTGCTCATGTTAAAACAATAGATGACAAGACTGGAACTTGTACTAGGTATGATGGCTTCACTTGTCTGCCTTTCAGTTTGAGAGTTAGAACAAAGCTGCCTTCAAGTGCCAGTCTAGACAAAGGTAATGCTACCTAATGGACAGCCCTCATCCATCATTTTAGTCAATAGTGCTGTCAGCAGCCAAGGGAGATGTCACTGTGCTATACAAGCAGGGGGAGACAAGAGACTGCGGTGCAAAGAAAAGGGCAGACATTTGCCCTTTTTAAAATCAACAAAGCAGTAACTGGTTGGAATTAAAAAGATAACTTCACTGAGGAAAGTATGTTTTCAGGCTTAGTGTACAGTTTGTAAAACAGTTTTTTTTTCCACTAATTGTCAGAAATGCCTGGACAGCAAGAATGTGTACAGGGACTTCCCGTGTCTCTCTGATGGGAGTGAGAGTAACCTGCAGTAATTGGATTGTGGCAATGTGATGCAACAGAGCAGGGTTATATACAGTAGCACCATTCAGCCTGGCTGGCACTTGAGAAGGTTCAGTTGTGACTTTGGTAGTGATTGCTTAAGGATTTACCCCCTCTCTACCTTCATTCCTTCAGACATACTTCAATGATAATATCCTCACTTTGATCCGGACGCTGGTAACAGGCGGGGCGACACCGGAGCTGGAGGGGCTGCTGGCAGAGGAGAATGCATTACGGGGCGGCTACAGCACACCACAGACCCTGGCAAACAGGGACAGGTGTCGTGTGGCACAGCTGGCCTTGTACGACGGGCCCTTTGCCGACCTTGGGGTAAGTGACTGATCTTGTCACCCAAGAGCTAAGCACATCTTTGTCTGCTTGTGTTGTGGGAGCTGACTTTAGTGAAAGGACTCAGACTAACACGGACGGCTGTGATTCACAGTTGAGATAAGTAACAGGGATTGTATGTCCAAAAATAGGTGAGTTGTGTAACAATGAAATTGAAATGAGTTTTAATCCAATCCAGCGATCCTGAAATAAGTCATTTATGTGTCAAAGCTGAAATTCTGCCGTTCTGAATGCTGGTGTGGCCCAGCCTTTAGGATTATCTCGAGAATTTGCACATGACTTAAATCTACTGAATCACCATCTGTATCAGATAAGCAATTAGTTTAGGACTCATTTCTGATGCTGGATGTATATTTAGTCCATGTAAATGATTATTATGATGTACTTTTATACAATATTTTTTATATTTATTTTTAATGTTGCTTTTGTTAAAATACAGACTGTGTACTACACAGTTTTTTGTTTTTGTCACTGTCTTGCAGGATGGTGGTTGTTATGGTGACCTGTTTTGTAAAGCCCTAAAAACATACAACATGCTGTGCTTTGGTATCTATCGGTTAAGAGACGCACATCTAAACAGTCAAAGCCAATGTACCAAACGGTGAGTATGTACCTAATGTGTCCTTGCATTTATATGATCAAAACAGCCACCAAAAAAGGCTTTTAAAAAATCACTTCTACCTACACTAAATTTAGAACTGGCTTCCCATCTGTTCCTTCTCTCCTCTAGGTATGTCATAACCAATCCACCATATGCGTTTGAGCTGGTGCCCTCAGACCTGATATTCTGCCTAATGCAGTTTGACCACAACGCTGGCCAGTCTCGAACCAGCCTCTCCCACTCTTCACATTCGTCCCATTCCTCCAGCAAAAAGAGCTCCTCCGTCCACTCAGTCCAAACCACCAACCGCACCAACCGCACCAAAAGCAGGGACTCACGAGACAAACAAAAGTATGTGCCCCTCTAAAGCTCTCTGACTGTCTTTGTCCGTGAACAGTGCCTGCCAACAGTTACTGTCCTGTGTGTCCTTTTCCAGACAGACTGTAACATGTCTGGGTGTCGTTGTGTGTATTTTTGTCTGTGTATGTGTTACTTGTATGTCTTAGTTTGCACTCAACAACCCCATACAGTACAAAACAGTGTGGTTTTCCCCTTGAGCTGGGCCACCCCATGGAACAGGGCAATGTAAGCAACCACAAAGGGCTTCTGTTTTTCCTGGGGGCCACATGTTTGTTTCAATCCATTGGTTGTTACTGTGGTTCTGAATTTTTCCATAGTTGTACATGTCTTTATGCCAAGAACTACAGTAAACTTTTACCAGGGCTTTGAGTAATTCTATCATTATTAGGGTAATGTTTTTTCAAATGACATTTTGTCACAATGTAACATTTTCTTTCTTGATTTTCACTATCCACAAATTTTTGAATTTTAGAAACCAATCCAAAAACCCTCTACATTTAAAAGCAAGATATCTGAATCAACAGATACCATTTTGTTTATAGTAAACTTTGAGACACATACACATGTAGATGAAGATACATTCTGTTAGTGTCTAATTACCTATTGACTTTGAATGTAGTTGAAAGGATCATTTGAGTTTTTCAGGTTCACCTAGTTCAGTTTTTTCATCATTTTAAATGTCATTACTGATTTCACTGTAGTGTTCTTACCTGCACACACAGGTGACACATGATTAAAACTCTTCCAGTTTGAGATGATGCCATCTTTGTTAAAATGTTTAGGACAGGCCCTAAAAGCAAAAGAAAGTACTTTTTTATGTGTGATACTGGCCAATACAATATACAATACAACCGAATATGTTCCTCAGAGTAGGAATAAGCAAACATTTCAAGACCTTTAGTTTTTTCTTATACTGTGCTTTCTTGTGTTAATAACTCTCACCTCTGTGATAAAGGTCACTGGATCTCTCCATCTTTCAGCATTCCAAGTTTTGCTCTGTTGGAACTTGTTTGTTTTGTTTAAATTAAAGCTGATTTCCATAAACATTCAAATGCTTTACTTGCCACCATGGAGTATTAATTATGTCAAGATATTTACAAGATGTTACAGGTATTAATGAAGTTACACCACCATTATAATTACATTGTCTTCACATGTGAATGTCACATTTCAGTGTTATTTTATATTTTGTTAAACTTTTTTTCAAGCCATTTTAGTGAATGTTTGGCTACCCAACAACATGGTTGTTCTAACTTGGTGGATTACCAGTATATACATTTATACCAGAGACTGGATAATAAGCAACTGCAGATTCTGCACAAACTGCCCCAGTGTGTGCTGAGGGCATGGTTCAAAGAAACAAACAGAACTGTATCATCAGCAAAAAGGCAGACAGAGATCTAGTCCTGAAGTCACCAAAGTGGACAATCTCCACTTCTCAAATTGCCTTCCACAGCTCAACAATAGCTCCAGTTGAGGTAAGCTGTTCTCATCCCCTGCTGAGAACAGTCTGTTACTGAGTTGCATAGTTAACCAGACGTTCTTTGAAGCTAAATGAAAGTCCTTCTCCATGGTCTCTCAAATTCCTCCCACACCTGCAACCATAGAAGCTGCAGTCCTCCTGGCCTCTCAATGCCTTTATGTTGAATCGGGAATCCCCTGAGCCAACCAAGCCTTAAAAGCCTCCTGGAGACTTTCTTTACCATTATTGTACAATGGTGGGCTCTTGAGTTGACACTGCAACAGGCACCAATGACAGTCTGGTCATAACTCTAAATAAAGGGAGCTATCTCTGCAATGGAGGCTTTGGATATGGCCTCCAACCTTCCTCTGGATGCTGAAAAAATTTCTCCAGTCAGACTTTGTGGAAAGGAACTCAAGTCATGTTCCCAGTTCACCATCACTTTGCATTTAAGTTTACCAGGTCTGTCTGTCAGCCCCCCATCACCACCTCACACCCCCACTGCCAGGTAGGGACCAGTTGACAGATCTGCCCCTCTCTTCACCAAAGCACAAGACAAACTGCAGCTGAATAATACAACTTCAAAGTCGATCATCAATCTTTGGTCTAAGATTTTCTGGAAACGTACAATTACAACCCAATACTCAAACATGTTTTGTCATGGACAGTTTATGACTAGCACAGAAGTCCAATAACAAAGCACTACCCAGGTTTAGATCGAGCAGGCGGATCCTCCAAATAAGCCCCCTCCAGGTTTTCCACCTCAGCTGTGAAGGCCTCCAGCAAAAATATGGTGTCTTCATCAGGTAGCACCCTATATAGGACCCGAACCAGAGACTCCAAGCAGGCTGGAAAATCCAAGCTATTGTTTGCTGTACAGACACAAACACACAAGGAACAGTTTGAGCCTTCATCACTGCAGAATGCAGTCATATATGCAACACTCATTTTCTGGGAAAATTCCAACACACCAGTGCTCCCCAAACCCACCTGGTGCCTCTAACCCTGGGCAACTCCAGAAAAGGAGAGAATCCAACCACTGTTCAGGAGCATGGCATTTTGACTATGGTTGGCAATACAGCATCATGACGAATTTAAATGGCCATAACTCATTACATTGTACAAGAAACCATAGCATTCCCAGACAGGATGTAGGTTTTCCCCAAATATTGTGGCTGCTATGAGTTATTAAGCATTACTGTCCGTTGTGTGTATTTTGATTACAAATATCTAAACATTTTTTGTTATTAACACATTTAGAGGATATTGCAGAATTGGCGGAGGTATGCATTCCCCAAATTCTTTCTAATATTGTTGCTATGGGAAAATATTCACATTCAAATATTCTTTGATTGTTCATTGAAAAAATGAATAAGCATGTTACATTTTCACAGCTGCTGAATGAATACTACAAGCATTCTATGGTTAGTAATATGTGCCCATTTGAAACATAAACTTGTTCAGCTGCACGAATTCATTTACATTTTACAGAAATAGATTTATTTCTACATGCAGTTGCTGAGCCCTCTTGTTTTGTGCTGATCAAAGTACATTATATAACACATTCGGTATGTTAGCTGCATGCTGCTCATTGGGTTCTGAATTACATCTGAAACATGGACATCATCCTTCCAATTGCTTTGGCAACAGGCATGAATACAATATGGCTGCCTGACACATGCTACAGTGGCTAGATGCATAGTAATGTCACAAGATTTTCTGACATGATAATGTTCTGTTTTTCTTTATTTTTTGTTGAGTTGTTGGTCGCACCATACTGTTTAACCTACTCTACATCCATATGTAATGATAGCATCTTCTGTTTTTATACCTCTGATCATCATGCTGTGCCGTTTCTCTTATTAATGGTCATATTAGTATTTCCCATTTAGCTTACATTTAGTGTACTACTTTCTTTTTCCAAAGTGCATCAAGGATGAATAGAGTGGGCCAAGGTATGGAAGTGAATGATCATGCATGATGTTAAATTATGCATTGAACATGGTCATGTCCTTGCTGACATTTTGCCCTCTGAATGAAAGCCAGATAGTTTAGTGTTTCCAAATGACTGCATCCGGACCGCATGGTTATGACCTATGCAGTACATCTCACTGTAGGTTTGACTATAGAATGTGTGATTGCAACTGAATGGTTTGATGCTACTTCACTTTATTCTGTATCAAGAGACGTTTGATGTTTTATTATTGGCAACATGTATCTACTGACATGTGTTAATGTACTGTAGCGCCACAGCCTTAAGTCATGTTGATGAAAATACACGACCATGGACATTGCCAAGTGGATGAGTCACCAGCGATATATTATGCCAAACTATCCATTTCCTTTTTATAAGAAAAGAAAGTTGCATCAAGCCAAAAGCCTGAAGCCCCTCAAACAGATTAAACAAATAACCTTTGACAGTATGAATTGTGAAGTTAAAAGTATTAACTTCTAATTTGGTACAGTGACGTATAAAAACAGATTTTGTTTAACTGGTGACCTGCATGTCTGCTGACCCAACAAAACAGCATGCTTCAATGGCAGTAATGGTATATATGAAAAGCATTTTTAGCCATGAGATGAGTGACATTACAGAGGTGAAAACTGGGTTGACATTGAATGATACTTACCTGCCATTAAAAAAAACCCATCTTCAAGCATATTTTTATCATGTCAGAATTTCTTTCTACAAAATCAATTCAAACGATTATTTCTTTTAAAATATACAATTCCCTCCCAATATTCTGTGTGCACTTGAAACACAAACACTGAAACTGTAATTGATGTCCATGTAGCATTAACTGTCTGATGTCCCTCCTCTTTGTCTCTATATGATTTTGGCTCTCAGAAAAGACATGGTTTACAGATGAGCCAGAGAATACCCACCTGAGGACCATACAGATCAAGCCTGTGAATACTCTCGCCATCAACCAAGTCAGTCAGTATAAATCCACAAGCAGCTTGATTCCACCCATCAGAGAAGCAGAAGACGAGTGCTGAGCTCCAGAACCGCACTGACACCTGAACGCTTGGACTCCCAGAAGACTTATCGTGTAGGTGTCAGACTGGGACTCGGATATCTTCTCATCTGCAAACCACAAATCATCACTTGACATTAGAAGAGACAAACCATACTGCTTTCCTCATTCATCTCTGCAGCAAGCTTATTGTACAAGCCGATTTAGAATCATACATGAAATATACATGAAGACAATCATAGTCAAACATTGCAACCACTCAACTATTAGTTTGCATAGCTAATTTTTAGTGGTGACCAGACTCCATGACTTTTTTTGTTCCATTTTGGGGAATGAGGGTCACTTGAAGGAGAACAGCAATGTAAAAATTCACACTACTACTCCTAAAAGAGCGGATTATTATGATAACTGGATCAAGTTTTGCAATTGTAAAAGTTGCCTTTTTAGCTGTTGATGAACAACTACTACTACTGCATTTACTATACCCAGTGTTGCAGAGTTATTCTGTACAGTATGTTAAAATGTGTATTTTACATCCAGCTGCAATCCCACCACAATGGCATTGTTAGTGACTGACTCTCAGTGATTCCTTTGCCATTTGGAGCTAATTCACAACATTTGTGACAGCTAAGATGGCCAGTGTCCATGTGTAAATGGCATTTGGCTCCAGCCTTATCTCTACCCATTTATATTTGTCTTATCTTTGCCTTTTTGAGTCGTTTGTTATATATGTTTTCATGTCGCTGTTAGGTTGCAATGTCCAAAACCCCAGAAATCTTAATAAGTAAAGCTTTTAAGTATCTGCAAAGTTTCTCCAGGGGTAAAACATTAGGAATATTCTTTTTATTTTCTTCTTTTAATGTCAATAGCCAAATATGATAGAGCTGTTTTGTTGGCAACATTAGAATATAACCAAAAATGTCACACAGTTTCTAATAGTGACAGAACTATTCATTTACTTAAGGCACCATAGACAGCAAAGCCAAACGCTATAATATAGCATGGCGCCATATTATAAGGTTGTAGGTTAGTTGAATGTGAAAGCCACATATCGCATGAAGTGGGCATTTTTAAGTCCTCCTTTGGCTGTAAGCACTGCCTGACACAGGATTGTCTTGGAGGCCATTAAGCGCTTATATGTACTCCATGACCAATCTTAATCATTATTTGACATGTTAATGCTTTTTTTGTAGATACTTAAAAAACAGCTCTATCATAAAAAGTTATTTTGGCTATTTTGTTTGTAAACCATCTTGGTGATCAATATCATATCCATTATATTCATAAAAAAAAAACAAACAAACAATGTCCACACATCTAATGAAGCACCGATCAATTGTTTCAGTTTATAAGAGCATGAGGCCAGTATGCAGAGCTAATAGTGGTTATTAATCTTGTCTTATTTAAATAATACAGCATAGCTATATTGGCACTGTTGTCACTTTACATCAGAATCAATGAAGGAGAAAGAAAAGTAAAAAAAAAAAAAAAAACAACAACAACACAAGCAATCCATAAAATCCTTAATCCACAGAGGATGCGTCACAGTCCAGCCAAGGATTCATCTTGGATGTGAAAAGAGAGGTTGTGACATTTTTACTGGCACAGAGAACATCAAAACCACCCGTCTCTCAATGCCAGTAATGTGCCAGGCAGTGCTGAAGCCAACGGAGGACTCCAGAAGACCCACTGCTGCGAAAAGAGGCTTCTAGTTTAGCTGGATTTAAGCAAAATTTACTTTTGAGAGTGAGAAATGTACTTTCCTTTTTGCTTTCCATCTTGCCAGCTCAGAGACCATTCTTTTAAAAACTTGTCGTTGAATTTCTTAATATGAGGCTGTAATTCCCTGGAGATAACTAGAACTGTAGTGAATAATTTGAAGTCTTAAAACTATTTTTAAATGACACATCGTCAACAGCAGAGTCTGCTGCAATTCATTTTTATGTACTCTTCAAAGAAATCTGTAAAGCTTAATGTAAAATATTTATTTTTAGTGTATTCTTGTTTGACAGTACCTGTGGGGTTGAGAGACATTCGGCATTGCAGTCTACTTTGCATTATTTTGTGATTTTTTTTTTAGCACATTGACTTGTGTTTACAATGACAGTGCTAAGTTGATATTTCTGACTATGTCATAATACCCAGTAATAAATACAGTTTATTGTCTTGTACAAATAGGCTTGTACATAAATTGTACATGATTTCATTTTGTATTTTCACAAATTAAAAGCTGATGTATTGTGTTCTACAGTATATCGTGTCATTTATTTTATCAGACTTTTCTAGGAACCTGAATGGCTAATATTTGGACATGAGGCTGAGCACAGAAACCATCACTATACAGCAGCTCTAGGCCACATTTTACACATTTGTCTATCAAAGATGGACTATACTGTATATAAAGCCTTCTCCTGTGATGATGACATAAGGCACTTTCTGACTGCCAGACTGATCATGTGACACGGGACCCCTCGGTGCACCCTCTGGATAATGGCTGATAAAAACACTCTCCACATTCTCACCTTGGGGTTGGAGAGGTCCCATCATGTTGCTTGTTAATGATTGTACACCATGGCACTCTGGGGGACTGTCAGCATGCCAATAATATTTACAGACTAACACCTCGCAGAGAGGCCACTGATTTCCCTGATCCCCCTGCCAGTGGCAGTGTCACCTTCTTAGTAAACAAACACATGAAGCCATCAAACCAAAAAACACTGATTACTGTATCAATTATAAGGAAATCTGTATTAATTTAATGGATTTTAAATACTAGTACTATCCAGTGATGTACTGACTATAATTATAAATGTGCTCTTTCAAATTCTGATGGCAACTGTCTCAGTAATTAAGTTTAATTATCAACCAATATAGCATAAAAGCTCATAAAAGGAACAGAGTTGAGCACAGATTTGTCTGTGAACTGAAAGAGAGGCAAAGATTGGAGTGTCAGTCATACAAACAGAAATGATCTCATTGGTTGAGTTAAATCACAAAGATTACTACAGAGTTTCTCCTTAACACCAAGTGTTGCAATTGAGAGTGCATGAAAACTAATTAGCAAGCTAGCAGAAAACTTCAAACAGATTGCTAGAAGTGATGGCTAAATGGTGGAAACATCCAGCTTCCGACACTAAAAGTGGTAACTATGAATGCAAACTTGACCAAACAAAAAAGAAAGAAGAGACCTTGCCTGTCACAATGTGTGGAATCACAGATTCAACACAGCCACTGTGTTTCCTCTACGGTGAAATATGAGCCCCATTTATTGAAGGGGTACTTGAACCAATCTCATGGCTGTGGGGTTACGCTGGACAATAAAGGTTGGGAACCACTGGCCTATCTGACCTCTTGGTCAAATTAGTTAGTTAGCTAGCTAGAAGGGCAGATAACTAGATAGACAGCATGGGGTCCTCTTTGGAAAGGGAGAGGGTAAGATCATAGATCTTCAAGTTCAAGGATGGTTGAAAAACTTGCAATCAAACAAAACAGACTCTTCTGCCTTCATTATGACTTTCACTAGCTGTCAAACTAGTTACATTGTCCCTGTGAAACATCAATAAGGCCAATTAGTCCCCATAGGAAGTACGACATAGTAATGAATCTAGAAAACATACCACAAGAATCCACAGGAGTACACGTAAAAAGAGTAAAATGCGTAACAGTTAACCCAACAGTAAATTAACAGTTACTTAGGATGTTTTATTAGCAACACATTAGCCTCAGACAGTGAGTATAATGGCTAGCTTGTTTAGCGGTAAACTAATAGCAAAAACACAAAATTAACAAATCACAAACCAACAATCATAAAACAATAATAAAAGAGCACCTACAGATAATGCTCCAATAAGGGCATTTTGGGGAGTAGATAAAAGATGCTTGTTAACATTTGCTTGGTCACAGATCTGACAAAAGGCTGGATGTAACAATGTCAGTTAAACTGTAACTGCCATGGAACTTTGCCAGTAGTGGTTGCTACTAGCAACAGAATGTTCAAATGAAACCAACTGCTGGTGGCAGAATGCAGATTTATGATTGACAATTTAAAAGCCATTTCTTTAACAAGAGTTTTAAAATCCCTCTCAGTCTGCTGATGCTTCAGAGATCACTGAATGATGTTTCACAAAACTGCAGCAGTGTATACAAATGTATGTTTGCCCATGGAACTCATATATATAAAAGAATTAACATTATCGTTACTGCATTATTTACATTTTCGTAAGTGAAATTTAACTTAATTTGAATAATATGTAATATATTTCTATGTTATCAGAGTTCTGTAATTAAAATGTATTTGTTAGCTAACATCTGTTTTGAAAAACTAATTTTCTGCCACCAAGAAAAAACTGAAACTTAAAAAAGCAGTTATAACATGTAGTCACCAGTCATACTAGGCTGTGCATGTACACACATATACACACATATCCATGGTCCCCTCTGAACACAGCTCTTGTCCAGCTGCACAGGCTTGGCTGGTGATAATAGTTTCCATGACAATGCAGCACCCCAAGTGCATCAATGCCAGTCTGGATAAACAGTGATCCTTTACCAAAACAAGGGGGTCATTACGGCAGCTTGTCAAATCAATGTTGAGAGTGTCCTCGCTGATTAAGGCGTCCCCTCTCAGTCCTGACACAGTGTCAATACTGGCTGGCCTGTGGCGGCACACTCCCATGATTGGACTGAAATGCCTATCAGTCAGGCAGCTGAGCTGGACTAATGATTCCCTGTGCTGCCTATTAGAGTGACATGACAATTTAATCCTGTGGGCCAGGCAAGGAAAAAGTGACCTTGGTGCTTTATATTGAGGCTGAGGTAAATTGACAAGAGCAGATAAATCTTTACCTTGGGCTATTAACAGAATTAAAGTACAACAACAAAGGCAGAAAGTCCTCTCTTTTTTGTTCTGTTTGCTTCTGCCTTTACAGACACTATTACATAAAAAATATCTCTTAAATTTGACAATAAACTGGCAAAAAAAAACAACAACCATAAGATATCACTGCATCGTTAAAACTTCTGTATTTTTATCATTTCCAAAACATTTCACTCTGCACTAGTAGGATCGATCCAATTCTTAGAACAACAAAGAGTCAAATTAAAGCCATAGGTTGAATTATTCTATGGTTTGCTGTCAAGCTGGAAAATTAAAAGTGGATTTTGCTTGAAGCTCAAGCTTGTTTTTCAGATGTTCAAAGCCATTCTAGCATGGCCCCGGGGCAAGGTATATTGCCTTGGACATCTATCTTAAGGCTATGAGAACATTGTCTACATTGTTGGAAAAAGACCATGTGTTTACACAGATGTTTCAAGCTTTTAGCAAACAGATCTTCCTGTACCGAGCCGCACCACCATCTTTTGTGCCAAGGGCCATATACATTTTGCATTAGTTTACCCTTTGATACAGAAATGAAAGAGGGCAGGAGAGCTTGTAGACTTGCACACAGTCTCTAAAACGAAGTAAAGATTCTCAGTGCTGCCACTTGAATATTTCTCTGAATTTGATTTAAATTGAGGAGAACTATGCTGCAAACATTTCCGTCACTACGGCTCCATTTGTTCCTGTTTTTAAAAAATATTTACTACGAGGTGACCTGTACACAGACATTGTGCCTCTCCACATTTCTACCGGAGGAACGTAAAACAAATGGCAAAAGATAAGAATTTCATCCTTGTTGTAAGGACAGATCGCCGGCACTGGGAGGCAATTTGCCTGTAAGGCACAGTTGCTGCACTGACCCTTTGTGTTCCCTGTAAAGGTCAACATTTCCTTTTCTTTTGTTTCACTCCATGCATGCATAAATCAAAGCTCTTGGCTATTTTCATCTTTGAAGTGGGAAATACCACTCATCAAAAACAAAATATACCCTGTATAATAATAGAATATTGTTACTCTAATATAACACAATAAAATACCATCTGTAGATGTTGTTAAGTGAAAATGTTTAAAAAATATATTTTTGTGGGTTGATTTAAATTTAAATGCTTGCGGTAAATGTAATTTAGTGCAGCATCAGCAATCAGTGTTTTCCCATATTTGTCATGCTAAATTGTAATTTTACACATTAAAAAAAACAGCCTTTCCTTTGCTTCTGTGCAAATAAATTAGCAGTAACAAACAGCAAACAGATGGCAGTATCCCATAACATCACTTCTCAGCCCAAGTTGTAAACATGATTTACA
Organism: Siniperca chuatsi; assembly: GCF_020085105.1. Lineage (NCBI taxonomy): Eukaryota > Metazoa > Chordata > Actinopteri > Centrarchiformes > Sinipercidae > Siniperca > Siniperca chuatsi. The sequence goes on from NC_058061.1 coordinate 10,324,866, forward strand.
ATTTGCAAGATATTATTTACTGTGATTCATGTTTCTGTCAGTTCCACACTCGAGGTTAATAGAAATGCCAGCACGCTTGCTGATTTACTTAGTAAAATTTTCATCCCAAGGTTCAGGTTCAGAAGATTGGAGTCAGAGAGAGTTACAGGATTCATGCATTATGCAGAAGAAGCTGACACGACCTTCAGCCATCACAGTCTTCTCTATATATCACACTGGGCTTGACCCTCCCAAGGCCAGAAGGAGCATTTGATCTATTTAACCACTACTGCCATTAAATTACTCACATTCTTTAAGAGTTGAATACATTTTATACAGCTAGCAACATGGAGGCAATATAATTTTGATTAAAAGTGGTTTTATACTTTCTCTTTTACCGCAGGTGATGCTTCAGCAATACGGAAGACATTCATAAGTCAAAAGCAAACTAAATCAACAAATAAATCTCCTGCATGGCCCTTCTGATTTTTATGCCTCACATTATGGCTTCACCATATGTCAGCCATATGTAGAAATAAAGAAGAAAATCTGCCCCTGCTGTTTGATACCGAACACATCATAAAATAATAGGAAATAAAGTGCTGTTTTAGAGGGTGAGGTCCATTTTAATATAATTGGCTTCAGAATTATTTATGACATTAATTGCCACATTATCGACTGGCTGTCAGCTCCTTGGGCTTGCAGTCCATTCTTCTTCACAAAGAGCGCCAGCTCAGCCTAAAGTAGACTGACAAGCTAATTATACCATCTTCCCTCTCAATGATAAATGTCACTAATGTGAATCTGGCCCAGAAATAAGACTCCTTAGTCACCTCAACCGCAAAAGTCTCCCACTCCAGCCAGGATCTTTAGATAGGGACGCTTCACTCTGCTTCATTTCCTCATGAATCGAGTTAGCTTAAAGAATTCAAGCCCCAAATTGTGAAATTGTTCTTGTTAGGTCCTGTGTATTTTCTATTGAACATTCAGGCACACTTGAATCTACACTTATTTATATTTAAGGCACCAGTATGCTTCATCAGAACTTCTTTGGGATGATCGAATGGCTTTGGAAAGCCCGCTAACCACACCTTTCCGACATGGGATTGGGCTGGGGCTGTGTCCGACAATTTCTGTAACTTTTCCCGAAACCGACAATCTGACATTCACAACCACTTCACGCAGTGATTGGCCAGCTGTACAGAGGTGAAAAAGGAGCCAGGGTTAGCTCTCTTTTTTTAGTGCATTACACACTATTTCTGGCACTTTTTGTGTGTACAACTGGGTGCAACACTGTGAATGCCTTCCAGGAGTGACTGTCTGATGCGACGTTATCCCCATATTTAAACAATATCATCTCTCCCCCTCTCTGTGCTTTTCACTCCACCTGTGAGTGCGGCCATTTGGAACAGCTATAAACACTTTTGATTTCCAACGTGGTCGGATCACTTCGTGCAAACCAGTTATTTTCTGCATAACCCAGCCCTTACTCTGTTATTCAAATATATGACGAGTAAACATACTCTAAATGACTAATGCATACTAGATAATATATTCTATTCTTTTAATGGTTTATAGTATCTGGATAATTTCATCCACCTCAGTGTTTTGAGGAAGCAAGGGCAAACATCAAAAACATTTTCCTGTCACTCCACCCCAGAAATCTTTCATATGAATTCCCTTTTTAATGATGCTGTTTACATATTCCGACTTCACTTAGGATGTATCCTGACAACAATGAGAGCTGACACATACCAAACTTGGTATGTCCCAGAGCCATCTTCAATGGCTGGGATGCTGTCAGCTCCACCTACATCAGTGGCAGTGTCTCAATGGTAGCGCGACACATGTCAGAAACTTTTAAATGTCTGCTCTTTTCAGCAGTGTTTCTGCAGCCCAAAGATGGCACTTTATGTGTATTAATGATGCATATAAATACTGGTCACAGAGTAAGCAGTATTAGCTGCAATATTGGCATAGTGTCGAGTATGAAGCTTGTACTTGCTCAGTTGAACCCTCTGGATCGATAAACTCAAATATTCTTGACACATAAGCTTTTTATCTTTTTTATTTTCTGATAAATTCCCAATAATTAATGACATAATCATTCTGCAGCTCAATAAGGCAGCTATCAGCGGAATAAAAATTCAGACTTACGCTCGGATGTTTGAGGAAAAGCCATCTCTGGTGATTGTACATGCCCAGTGCAGCCAGACACACATTTGAACTTTGGCCTTTTTTGATCAGCAGTTTTGGCAAGGCAATCCATCATGGTGCTCTTACTGTCAGAAGAGGTGCCTGGCTGCAGCTGTGTGTCACTGGCTAAGAGGGGCTGCTTAAAGGCAATCATGTCAACCTCCACGCGACTGCTCAGACTCCCAGATTGAAGGAGGACTTGACAGGGCCAGAAGAGTCAGCTGAAGACACTGTAGGGCTGTGTCTGATTGCTCTGTGGCCATAAAGTGATGGCTGATTTTATCCTCTGTGAACAACTGACTGAATAAACTCAAAAATGGTGGAAATTCAACAATTCAACTGTTTTGCCTTTGAGGTGGTAGATACACATTGTATGAGGCAAAAGCAAGGATGGTTCGCTCAATTTTTTTTTTCAAAAATCACTTCTTACTACATAAATCAGAATTATATACATGAAAGAAATCCATTACTAGTGATCTAAAGCTGCCCTGTTTAACATTACAATAAGACAGGATGTGAACAATTTTTCAAGTCTGACCTTCAAAGTATGTTTCTGCCTCAGGACAATGTCTAGACAGACAGACTGAGTACTCTTTAAAGGGATCACTGCCTGAACAGTGCATGCTGCTAAGCCATGAATTTAACATAAACTTTGCAATTAGAAGAAATGTAAAATGCTGTATTATATTTAGGCTTCTTTCCAGCAAGGTTTCAGGGTAAGCTGACCTTACACAAACGAATGAAAAACAACAAACCCAGGGAGAATAAAATGTATTTATATACTCAGGAAAAAGTAGTGGATGAGTGCATTTTTGCCCAGGGCAGGGAAATTATATGGGTGCATTGCGCTGATGTATACATTATAGATATTTGGGAAAAAGCCTGGATTCTTGTGCATAAAGAGACCTCCAGGGTAGCAGGTTAGGTCGTCGTTTTGCACTCTGCACACAAAATACCACTTGTCAGATCCTGGAGAATGTAGATACATCCTGGTGTAAATAAGGTGAGTGGTGAGTGATATTCCAGTTCCACTGCCAATGATTTCCTGATGGGAAAACAGATAGCACTTTCCCCGTCACTTTTATACAGGCACCAAGTGCATTAACGGCAAAAACGGGCCTGACTTTCAGACAAAGAAGCTGAGTGATGGCTTGCTGACTGCAGCTCAGAGTGTGCAGTAACATGATGTGAAAGGACATAGTCAGGAGCCGAGGAGACAAGCCCAGATTGTACATAGTGACAGAAAACAGAGATGAGGACAGAGATACTGGTGCCATATTAGTGGCCAGCATATTCAAACACCATCCTTGAGTCAAAGAAAACTTGACATCACCTCCAATGGCTTCAAAGTGTTCGCTCCCCTCCACCACCACCCCCCTCTCCTGTCTGCAGCCAGCTTTCCCCTCTGATGTGTCTCCAGACTCCGCTCTCTCTTATGTAGAGAGTTACCAGCAGGCCTGTTCTGTCAGGACAGGAGGATAGGGGCGCCGCGGCCTGCGGATACTCTCAGTCAATCTACATTTGGTCACCGCGGTGGGAAGTGTGCTCATTTTTTCCGATATCTGAGCTACTTGAGGTGATCCGAACACTGAAGTGTGAGGAGCTGTCACCTTGCATAAAGCTCTGCACTAGCGGAAGACGTACAGCTCCTGATATGCTAAGAGGGGGAAGGGGGTGGAGATCTCTCCATCCTGATAGGCTGTGAGGACACTGGGGACCCTATAAGAGAGAGGGGGGAATGTATTCCACTCTGTCCGCCTGGGGACAAGAGGTCCCGGCAGGGAAGGAGGCAGCTCATCACCAGGCCCCCTGCAGTCTCATGACAGATTTATGATGTTACGGGGCCAAACATGGGGGAGATATTTAAATGCTGTATCAAAATATCAACAAGAGGCCAGCAGAGAGAAGCACCAACAATCGATACATCATTGCTTTCGCGGAAAGTTGGAAGACAAAAAGAGCACTGTCAAACCCTGTATGACAAGAATTATTTACTTGGTAAAACTCTGAATGGTGCTGTTTGTTTTAGTTTCGTGTTTTTACTGGAAGCTGTGCTGTAAGCCTGCCCACCAGCAGTCAGTGGCGGGCACCGCTGTTTGTATCATACAGGCCATTAACAGTTCACCCCACCTTCTCCAGCAGGGCAGCAGCTGGGGAGAGAGAAGCATGCAGCAGCAGTGCAGGATCTCACCGGCGCAAAAAAAAACATGGCCAGAGGCAGGGAGCCTGGAGCTCGGAGTAAAGTTGGCAGCTGTGCGGCTGTGTGTGATAAAGTGCAGCTCGCCGTAAATACACTCTGGGGCTCCCTGCACAGCTGGCGACCGTAGGTTACAGTTCTGAAAGATGGAGTGCAGGAAAGGGATAGTGGGAGGAAGAGACAGATGAGAGAAATGCAGAGCTTGCATCTACACATCATCTGTCTAAGGTGGAGAGGAGGATCAGGGCCAAATTTATGAGAACAAGGAAGATGAGGAGGAGGGTAAGAAAATGTTATTGTGTCAGTGTAAGAGAAGAAAAGAGCTCACTTATCTGACATCATGGGCATCTGCAGACAATTAAAGAGGTATTAGCATCAAAGTATGGAAGCAATTTGGGCACTATATATATATATATATATATATATATATATATATATATATATATATATATATATATATATATATATATATACAGTTTGTTGGTACATGAGAGTAAAGAAAAACACTGTTGGTCTTTTGTGCATGTTGTAATCTTACATTTTACTAAAACCCTGTTTATGAAATATGAGGCATAACAAACTCATACACTGGTAGATCAGATGTATTATCCATTACCTCAAGGAAGAAACAACAAAGATACTCAAACAAGCCCTGCCAATGTGCCAGGAAGACGAAATCACAGTGAATTTAACATTTTTAGTCTTTTAGGGTCATTATTGTGTCACCGGGTGAAACAGCCAAAGATTGTGACACTAAGCGTCGAGGCTAGCTATCCGCTGTCTCTGTGAGTTCTTCTCTTTCACTGAGTTAAACAAAACAATCAACAAACACTTTTAATAGTGTGCAGATATCTATTAATAATTTTTTTAATTAACTTTTTTCATCACTGACAGCTTCAGCAATGTAGAGCTTACCAAACCATTCACTACCAAAGAATTATGAGTTGATTTCGCTAAAACAATGACAAAGATTTCATTTTGGTAAAATATTTTATCCTCTACAGTGATGAATATCAGTATTCAGCCATAGTTTTAAAAAAAATATATCGTAAAATAATTTCTAATCTGTTGAAATATTTTTCTTCATCCATAAATAGTGTGAATAATGACAAAAGACATTTTTGATTTACTGAAATATAATGGAAATGTCACTATTATATAATGGTGGTGAATTCATTGCGGCTGAAAAAACTGTTTACATACAATAAAATATGTCATGGCGAGTTAAAATGCAAAGTTAAACTGACTGACATTTAAATGTACTAGGGCATGTAATACTTAATGAAATGTTACTCTGGCCTGCTCAATATTTATATACAATACATATTTCATCATAGATTACCCAAAGCAACCAATATGAGTGGACTGAAGTATTAGTTGAGATTATAAATCATTTATTTCCACTGTTGTTTTTGCTGATATCCTCCTGCTCCCGAAGGAAACATGGAGGCACAGCTGATAAAGTTATGCAGACATTTATTTTTCACTTCCAGTGATTTAGCGTGACTGTGCTTGTCACCATGATTTAGAGGAGGCTGCTGTCTGCATTCTGTTTATTGTGACCAAACAAGTGCAGCGCCTGCACACTTTCAACTTCAGTGTTATTGATTAAAGTTTTAAATGGTTGCCATATTACCCAGAGACTTCTGGGAGATTAATTTACGTCAATGTTCATATGTAATTCATTAGCCATTTAGACAGCTCAACCACAAGGACTCTGTCTTGAGAGAAAAGGCCATTTCTCACAGTGGAAGGCAAACTAGATGCAACTAACAGTAACATACAATATATTTCATGTTGTAAAGAGGATTCAGTGCAAGACTGAGGATGGTTATGTTTAAAGTTTGGAATTAAAGATTTGTAATTATCTTTGATGGGATAAAAGTTCTCCAGCATGAAGAAAACCATTCCTACATTAAAGTATAGATAAACTATTAAATATGCACAAATTAAAAGCTCCACTAATGATTTTTTTTTATATATTAACAAATGAACCAAATGACTATGTGTAATGTGAAAGGGGTCCCTAACAGTGACAAACCTACAAAGAATTATTACCCAACTTTACACCCTTTTAGCTCATTGTTTTGGTTTTATAGCACATTGACTGTATGGTACAGACCAGCCGCTCTCATTATCCTTGTTTCCAGCCATCAAACTCTGATAAACCCATTGTACACTCCCTTCCCAGCACCAAACAGCAGACAGACAAAGCTAGCAACTACCTGGTGAAGACAGTCAAACATCTAGCAGCTTAAGAGCCAGGTATACTGCAGTAAGTGGAGACCAAAACAGAGCTTCTGTGAAAAGAGAGTGAACATTGGACCTACATTTGTCAGATGGACACAACACAACTTCCAATAAATGATGATGTAAATAGGCAACTGTTTGCTAACATGAGGTTATAAGAAAGGTTCTGTTCCAGAAACCTCATTCAAAACATTATTGCAAATTACTACAAATCAATCCTTAGATTTTAACCTTACTAAACAACATGTTGTGTTGTTCAATCTAGATGTCTCGATACGGATGGTAATTTAAAATGTAAGTACCCACGCTAGCATGCTTGTAAATTTTAAGGAAGCTGGAGTTTTTTTGTATGCTAACAAATTAATCAGACGACCAGACGATACTCACAACTCTCCTGTTACTATAGCAAACATCACAACAACAGCATATCTTGGCAAACTAGAAAGTAAGCTGAATGTCTGCAAGTCATTTAACATTACCTGACACACAAATCATGGCTGGAATAGTGTTGTGTTTGTTTCTCATTTACAGAGCCAGGGCTGTGTACAAACACTGGAGTTTTTTTCAGCGCACATACTGAAATGACAGCTAGCGGAACGTGAGGAGATATCCACTGAATTTGACAAAAAGACATGTATTAGATTAGAATCGCATACCCCACCTTAAATATAATTCATTCAACTTGTTCATAACTCATGAATATTTTTTTCCACAACAAAAGAAGTGGTGAATGTGCTGTACGATGCAAAAGTTAAAGCCTCAGCTGGAGTGGTATTGCATGACTTGATTTCTTGAAAAATAATAAATTGCCATCTAGAGAAAAAATAGGAAATAAGAAATATGACTGTGAACATGAAAACTGAGCTGGCTGTGTATGAAGGCAAGTTGTGTCCTGAGGCTTTGGGTCAGCAGTCAATTAAATTATCACACTAAACTGAAAGACTTTTAAAATCCCCTTACTGAATAATGGTTGTCAGACACTCTGTATCCTCCATGATGTTCTGTAAAAAAGGTTGCAGCAATGGGATTAGGGCTTGATCCTCAGCTACCGCTGTGCCCAGTCTAAAATGACTATCCTCTTATCTCAAGGCAACAGAGCTACATTATGTTATGTACCGACTTCGTCAAGATAGAATGGATGTCATTGAAATTAATTTAATCTTCCTTAAATGAGCTTCTGACTATGAGCTCTCACAGTCAGAATTTATGTCCTCCAGAATTCAATTTCCTCCGTGGTGTGATATGCTTTTATCAGTTGGTAACTATTCTGTGGCCTCCATTAATGAGAGCTGTCACAGAGACCAGAAGCGGATAGTGTTTGATGGCGACCATCTTGTGACCACTGGAACTGTCGCCCATCTACCAGGGGAAAAAAAAAAGACTTGAGGGTTCCCAGACTTTACACAGCAGCTCTCACTAAGGCAACAGTAATTTCAGAATCAGATGCTGATCAATCTGGAATTACTTTAATCCAATTTAGTAGTCATTGGACCATTAGAGTGTATCAGTGTTTGATTCATGGTTGCTGAAATGAAAGAAAGGGCATCTGATGTTGGAAATGTTTTGAGTCACGACAGCAAGATAACGGCCTGGAAAGATGCCTTTAAACTCATTTCCAAACCAGTTCTTGCATAGAATTATAAAATAAATCAATTAACTGATAAAGCTCTATTGGATGTTAATGATTATCGCTTGTTTGACTTGTTGAAGTAATAGAGCCCATTATAAAGACTGTTATCAAAATGTGACTATAGTGGATTACGTTCATGTAAAATTCATAGCAACTGTCAGTTTACAGAAGTGATGAAATGATTAGATTAATCGAAAAAAATGAATAGACCTTAATACATTTAGCGTTTCAAGTACTGTAATTTATCAAGTCAAAAGACTACTAATCTGCAACCATGCCAGCAGCTCTATGCGGCTGTATTTATACACTGTGGTGCTTTGAGCTAAATGCTAACATCTGCATGCTAACATGCTCATAACGACAATGCTAACATGCTGATGTTCAGCAGGTTTAATGTTTACCATTGTCACCATCTTGGATTAGAGTGTTAGCATATTAACATTTGCCACTTAACAGAAAATACAGCTGAGGCTGATGGGAATGTCATTAGTTTTGCCAGTATTTGGACATAAAACCAAAGTACTGGACAAACTACAATTTTGACCTACTGATGGCGTTTGATGACAAGTGAAGGGATCATCAAAGTTATTACAATTTATGTTGAAGGGAACATGAATGTCTATACCAAATTTGAATATTTATACATTTTCTGTGTGTGTAGCATGGAGGGGGCTACACCTGCATTTCATTGTGCAATCCTGTATTGTATAATGACAATAAAGCTGAACCTTGAATGTCTGAACAGGATTTCATGGCAATCCATCTAATAGTTGTTAAGATATTTCAGTCTGGACCAAAGTGGTGGACTGACACTGTCATTGCAATCCCTAAAGCCATGCCAAAAAAAATGGCAAAAATTGGCTAGTTCCTGCCTCTCTAACGTGATTATTAGCATTAGATCTTCTCAGTTTCATATCAAAGCAAATTCAATCTATGTGATATTTTTCTGTTGTTTAGGCTAAATAATCAAACTGAAGATGTCACCTTGGTCGTTGGATCTTGATGGGTGTCTGTCATTATTTATTTTGTCATTATTTTACAGACAAACAACAAATTGATAATGAAAATAATCATTCACTGCATTCCCAGTTTATAGCACAATACAGAACCTTGAAAAGGTAGCTTTCCCAAACATTAAAAGCTGAAATGTTCAGGGAGAAAAATGTAAATATACCAAAACCCAAAAATAAGGGACTGACTTTTATCTGACAATTTGATAACAGAGACAGTTATGTATTTTGAAGCCATATAAGCTTTGCCATAGGTTCCTTTCACTAGAAAAAAATCCAAATGTCACTTCGTACCTGAGATGTTAGGTGCCCACCCAGCTGTCTGGTCCCCATTATTACTTTCATCTCGTCTCAGCTCCTGATGCTTAATAAGCAAGTACCGGAGGGTTCTGCCTCCATCTCTAAACTCTGATTTGATGTGGCAAGGAGACAGAAAACAGGGAAGTGGGGGGACAGAAATAAAAGAACAAGGGATCAAAATAACTGTGCCTGGCTGGCTGAGTGGAGTGGGGCCCATCAACACCAATAACCGTTAGCTGCGAACACGTGTGTCACAGCGAGACAAGTGTCATATCACTCAGCCCACTGCTTCATTTGACTGGAACACATCAATCACTCAGGAAAATCCACACAGACGTGCTGAGATAGGCCTCACCTCTGGCTCCCTCATTACGTTGCGTCAGTGTTAGTGAAACCTCGGCCTGTCAGGAATTCACTGCCGTCTTTCTCTAAAAGAGCCTCTCTTGTCCAGTTGTTTCTATCAAACACGGGGTGAGAACAGCAGGGTGAGATGCAACAGCGCATGGGAATCTTACAGCTATATGTCAATGTGTTAGGTGTTTTAGCTGACCCCTGCTACTAACCGAAACACAAAGCATCTGCATGGCTGCACACATCTGTGCCCATGAGCTGGAGGCAAATCCTCAGTGCAAATTACTCATGACAAAGACGTGCTCACCAGTATGACATTTTAAAGCTTTATGGCTGCAACAAATGATTGTTGTCATTATTGATTACGCTATCGACTATTTTTATTTATAAAAATGCCCATAACAAGTTCCCAGAGCCAAAGGTGATGTCTTCAAATAGCTTGTTTTTTTCAACCAACAATACACACTCCAAAGATATACAATTTACAACAAATAAAAGCAAAGCTAGAACCAGTGAATGTTTGGCGCTTTTAATTAATGACTTAAACAATCATTGAATTCATTCATTAAATTAACAAAATAGTTCATTTATTCTTTAGGACCAATGCCCACTTGTGTTGTTCAACAGTAAAAACAATCTGTGTCCCTGGCCAGATGTTAAAAAGCACCTTAAAAATCAGATAATCAAATGTCGTCCAATAATTTTCAGTCGACTGACTAATTAATTGACTAACAAGCTCACTTTTCTGCACCGGTTGTCACACGTCCACGCCTATTGACATCCAAAATAATCATTAATCTCACATCTATGACACTGCAGCCCTTTCATAATAAAACTCGTTATTCTAACTCAAAATCTCTATGTACAGAGTGAAAATGAGAAAGTGTCCCTCGGCGGCAAGCTTTAACGAAGGATTAAAGGCTTATTAACAAAGGCCTCCCTTGAAAGCCCGGCTCTCTCCCTGGCCACCGCCATGCTGAGCCCAGCTGTGTATACATGTCCGACAGGTAGAATAATAACGGTTATACATCACTGCACCTGAGAGCCCAATCATCTAAATCTTCCCCTGCCACTGCCTCCCAGACTCCATTACTTTATTGACACGCAATCTTAAGAAGGAGAGAAATATTGCACATGTAAGGTCACTTGGTTATGAAGACATATTATCATATTATCTGCATGAGGGTTGTAGGGCTCAGGACTGACAAAGCTAATTATAATTGGACATGATACAGAGCTCAGAGCATATTACGTGCTTGGCTGCATGACAAAGTCGCAGCTGAGATATGAGGGGAGAGAGGAGAGGAACATGAGCTGAAACTCAATGAAAAGAGGGTGAAGCTGTACAATAACAGCAGCGAGCTCTCTGATGATAATTTATGGATACATCCACTATAAGCACCAGGACAAACCTGTTCCTGCTTGTTCACGAGGCACGAGATTGGAATGAGCCAGTTGTTTAAATACAAATTTCTTATGCACGCTGACTTGAAACAGCTCTAATGCCCAAATGTCACATTTTGTTAGTGACAACAAAAGTGTCCCCGTGGCTTCTTATCTCCACTCCCAAGGTTATTTCAGTATCGCCAGACACAAACAACTGTTTCTGTTTTTCTTCTTAAATGACTAAATCCTTATGCTGTCTCCTTCAAAAGCAGCCATTTACCTCCAAACAGTGATGCATTATTTTTTAAAGCTGGCTCTCTCAAACTTGAATCAGTCATTGAAAAATCAAATCAACCTCACAGAATAACGAGCAAAAACTAACTAAGTCAAGTGATACTGTACATCTGTTCTCTTCTAGTTCCCGTCCTGCAGCTTTATAATCTCATCACAAGGGTCGTGATCAGTGCTACGTCGTGTAGCTGCGATTTGTGAGCAGACCCAGAGGTCAGATATTAACTTTAGTTTAATAGTGTCAGACACAAAGATGGTCTTTCCCCCAACTCATTTGTAGTGATTCATCACTTCAGAGGTCTATTAATATAATATGCATTCACTTATTAACATGAATATGACTATTTTTATAACTAGTCTCAACTCTATTACTGTAGTACAGCACTATTTAACTTCCCACTTCTTAAATAGCTGTCATCTGTGCACTAATGGAAATGTACTGAAATGGAAAAAATTATGATAATTTCACAGAGCTGACTTTAAGGTTAATTTCAGGAGTTAAATCTGCATAATGTATGATGTGCAGTTGGTAGGCTGTAACCTCCGTGGCTCAGTTGGGTATCCTCTCTCAGTGAAATGTCAAATAAGATACACCTTGAAAAAAGTGTTTATTTCCTCCTTACCCATACTGGTATCTAGACATATGAAGCCTTACACGACTAATGTCAGTGAATTTGAAGATTTAATTTGAGCATCATTCCCTTTACTCTCTTTGGACAGTTTCCACAGTTATGTATTTATTGGTAGAACATAATTCCTTATGAAAACTGTTGACAGGGAGGTTTGTGAATTATCCAGAATATGGCATTATGGCATTATTTCTGGAAAAAGACAGAGTTGTTGACATTTTCAATGCTTTGAGCGACACAAAAAGTCCTCCAAATTAAATGATAAAATATGTAATTTGTCAATGACCAGAAAAACAACACATAGAAGCATTTTCTGATCCGATGCCTCTATCGGCTGGACGATGTCATTTGTCTGTGCCTTCCAAAAGCGTTACAAATCACTGCTGAAAAATAAATCAGTTTTATGATGTGACATGTGATGTGGTTAAGGTTATGAAATGATCGTGGTCATGCTTTAAAAAGAAACAACACTGATTATCAGTTGGAAATGGGAAACAAACTGCAGTCTGCTGTGTTTAAAATCTGATGTTTTGTTGATCCAACGTCTCCTGACTTCCTCCATTGCTCCTGTCACAATTACTATGAGCACTAGAGGGCTTGTCACTTCAACGTAAACATATGTCATTTTGGGAAACTCGCTGAAACGACTGATGCTGACGTTTTTCTTGGGAGTACAGTCTCCAAAAAATGCCAGTCACTCTATTGTATTTGGGTGGCAGCAGAAGTCCAAGCAGCTGAGATCTCAAAAACCTGTGCAAATAAAACCAAAGCTCTCAGAATGGCTAAATACCCCTAGCCATAACCATTTTTAAAAATGTGTTTGTTATTTGGGTGAACGGACCTTTTAAAGTAACAAAGAAACCATATCATTTTGTCTCTGTTGTAAAGAAAGCAGCTCTATTATCTTGACGGAAAGCAAGGGGACTGTAAACTCCTACGCAGAGTGCTGGTGAAGACGCTGTGAAACATCAACTGAAGTTTTTGGATTTAGCTTAATTAGTACAAAGTATCTGGATAACACGCAGTGCATTCAAATCTAATCCAGTGCATATGTTTCTTCATAAAAAATATAAAATGTCTAGAGCACTGTTGTGGACTGATTTTTAAAACATTCTTTCTGTCTCTCTCTCTGCAAAAGATACTGAAAACATCTGGAAGTAAATCTGCCAATACATCTCCCTGATAAATGATGGTGCTTCAGAAATCCAAGGAAAATAATGAGTGGTGCAACATCTTGGCACAACTAAAAACATACTTGAAATACAAGACTAAATCTCAGATGCTGAGCTTTGAGACCACAAATCACAAAGGCTCAGTGTATTAGGAATTTATTTCAAAGCACATCATGTCACACACACATTTGCAACTGTATGTCTTTCCAGATACTGGCGAGTGATGCTGGAAGTCTGGTAATGCTCATAGGTTGACAAGAGTACACTGCAACATCACATCTTGAATTTGCATGCTCCTGTGCCCAGTATCTTGTTATCAAATGGGACATTTGTTTCTGTGCAAGTTGTTTTCCCCCCTCATTGAGTACACTTGGAGTGAAAGCAAATTAAGCTGTAGATCATTTTCCTGACTGGAGATTGCTCAATATGTCTGAAATTAATCAAGAGTAAGCAGGTAATAGCAATCTGCCTTTAAATTACTGAACGTTTCAGCCATGCTATTTAAGCATCGCGATTTTGCTTTGAACAATTAAATTTAATTAACAACTATTAAGCCTGGTGTTTCTGTTTGGAAACTCCCCCGCCGGCCGTCCAACTTTGTCATCTGGTTTCAGAAACTCGCCATGACAGGCCATTTTTCATGATTTCTCTTACATTGGAAAAACACCAGTATTTTAATTAAGAGGCCTGAATGTCCAGATGCTTACCTATTTTTTTTTTCAAATGATTACTGATGGGAAAGCCATGAGTAAAGCAGCCAAACATCGATGAAGGCAAGAAGGTTGTAAAGTGAGAATTCTCTTGTGTGTGGTGACATTTAAGGCTGTTTGAAGCTGTGACAACGCAGTTTGTGCCATTATGGGCTCCGTGCTTCTCTAACAGCACACAGTTATCTTGATACTGCTAAAATACTTGAGTCCCTTAAAACCTATTAAATAAGATGCTCTCTTTAGACTGTCTATTAAGGGAAAGTAGTGCATGCATAGCACTAGATTAGCATAAAATAAATCATGTGTTTTGAACAAAATGTGGCGAGGACAGGGTCAGATGAGGGTCAGGAAGCAGATGTGTACCTGTCTTAGTTTGTGCTGCTATGTGAGGACAATCCAACAGGTGGCATGAGACTCCTGCCCTGCTCCTTCATTTCTTTCTTCAACAGAAAAGGAGACACAGCTGCAGGGGACTAAAGCCACCTTTGTTGTGTTGTTATTTTTCGTAATTGGCTACTAGACAGGAACTGAGCCTAATTTCCGCATTTTGGTGTTGATAATGTGAGAGGAGCCACATTATGTTTTCTAATCTAAGAAAATAAATGTAACATATTACTACAGTTAGTGTAGTGTCTTCTTTAGTAAGTATGTTAATTAAAAAAATATTTATTCCTTCACAATGTTTTCGTCTTCTTTGTTTGTTCACATTAGCAAAATGAATATTAACAATATTAGCCTCTCAAGAATGTCAACAATTTTCTGCCTACTTATTTCAATATCCTCTTTGCACAAGGATTTCATTTCCTTAGGTACGCTGTTAAAAGGCAGCTCCAGCCTGCCCTGACTAATTTCCTCTCAGCCTCACAGATCACAGGCCTTTCCCACCCAGTGCTCCCTTTGCTCCCACAAAGACCCTCGTAATCCTGCTGCTTGTCCACAATTAATCTTCCCAGTTGCCATATTATTAACACAACCACCCACGGGCAGAGGATGCAAATGTAAAGCCAGGAACAGGCCTCTCTGTGTGAACACCCCCCCACTCGGCCCACAGCAGAGAGGCAAAAGTGTCAATCACTCCAGGGGTTTAAACCGCTGCCCACTATCAGCATCAAGGGCTTTTCAAGACACCCCCCTCCCATCTGCTGATCAAACAAAATGACCCCTCCCACCACAAACCCATAGTTGAGTTCCCTCTCAAGTTTGTTCTCCATCTACCTTTCCCTGTCTGTCTGTCTGTCTGTCTTTCTATCTTTCTGTCTGTTTCTTTCTCTCTAATCTTTCCTGAGTTCTCCCTCAGCGTCTCATCACTCTAATTAGGCGAAGGAACTATTCATGGTGGAAAATACTGAGGAGAAGAAACCTGAAACTAGCCCTTTATTTTTGTTACAACCTCAGCGGGCTCATAACAAAATTGAAATATAATATCTTATTTGACTATTGATTGGGCTTGGGTGCTGAGAAATTGTTTTTCGTTATTTTCTGACATTTTATAGACTAAATTATTAATGGATCAAATGAAAAAGTAATCAACAGATTAATGAATAATAGTCAGTTGTAGCCTTAGTATTTCCTTTTTGTATGGTGAATGGCTTAGCTCTTTGCATGGGGTATCTAAAATCAGAAGCAGATGGAAAACCAAACCACTATACCTGGAAACTGCTCAGCAAGATCGAATTAATACCCACCTATATGAAAAAGATGAGAAATCTAAGTCAGGGCGTTATATCAAAGTGAAAAGGCTAACGTGTTTCAGCTGATGTGTCAAAACAAGCTGCTTTTCATAAGGCATGCTGTGACGCTTTGAATTTATCTTATGTCTTATAATAAAAAGCCAGTAGTTGCTTTGTTCATAAAGGAGAATTATGTAAACATAGAAAAACCAGAAACACTATTGCACTTTTGTTTGTCTTGTTGTGTTAAACACATGTGATTACTGTAGCTATCTACTGGGGTGAGCTCTACCAGTCAAGTCTTAGCCGTTAGCATATACTCTACAAATCCTAGTCTTGATCAAAGCTGCTGCTGTGAGAATAGCTTGGCACCACTTTAAAAGAATATGAAATAATGTCCCAATCCAGCAATTCTGAAAGACCAGAGGAGAGAAAGGGAGAGCCTAAGAGCTGAATGTGTGGAGGCTTTTTGAGAAGTTGGTCACTCTATTGCCTTCAGTGTCACTTGACATGAAAGTAATGCCAATTCTATGGAGATCCAAGCTGTTCCACAGTGGTTGAAATGCTATTGTGTGTCAGACAAAGGACATGGTTTCATAGCACCCCCTTGTTTGCATGCATGACCAGCACTTTCAAATAAGGCCTTTAAATCTCAGGCTCCACTCAGCACAGAAGGCAGCAGGCAGCTTTGTTAGTGGGGAGAAATTACTGGGGATGTCCAAACTGAAAACTAGGCGTTCACATCTCCAAACAAGAGCTTTTATTATGCTGAGGTCTACAACAAAGCCCCGCTGTGAAGACAGCCCCGCTGAGCTGAGGCATGTTGTTTACCAAAGTATCATACTGAAAGATACAAGATTGTCTTCTGCTGCTGTCGTCCCTTTGGAGATTAAGCAGTGAATCATCACAGATTGAAGTTTTAGTTAAGCAAACATTTCTCAGTGGCAGAGCAGCACTCTCTGCTGAGTTAAACCTGTTTCCTTTGGCTCCACTGAGGAGCCAAAAGAAACAGGTTTTTATATTGGAGATAAACTAACTGGCAAACCTGAAAAAACATCTCAACTCACTAATTTTGTTTTTCTGACTGTGTAAAGTAGAATATTTCAAGGTTGTTAGCGCGCTTCTAAAAATTCTGTAACATGCTCTAATTTGTTCATCTTTTAATTTCTACTCCCAATCAATATTTTTATATTAACAATGAACCGCATACTTAAAGGCTTCACTCATAGTGATGAACCCGCAGAGTTATCTATGGAGCTTTAGAGCAACTTTCAGCTCATTGTTTTGGTTTTCTGGCCTGCAGCTTCACTGTTTTGGTTCACTCTCACTGCTCTCATAGTGTCGTTTTCGGTCACAGCAGGAGCTGTTTTTCATTAAAAAAAACGCCTGTACGCTACCTGGCCAGCACCAAACAGCAGGCAGACAAAGTTTGCGACAAGCTGGTGAACATAGTGGAGCATTTAGCAGATAAAGAGCCAGATATTTGTCTTAGGAGCTGGAGGAGATCAAAAACAGGGTTTAAAGGAGAGTGAATATTGGACTTACATTCGTTAGGTGGCCAGAAACACAACTCCAAATGAATGATAGTGTTGCTCTGTGTCTGCTGAATGTGTAAACAGCTCGTTTCTGCTGCTTATAAAGTAATGTTTTGATGAGCGGGTGCATGCACATGCACATGCATGCAGGTGACACAATACACATTTCTGCCAACGGTTTAAAGCTATTCCTGCCAACGAACAATTGGTGGCGGTAATGCACCAAAGAAACACAGTAATGCACTAGCGAAGAAAAAGACTGCTAGCTAGCAAACATGGATGTAAAAAACATGTTTTTTTTTCTTCGAGGACGGAAATGTGTTCAACAAATTTGTTGGGCCTTAAGGATACACGTGTTTTAGAGAGACACTTGATTTACACAGAAATTGTGTTTGTTCACAAGACAACTCCACGTGGACTGTTCTTGAAGTAAGAAATAATGAAACCACTGTAACACCTTCACTTTTAAGTGTGTCATCTTACTGTCTTGTTTTTATCTTGCTTCCTTCATGTCATAATAAAAAGATGTATTTTTCTCACTTCTCATGCACAGAGCACATCTTCGCATTTCACAGAAATTCAGGAGGTCAGGCTCAACTCGCTGTTAGTGATCAAAATTATTATCAGAGAGACTGAAGAAACCATTTTTCTGCAGAAAGAGAAATTCTCACAGTGATATATCAAGGCTTGGATTTGGGAAAAGATTGTCTGTCAGTAAATTATGTGATACTGTTTCAAACTTGAAGGGGCTCCTGGGAGCAGGAAAAGACAATGTGAATAACAAACTGTATCTGATGACCTGAACCACAAACTATGATTCTGAGGTACAAACAATAAAGATGAGTGAAACACTATCAACATGCTTTGTTTAAACATGTACTGTAGTAGATGTTGTTTCAGTAGCCATCTGTATAGATGCTAAGATAAGAACCAAACCTGTTAATGCTGGCCCATAAGCTGGTAGTAGAGGCACTGCTAGAACAGCTCTCACTAAATATGTACGTTTGGCATGTCCCAGGGCCCCTGTCCAGCTGTGGGCCCTATGAATCATCCCTCCCAACAGTCCCCCTAATTGTTAATGTCACTTAAGAATCCAAAGATCAGCAGCAGACAGGCATGTTTTCTGCAATAAAGCTATGTACGCTACCAAACAACAGACAGACAAAGTTAGCAGCTAGCTGCATAGAGAAGACAGTCGAACATTTAGCAGCTGAAAATATATATAAATCAAACCAGAGCTAAAAAGGAGTAAATAGTGAACTTACATTCACCAGGTGGACAGAAACGTGACTCAAAATGAATGATAGTGTTGCCCAGTCAGCTAGACCATAAATAAGCAACTATTTGCTAACATGCTAATAACTACTTTAAAAGGTCTGTGTGAAATTAGCTCAATGTTTCTGTTAGTTTTTCTGCCCCCTAATGGTCAAAATTGAGCAATAAGAAATCGCGCCACCTTGCCAAGAACTCGCCAACTCATTGGTGTTCAAAACACATATCAAATGGTTACATGGGGCAATAAACAATTTACTCAAGGTCCCTTTAACATGTTTACATCTGATGCTTGGACTAATTTTCTGAAACCAAATTGGCACTGGCAAGGCTGAGTAGCTTTATTCTTGACTCACATTTAGGCCTCGGTCAAACAAGAGGACACTGGTTTGATTCTACACGGTCCCTTCAGGCAAACTCCTGGTGCCTTGCCACGCTCGGACATCTCTTCCAGAGACATGTGGCTGAGGACATAGCGAGCTGTCTGACAAAACACAAAGAACAAGCACTTCTCCAGCTGCCCGATTCCCATGTGAGAGCGATGAGAACACACGGAGGGTTAGTCAGAGCTTGCCGGAGACGAGAAGCATGGAGGTAGGCCAAGCAGACGTCAAGTGTGGCTTTACAAGAAGCCTTACACACAGCAGGGGCCCTTTTTTAGCATTGTATTAAGGTTCCTGTAAATATATATGTCAACTAGCAGGTAGCAAGTGAGTAATCTGGAAGGTAGAAAAAATACAGAACTGAGGACTATGGCAAACACAAAGCTTGAGGTGAGGTGATGTACACAGCTATTATTTACTTTACAGGATGACTGTGGGGATTTCAATGGTCTGATGAAAGCAAAAACTCTGTACAATGCTGAACCAGCAACGGCTGAAAGGGAATCAAATATTTACTTTTCTGTAGGGGACTTTTGCAGATAAAACAAGTTGCACAAATTTTATTCTTGCTCCCTGAACAGAAAACAAAACAATAGTACGAAACAAAAATGCTCAGGAGGTTGAGAGGTCGTCTAGTCTCTAGTGGTCTAATCGGAATCCTGGTTCGATCCCCGGCTCCTCCAGAGAGAGTGTCGAAGTGTTCTTGAGCAAGACACTGAACCCCTAACCGCGCCTGATGAGCAGGTTGCCACCTTGCATGCCATCAGTGTATGACTGTGTGTGTGAATGGGTGAACGTTAGCATGTGTTGTAAAGCGCTTTGAGTGGTCAGTAGACTAGAAAAGCACTATATAAATGCAGTCCATTTACCATTTAAACATTATTATATTAAGTTGGCCTTAAAAGAGCCTGACATCACTTTTCAAATGTCAGCTAGTAAAATCAAATTAAGCTGCTTTGTCAGACCTCCCTCTATGATCCGCCAACATGTATGTCTCACATCACCTGAAAAATCATGAGCAACACAATTTAATTACAACTTTTAAAAGAAGTGTAAACATCACTCTCTTTCATCCCTTTATGTATGTGGACAAGAAGACAATGTGTTAAGAGGAAATAAATCTGCCTTGACAGCCACATCAAAGGGTGCAGTGAGGGGCTTACTGCTACTTAAGGCACAGGAATGCTGTTGCTAAGCATCAGTCGAAACCCTATCAACCCTTTAAGGACTTTACTATTTTTGAGAGGGGGGCTGAGCAGGTTACTAGCGGCCAGACACTCCACTGTGACAACACCCTGAGAATTCATAAATCCTTAAAAACAACAAATTTAGATATATATCGGAAACAAGATTGATTTTAACCCAATGCGGACTCAAATCATTCAGGTATTTTTGGGCTAGTTTTTAACCACCTAACAGGGTATTTTAGATCTCTGAATCTTTACTCATAAATAAGTTACTATTTGCTGACTATGAACTTCCTCTGCCCTTTTAGGGAGGACATGCTTGTTGATGAATTAGGACACGCTCCACTGCATAAAGGCTATGAGTCATTGCTAGCCGCCACCTCTCTGTGAATAAATTCAATTCCCTCATCTTGCCCGGGTGAGGTGCTAAATCACTGGCAGCGTTTGGGAGCAGCGGGGTGTCATTGGATGGCTTGGTAGCCAGCCTGTTATAATTCTGTCCATCAACCTAATTCATTCTTTCAGCAGCTGCAGATTTCTACTGTAAATTAGAGAAGTGACACGTTTGAGTTTAGTTCAAAGGAGAAAGCTTTCAAGTCAGACTTTGGCAAATGATCTAGAGTAGCATGTTGACGTAAATGTAAATGTCGGGGCAAAGGAACAAACTTAAGCACCACAAGTCCCGCTTGTAGGAAATAGAAGCGATAGGTGACCTCTCACTAACTTGTAATCCACAGAGTATTAGTCATAACAACAGTGGATAAATCCCTTTCAGAGAGTTGAGCCGTCTAAGCATGGCATGGGGCTGCCTGGCCAACAAATCTCCTTTTTTTTATCTCATCGTTAAGATGAAAGAGAAATGGTGATGCGGATTACAGAGAACAATCATGCATTATTAGCAATAAAAAAAGAAAAATACAGAATCAGCTTTGTGAGAGGCCATTCATTGCCAATTACTCCCCGTTTCTGACAGCCAGGAAAAATGACCCACCATCGTCTGAGACAGATTCCATCAGTGTTCACAAACAGCTACAACGCTGTGTAACTTGTTCACAAAACACAATAAATTTAGAGCAATTTGTCTTGTTGACTTTGATGCTGCAACCTGTCAACATCACAGTAACTTAAGTTTTTTGGTGTTGAGTTGTATTTTCTTTTTCATTTCTGCTGTTTTCCCAGTATTTGGTCATAAACCAAAATATTGGACGAATCAAAATTTTAACTGGCTGGTGGCCTTAGATGTAAAGTCAGAGGATCATAGTTATCACAATTCACCCTGAAGGAAACGTGAATGACTGTACCAAAATTTCATGGCAATCCATCCAATAATTGTAGACACATTTCACCCAAAACCACAAATGTCAAGCTCATGCTGTGGAAAGTCAGGGGATCAACAAAGTCATTAGGATTCATCCTCAGGGGACCATGAATGTCTGTACAAAATTTCAAGGTAATCCATCCGTTAGTTGTAGAGATTTTTCAGTCTGGACCAAAGGGGTGGACTAACTGACAGGCCGACATTGCCATCCATAGAGGACTGCACTGCTAGCATGGCTAAAAATGCCAAACATTCTCTGATTCCCACCTCTCAAATGTCAGGATTTAGTTTAAATAATTGTATGTTGGTTAGTCAAAACAATTCATTTGAAGACATCACCTTGGGCTCTGGGAACCTAAACAGATAAAAGCATTTAAATAATGAAGCTATTGCATTTTCAGTACTTCTGATCTTTGCTTATTTACGGATTCAACTGACTCACTCACACTGTGGCATTCAGTGGGTGGACGCTTCCCCCTTTATTGTAATCAGCTTTCATTCCAGCCCTTTTGATCCCTTGCTTTCTTTTGTGCGACACACCTCATCACCTTTATTTTCTGCCATAATTGCATGGGAAAGATCTCCCCTTTGATACTGTCTGCATGCCAAATCACTATCGGGGAAAGAGTGCCATGTGCGCTGTCTACCGGGAGAATAAAAGAGCTCATACACCTGTGGAAGACAAACAAGGTTTTCAGCGATATGACATATCTATCATCCCGGCGCAGGATATGAACTGTTCTGTCATCTTAATGGTGAAGGGGGCTTTGCATAGTGGAACAGTAGGTGCTGAGAGACATGTGTTGCACATGGTGAACTGTCTGGCAGCTGGCATTCCCAGGTCTGCAACCCCCCCAAACCCCTTCCAGGCCCCTGTCTCATCTCCTGGCTCTAATCTGCAGACACAGTTCTCTCCTGCAGGCTCATCACCGGGCTGCTGAGTGGAGCTGAACAGGATCCTCTGCTCCCCCTCAGGCCGTCTCATCCCCTTTACCACCACTACAACGTCAACACCCACCCTCCACCCCATCACAAGTGTCAAGTGAGGTTGTCTACTGTCTCCTGCTAACACAGCTGCAAACTATTTTACAGGGGAATTAAGAAATCTTAGACTTTAATCAGCTTCTAAGGAAATACATAAACAAAAAGGGAACAACAGGGATACAGACAGATATCCAACAGAACTATATATAACGAACAGGGAGTATGTCATAGCGGGGGGAAAATATGTTTTGTCGTTAGAGCTCTAGAGCACAAGTCTTATGACACTGATTGTTTGCTAACTGCAGATAAAAATACAAGTAAATTAGGGTTTTACCTATCAGGTAATCTCAGCATCTCTCAAAGTAATTACTGAATAGTTGGTATTGATCAATAACCTGTAACTTTATTAGTGTTTTTTGCTTTGGGGCATTATAATTGTGTGTTTTGCACATTTAATTTCTTGTCCATCTCACTATGAAATCAGCGTTTGTAATTTTGCATATCAATCTTGTTGAATTATGCCAAAAGGCTTAAATAATTCTATTCAGACTTGTTGCTTACCAAGAACAAATTCAATAAATGAATTGAATTTTGAACTGAACCAAATTTAAAAATATTTAAAAAAAGAATGCCTGCATTGCAGCTCTTCACACAGAAAGGCAGCCGCTGCCTAACAACATAGCAGCGAGATAAGCAGGGTGGATTCTACTGAGAGAATCTGTTATCAGGGATGGTGCTATGCACTGACATTAAGGATAATCATATCTATCAGCACACTGCCAAACATCCCCAAGTGAGCCTGGTCGAGAACAAAGCGTGCATCGTCTCTCGAAGCTAAGGTTACAGGCGGATGATGATGTACTTGTCACTGGGGTGCAAATGATCCACTGCCCAGCCAGCTTCGAATGCAACGAACAGAATCCACACGAAGATATAGATATCAGCTGAACAGTTTAGATATCTGCTCATTGCTCTGCTTGATAGCTACAGCTGGCTTGCTTGTTACTAAACCAGGAAACTGTATGAACACTCCAGTAGCATATAATGAGCTGTCTTAGATAAAATGCAAAGAGTGTTGGAGGAAAAAATGGAAGCTGGATAATGCAGTAACCATCGCCTTGCTCTCGTATTACAAGAGATGTCTCTGTTATTCACACTCACCTTAGAATGAGGGAGGACAGAACATTCACTTACACAAAGCGAAATGTATTTTGCAAAAGGTGTATGAAAGTAGAAACATAGAGTGTTGTGAAGGAAATAGTAAGGTGTCTATGGTGAAACTACATACAATGCTAAGGATTATCTGTTTTTTTAGACCTATTATACCAATAAGATCATAGGCCAGCTATTATACCTGCACTCTGAGTATCTCATTACTGACGGGGCACAAAAACCAAAGCAAAACAAAAGAATTTGGATGAGGATGAGTAGCGTGTTTTGGCAGCCGTGTCAATTGCTGCAAGTAAGTGCATATCCCACATTTTGTTCAAGGCCACGAGAAAACCAAAACAAAAAGAGTTGGCAGAACAATTTAAATCTGACAAAGTAGTTGAGGATGAGTCAGTGAATGAATCACTCTCAATATCACAGACCAAAGCACAGCATTTGGAGAGAAATACACCCTTAGCAGGGAAGTCCTCCATTGGCAGTGATAAATTGCCTTTCTCTGCAGTGTCTTCCATATGGTTTGCATCAATATCCCATTCATTATGATGTATTGACTCCCATCACAGGTATTGCTTATGTATTTAGGACATTTCCAGGTGATTTAAATAGTTTAGAAAATATATATCCAAAGGCTGTACAGTATATACATTATGTAAACATCTGCATATTTATCATGTGCTTGGAAATATAGATTTTAACTGTAAAAATGAACTGGGCAACACTTGAGTTTTTCAGGATTTGAATGTTATTAAAACTGCATTAGTCATTTTTGACCACCAAGTGGCAGTAATGTGCCAAAACAAACAGACACACAGCCTTGAGATACCATGAGCTTATAATGTTTTTACAGCTACGTGTTAGCAAATGATTTTCTACTTACATGTTCAGCAGACATGAGAGCAAAATTATCATCCTACTTGAGTTATATTTCTGTCTGACGAATTTCACAATTCACTGTCCTTTTAGCTTCAGTTTGGTCTCCACCAACTCTAAAGAAAAATATCTAGCTCTTTAGCTTTTAGATGATCGAGATAATTTTTAGATGATTGAGGGGTTGAAGGGAGCCTTTTTAAGTTTTGTTTTGTACGTATTTTCTATTTCATTGATTGTGTTTTAGGTGCTCCATCTATCAGTGGCCTGTTATTAGGGGATCCAAAATACCAATATTGTAAGGAGCTGGAATCGGGACACGGTTAGCTTAACTTAGCATAAAAACCGGAGGTAGGGGGAAACAGCTAGCCTGGCTCTATATGGATAAAACAAACAAGACACATCATGGAAAAAAGGCAGCTTTAGAGTTGTTGATTGTGGCATTTTTTTAAAGATAGAGCTAGGCTAGCTGTATACCTCTACTTCCTGTCTCTCCTGATTTAATGTACTGCATGAAAAGTAACCAGTCAAACAACTGACATGACCCTGTATAAACATACTTGTGTTTCATGTCTTTTTCACCTGCCACTTAGAGCCAGACACACAACCAGAACAACCTTACAGGGTCACCACAAAAAACACACACACACATACACACAGTCAAGGTGTGGGCAGACAGAATGGGTGTGGAGAGCTCAGAGCCAGACAAGGCAGCTCGTCTTGCTCGCAGAGAGAAATAACTATCAGTAGGATCACTTCACATGCTGGAGTCTAAACAAGTCTCTGTTTTCATTTCCATAAAGCCGCACTCTGTCTTTTGTTCTGACGGAGATAAGATGTATAAATTATGAGCAGCTGACAAAGTATACTGGGACGCCTCAGGCAGCTCATCAGTCATGCTCGGCCTGTCAGCAGGTAACTGATGGGGGCCCTACAGGCACAAAGCTCCCTTTTAAGCAAAGGAGGGGGAGGCAGAGGAATTAAAGCTGTTGTTGGAGTCCCGAGCACAACAGCTGACTCATATTTAACAGTCTCTTTAAAGGAGTGAGGCAGACGCCAAAAGCTTCAAGCTTCAGAGTATGTTTTGTGACTCTCTCCTCAGGAATGTATGTCTTGCTGTTGTGCTCTGTCAGCATTATACAATGGCCGTCAAGCAGGAGGTAGGCACGCAGAGAAAGTCATCTTGAGAGACAACCCAAAAAGAGCCAGAGAGGGGTCTCTGCTAAGAAAGCTATATGACTGTGATAATCTTCAGCTTAATCAAAACTACCAAATACATATAATCCTCTGTATGTATCTCCAGAGAACTCCTTGACATTATACCCCCTTTCGATAATGGATCATTCAGTTTCATTACAGTACTAAAGCCCAACCTGTAAAAGAAGAGGATCTGATTTACTGGAGCCTTTATGCACTGTGTGTATTTGGGAAATAATCGTAATGAGACGGTGCACTGGGGTAAAGATGACAGGTAAGAATTGATGTCTCTTCCTGCAGCCATGTGGGTGGGAATGAGTTGGCTTTATTACAGTCGGCACTGCAGCTCTTATCTCCCCCGGTCACTGTCGCTTTCTGTCTTGTGGACTAACTAATCTAACTAGGTGGATGTGCAGAACATAGCGTGAGAGAGAAAGTCAACTTTCCGTCCAGCACTAGCCGTGGTATAACAATGAAGGTGCTGGTCTGTGCCCAGTGTGAGGTCAATTAGAGCTGCTGTGCCATGTTTTTCTGCATTTCCGTGTGTGTAGGTATCAAGTGCTAAAAGACTAAATATTAAAAAGGGTAGTTTTTCTATGAAATTTTATTAAGTTCAAGAATAGATAATATTTCTATGAAAATGAGATTGAAAAAACAGCTATAGGACATAAAGCTCTTTTGCAATAAAAAGAGCAGTGAGTTCGGCTGGTTTATGTCCCCTCATCATATTTCTGCAAACCAATCTCCATGTCTGTCTGACGTCTGGAAGGACATAAAGTATCACACCTTCATTTGGGTCAAACAGGTACTTTACTGTATCAAATGATTGGGAGTATAAAATTCTCTGAATAGAGTCTTGACACCAGAAAAGGAAAGACACCACTGCCGCTCAAGAGATGTAAAATAATACAGCTTATCTCTGGTGCCCAGGAGGAAGAGATGTGTCCACCGTTGCCAAATAATGGCAAATTCCCATATGAGTCATTCAACATGACTGTTAAAGCTTGAAAACATCTTTGGTTTTGCTCAGAGCTAAAATAAAAATACCCAAATATTTATGAGAAGTCCTGGTTGTTTCAATGAAAAACCAGTCCAGGAATGTGCAATTTGCCCAAATTAATGCAATCAAATCTGCTATCTTTGCGAGATCTTGCAATTGTTTGAAATCAAAGTGGGGCTTGCTGATTTCATCAATCTCCTCGGTTGTCCGTTTAACATTAATCCAATTTAGAACCACTTTTACGAGCCAAAGTCAAACATTGATCTCTGCAAACAAATTTCCTTGTATATACAGTCATGCAGTTTCCCAAGAGCTTGTCTTCTTAGGCAGCACTTAACCCCAGGCTCTGTACAGTATTACAGTATCACAAGTTAACAAAATGGTTTATGGAGTTTGCTGTCCGTGCTACAGAGCATGGAAGGAAATACTAAGGTTAACTTATAGACTCAAATCAGGGAAAGTTAGAGAAATTTATCAAAAACTGTTGGCTAGTACCTGCGCCAGCTAAAGGCTGCCAACAGAAATGTGAATGGGGCATTCTTGAAGTTATATATAATAGTTATCAGTAGTTATCAGGGTTTTTTTTGTTTGTTTTTTTGTTTTTTTACAGCTGATGATTAAAGATGATTAAAAACCTGACCAATATCAATGCTGAATGTGTAATTTTTAAATTTACAGAGCTGATGCTTTTGGAAGCTCTTCTCAGCTAAAGTGTAACTACAGCAACACCCAACCTCTTCACTGACCAGAATATGACCCCAGTAGTATCATCTGGAGGCCACACTGCGTCTGTGTATACATGTGAGAAAGTGCTTGTTTTTGTGTGTACACATGAGTGAATATGAGGTCATCCAGGTAGACAGGCCAGATTAGTGATAAAAATGAGAGACAGATGGTGGATGGGAAGCCTCCAATAACAAAGAACTTCAATACAAATCTTCAATAAATCAATCTGGAAGGGCTAATTATAACTCAGGGGCTGATCTTGATTGATCGCTCTAGAGCACAATTACCAATCTGTCCACATTAAACTGATGTATGAGTGTTTTAGGTGTTATAGCTCCTGAAAGTTTAATACATTTCTCATTAAAACTGTGTTAGTACAGTATGGTGAATGTCCTTTGTAAGGCTCATTTAGGAGGTGACACAGAGGAAGAAAAACACATGAAAGTGAAATAATACTTGGACTATGACAAGAACATGCCCACTTCAGTATGAACGCTGCAGAGAAAGACTAAAGGTCATTTGTGTCCTTTCATCGCAAAGGTGGAAAAACAGTCGACACTGTGTCTGACAAGTACAGAAGCAGCACAACAGCATCGTTAGAACAACCTTGTAGCAGGATATGTAACCTTCAGTTGCTTAACTCTGCATCACAATGTGTCGGAATGACTTTTACTCAATACTGAAGACAGTTTACAGTAATTGTTCTTCATATCATACTGACACATGCTTGAGAAAGTTAATTCTTGCATTGAATTCTCTATTGCTTTATTGTACTGTGAGGTTATTGATTGGTTGGTTGTGAAGTTCTGCAGGTAAGTTTAAGTCTCTACTGATGGGAGAGATGTCTGTACACAAATGTACTCCAGGCATGCTAGATTTGGGACGTCTACAGAGACACCTGACCTCTCCACTGACCAGAATATGACCCCAGTAGTATCATCTGGAGGCCACACTGCATCTGTGTATACAAGTTTTTGTATGTACACGTGTGTGTATATGAGGTCATCCAGGTAGACAGGCCAGATTAGTGATAAAAGTAAGAGACAGATGGTGGATGGGAAGCCTCCGATAACAAAGAACTTCAATACAAATGGTCAATACATCACTCTGGAAGGGCAAATTATAACTTATAAATATAACAGAAATTGACTTTACTGACTTGTATCTGTGCAAAGTTTGTCATTAGAGAGGTGTTTTCACATTCCTCTACTGAAGGGGGAGATGTCTGTACACTAAAATCTGAGATTCAAACGGACTCCAGGCAAGCAAGATTTGGGACGTCACAAACTTGAAAGCCAATCGCAATGCCACCAGCAAGCAACCTTAAACGTCCAGCGCAGAGCAGACTTGTCAGTACAGAGAGCGAGAGTTTGCACTAAGTTAGCGAAGTGAAAGTTTTGACAGCAAACGCATGTGAGTGTGCAGTTTTTGTATGTAAACCAGACCCTGGAAATACTAACGTTACGTAATAACAATGTGAACACACTGTAACATCGTAGCAGATATTACTGTATGTTTCACAACTACTAACACTGTGTCAGCCACTGCCAGCTACAAGCTAACAAACAACATAAACAAATAAAAGATGCTAACTACACTTACCATTCTGATACGTCTGCAGACTCCTCATATGGGTCTGACTGAGGCTCAAACATGTATGGCTGAATCTCTCTCATGTTTCCTCTAAATCTATCAGGATGTGCACTGCTCTCTCACCATGGATGTATGTCTCTCACCCACATCCATGCTCTCACCAGCACTGGTTGACCTAACCCGCAGCGGTGGTGGGCAGGGCATTCATACATCCAGAATTTCTCAGTGAGGGAGAAAGAGTAGATGTGCTTTCAGAGTTTTTTTTTTTTACTTTTTTTTTTTACTTTTTATGTGGGATAACCACGTTAAACAAAATATTAATCATAGCAGAGTATTTTCACATACTCTAAAACGTGTCTGGAGGGGAATAAAAATGGGATTGAGAGGAATATTGGAAGAACATATTGATCCCTTCTCAAGCCAAGAATTGAATAAATTTAGGGTTGGATGATATGTAAGCAATGATACAAAACAAGGTATCTTGATAGTATCTAAAATAATGGTGGAGGCAAAGAACACCACAATGCAAAGTTAAGTGTATTATTTTTGTTTGTATATTATTTCATGGCCACTTACAAGTATTGTTCCTGTGGTTACCTTAAATACAACTTGTGCACTCATTTAGGAGAGTGGTTAAAGTATTGACTGGATCTTTGTTTGTTTGTTTGTTCGATTTTAATGGAAACCTGCTAATCAATCAGAGTTTCTTTTCTACCACAAAATAAAATTACCTATACAGCGATAGATTTTATGCACATTGCCCATATCACTGAAGTATAGAGAAAAAGAGAGTGAGAAAAGGACAGAGAGGAACTGCAATGGAAACAATAAAGGAAAGCAAACAAGTTTGTGGTTGTGTAAGTTTGTACCACAGCAGCCACTCTATTCAGATCCAGCCCAAAAGAGTTGTCTCAGTAACAACAATAGTGGGAAACATGATCTTTCATTACACATTGTGTAAACAGTGTAACCTATCAGTGCTGTCAATCAAGATGACTGATTGTGGCCTGTCACAGGAGAAGAGTGACACATCAGGGGAAAAAAGTTTTTTTCTAACAAAGCGCTGTGCATTCAGGCTGCCACAGAAAGTGGTGATTAATGTGTTCTCACTGGGTAATCCCACACCCCTGGCTAATGAAGGAGGAATCTATCATCTACACTGCGGTGGCAGATGTCGCAAGGACAGCAATCCAAGTGCCTGGCAACAATTTACTTTCTTTTCTCTAATTGTTCCTGAAAAGTGTGACAGGTTTGGAGAGAAGCACTTGAGTCGACAGCTCCTCGGGGCAGACACAACAATGTACAACGACCGCCACTTCAACATACAAACCGTTCTCCACCTGAAAGTATCACTTACTGCATACTGGAAACACTCAAAGATAAGAAAAGCCATTTTCTACAGCTACAGTATGCATTATTATTCTTGCTCTATGCTGCCTGAAATGGTCTGCAAGGCTGTAAAAGAAGAAAGCTACTAAAATAATCAATGCACGTACTGTATTTCACTGTATAAACTAATGTTATGCTCTTCATAGTAACAAGAGAAAGTGCACAGAGTTCATAAACAACTCATCTGTGCTTCATTAAGCTGGCTACACATTATAATCATGAGCAAAGCAAGAAATTAAACAGCAATTAGAGAAAAAGGGTTGAAGCTAAGGGATCATCATTCGTGTCCCTAAAGAACACCATGTCTTACAAAATATCAGCCAAAGGAAAAACAGCTTTGGATTTACTGTTGATTGAAAAGCTGTTGTTTCCATTGGTTATTTTACTTTTATGATTTATTTCAAGCTACAGAGAAAAGCAGACAAACATTTCAACAGCTTCTCTCCACATGTCGTTTTAGCGCATTCATTAAAAATAGTGTTAGGTAGACCAGCGTGTCTTTTATGTTTGGGAACATAAGCTGCTATTAGCACAAAAGGGGGAAAGCAGCAAAGTCCAAATGTGTCACAGCTGTCTGTTCTCACATCATTTAATTTAATCTGGTTTCATGCCTGTTCACATTACAGGCCTGATAAAACAGCAACACTTTGAAACATCTGCTTGCTCGGGGAGCCTGTTGATTATTCATTCAGCTGGCGGTCAGATGGCACTCGGCTCACACAGCCTCAAACCCGAGCTAATAAATCAATTTCTGGAGCAATTATGAGTAATCGCATGTGCTTTAAAGTTTAACAGTCTGCTTTACGAGGTGCAGTTTTATGTGAATTATGCGAACAAGTTGAGTCATTGCACTAATTGCACTTGTTTTTGTGAATGGTGACCCAATCATGACCTCCACACATACAGTACACCCCTCCCTCTGGCGCTTTAGGTTACAACATGTGGAGCTGGAGAGATTAAAGGCTCAAGCTGCAGTGTGGACCTAAACCTTCACACATCCAATAAAGAGGAAACACTCCATCAGGTATACTGCTGACTTGATAAAAAAGATTTAATATGTGCTGATGTTCTGTTCTGCATGTGTTTGGGGTGTTATAATGACTAACGAAGGATAGTTTAGGACTACGAACACTTTTAATATCAGTTTATTCATGTTTTTTCAAGTCTATTCATGTACTCTACTCATCCACACCATCCCACAGGGTGTTCTACTGCCATTTTTTGTTTTACCAAAGAAGAACTCTAAGACTAAATAGTAGCGTCCTCATTTTGGAGTCTACTTTGTTGTCTCAGTTTGCTGGTAGTCAGTGGCACAAATTCGTGTGACAAAGTTCAGCATTTTCTATATCCGCTCATCCTGCTGCAGTGCCTGTCCCAGCATGCACTTGGTGAGACGCAGGTCTCCAGCACGCACAGACAAGCACATTCATAGTACAGGCAATGTAGAGTTACCAAATTACCTGACCTGCATGTCTTTGGACTGTAGGGGAAAGCAGATAATCAGATTGATTTAACTGATGGTAGAACAGAACATACCATTTAATAATGTTACAAAAACATTACAAAAAACATAATTAAAACGGCCAAAGAGCTGAGATGAGTTAACAATTGGCTGTACGCAAGTGCCGTTTCTTCATCTACTCTGGTGAAATAACAGTAATACCAATGCGTGCCACTAGTAACTGTATCATCTGATAGCAATGAATTTAAAGATGACATAAAGTCAAATTACATAAATAAATAAGTTCTATTCCCTCATAATTTTGCTTCAGAAACCCAAAATTTCACATTCATCAAGGTTCCCTGTGCAGTAAAAACCTAATTTTCAGATTTCCCTCTCTAACGGATAGAAATAACAAAGGCTTCAACAAATGAGACCACACAACTCTATTTAAACTTATATAAATTGTTGTGTAAGTGAAATTTTGTTGTTACAGTTGTTACGCTAGAAAAACTGGTTAAGCGGTTTAACTGCAGCGAGGACAAAGGAAGGAAAATCCTTTAGTGCCAGTGACGGCAAATCTTACTTTAAGAGTCAGATGCACTACGTGCTGCTGAAACAGTAAAGAGAGAATAAAGATGATGATGTAGTGGGCTTTTGGCTGTGAACTTTTGGCTGACACGCAGCTGTTATCATAACCAAAACAACCGGACACACTGTACTGATGATCTCATCAAGGTCCAGTCAGATAAACAGCAGCATGTAGATTAAGCATCAAAGACCTGCCATAAAGACAGAGTACCTGGCAGAGGTGCTGAACTATGGGCTTGTTGTTTGAACAGAGAGAGCAGAGTGAGGTCAATAACTAACTTCAAATAGCTGAAAAATGTGCCTGCAGAGCTGGCAGGTGGTGCTCACAGCATTAGAAGTCAGATAGAGCTGAAAGGCTGCCAATCCAAGACATGTGTGCTGATGTTAGTGTCATTTATATGACTATATCTAAACTTTGTCTCACGTTGAAGATATGCATAAATAGTATTTGACTGAGATCTATTGATTATCTGTCACTACAGTTTGTTACAGTATAGCATAATGCGGAGTGCTTTAGGTTGGTGTTATTGCTTCTGCAGCATAACCTTGTCCAACCTCTCAGTTTGGTGTAACAACAAAATATAATTTCACAGGGTGACTTACTGTAGCTACAACAGTCACAGAGCTACCTCTTTGTATGTGGATGTACAGCAGATGCCTGTTTGACTTTTGCTGTAAAATGTAGTGTACAAGGGCACTGTATGGTCCCTATGCAGGGCTTTTAGGGATGTGTGCATCCAAAAGAGTGCATTCATAGTTAGGGTTGGGTTGTAGTCGCCAGCTCCAGTTTGGATCCAGTTTCAAGTTGGTAAAATACCTGGTTTCATTAAGCCCTGAGTCTAACAAATGTTATAGCCTCTCTTTTTTAGTCACTCTAGCAGCTTCCTCTAGCGCCACTATCAGATTGACATTTTTGGCTTTTAGTGAAATGTCTTGACAACTATTGCATGGATTGCCAATAAATTTGGTACAGACCTTAATATTCCTCACAGGTTGAACAGTAATAACTTTTGTTTGCACCTTTCACTTTTCATCGAAAGTCCTGAAAAACATGACATTCCCATCAGCCTCAGCTGTACTTTAAGTTTACTGGTAATTAGAAATTGTTAGCATGCTAACACACTAAGATGGTGAACATGGAAAAACATTATACCCTGTAAACATCAGCATGTCAGCATTTTCATTGTGAGCATGTTATCACGTGGATGTTAGCATTTAGCTCAAAGCACTGCTGAGCAACCTCACAGAGCCGCTAGCGTGGCTGTAAGTGTTGCTATTAGTGCAATGCTAATGCCATTATAGCAAAATAAAAAATATATACGTTTTACTATTCTCCTTCATCTCATATAACTGGTGTCTGTAACTTATGATATAATACAAATGCATGCTAACTTAGGATCGTAGAAAAGGTTTCAGTCGTAGTCATCTGGACACTGTTTTCAGAATGAAGACGTTGCGGCTCCCATCCGGAAGTCATTCTCAATATTGGAAATGGTCTGAGAACTCCGATTTCCGAAATTTCCGAAATGTCTGAAAACAGTGTCCAGATGACTACGACTGAAACCTTTTCTACGATGGAACACTCCTGGACGAATGAGTGACTACACCGTCTTATTTTGAATAATTTTGGGCAGAAAACCTTGGATCTGGTTCGAGAACTCGAAAACACAGCCAGGAAATTAGCAGATTAGCTTAAATTTCTGAGTTCTCAGACCATTTCCAATATTGAGAATGACTTCCGGATGGGAGCTGAAACATCTTGATTCTGAAAACAGTGTCCAGATGACTACGACTGAAACCTTTTCTGCGATAGAACACTCCTGGACGAATGAGGGACTACACCGTCATGCTAACTTAGAGACTTTTTTTTACTAGACTGATATGAACATTGCAGAGCACATAAATTAAAATCACTAAAATCACTAAAATCACTTCGCTAAAATCAATGAAAAAACTTTGAAACATTTATCTAGTGTACATCAAAAATGGAGCTGCATGATGCTGAACGGCTAAAGCAGCGAGGACCCAATTGCATTTATTTCCCCCTCACAGCAACAGGAAACATTAGTCAGGACAAGGTCAAAGAATGTCCCTGAGCAGAAAAACATTGGAAATAATTCAGATTTGAGAAGCCAATTTGACCCTTGATCCAGATTTGATAAATTGTTAGAAGTATAAAAATATAAATTGTAATTTCTCTACACAGTGCAGATTTCAAAAAGCACTTTCGATTGACAATCCAATGAACAAAACAAAACAAAGACACAGATCTCAGTTCTCTCAGAGGTGCCCTTTAGCATCTAATAATGACTGATGAAAGAGAAAATGGTAACGTAAATCAATAGAATCATACGTTTCTTTGACGGGAGCAGTGGTCCTCCTCATACAAGGTCAACCCAAGGTAAAACTGCACGGCCTGAAACTAATTAAGCAATTACAAGCTCCATGTATGTGCTATGTCGCTCCAATGTGAAACACTGTCAAGTGGAAGAACACTGTGCAGACTGGACGGATGCTGTCTACTTTGATGTAGGCTTATGCATATGAAATGAGGTCAGATCCTGGTCATTAAAAAGAACTCCTTTACACGGGATATCACGCTACGAAAGGCAATTTCTTCAAAGGGCTTTTACTTTGGAGATTTGTAAGGGATTATGACAGGAAGGCATGTATAAACAAAGCAATGTGAGAAGAAAAGGAAAATGGGTCAGATAATGCCCTCTGTCACAGTTATTACACATCTCAATTACGCAGGCCGATGAGAACTCTAGAAGTTACAGGGATCATTTTCTTGAGCAAGGACGCAGGAACCGGTCCCACAGCCGGTCTGCTCTCATGTCATTTTGTATTTCTTAGAAGATATTTGAAATTAGTTGATATTATTTCACTTTGCTTGCAGTTTCTCCTCTGTTGAGGCTATATAAAGTGCATGCACTGCAGGGAAAATACAATGAGAGAAACGAGCTGGAAACAAGCAAGTGCGATTATGCAAATGAACTGTCCAGAGAGCTAAAACCCACCACAAAACCAGGAAGATAAGTAGTAAGACTAGTAATATAAGAAGAGTAGTAATATAAAATATAATACTGTACTATTAATACAAACCCAAAGTGCCTCTTTTCCTTGCTTTAAGCATTAACCCAAAACTAAGACCACAGGAATATGTGTTCACCCGGTTCCACTGTACCAAGCATTTTCTTTGGTTCATACAGTGGTGGGAAATAACATAGTAGATTTGCACAAGTACTGTACTTAAATACAGTTTTAAAGTACTTGTACTTTACTTGAGTATTTCCATTTAAGCTAGTTAATATTTTTACTCTACTATTTAGCTACAGTTACTTACTTTGCAGGTTTTACAGATAAAACCTGTTATCAGCTTATAAAATATGATGTACTGTCATAGATCAAACTACCCAACAGTGTATAACGTAGTTAAAGTTACCTGGAAAGTGTCATTCTGCATAATGAATACTTTTAGTGCTGATACTTGCATACATTTTGTTGATAATTTGTCTGTACTTTTAGTTTACAGTTTACATTTTTGAAAGCAGGAATTTTACTTGAAATGAAGTATTTCACTGCTGCAACAACCAAATCATTTCTTTCTCAATTAATCTATTAAATTTCTAAATTAATCAAATAATCATTTAGTCAATAAAATGTCAGAGAACTGTGAAAAACTTCCATCACAGTCGAAAACCCAAAGATATGCAATTTATAATGATGTAAAACAGAGAAAAGCAGCAAACCCTCATATTAAAAAAGCTAAATGACCAAAACGATTAATTGATTATCAAACAAGTTGTGGGTACATTTTTTGTTGATCATCTAATTTCCGCACTAGAGTATTTGTATAATTGGGTTCTGCTACTTTTATTTAAGTTAAGGCTCTGAATATTTCTCCCACCACTGAATGCAGATCATTAATAATCTGCTTTTATTTATTTATTTTTCGTGTTTAAAACCGCACCTTATTGCATGCATTGTGCAGTGACTATAGGTTTATATTTGCTTTGGCCTAACTATCCCTGACCTGCCTCTGCTCAGCCATTGTCAGCCCCTTGTCCATAACATAGAAACAATGGCCCATTCTTGGCCTAATGCACGGCTATGTGACATATAATAAATATTGCATCAGAGGAGCCCGCAAAGCCATCAGTCAGAAGATAATGCCTTTCGTCAGCATCAAACCAACCACAAACGTCTCCAAAGCAAATGATTCCTTTAAGGTATTCGTGTATGGTAAATGATTCATAGTATCTGCATTGTTAAAAACAGCACTTAAGGGGGGACTGGTTAAAGTAAATATAAGTCATGGTGAAAAAGCTTGTAGCATTATCCAGCGCTGTCTGAAAGCATATTAATGCCCAGGGTTGTTAATGGGTACAAAGGGCTCAGAAGTGTTTTAGTTTGAATAGATCTGTCCTGGCACCCTTCAAGTTTGAAAAGTCAATTAACATGACACAGTAAGTCATTCTATTTTTTTTTAATGACATTATTCCCATTTCATGTATTTGCTGGTACTGTTTTTAAAGAAAGAAAATCTCCATTCAGCATCATAGCCAGGTATAAATTAATTCTAGTAACTGCTTGAAGGGTAACACACACTTTTATGTTTTGTTTGAAATACAATCAATGCTTCAGTACAACAGTTAATTTAACTTTTACATCACTATTTCAGACAGGAAATCAATACTATCTCTTTGAAGAAGCAGGAAATACATTTCAGAAGTACAATATGCCTTGACTGCTGATTACGCAGTTTCGTAAAGTCAATAGCATCAGCTTTCATTAAAGTTGTATGTGTATCAAACTATATGACATAATGTCAATTTAATATAACTGTCAAGTTGCATGTAGTCATCTGACATCGGAACAAAAGAGGTATGAGTAAATATCTCACAGAACAACAGCCTTTGGTGTGGTGTTAGCTTTTGAACAGTGACTTGAATAACACTGTGAACTCCAGACACATATATTGTTCAGCCCATAGCCCATTTCCTGCCATTCAAAATTCACAAATCCTCTCAAAATGGTCGTCATGGACAAAAGGAGGGAGGTACAAGATAGGTTGAAAATTTGGCATGTTGTGAAAGCAACCAATTGCTTTGTCTGTGTTACTTTCCTCTCTGGGCCGAGGTTGTATTAGGTCCAAAACATTAGGGTGTTGACAAAATGATGGATGAAGCATGGTAAAGTGGTTAGCTATTGTAAAGGCTCTGAAAACTTCTTCCAAAGCACAAACAAATGACCGCTTCGCATTGTATCCATCACTGATACATTGTCCTAATTGGAAAATGAGACCCTTGGTATCAAAACACAAAACCACAGACACAATGTGCTGGAATACAAATTTACCTCTGCTAGATTGAAACTTACACAATGAACCCTTTACCCATGGAGCCCCAAAGTGTTCAATATTCAATAAATTAGTAAGTAATTATGAAATAAATAATCAATTGTGTAAAATATATAAATTAACCAATAAAATATGGAACAATTTAAGAAATCATTCAAACTCATCATTCTTATTTTCATAATATTGGAGTTCATTTTCATTTCATTATAGAAGTTTTTACTTCATAATGCTCTTTTCATGACAGTGAGACAGTGGGCCCTCTCACCTTCCAGACAGTCACATGCCCCTAGCCTGCTTTCAAATTTAACTAGTTAGCTTCTGATAGCTAAAGCAACAACAATGCCAAAGTAATTCTGAATCAACAAACTAAAGGCTGCTGCTTTAAATAAATACAGTACATAGACAACCTCTCCTTTTATTTAGCTTAACAAGGCTCTGTATCTACCTAGCCAACTGAGTAGCAAGGATAGGCTGCATCAAACTGACAAGCCAGTGTTAGCTAGTGCCTGTTGGCTATAGCGACCACCTGTCTTTTTGCTCTTCACATAATAGTGTAGTCAAAAAGCTGCCAAGTCAACTATGAACCAACCAGCTAATGTTAGCTGACACTGGTTCTTTACTTTGATGCTGACTAAAGCTAGTTATACAGCTACATAGGTAGCATACAGAGCCGTGTTAAGCCAAATAAAGGAAGGAGATGAGTTACTGTGTTAGTTACTAACAGCCAATAGGTTAATAGGCTAAGAGGCTGGAGACGTGATTGGCGTGACCGGTGACAAGTCCACTGTCATGAAAAGTGACATGAAATCAAAAGTGAAAGGAAATTTAAGTGCCATTGTTGAAAAATACCAATGTCTACAAAGAAATAAAAATGAGCTTCAATAAATCTCTGTTATAATGAACATTTGTTGAATTTTAATTACACATTTTTTTCACATGTTTTTTCATTTATAATGTCTTTTTTATTCAATTAACATTGGACACTTAGGGACTCTATATTTAGTACATGCCTGTGGTATGTTTACCCTGAGCTTCAGCCAATGATGAGTGTGCTTAGCAAAATCTGCTAAAATCTCAATGTTAATGTTGTGAAAACACCAACAATAACGTACTTACAGTCACACTGTAATTAATTTGATCATTAAATAAAAACATTTCAAAACAGACTTACAAGGTTCCTCACATGAGAGCTACATTTACTACCTATTATTGAACCAATTCATCATACTTCACAATATAATAAAAAGCTCTATGCCCTTGTAGAAAATGTGCTAAACTAATTAAGACACTGATTGGCTGTGTATTGTGCACAATATTATAGGAACAGAACTCTTACAACATACAAATGAATATGTACAAATCATTGAAATACATAGTTGTTTTCAGTTCAGCAGATACAAATGTATCATTAATGTTAGCTTAAAGGGACAGCTGACCCCAAAATGAAAAATACATATTTTTCCTCTTACCTGTAGTGCTATTTATCCATCTGGATTGTTTTGGTGTGAGCTGCCGAGTTTTGAGATATTGGCCGTAGAGATGTCTGCATTTTTGGAATATAATGTTACTATATGGCTAGTGCTACACAAAAAATACATTGGGAAAACTCAGCAGCAACGTCTCTTTCCAGAAATCATGACCCGGTTACTCAAGATAATCCACAGACGTTGTTGTGAGCAGTTTCATGGTAGAAAGAAAATAGTTCCTACATGAAACTGCTTTTTTTGGCGTACCATATGCCATATAGTCCCATTATATTCCAAAAAGTGAGACATCTCTAAGGCCGATATGCCCAAAACTCGGCAACTCACACCAAAACAATCTAGATGGATAAATAGCACTGCAGGTAAGAGGAAATATGTATTTTTGATTCTGGGATGAACTGTCCCTTTAAGGATTGGTTGCTCACAAACAGTGACTATGGAGTAACATTATAAGACGTACAGAAGTATGGTAGAGTCCTTGTGAACCTTCATAAGGCTTCTTCACTCTCCACTAGAGGTCTCTGTCGCTCACCCCCTACTCTCTATAGTATATTTCCATACAGGCACATATAAACACAGTCCTCTGCCTCAATAAACACTACTGAGGATGATGCAGGAAAATAGTGACCATGAACTTGATTTAAAAAACAGAAAATTACATGTAGAGAGGAGCCTAAATGGAACCAGATCAGCTCAGACCAGAAAAACTTTGTCATGTAAAATATTTCTGAAGCTCTTTGTAACTTTGAGAAATCAAATTAACCCAGTGACCCAGAATCTAACAGTACCTGAATACCCCAAACAAACATGGTTCAAAATGAGTCAAATACTTAGGCCTCACAGAAGAATGAACTACAAGCATCAACAGAGGTGGGATGCCTGGCATGGCACGGTATTCTTCCCACATTGGCGGCATGAACGATGTGGGTCACTTAGCGAGTGGCAAGGATTCAAAACAAAGAAAAGGCCCAAGCAATGGGGTCCACTGGATAAATTTGTCAATGTCTTGTGCCTTAAGGCACCCAGCCTCGCCTGACCCCAACCTCCATTCTCAAGATAAATACTTGTGTCACCATTCACCTTCAGTCCCTGGACACAAATTTAACTTGTCATCCATCATCCTTGTGCAGAGGTATAAATTTCCCCCCTCCCAGTAATGAGTTTAAGACCTCCCAACAGGCCAGGGATGGGATCTCGTCACTGAACATGACAAAGCATTTTGGAATCCAGATTTTTTTGTGGTTATTATTTGTATAAAATGACTTGATCTCACACTCCCCACCGGAAAGCTTGCCAACTGGATAAATGATTGACTGTGACATTCATTGTAACTGTGGGTCCATACAAAGTTCAAGCCGTGGAAGGTGTAAAGCTCCGGGTATTTGTTTCCCTCAAATGGCCGCGGCTGACAACCTTGTATGATAATGTGCCCACTGTACATCAACTTAATTGACACTTAAATCTGTCAGTAGCCTTACAAATGCCGACCTTCTTTGGGGAACAAATCCTTTTTAATGTGCATTCTTTGTGAGTGATTGTGCATGTGTGTGTTTGAGAGAGGGGGATGGTTTTCAGGAGGGAGTGAGTGAGGGAGTGAGGATACAAATGAGATAAAGAGAGACAGCTGTCAAGATAAACAGCAAACAGTAAATACACAACTCTTACCATACATAAAGCAACCAGCCTCTTTAGCACAAGTTATAATACACTATCAAGCAAAATATATGAATATTCCTATAAATAAAGTTCTTAAATATAGCAGCTGGCTATACACACTAAGGAAGAAAATCAAATTGCTTCCAAATCCCTTTTCACCTGTCTGATTAGGATATTTTTGCCATGTAATGTTATTAACAGCCTGGTTAAAATGGAGCCGCTGTGCACTGGGGGTTGGCTTATTAATTGTTGTTTTCGTGTCACCACTGCTGTGTGCACCCAGTGATTTAATCAGCTAAATTCACTGCTGTGGGAGCTGCGGCCCGAGCCAGGTTTAACGCTATAGGTGTAATAATAATATATTGGCAATGAACCTGTCATTCCAATTCATTTCTGAAGATGATTTACATATATGTGCACTGAATAATACTGATTAGCCAAATGGGTTAGTTATTATCTGGCTCCTTCATTGCGTTAATGCTGCCGTTTCATTAATTCAATATTCACTTACTCCTTGTAGCCCCTGAATGTCTGCTCATCATGAAAGATTGCTTTGACTGGCTGACAGTTTAGGGCAAAATAGTAACCCTATTATCCCCTGGACATTGATAAGCACTGAGTTGTGTGTGTGCCTTCTGCTTCCTGCTCTAAGGGCAATAATGACCTGGAGGCAGCAGCTTCTATCTCCCTCACAGGTACAATCTTGTTTACCTCAATCCTCCCTAGACTCACCTTTCTCTCCCCAGAGACCTTATCTGGCTTCTTTATCCTCACCTCAGTCACCTACCTGGTCCCTTTCTCTAATCACAAAGCATCTCGCTGCTCTAAAGCTCCGCGTTATCTGGAGGGGCAAGGCCTCTGGTACTCGTCGCAATTAACCTGGGTCCTTGTTACCAAAACACTCGAGAACAAGCAAGTCAGACTCCATGGGAGAATAGTGCAAATGAGGCCTGGCTACCTCACATCCATTAATGATGTTAACAGTGATGACTAAGACTCGAGATAACACAAATACAGCTTACAGTGTCTGCTTGCATGTTTCCTACAAGGTGCTAAAAATGTGAAGCTGACTGCTAAATACAAAAATCTGATTTTCTGCGTCCAAACTAGCAAGGTCATGTGAGATTTCAACATGATGTCAGAAAATGACGCCGCCATTATTCTAAATCCCTTTCCCAAGGTGGAAGGATTGCAAATTGAGGCTCCTGCAGCCATCTCTGCTCACAGCCAATCCACTGAATGACAACAGACAGCTACAGTGATGCAGAGACGGGCGGACAGAGATGGATGGATCGATAGACGACTGCATATGCAGACGTGCCTATTGATAAACTCCTGCTGACAACGGGCGAACACTTTGGGCTCATTGGTGGAAATGTCAGTCATGTTGGCCATTAGTTTGCATGCATTTCAGGTCGGATGTCCTCAACCTATGACTGTGGGGTACTAAGGCCAGCCTATAAGGCCCGTAACATGCCAAAACACTTTTTTATCACTTGTCAGAACTGATTCCACTTGGTGTCAGTCCAGGCTTCTCTACTACTGTATGTGAAAAGGAATAAGGCAGCCTTGATTTTTGATGGTGATGAACAGATAATGTCTATGAGCAACTGAAATGGGTCTGATGTTGCCATCTCTTCCATGAATTAAGGTACTTCAAAATAGGGCAGCAACAACAACTTCATCGATTAATAGCTCAGAAAATAGTGGAAATTGACCATCACAACTTCCCAGAGCTTAAGATGACATCTTCAAGTTGCTTGTTTTGTTAGACGAACAGATCAAAACCCAAAGATATTCAATTTGTTTTTTTCAATGTTATTCAGTTATATAATGAGAAAAGTAGAAAATCCTTTTTTTGATTAATTGATTGTTTAGTTTATAGAATTTCAAAAAAATAGTGAAAAATACAATTACAAGTTTCTGGAGCCCAAGGGGATGTCTTCAAATAGCTTGTTTTGTATAAAAAATTGTCTAAAACCCGATGATAGTCAACTTAAAATAAGACGGTGTAGTCCCTCATTCGTGCAGGATTGTTCTATTGTAGAAAAGGTTTCACTCGTAGTCATCTGGACACTGTTTTCAGAATCAAGACTCATTCTCAATTGTGAAAATGGTCTGAGAACTGACCATTTCTCAGACCATTTTCACAAATGAGAATGACTTCCAGATGGGAGCCGAAACGTCTTGATTCTGAAAACAGTGTCCAGATGTCTACAACTGAAACCTTTTCACAGAGGAAAGCAACACATTTTTATGTCTGAGAAGCAAGAACCAGTAAATTGTTTGTGTTTTTGCTTCATAACTGACTTAGAGCGGCTATAATAAATATTTTTTAGAATAATATTGGCGTCTTTCAGCTCACTGTTTTGCTTGCCTTGGCAACTTTGCTGTTTTGGTTCACTCTTACCAGTGTCATTTTCAGCCACAGCAGGCAAAAACCCACTGTACATCACCTGCCTAGCACCAAAATCAGCAAATAGCTAGAACTTCCTTATATTCACCAGGTGGCCAGAAACATGACTCCAAATGAATGCTAATGTTGCTCTATATCTGCTCGTTGTGTAAATACCTAACAGTTTGCTAACAAGTTAGCTATATCAACTTAAATGATGATAATATGTCAGCGTTGTGTTCATAGCTTGTTTTTACTGCATTAAGCAATTAATATATCAAAATTGGACTATTTTGAATTGCACCACCTCTTAAATTGGCAGCACACATTGAACTTTAAGGTTTCA
This sequence comes from Siniperca chuatsi, assembly GCF_020085105.1. Taxonomy (NCBI): domain Eukaryota; kingdom Metazoa; phylum Chordata; class Actinopteri; order Centrarchiformes; family Sinipercidae; genus Siniperca; species Siniperca chuatsi. The sequence goes on from NC_058061.1 coordinate 10,368,533, forward strand.
TTGTCAACGCACAATAAAATAGCAGTCTTGTCTTTTTATGCCTCAAGTAATGCTGAATGCATTTCTACTCGACGCTGTGTTGTACTTGACAAATCAGTGTTAACTGGAGGCCATGCTCTAACCGCTGGCAGGTAATGGCTCATCACTGTAAGAGCTCCCAACTAGCTCCAGAGTGGAGAAGTCATGTTTGTATTCTAACAAGGCCGTTCTGGGTTGGGAATGGCAGTCAAATCTAAATTCTGCTCAGGGAGCAGAGAGGAAAATGTCTGATGAATTCGTCAATACTCCAGGAGTGATGGGCCTCATATGTGTGTAATGGACTGGATGCTTCTTAGTACAGATTGCCTGTCGAGATAGGAAACTATAATGAATGGCATGGAGGAGCATGGTCATAAAGGCTTTTTACCTTCATTTAAAAAGACATGACATTGTTGGTTAAAGTCCCAATACTTGATTTTTTTTACCAGATAAACTTGAGCTAAATTCAGACACATAATTCAAGATTAGTGTTGTAATGTTGGAAAATCATAATTTGTGTGTTTGAAAACTGATCATAATTGAAAATGTAGGCTTTTTTTTTATTTTTTACAAAATTTACAAATGTAACCAAATTTTTGACGACCCCACAAATATTACATACAACATATAAACATACATGTACACAAATATATATATATAAAACCATAGATTCTGTTGTTGTTTTGTTGGAATTTATATAGATCTGTATAATTTTAGAGCAATAGAGGTTCCAGTGTGTCTTGAATTTAGGTTTTGGGGCCACTCTTTTGTTTACATTTGGATCACAGTCGGTACCTTTAAACTATGCTATTCTTCTATGCTAAATGTTGCATAGAAATTAACATCTTTATTAACTATACAAATTTGAGCCAAATTCAGATATATAATTAAAGAGTTTGTCCTTATGATGAAAAATTTGCATTTTATGTTTGTCAACTGATCATAAATGAAAATATGAGTTGTTGTAAACAAGCATTTAAAAGCATCACAAAACATTGTTAACTGAAATCTAGTTGTTGTCTGGTGTTAGTCCCTGAGTTGAAAGATCTCTATTGTGCTCAAATTTTTTGGTCATGGTGACCCTGTTATTCACATTTGAATCACAAATTGTACTAGCCTGGCATCGCCAGACTAATTTGCAAATGCCTATTAGTCTGAAACCTCTCAGTTAACTTTCGATTTCCAAGGGGCATTACCAACTGACGTAGACCGAAATGCCTCTGGACGCAATTGGAAAGACCTACAACCAGAGAATGAAACATGCTGAGTGACACATGCACGTTGGGGCGGGCGGTGCTTGGTCCATTTTCAAGCAGGGAAAAAATGGCAACCTGGTCACAAACCTTACAGCTAAACAGTACACTAAAATATGTTTCTGAAAACATTTGAGGTGGGAAATAGGCTATGCAGTAACAGAATCTTGATTCATATTTGATCAGCACTGCCTAGTTTGACAGTTTGATCTGAGTTTCGTGAGCCTGGTACCTTAATTGCACTGCATCAACCAATCAGAGCAGCGAAACGTGTGACGTGTGACGCGTGACTTCAAATCTGGGCCGGTAATGCTCCTCTGTCAGTCATCTTATCAAACCCGCCCCATATTTGATGAACGGCTGTGATTGGCCCGACCGAATCTAGGATGGGTGGAAATCTGTTTGAATGGGAGAGGGGCCAGAGGTACCTGCCAGAGCAAATGAAACATGAGCTCGGCAGATTCGTCTGGATCCAGAATTAAGATTGTACCTTTTAAGACAGTATTGTATATATGTATGCCAAATAATTTTTTGCAAGACTGTTAGAATTGAAGACTGTCTTAAAATGTACATATTAAAATATAACATTAATGTCTAATATCCCATAATTCTTATGAAGAGTGGAATAACTAGCTTCAGAATTGAGCACTGGATGCCTGCATGGTTACAGTTTTTGTAGAAGGGTTTAACAGAGAGGCAGTCCTGTGAAAAGGGGTTTGAGTAAAACCTTGGATGAATAATAGACTGCTTCCCAAGCAGCAGCACTCTTGGTGGTAAGAGGTTAATATTCTCACATGTCATTAGGTCTGCTGGCTCGACTGATGGCTCATTGAATCAGGCAGCAAATGATTTCCTCATGCTGCAGAGGACAGAGCACTTCAAAGGGAAGGGGCTGAGGTCAGGACAGCACTCCACTTTGATTAATGACCGGGGCTCAGCAGAGGTTGCCTGTAGGTAAGAATGTGACTGTGAATTGGATGTGAAGGGGACCGACTTTTAAGCTAGATTTGACCCACCTCCAGAAAAACTTGCAGATACCATCACACGGGTTGGATTGATGGGTTGTGACTGAAAAGCTTGCTGACCCTCTGGCTTATACAATCATAAAAATGAAACTTGCTGGCTGACAGGCTCACCTGACATCATAGTGGTGTTTAATCATTTTATACTTGAATGATGAATACATAAATAGCTGCTATCACCTTTAAATGTAAATCTTAATGTGATTTTTTTCTGCTTTTAGAGCATTTAGTTCTTGACTGAATGATTTGTGCATTTTTCATCCTTATTCCATTAATGTAAAAGTTGATTCTTCAGAAAGTAACTGAAAATTGAACCATCTGATTGTTTAACTGAAACTAGGGTTGAGTGGGGATTAAACACACCACCACCTGGGTTGTCATTCTCTTGGGCCCCATTATCACCCTCTTTATTAGTTTCTGACTCAGCAGAACAAAACGTGACCGCCTCAATCTTTGATCTCTCACGCGCTGACACAAATCCTTTCAAGCCTCCTGACGTTCCTCTGCTAAGGTAATTAGCACTAATTAAAAGGTTTCCAGCTGCCTTGTGTGCATTTTTTGTTCCTCCACAACACATTGTCCTCACAGGTGCATTTCCTATGTTTACTGTGGGCACGTCACTCACATTCCTCCCCACTTGTTCACAGAACATGATCAAGGAGATTAGGACTATTGTTTGGGGATGATAAAGGAGTGAAATGCCCAACTTATTGCCAATAGGAAGCCATTATAGGAGTTCAACACATCGGTGAAAAAGGTTTGGGTTTTCTATGAATCAGCCACAAGCAAAGGGTACGCAAGACAGAAAAGTGAGTTTGACAAGAACTTATACAATTTAACGATATAATTGACAGAATTTTCCATCATTACGTATTTTATAAAACCTTTTAAATATTCTCGTTTAGATTATAAATGTTTTTTACACGAGATGTTGGGTCATTTTCTAGAATGTTACTATCTTTCCTCAAAATGTGAAGCTCTCAGTTTGACTGTCTTTCAGTGGTAACTGTGGCATGGATTATGACTTTGTGGGTTAATATGAAACCAGATTAAACTTCCTAAGTGACTGAGATGTTTCCTGATGCCTTACCTCTCCATTACTTAAAAAGAACCAGCTAGCCACATGACGGCCAATCTTGTAAATTCACTTGCAAGTCAAAGAGCCCATAAACATCATTAACCATCATTTCCCAGCCCACTTCAGTTACATGTGAAGCGTTCTTTATTGTGTAATGAGCCAAGAATCTGAAAAGACTGCCACTTCAAAGCCTCTCTTGAAAGCTGTTACCCATGTAGCCTGCTGACATGTCAAGCTGGGATTAAACGTCCCCCCATAATCATTTCTTTGTTTTCAAATGAGCCCATTGTTTTTCTGCACCTTGGGTGACAGCCATCAAGGGCGCACAACGCTGTGGAGGCTCGAGAAGTGGCGATACAGCTACTTCATGTGCTTGTAGGAGATTCACTTCAGCCCATGTTCAAAGTTATTTTTTTCTTCAGTTTAGAGATGGTCTTTGTACTTGGCAATTCTGATTTAGATTTGTACAGCTGCCAGGATTTCCTGCCAAAGAAAAGGAAACTTAGAAGATTTAGGAGAAGGAAATTTTGATATGCATATAATTTTGGACTGGATGTGGCACTTGTTGTATTTCTGAACAAACCCCTCAATTTATCCTTATGTTATATCACTTTTTCATTACTTGGGCTCAGAAAGAAAGAGAAAAAAATACTCTTTATATTCAGCATACAAAATTCAATAGTTTTTTCTTTTTTTTCTTTGGCGAACTATTTGAAGCTTGATTTAGAGAACACAACAATGACTGTAAGACTCATTCAAGTCTGGCCTCAATTGTTATGCAGGGAGATGCTCCCTCCATCTTGTCTTAGAAAAACATGCTTTTGTTCAAGACCAGCGGTGTGTCATCAGCTCTGGGCCTCCAGTGAGGCAGGGACATTGAGCCCGGGCAGCAGGGGACACTTCTCAGGGCTTTTAAGAACTACAGTAAATCTTCAAACAATTTATCCAAACAAAGGCCACTGTGTAAGGAGGGAGAAAAGACACAAGAAACAGATGAATAAGCAACATCAATTACAAGGCCCTGACCTTGAGAGCCCTGGACGAAGGCACACATTTCACACTAAATGACTGCAGATTGGGGCTGACAATCCTGGAATGGAGAAGCGAACCCTCACAAGGTTACCCACCATGCATTTTTTGGGGGCAAGTAGGGGAAGAAAGGGGAGAGGAAACAGAGGAAGGTGGAGGTGAAAGGTAAAGGAGCTATGAATGAAAGATCACCATAATAGATGTTGGTTTATTTTAAAGTGAGACAAAATGGCTCAATTTGAGCGCTTAGCTTGACAAAATGGGCACTACTGAGATACAAGAGAAACATGGAAGCGGACAGCCAAATAAGTCTCTTGATAAGTAGGAACCTGTGAAGACAAAGAACCAAAAGAAAGTTTAAAGAAATACCCTTGGTTCCAATCAGATTTGAAGGAGCATGTGTATTTGAGAATAGCCAACCTTATACTTATGAACCATTTATATTATACGGACTGTAAATACGAACAACCAACATTTACTGGAGCCTCCTAGTTTATAAGAAGGAGATATGGAAAATGTCTGAAGTTTACAATGTCTCCTATTTGGTGAAAGGAAGTGTAAACAAACAGGTGCCAAAATGGCTGCAAAGTTATCATCATGGGCAGTTCAATGAAAATAAAATATTACCATAAATATATCAATGCTGATATTTGCAAAGGAGCTACATAGCCTGTATAGTTTGTTAATATGTGGTTTAACCTTGTTAACCTGCTACAAACATGTAACATGATTTAAAAAAAATCAAATTCAGGCTACATTTTTTGGCTAGCAGTGGGGGTAAATATCTTGCAATAATGAGCAACACTCTCATGTTGTAACAAAGGGATGTTTTCCCCATTCTTCTGACAGGATATAAATGCAGCATTATTCTCTATGATGACCATTCTTCCATCTTTGTAAGAGGTACAGAAAAAGCATTTCATAAATATGGTTCATGCCCCCCCCCCAAATCAGTAGCATAAACACATAATGATCAGACTCTTGGAAAATGGCCCCCATCTCTACCTGAATTGAAACAACAAGCTGAACCACTGAAAGGGGAATGGCCTCCTGACCTCATAGCATTCTCTGTGAACACTGTGCTAATTAATTGCCCAACAGAACAACTACATGTCATCATGCAGTCGTTCTGAAAACAATAGATTAATACCTTTTGCATATCAAACACAAATTAGCCAGCGAAGCAAGAGGTGCAAAGCCCAGTCTGACTACTACTGACAGCAAAAGAAACTGACAGAAGGAAGGTACAGTGACAGAATAAGTCTGGATCCCACATTTAAGTTTTGCAACATAGATATTACCATTACGTGACTGTGTCAAACATTCGCTGGTTCCAGTTTCTCAAATGTGTTTGTGTTTTATATCATTGTAAATTCAATACCTTTGGGTTTTGGACTGTTTGTCAAACAAAAGAAACAATTTGAAAACGCCTTGGGCGGTCATTTTTCAAATTTACAATAGATTAATCGTAAGAAATTAGTGATTAATCGCTAATGCAGCTCTACTGACTACCTAGTAGCTTTATGAGCATTTTAATTAAATAATAACAAGATTAATCAATAGATTAACTATCTATCTAATAAATTACCTGAGCACTGCAGCTAAACCTGTAGCTATTAACAAAGTATTTGCTCCCCAGGAGCATAACTGAATCCCTGACTGAATTAGTGCACCCTTTAATCACAAAGCACCTTAAATCTAAGTCCTGAATCTGACTCTTTTATGCTCTGCCTGCCCTTGCTCAACAATTTGTGGTGAAACACTGAATTAACAACCTGCCTGTTTCTGCATTTATTGTGACAACATTAACAGAGTAAGTCCCCGGACTTTCTACTGCTGGAGGGGACCAAATTGTAAGGCATTACTCACAATAATGCATATGCTATAATCACAGAGAACTTACTTAAAATTCAATCCACTTTGGCATCATTATCATGTATCAACATAATGAATGACTCCTTCAGAGTATGGTAATTATAATTTGATAAATCATCAGCAGAAAATTAACTAGATGTCAAAACATTCATTGGGAAGGGTGATGAATCGAGGATGATTGTGGTGATGAATTGTGTTAATCTGCGCAGTATGTATCCAGTGAAATGGCTAAACAGCCCAAGATGGATGGGGCACAGAAGCTGCAAGGTCAGACCACAAACCTGCAGGACGGGGAAGAATAAAGGAAAAACATGTCATTTCTTTTTCCCTCTGTTTGCTTCATGAATACTAATCTATTGAGGGTACTGCTAAAACAATTAATTGATTAATCAATTGGTTGATCGACAGAAAATTAAAACAACAATTTTGATAATCGACTAGTCATTTTAAGTAATTTATTAAGCAAAAATAAGCATTCTCTAGTTTCAGCTTCTCAAACATGAGGATTTGCTGCTTTTTAAAATTTAATATGTTTGGATTTTGGACAGTTGGTTGGACAAAACAAGCAATTTGAAAATACCATCTGGGGCTTGGAACTTGCAATGGGCATTTTTAACTATTTTCTGACATTTTAAAGACTAATAGATTAATTCATTAATCAGTAAATTATATTATGGCTGTAGATGGACATTGCATTTTGTTGTGCACTTCTTTTTGCTGCACTAATACCTCAAGATTTAAGAAATACTGGTCCTGTAACCCCTCTTCCACACACCCATAATCGTGATTCCCTCTTGGATGTTTCCGATGTGAAAGATGTGTCTGCTAAGTGAGAGAGGTCAAACATGAGTCCAGATATTTATTACATGTGCTGAAACCAGATGGAGGCAAAACATTCATCATAGCACCGTGTCACTGAGGTAACACCCGTTCCCCATAAAAAGCGGCTCCTGTTCCCAGCATGGGCACTGGCCTCGACTGGTGTTTACAGCGACCAACCCTGGGTTAGTCCGGCAGCCGGTCGTCTTAATCATCCCCACCTCGCTCCGCCTGGTTCTCACAGACCGTGGTTATTTTTAAAACTTTTGCTTTTATCAATACTCCCTGCTGTGTAGCTGGGGGAGATATTAAAGTCGCAGCAGGGCAAAGAAGGGCGTTTCTGACACTTTCCCTCATTTATCAGTCCCCTTCATAGGTCCCCGTCAGTGACAATGAAAAGATTTCACAATACCGCTAGGCAGAAACTCATTCCACCAGTCATCCATCATGCTCAGCCCAACGGCCATTCCACTGACCTAATCGGTAATGCCTGGCTGCATGCTGGAGACTTCTTAAAGCCCCCCCCCTCATTAGGCCTAGTTAGAATGAGGCAAGTCATAGGGCTAAACCCTGTTACTGGGTGGGACCTACATGTTTTGCAACCCCCTCCCATTTGGAACATATCAACCACATCATCGTTTTAGAAAGCCTTATGTCCATGGCCCTCAAGCCCAGGAGAGAATAAAGTATTTCCATTCCATTAAGTATTGCCTTTCCAAAGCAATAAGAATTTCATATTTTGCATGGTAGAAAGATTTATCCTTTCATGTATCCTCGGGAAAATAAGAGTACAACAAACGGGCGGAAAATACACACCATTAACTATCCAATACACAAATGGCACATAAAACCACACCAACTGAAACAACAGCAGTAAATATTTCACAGCGCTCCCAACAGAGATAATTTGCGTTTCATTTCAAAGTTATATTTTTGCTGGGAGGGGGGTAAATCTGCCTAAATCAGCCTCTCGCTGGCTCAGAGGACTTCTTCAGCAGTTTCCTCCCTCCCACTGAGGGGCAGTAGGTAGAGGGTTAGCCAGGTCACAGAGCTGCTGAGAGTTTGGATCCCTCTGCCAGCCCAGAGTTCAGGCAGTACTCTGGTGAGCGTTAGTTAACACACAGGAAGACAGCAGGGGTGGGGGGGGCTTGGGGGGAGTGCTCTCTGACCCAACACTGGCTATTATAGAGAGATTATTCCCTAACCCCCACAGCTGAGTTTTCTGGCACATTTCCCTTATCTGCAGCACTCCTTTTGCCGCTCCATCTATTACGGCTGTCTAATGTGACCTGTCTCTTTTGTAAGTCACTCAAGGAAAACTGTTTGTTCATCTTGCCAACATTTGGGTCAAATTAAGTTTCAACAAAGATCTTCATTGTCTTATATTTGAAGAGAATGTAAAACACACAACACTTATCCTCCCAATGTGGTGCCAATACCATTGGAAAGGGAAATCAAGATGCACTTGGGGCAATAGCTTCACATAAATACTCAACTTTTTTTTTTCAAACTAAGTGGGCTGAATGGTTTTAAAATGTCTAAATTATCCTTAAGACAGAGCATTAAGAGACCCTAGATGAACTCTCAGACCAGCTGCAATCTGGGAATGTGAGGATTTTGGAAATTCTGTCAAGAAGAAACTCAGAACACCCAAAACTCCAAAAAGAAAACAGCGTGCATCATATTCACTGACTGCTGCACTTTGGAGGTTACAGCTGGCACTAGTCGAGGATCAACCAAGAAGTAATGAGAGAAAAATAACCTCTGACTTAACTGGGGGGGATTGCAACTCCTGGTGAATTTGAAATGGTTCTGTATTGTGCTCTGATGTGCTTTGCCTTGTTTGTAGCCACAGGCAGAGTTGTTGTTTGCGCATGCTGCTCGGCAGAGGTGTTGAGGCTATGTGAGACCTACTGATGGGCCAGAGGGTTCTTGCCTGACCCTGTGGATTATTCACAATGACACACAGGCAGATACAAGAAGGTATGGCACTGTCAATGCATGACATACACATATTTGTACTTTCACACTGCATATATGAACAACATTGTGATTAGGTGCGATTTTCTTTAAAGATTCTGCTATCAACCATGACAACAGTTGTCCTGCTGTGCTACACCTGCTCCGTTTTCTGTATTTATGCATTCATTCATTCATTTATCTCCCCACCTCCGTTGATCTGGAGGGGGTGGGTTGCATGGGTGGGGAAAAATAAGGACTTATGTTGTTACTGTTTTTTCCCAGCAAAACAGCAAAACACTAAAGCAAAACCCAAACTGTTGGGACACCTATATAAATAATGACATGACATGCTAAATCAGCTTAAAATGTTAACGTAATTAACGCTTCAGCTGTGTAATGAAAAAATCTTGCATGTAGATGTTTTTCTAAATACTTAGTTGATGTGTTGGTTGTTTCATCCTGATTAGGTTAAATTATCTCTGTGTAAACAAAGTCAGTACTGAAATGATGTGAGGAAAATGTGTTCTGAAGTGGGAGCAACAAATATTCCCTAAACCCTGTGTGGCTAGTAATGCTCATATCCTATTATTCTGCTAACTATCAGCAATTATCTCCCTGTCAAAGCTCCAGGTGACAAATTCTCCCCATATCCCGCCTGGCAGTATCATCAACCGGACATGAGCTTCATGTGATGGAAACTAAATCACTGGCTCTGCTCACAGCCCTGACAGACAAATGGGGTGCCTTGGAAAAGCTAGGCCCATCACTCTGGGCTGGGTAAGAAAAAAAGTCTCTCCCTCCCAGCTGACCTTTTTTTTATTCGCTGAGAGAGGAGATTAAATACCACAGATTCTGTATGTATGGTCTGTTTCCAAAATATGAGAATTATTAATGGCTTTTGCGGAGGGCCCGTTTAATCTTCTGCCAAGTTGCAGTCATCGTTTTTACCTTGGGCTGGTTTTTTCTTACAGATGGTCCCAGAAAAACAGGAACTGTGCTTTATCCTTACAGCAAAGGCAAAGGAAGTGTGTGGGCAGCGTCTGGGCGGCAATAATATGACAGAATAATCATCCCTCTTGAGGCGACATATAACATTATGATGCTAACAGTATTTAAAGAATGTACAGCTCTGTGTGAATGGATGTGAACATTCTATAGACCTGGTAAAGAAGCCAAAAACACCTCAACAAATGAGCTGCTGAGGACGCTTAATTGTTTCACACCTCCACCACAGTTTTTCTCTTTGCTGCAGGATCATTTTCACCAGTTGAGGATTAATATCTCGTGTTGTTATTAGCAGTGTGCTAGTTTGGACCAGAGATGCGAGAAAGCACACCTCCCCTGAAGTGTGCATACCTACAGCCCCATGCCACTTTTCACACAGAGGCCACAAATCAAGTCCCAAAGCCAGAATGACGACTCAATCACAGGAGCATGACACAGCTAGTAAATTATTCTCGTCTTTTTGAACTCGTGGCCCATTGAACCTTGGCTGAACAAGTGACCTGCTTGGTTGATTTAAAAAGATTCAAAAAAAGTGCCTTTGCAGCTGCATTACGGTATTAGCATCTCACTGAAATGAGCTCTGTTAGCTGTGTCAGCAACTCCTTTTACTGCTTTACAGTTTACTCCTCTTTCACTCGACTTTAGCAGCAAATAACCGAGGAAATTAGTGTTATGCAACTTGCTAAGCCTAAATGAAAAGAGAGCTAAGTCTAATGATGCAACTATTAATTGCCCGAACTACGAAACAAGCCACTGACTTCATTATAGATAATGACTATACAATATAGCCAGCAGGGTCACCTTGTGTATAAGATGAACAACCTAATATGGTGGGGTTTTTTCAGGAATTTCATAAATTCAGATATGACTACAATGCAGGTTGGAGGATGTGTCATTCACTGAGGCAGAGGCTTGCTCGTTGTCAAACAACTGACTGAAACCTGGTGCCTACATTATCCACAACGCAACTCACCTGCTGACAGTTCGGTCAGAGATTTGGGTGTGTAGCCTCGAGCCGCTAGCCTCAAGCAGAGATGAGGAGCAGGCTACAGAGGTCTGGTAAGCTGACTTCTTTCTAACTTCACACCCCCAGATTTATTTCATTTTCAGACATGTAGTCTTCAGCTCCAACCGACCACGCTTGAGGCAATTTATCAGACTTCGCACAGCTCCCTGTGGAGCCACAAAGAGCTTTATACAACTTTTTTCGAATATGCAGTCATACTCCGCAAAAGACCTATAAACAGACTCTGATGTGTAAAATCGGTGGAGTTCCCCTTTGGTAAGGGTAAGCGTGGGCAATGGCTCAGCCGAGGTCTGGAAATTGTACGGTTTGGTCACAATGATATCTGCCACCACGACCCTGACCGGAACAGGTGACTCAAAAATGTTTGGATTATTGAATGAAAAGGTAAATCCCTTCTGCTTGAGCCCCCCATCAGCAGTGACCTGACATGAAAAACGATGCTACTAATGCCTCAGCCCTCTTCAGGTTTCCTTTGAAAAGGGATTGAGTTATTGATACAGCAAATCCATCCACCAGCTCCCCTGTGAGGGATCAAAGCCACCAGAAACTGCCTGTTACATAATGGTCTCTTTGCCCTTGGCATTCAGTGGGCTCCAGCAAGGAATCCATACTGAGGGACATTCATGTCCCAGTGGGATCCAAAACTTAATTAATAACTTCTGCCTTGCTTTAGAGGCTGCTCCTCCTATCTTTACCAATATATCACCTGGCAGCGTCCACGCACACAGAGAACTTCAGTAGCCTTCTCTTTTTGACCTTGACATTTCTTCTCAGCCGCCGATTATTGATAATTTTCTGGCTGTGGTGCCTCTCCTCATTTGTCATGATTATTGCTGAATTTTTAAGCTGTCATCCGTGAGCATGGATCAATGGTTGTCGACTTTCCCTTTGTCATATTGGCAGCACAAACAGCCCTTCCTCTCTAAATGAGGCTCCTCTTGCTTCTCTATCTATTAGCTGTCTGTCTTACTGGGCACTTGATTCTTTGTTAGGTCAGTCTATACATCATTCCTCCAATCAAAGCCTGACACTTTTATATCACGCATGGGCAAGGACCAAGCAGAAGAATGAGCTGTGTATTATATATGTTTTTTCTAGAGGCTTTTGTATATTCACTAATACTGCATACATTTAAGCATACAGCAGTAGTGTTTGCCTCCCAAGGTCAGTGCAGGACTTCGTAAAGATAACAGGCATCTCTGAATTACAACAAAGCCAGAATTCACTTTGAATTGCATTTATAATAGGATGCAGTTGACAATCCAATTGCTCAAGTGTCAAATATTCCATGTAATAAGGCCAAATCTGTCAAACTAATTAATGAATTGTCACAGCAAAAGGAACCAGTTGTAACTGGTAGCAGCCACCAGCGGCTGGCGTTCCATCCCATTCGACTGCATGATTTCTACCTGTAGCCAAGCCAGTGGCACACCGGCTTCACCCAGCTCTACCACGTCTACACCTATTTCACCATATTCCTTCTTCCTCCCTCGACTGGCTGAACAGGTCTGACAGGCGGATTCCTTTTCATTTCAATGTATTAAAGGCACTTTCCTGCTCTGACAGCCTGCTCTGTTCTGCCACCTTCTAGCTGGGGCTTCACACTACTCTGGGCAGCCACTGCGTCTTGACAGACCACTGTCACTTCCCATCATCCTCTCTGTAGATTCTGCTCTCCCCCCTCTAAGCACGCAGACCCACTTTCCCACCAGTGCAATTATTTTTTTGACAAGCCATCCATCAGCTTTAACTTTAAAGCACTTTCCACTGATACCCATTGTTACAGTTCTGTGCCTTTTTATGGAGGCGGCAGGAGAGAATATGATACCAGACATTCAGACTACCCAACCATGTAAATCTACTTTGTTCTGTTCTTTATTTCCAATTTTCTGTTCCATTTTTGCCAAATTATGCATATTTGTTGTGCATAATATGCCCTTGTCAAATCCAATTAAGATGTCCTAGCTTGCACTGTGAGAAAAGGTTATAATTTGCCAGTTGCTTGAGGAGCGGGGACTAAGTCAGACTTAAATGAGCAGCTAAACTCTTACTGTGAGTCATGACACTGTACTGTCACACTGGGATATACTTTGTGCTTTAGTCTATCAGCCATGAGATAGAACCAATAACAGTTAAACAACACTAACACAGAGTTGGTATAAAAATTTTGTAACATCACCACCTCTACCACAAACTTGTTCTTCATACCTTCAGATGAACACAGCAGAGAGTCTTGTGACTTGGGGCAGAGTCCCCATGATTAACTGGCATCAACACTAACACACGGCCAAGCTGATCCATCTTACCCTGGCCTATATAATTAGAATGACAGCTTAGAAAATTTGGTCTGATGCAGAATCTGTCTTATGCCGCAAGGAGCCCTAATTACTATCTCAGTGTGAGAGTTAATGATGAGAGGTGGGAGCAGCATCTGGGGGACTCGAGGGGACGCTCTCTCCCTCTGCCTGTGACATTTGCTGTGTCCTAACAACTGGGCCACCTATGGCCCTCAGTGGTCCATCCTGCTGACACACACTGTGAGTGGAGAGATGGTGATGTGTGATGCCAGACCAGGTTGTAGTCCCCTGCTTATATCTTGATTGTCTGCCACTTAGAGGAGTCTTTTTGCTGAATGTTTCATGCAAATAATAATTTACATGAAAGATGGAATTTTTAACATGTGACATTTAAAATTCAGCTGCAATGTCTGTCTGTTTATTTATTAAGAGATTATGTGATCCCAATAGGTTTGGTTACAATCCCATATTACTGTTAGGTTTGAGGCAGGGCTATAACTGGTAATTATTTTCTCTTTATTTAGTAAGTCATTTTTTTAATATTAATCTATTCATTGTTAAAGCTATACAATGTTCATCACAAATAGTGAAAAATGCCAAAGTTCCCAGAGCTCAAGGTGACATCAACACAGTTCCTGTTTTGTCCACTGTTTACATTTATATGTAAAACAAAGGAAAGCAGCAAATCCTCTCATTTGCAGAGCTCGAACCAGCCAGTGTCTGGCATGACTTAAACAATTAATTGATTATCAGAAATATAATTGGATAAAGTTTTTTGCTGATCAACTAATCCATTAATCGACTAATCGCTCCAGCACTAGCACAAGCTCCTCCACCCACCAACTACTTGAACCACAAAAGCTGTAAAACTACAGAGCTTATGGGTTCTAGCAAACAAAAAAACAAACTGTTTTCATGAACCTGTACAACAACAACAAAGTGTGAACATATGGCTCTGAATGACCCAGATGGTCCATTCACTCCTGAAGACTCTTAACTTATCTCTTCTATCATGAGATTTCTGAGATGTTCAACAATTAAGCAGGTGTTGATAAGATATAATAAGAAAAACCCTCATTCAGCCTCGAGTCTATGATTTGCTGTTTATTGGCTATTATAAGCATTAAGTGCTGTGTGTAATCTCGCCCTACAGAAGCTGACATGTTCGGTCTGCACATCTGCATAATCAGCCAGGGAGCTAATAACATGCAGGTTGTCACAGCTGTTAAAGACAGAGACACACACTGCCCTAAGTGACAATATGTCAGTGATTGTCTAGCAGATGAAACCTGGGATATTAATAAATCAAAGTGACCCCTACCTGAAGCCAAACAGATGCAACACCTGGACATGTAAATTCTTGAATAATGGATGCCATAAATTTAAATCGGAAGACCTCCAATTTAATAACCGTGCAGACAGCTGCAAGTGGGAGCAACCATTTGGTTTAATGTAAAAGACCATTTTGGAATACCAAGTATTATCTGCTCCCATCAATCAGATGTAAAGTATACAGTGCTGGGCAAGCAACTGAAATCCTCATTTCTCTTCTTTGAATATACACAGTATATATCAAAGAATCAATGTGCAGTATGGTGTAGTTAGGTATGTAAGGTGAGTAGTGTGTGTTTGCCAGTAACAGTAGCTGGCTGGCAGCAGGGGGTTAACATCCGGGCTGCTGTCAGTGTGTTAATCACCACTGATGTGTGTTGTAAAAGGATTGCTTCAGGAAATAAAGACACCATGGTGTCAGCTGCAGTGCCCTGATGTGACTCCATCAGACAAGAGGATGCTTATTGACAGGGTGAGAAGGGGGGACGGACAGAGAGAGAGAGAGAGAGAGAGAGAGAGAGAGACTGAGGGAGCAATCAGTCCTCGAGTCAGTCACCTTGGCACTGACGCAATGTCATGAAAGTCCACACCATTATTCCTCCGACCGCACAGGAGCATTATTTAAACTCAAACATCTAGCAGGGGCTGAATGTCAGTAGAAGGACACCCACCATCGCACATGTAACAGAAAATTAATCGACAATATTAGGAATCAGTCTATGCTTTCCGGTCATTTATCAAGTGGAAATGCCAAACATTCACTGGTTCCAGCTTCTCAAATGTGAAAATTTGCAGCTTTTTAGATTAGAATTGCAATTTGTTGATTGGCACAAAATTAATCTGAAACTATTTTGATAATCGATTAACTGTTTTAATAATTTTTCAAGCAAAAAAATGTCAATCATTCGCTGGGTCCAGCTTCTCAAATGTGACAATTTGCAGCTTTTCTGTCATATTTGACAGGAAACTGAATATATTTGGGTTTTGGACTGATCACCTTGACTACATCACCTTTCAGCTGTGGGAAACTATAATGGGCTTTTTTTTTTTTTTTACTATTTTCTGACATTTCAAAGACAAATGATTAATTAATTAATAGACAAAATAATCGCAGATTAATCAATAATGAAAATAATCGTTATTTAAATCATTGTAAAATTAAGCAATTTTGTTTTTTTTATTTGTTGCTCAGACAAAATAGTCAAACTGCGTATGTCAGTCCACAAATTCAACCAATCTCCTGCAACATTTGTGATTTTTTCAAATCCCTCCAAAAATTGTCAAACTAAAAAAGTCCCATCACATCAGTTTTTCACGTAAAAATGATCTGACCACTTTTACTAGCCAAAGTCCCCCCCCTTAAGAAAACTTGTGACATCTTGGGACTGACATGTCACCTTGGTCTTTGGGACCAACTTGTAATGGGCATTCATCATTATTTCCTGGCTAAAAGGTTAATCGGAAAAAACAGTAATATAAACATTCGGTAGTTGCCCTACTACACACACACACACACACACACACACACATCTTCCTCTGCAGAACTGTCAGTAGATCAAAGCACTGAAGCCTTTCATCACACACACTGACAGCAGACACGGACACAAAGACATACACTGACATTGCATGACCGCTGGCATTTCAGGCAGCACACACAATTTAACTTAACTGCATATTCCTGCTAAATACTCTGGAAACTCTACATTTCATGCTAGACGATGCCCACTGCCTAACAAACACAAATTAAGTTCCTGGGTCAAATTCACAGAGTTTTATAGTTGGCTGTACTTTAATGAGCAAGAGCTCATGACTGCCTCAGTGTTCACATGAATTACATGCTCCTCAGAGGTCTGATTGTTACTACATGCCTCAAAGTTGAAATAATTTAATTTAATCCATTTGATGTTATTTGGCCACCAAAAAAGCTGTTGCAGGGAAATATTACACAAGAGGGGTGCAAATAAAGGATATGACTCTGGAGAGGTAGAATCAAATAAAAGCAGTTATAAAACTGTGTTGGTATGTGTTTGTAAAGCACAGAAGAATGAGCAAAGAGGGAAATGATCAAAGTGAATGCATAACTTACCATATTAAGAACGTTAGCTTCTGTCCACATTTTATACTGTTGTAATTCTTAATGACTTCAATGATTCAAAGCAAAAATGTATACAAAAGACTGAATTCTTGACCAATAAAGCCAATTTAAAAAAAAAACTAGATCAATATATTGGTTCAAGTTAGTCAATGACCACAGTAGGGAGTGAAAGTGGGGGATTAGAGAGAAAAAGGCATCAGCTCAAAAAGACAGGTGGGTAGTAATGAGGCACCTGTTAGTCTAATGTACTGTATATTTATACATGTGTGTTTATGTATTCATAATATAAATATACATTTCGCATGATAGACTTTCCTTTTCACTTACTGCTCTTATTGGTTATTTGGACTAATTAACGTTTGGTTTATGTACGGTATGTTCACATTTTTAATTTTAACATTTTTTATGTTAAGTTATTTACTTGCTTCATACTGTATAGTGGCTATCAATAATTCATACACATGGAGAGAGGGAGAGAGAGATGATTTTCTATAATGTTATCTTAAAGAGGCAGCAGCTCTGACTTCCTTGACCCTTCTTGGTAGACTACCTTTCCAACCTGCCTCAAAAAGGAGGGTTATTTAAGAAACAATTAGGAGCATACACAAAGCAATTTGCAAGCAGTCTAACTCTTCAGGCTCAGCCAGTGAAGGGCCTTTCAGCGCTGATTTATCACGCTGTCGCCTTCACAAGGCAACATAATTAATAGGAGCATGGACTTCTAATTCCACCCGCTTCCACGGCCAGTGGATTCCATTTGATTTATGATGGCCGAGGACTTTGCATTTTATCAGTTCATTCACTCGTTATTTATGCTGATGACCAATTTCTGTGGGTCGCCATCATCTAACTCACTACTAATCAAAGAGAATTAGGGTTCACTGCATTATTTAGAAACTGCTAATTTATCTTCGGAACAAGGGGAAGAAACGTTGGCACAGAGGTTCGACTTGCAGTAACCACACAGCTCTGCATTTAGCTGCAGCCTCAATGTTAAAGTCTTCACAGTTTCTTTAATTAGAGTGTGGAAATTATCTTGCTGAAATGATAGTTATGACTGAATTTTGTTTTATCCCTTATTTAATGGATCACAGATTGTTTGACTACTTACACCTACAAGCTGTTGGGATTTTAAACTGCAATTATGTGTCCTGTGTAAGATAATATGGCATTGATTACTTAGACTGCCTGTGGTGAAATTGAATTTTTTTTTAAACTTCTCAGTGTTTTCCAAAAAGCCATCAGAAGAGCCACAAACACAAATCACTGAGATCAATCAAGGCAGGGAATTCACATTTTCAAGTGGCTGAACCACAACAGCCCATTTCACTCTCCATAACATATGATGGTTCATGGATTCTTGTGCAAAAAGCTACAAAGGTAAACTCCCACAGTTCTCACACAACAGCTGCACGGTGGAACACTAAAGCACAACTGGTCTCGCTACTGCGAGGCTGAACAATAAGAGTGAATTATTGTCCTGCTGAAATAATGGGTCATGAATGGCCTGCAGATTAATACAATGCATTATAAGAAACAGAGATAAATAGGGTCACATTGCAGCTCTGTTTGTTAGAAAAATTACACCTGTTCCAAGTGTTATGAACCTGCAAATGCTATTCTGAAGGTTAAATTGTGTATTACTATAAAACAAATTGAGATGGAGAAAATGGTTGGCAGTGGGACATTATTTAACGTCCTTGCAGGCAGTGCTACAAAAGGCTAAGATTAAGATGCAATAAACCTTACAGAGCAAAAGAAAAATAGCCCTTGTAAACAATCCAGTAAAGAAACGAGTTGCTTCACAGCACATGCAGTAGGTTTAAGGCTTTACATAAGTCATTTTAATGCTACAGCAAACTTTCCAGACAAGGATATTAGATTCAAAAACACCTTTAGATTAAAATTTGACCTTCGTACAGTAGCTGCAGCACAGAGCTGAATAAAATGCTTTGTAGTCATTCTTATTTCTTAGCCCGCATGCTTTGCAGAGGGATGTTATCTCCTGTCAGTCTTTTTATGTTTAATTATTCAGCACAGTGACTGATAAGGTGTTTTCTGACAAAATGAATCACGCTGTTCAGAAATGACACCAGCCACTGTAGGAGATGCTCAGACATCGACTGAGCTACATCCTCCCTGTTCACAAGGTGTATCATTTATCCGGAGGGGTTATAAGATGCAGAATTTACACAGGCCTGTCAATAGGCATGTCGATAGAAGGACACTTAGCATCTATCATCCGGAGAATCAATGCCATTTTTCAGCGATGAATCCCAGGAAATGATAGCTTTCAAATAAATGGTGGAAAGAGAAACACGACACTCCTTGGGGAAAGATAGAAGTAGAGCGGCTCAATTTCCCTTGTTCTTGCTCTCCTCACAGCTACTGCCCAGCTTTCTAGTTCAATGCAAAAGGTCAGAAGACGTTACAAGGGATGATATCTAAAACAAAACAAGGAATCTCTGGAGGATCTGAAGAACAAGACAGACAGCTAACTGTGAGGAGAGACCAACGTTTCTATCAATATTTGAGATAAAAATTACTAATTAGAAAGCAAGAGTAAGTTAGCGTCCATACACAACAAATCGTTTTGCTGGAAGCACAAAGTTAGCTTCAAAATTCAATCCGAGTAAACTCTGGTCTGCAGAGTAGTTAAAGTTCACCCAGTTTGAGATAGAGAGTGGGACTGACTTCTTGTTCAGGAAGTATTTAGGCTATTCTTGTTAGCATTACTTCAGGATGACAGAATACAAGCAGCAGACTAGGCTGCTAGTGAATGCACAGACATGGATTGAGGTTTAAGACAATGGAGTGTTTGGGAACTTGTGAGACGCTAATGTTTGCTAGCTAGCCAAAATAGCTTCAGCTGCCTTTGCTTGCTACCTTGCCCACACTTTTTCTTGTCCTGCCTGATTTTTGCCACAGTATGCTAGTAGATTTTGAAAATTTTGGTCTCACTGTGGGCTCATCCCTATGTTCGCAGGGTCCTATGTCAAAGGGCTATACGTAAGGGCTATCTTCACAGTTCAAATTGCAAACGACAAAGAACAGTAGATGGACGTTTCAAATGCAGTTTGAATGGTAAAAATCTGTTCAGCCACTGTGGCGATATCAATGTCTAAAGTCAAGAAAACTGCCTTGCCCTCAAATTTGAGGCCGTCGATTTCAAGGAGTTTAACATCCATAGGCTACAAGCTGTAGGTGGGTGATTTCAACATATTGACCCAGGGAAACATACATTGAACATTTGACCTAGGGAAAAACATTGCTGAGAACATAAAACCCATTGAAATGTCTCTTTAATGTGTCATATTAAGAGGATATTGAGCTGGGGAATAATGTCAAAGGTAATGCGAAAGTATTAATACTCATCTAAGATAGTGCTACAACAAAATGCTAAACTGCATGGATGCTAACCCAAACACTAAAACTAATGTAAATCAATAATTCTGTGTGATTGCCACAGTCCCTTGAGGGCGATTGGCTAAATCAACATCAGAACTACAGGACATTAATGACATGAGAACACAACTGATTTTTATCTTTTGTATCATCAGTCTAGACATGATTTGAACCCATGCTCCTCTGAGTGACAGTTGGGAAGGCTGTGGCAGCTCATTAATCACCAGGACAGCCTGGAGAAGCTATACTTAATCCCATGATGGTATCCTCACCATCCTCCACCGCTACTGATGCTCATAAAAGAGAGGGAGAGAGAAAAAAAGAAAATGATTTACACAAATCAATCATTCAGTGCTGGCGCTCATCGGCTGTAGCACTGGCAGCCTGTCTTTACAGCTCCATTTTAAAGGGCGCCTGCTGACAGCCACACTTGATTAAGGGCTGTGGCTCCCTAACCTTTCATGTTTAGAAAGATTGTCACTGACTGACACAAACTTTTTTTCCTGCTTTTCCAGGTCGGTTCAGGGCGAGGATATTGGCATTCAAATTTGTGGTTGCTACTGTGAGCAGATGTCACCTCTGGCAAGTAAGGGTAATGGCACCAGCAGGCCCACTCTGACTCCTGGGGCTAAAGAACATACCACCACAGGGCTTCAGGGGGGGCAGGAGGCAGGAGGGACAGCCTCAACAAGTGAGTGCTTTACAAGCCAACCCTCCACACTCCTTTTCCCTTCTCTGCAATTATCATCAAAGAACATCTGTTTGTTGTTCCTCAGGCACCCTCACAAGTGTCCTAGCCTCACCTTGACCCATACTTCCAATTGTAGTGGATGTTATGACTAAAAATAAACAGTGTGAAGGAGTGAGGCTACCCTTTGTGTGAGCCGGGCGTTCTCCCTCGCCACTGCTGACAGGAAGGATATCACCGACCAACACAGCCACTTCCTCCTCCTGCTCATAGCTCCTGACAGGTACGTGAACGCCAACCTGTGCATCTGTGGTGGATCAGATGTGAAGTAGAGTCGACAGACTCACTTTGTTTCCCGGCTTTTAAGTTGATCTCACTGTCCTTTCGCTTCTGTCACAGTCTGAATGACCTGTCAAAGAAAAGTTCAATAGTTCCTGGCAAGCAACCTGATACACACAGAGGTTGTGGTTTACCCTGTTTCTGTTTCCTGACTGCAATCTATATCACAAGGCCATAGATGTAACCCAAGTAAAGATTGAACATGCTCGCTCACAACCCGACTAAATCAAGTGTAGAAAAGGTGTGTATTTCTGAATTTGTTCATAGTCTTTCACAAGATTCCTTACACTGCTATGTAAAAGTGAGCACTCGCTGTAGATGTTATAATTCACCCAGTTCACATCGGTCACTCAGGTCAATTAGCAGAGTTATGTGAAAGATGGTGTCTCTTTGCTACAGGGAACATCCAAAGTGCAGCATGATTGACTGAATCTGATGTACAGTGTGTGAAGACTAAAAAAAAGCCTCCTTTTTAAATGATAGGATATTAAGCATTTGGCTACTTTGCATGATTTTTGTCTTCAATAATAAAAAGAGCAAACTTACAAGTTTAAGCTGTGCTGAAGGGCTTGGGCCTGTACTGTAATTGTTACCTGAAATTATTGGGTACTCTGCAAAATGTCTGCAATGGTTTCTTCTTGCTCCCTGAGGATATATGTGCTGATTTGTGCGTTCTGTCTGCCAAATAGCCCTACCTGGCAGTTTACAGCAATAAAGACTGGTATTATAGCTCAAAACAAAGTTTCATTCTTGTAGTTTCACCAAAAACAGCACATCTTAATTTCTAATTCGAAAGCACTCCAAGATAGTTCTGCTGGGAACAGCGCAGTTGATACACCCAAAGGGACTTTGAACATTTAATTTATAAAGACTTTTTGTAATGACTGATGATAACACATGAATGTGTCCCGAGGGAGGGCACCAGCTGTGATCCTCAGAAATCATCTACGACCTGTTAGACAGATGTGACGACTTCTCTTCCAGGAAAGCAGCGGATTCATCAAACGACACCGTGTACCTTAGTTATTATCTGCCCCTACAGTTATAATCACTGTCGATCAGATTACATCCCAACAGACCGGCCATAACAGCACTACTTCGGGGATTTCACTCAATTAAAATGTATACATATTACTGTCCCTAATTTCTGTCACACAGCTTTTTCATGCAAGACTTTGTGTAGCATTTCGGCGCCGAGCTACGCAACAAAAGGTGGAGTTAAAGTGACAGCATTACAGATGACTGTAATTAAATAATACGTAAGACTATTGTGCTTTGTGCCATACTTTTGGAAACTGGATGGACTCCAAACCATCTGTGTTTATCGAACCTCAATGGGTTGCTAATGTGTAAAAACAAATACAGATATCCTGACCATTAGATATGCTTGTGTTGTAGCTCTTTGTTTGGAAATCCCTGGAGAAATTTGATGGTTGTTCTAAGATTATTTCAATCACACAGCGTGAGACGGATGTATGTGTCAGGCAGCCCAAACACAGAGTTACTCATGCGGTTTTATCAGTGTCAATCATTGAGCTGGAACCCAGTGAGCTCCAATCAGTCATCAGTGGGCGGTATTAGCAGCATAGCTCTCAAAAAGTTGGACTTGAGGTTGGAGGAAAAAAAGCATAGAGTATGACGGACGTTGGATAACTGTGGGTCCCATTACCACTAACCACTCAACATGGCTGGCTAAGGAGCAAAAAAACAATTACGTCTCTAAATATCTGATATGTGAGTCAACTGCTTGCTAGGGTGTTGCTTTTTTAAAAAACAAGATCGAGGAAGGTTGAGGGAGGGATGGGTTCACATATAAGATGGTCAGCCTGCTAGTATGTGGTCCGTGATGCCCCATAAATCTTCCTCTATCTTCGCTGTGGTGATGGCAGAAAGGGATGAGTCGCTCACCAAGCCCCCCCTCCATCTCATTCACATGTCTATCTGCCTGTTATCCATGCCCTTGAGCAAAGATTACTTTTTGCCCTGCCTTTGATATATGACACATCATGTGCCACAACGTTTCATCCAACGAATTAACACAGAGAAGAAGAAAAAAAACTTGACTACCGTCAGTTTCCCAGATGCTCACAATTCCTTTTTTTGTATTCGTCCTCGCTGATATTGTGGCTGTGAGTATTATGGCTTCACCAGCGAAGCATTATCTGACCTCTGCAGGACTCTGCATTGTGTTATCTGGTGTGTGTCACCTCACATGTCATCCACACAAGAAATTTTTAACTTTGACTCCGGGTGGGTGGACTCATAATCCAGCAGATATCAAATTTTGTTACTTTAAAATGCCTGGCCTAAGTAATTTCCTCTATTCGTTTTCAATCTCTCTCTGATGTAAGATTATACTGTAATTTGTTTGTTCGTTATATTCTGGATTCATCAAGTATATCAACTGTGAAGCAGTGAATGATTGACACAATTCAATAGTTAACTACTAAATTCTTATCATCATTATGGTCTCTTTTACACAAACACTGAACAACTCTGAATTCCTACATTAATAGATATTACAACCAAAGAGGAGATAATGTGTTCAATATTCAGTCTTGCGACAATTATGAACAACCGACTCTATAGCCTTTACGGAAGCAAAGTAAAATTTACAGCTCAATATTTTGACAGCGATGATATAGGAAGTTGAGTAAATGCACACTTCATCTGGCTATAAACAAGAACTGAGTGGTTGCATCTCTCTTCATTGATAAAAGCGGTCCATTAACAAGAACTGAGGGTGATAAACCAATCATACGCTGCCGAGCAACTGGCGAACCAGTAACCTGGCACATTTATTATGAGCTGCTCCATCAGACATTTGCCTTTTAAATCAGGATGTCTGCCGTTCAATCTCACAAACAAGAAGAAGAAGAACCTGGAAGTATATGTAGATACCTGGGCAGAAAATATCATTTTTTTAGATTTATGGCAGACTGATTCATGCACAAATCTAGTGATGTGCTTTAATAATACTTAAATGTTCACCAGCAACATCTGTATGCTTCCCTTGGCTTTACTAACTTTTGATTTTTGTTTACATATACACTTAAAAACAACTCTTCATTAGTTGTTCTAATGTACTCTAAGACTCGGCAAGTTAACAGAACTTGAGATACTAATAATAGATATAGATAACTTCAGCCAACAATTGTTTCTTCATATTTAAATATGCTAATCTATCCTCTCATTTTCCGGGTAATTTCTCCACGTACAGCCGAATTCATTTCAGCTTTTGACAAACCCTGTCTCCAAGAAATGACATTCATAAACTACTTGTTTGTTTTGCGAGTTATGTTGAATGGGCGACGTAATTGCTTCCTTGATTATGCCGACTGCCAGTGAAGGAATTGATACATTTTTGTTCTGCAGAAAAACGTTTTAAAAAGTAGATATTGCATTGCAAAAGCAGATATTGCAGGGAATTATATTTTGTGTACTATATTTTGATTTGCTTAGAACTTCTATTCCTGTGTGCACTGACAAGCAGCTGTAACAAAAGAGTTTCCCCACAGGGATCAATAAAGTATTTCTGATTCTGACTCTGAAAACAAATAAAATACATTGTCAGTGAACATTTAGCAGTAATCTGGTTGGCAATACATTCTGCATAAATGTAATTTCTAAGAAACAGGGTTGCTTTTGATGTATTGTTAGCAGCAGATGGATATGAGTGTAGTGGTTGAAATGGATGCTAATCGTCATCATGGTTAGCATAGTTTTTATTTTTTATCAAAGATTTTTATCATGAAATACATTTATGGATAGACACATAAGTATTCATCACGTTACGTTTTTCAAACCTAGCCAGATTTCTGGACCCAGAGACAATGCATAATTGATTTAATTAATTAAACATAATTTAATGGCTTTAGAGAACAAGAAGAACAGTATTCTGCAGTACATTGAATATTGATAATAAATGTCAACAGGACATAAATTCACACCTAATCACACTCAAGTCACAACACTCAGATTCTGAAATGCTAAATCAAATTAATTTGAGATTAACCTGTCAAGTGTATCTATTTACATTGAGTTAATGAAGATCATTTGACATTCTACAATATACTGACTTAAAGAAGGCAAAAGTTTAAAAAATGTTTTAATCCCATGTTAAATTTGACTAAAATCATACTGACAAGTATAAGAAGCTCATAAAACTTAAAAAATGGAGACATAAACAACACTTTGCTGTAAACTCGTGAAAAAGAAGTTTGAAATAAGGTCTAAGCACAAGAAGCTATATGACAACAATTCCTGGCACACACACACAAAATGACATGAGCTACAGAAAGGGTCATCATAAATAGTGACAGAAAGCCATTGTTGGAAAAAATATGGGCAAACCTACAGTACATGTAGGGCAGCAGTAAAGTGCCTCTTCAACACCACAAATCTTATATCAGTCTCTGAAAACAGTTTGTATCCCACAGTGTTTTTCTTTTTACAGTCGAGTCACCTGCCTGATACCCTTCAGCCATTTTCCTCAGAAGCTGTCACACACGCCAGCTATAATATATGGCTGCACCAATGAGAACAGCTGTAGCCAATCTCTATCCTCTCTCTCCTGGAGCCTACTGCCTGTCCAGCATAAAATAATACATCAGGATTAATTGATTTCCTGTCAGTCTCATGAAAAAGAAAATACATTTTCATGTAGTCTGTTTCCTGCAGCATTATAATTTTGTACATGGCAAGTAATTTAAGTTTTTTAATTATGCATGAGAATGAAAAACCATGACAAAGTGTGCTGTCACCTGGCCCAAGGCCACAGCTCTGGCCTTTGTATGTGCTGAGACAACAATAGCAGTAACTTAAGCACACATAAATAATATATTTATGTATTTAGAGGCTACACATCTCTGTACAAAAGCTAGTACAAGAGTCAGAGTGTCAAGGTCAAGGGCTGGTCGTTCATCTTAAAGTAATGACGTTCATTTGGAGCGCATGAATCATCAAACATGCACTCTGATGCCAAAAAGTCAAGAGCAGGAAAGTCAGGATCGCTATGATTCCCAGCCTGTGACAGGAAAACAGATGATGTGCTAACCAAACTCTGAAAGAGTGGAAGCAATAATCTTTTCCCTCACAGTATAGCTTCATTAGACACGAAATATATTTCAAAATCTGTTTATGACAAAAGCCCTGGCCTCGTAAAACAAAGGACAGAGAAGTAAAAGCTCCACATTAAAGCTTTACGCACAACAGTGTTTGTGCGCAGCTCCTTTCATTGTTCACTGGATTAATGAGCGGTGGAGAGAATGAGCAAGCATTTCCCTAAGTCAAGCTAAACTAGAGCCGGAGATAGAGCAGGGGGAGGGAGAGAGCAGCAAACAGGGTCATCAGTAGGCCAGGGTCTTAAATCAGACCAAAGGCCGGCCCTGGTGTCAGCTCAAGACCAGAGGGGGAGGAAACTCTTGACAACAACGAGGAGGGGCTGAAGGGAGGCCTACTTGTTGTGGAGTTTTTTGGCATTACCAGCTGGGTCTGAAAAAGCAGCTGGACAGAAAGAGGCTACAGTATGAAAGGCCTGAGCACATGCCTCTGGGTCATAGGGAACTATAGGTTATTCACTAACTCATACGAATGGCATGAGTTTAACGACATAACACGCTGAAAATGATTACAGGCTTTGTTCATTCAAGAAAGCTTTGGAAAAAGCTGTTTGAGTGATTTATATCATAGCAGCTGTTTTCTTACCCCCACGACTGCTTCACATCTGCAAACTGACTCTGAAACTGTCCTGTGGCTAAAATTACGATGTGATAAATTGTATCATGAAAGATTTAACTGTTCCAACATTAAACAGCATTCACAGCATAATGCAGTGGTATTTCACCACAGATATACAGCATATCTCCTGTTTTGTGTGACATCAGAAAGTGTTTTGGGACCATTTGGCGTAACCCTCATCATCCTTTTTGTGCTTGTAGACGCATACATCATCTCCTCTCCATCTTTCGCACTTGGTTTTATCTGTTTGTTCACCACTACAATCTGCATGCAATGAAAAATGCATGCCTGTATCAAGAGTGCTCCTTCCAGAAGATCAAAAAGGATATGGTTGGACAAACAATCCGATATCCAAGGTTAAGAACACAAAGATAATAAATCGCTTGAGTGTCATGTTCAATTTTCAAGACGGCATTACCCGACATTATCCATAACAGGATTTAAATTGTTATCAGGACACTGAACAATCCACTTTGTGTCCAGCGAGCATCCTGCCTCTAGTGATTCATAGGGAGGAAACAACTATCACATTTTCCAGCATCCCACTGCAGCCGCAGAAGAACACCGGTGCACTTCATGTACTTGGGTGATTGGCTGAATAAATTGCTTCCATCCTGGCTGCTGTTGACACTCATGTGGACGAGTGCTATCAGTTTTAATTGTCTTTCTGCCTTCACTCAGCTTGTGTCTGCAACTCCTTCCTGCCTCTCTGGAACACAAGGCCAAAATAAATTAAGTTCACTCTAATGTTTTAGAAATATTTCACATCTGCTGGGAGGTCATGGGGTCTGCAGACTTTAAATCAGCAATTACTTAATTTCTCTGACCAAGTATTATTAATGATTGCACATAACTAGCATCTTTAATAAATATCGTTTTTATTACTGCACCTGCATTTTACACACATACACACACTATTCAGCCAACCCAATCTCCTACAAAATATCTTTATATAGTCCTGATTTGCTTTGCTAAATATGTTTTTGAAGGAAACATATTTGCTGCGTGGATTACGTTTGCTGGCCAAGACATAGTCCAACACATAACCCCCTGTAAAACCTGCAATGTGTCATTTTTACACTTAGTTTTTGTACGGATTAAACAAACAAGATAAAACGTGTTAATAAGTGAGCTTTAGAGGTGCTGCTGATTTTTTTCATTTTTTTTTTACTGTTGGACAGAGCCAGGATAGCATTCCAGTCTTTATGATGAGCTAAGCCTCATATTTATCACACACTTCTCATCTAACTCTTGTCAAGAAAGAAAGTGAGGAAGTATATTTCCCAAAATGTAAAACTTTGCAGATATGTTCAATAGAAACATTCCCCATTACATTGATATTATTTTAACTACAAAACATTATTTGCTAATATACAAATTAGCTGTGTATGAATGCAGTTTTTAGGGGACAGGGCTGATGTTAGGCTTAGGTTCACATGATAACAGAGGCACAGAATTAAACTACAATATTTACCGTAACAGCAGGCTATGAACAAACACACACAAACAAACATCTTTGAATCCGTCTTTATTATTTTAATCATATAAATTAAACTTACTGATGAAAGAATTGTTTATTTTAGTGATTTTCATTTTGTGTGTTTGTCAGGTGATCATAATTTGAAAATTGTCATTTTTTCCTGCTGTGTAAAAAATTACTGTTGTAAAAAAAACTATCAGCAGAAGAAAACAATAACTTTAATGCTGCTATTCTCTGTATTAAAATAACTTTCAGTCAATTTGAGAGTGAGAGCAAATAATGTTGTGACCCTTTTGTTTATACTCTGATTACAGATTGTTCCTCTAATGCATATCTGGCACAAATGCATATATGAATGCACCATTAACAAAGCATAATAGGAGCATTGATTAAGTGAGAGTGATATACCTGCAGCTTACCTTTTTGTTAGAGCCCCTTGACTTATTGATATACAATTCATCCAGCTTTTTCAGAAAATCTGAAAACAATCAGCGTGCAGAGCAGCACAATGCTGAGGCATTGATCACAAAAGGCAGAACTTTATTCCACACAACCACGGGATTGTTGCAACAGCTGCTAAGCATTCTGGTAAAGCGAATGATTTATGGCTGTGTAGCAATAACGATGAGACAGAGTCATTACCATATCGACAGGCTCCCAGATGGATTATCCTCATTGATTACTTCATGGCCTGTTGATAAGTATTTGTTTGAAACACAAATGCGGGGAGGGAATGTGCTTGATGGTCCTGCTCTGCAGCCTGCACAGAGGAAGCAATCTACCAGAAATATTTCTAACCATCTCTGACCTTCTCTTACCACAAACTGGAATCATGTCCGAGGTTATTTTCAGCTTTTCATATTCTGTGATGCCAAAGTTACCAGAGCAAAAGAAATGAGAGGTAAATAGTCTGGGTGATGAGTAACAGCAAAGAGAGAGTTCACATGTGTAAGATTTCACAGCTAATCACAGGCTGCTTTGATTCATGGCACACCTCACCCCACTTGCCCGTATATCACAGGATGCTTTTTTTTCCTCTCGCCACCCAGGCTTCCCATCCTGCTACCTCGCCAAGGTCAGCTGAAGGAAATGATACCACTACACCACAAGATTTATGACAGATTCACTCCGGTTTGCCTCCCTGTTTACAGAATACATTGACTCCCACCAAGAAGCTGCTTCCGTCCCCGGTGGTTTACAATGCAGGAGCCCATCTATTGGGTGTCACAGAGAGCATGAGCCCGGCAGCTTGTCTCCTGTGACAGGTGCTAATTGAGAACCAAAGCCAGGTTGCATCCAGTTTAAACCTCAAAGCTTCTCTTTGGCCTTCTGTTACAACACTGGCACAGATAACCTTGGACACTGACACAAAGACACAAATCGTAAGATGACATGTCACAATACAAACATGTGACAATATGCATTGTGGAACTAAATCTGACCAGGTATGACTCTGAAAGTGTGTTAATTTTTAACTGCCAGAGGCCTTAACTGCTGACTGAAAATGTTGATAAGCTTAGACTGTTAAAAAATATCTTTGTCCTACTACAAAAATCTAAAATCAATCTGTGTGAAGATGTTGAATGTACATGATGTTTGTTCCTGCAACCCTACCGCCAGACAGACCATTGAAATTGGAAGATTCTGGAAATCCCTAGATTATGTTCAGTGACATTTTGAACTTTCAGTACCAATATTTTCTTAAATTATCAACTTCTACAATATTCAAGCACGGCAACTACAGTAGAGTTACAATATGGTAATGTTAAGCAACAACAAAACTTAAAATAAAAAGTAACATTAAAGGTACTCTGGAGTTTTTGACCAATAGTAGTGCTATGTAGCCTATTGTTACAAGGCAGTCCCCGTTTTTTGTACACACATGCATGCGCATCCTGCTGTCAGTTGCACACTATTCACCAATGCACCTACAAAGGTAAGGAAGAAGTAAACTACAAGCTTGTAAACATCAATGTAAACAATGTAGGATTTATAATATTTAAAAAAATCGGCTTTGCAAATGCATTGTGTCAAGGATACACACTGAGTTTTGATGAGAAACGCTGAATGTAAACAGAACTTTTGTTTGTTGTCAAAAAAAAAATTCCATGGAGCACCTTTAATTTTTAAACTGTGACAGGATGCAATCTCCGGCTTCCACACCCGCTGTAGCCTAATTACATATTGTAAAGGGCACACTCCATCCTGCATTGGCAATGAATGGCATAGGCATAGGACATAAATTTTGTGCTGCAGAATCACCAAATATGAATGTAATTCAGGATACTGGACATTTGCGTCTATCTAAGATTCAAAAAGAAGATTCAAAGGCTCAGCACACCCACACCAGTGTTTTCACTTATTCTGGCTAATTGGGCTGCTGCTAAAGTTAAACATGGCCAGAGCTATGCTGAGAATTACATTGAGAATTAAAGGTCACCAAACTTCATGAACCAATAAGGATGTTGAAGGTGTAATTTCTCCCACCCAAACACATGCAACAAAACTAACAAGGGTGGTCGGGGAGATGTCAATCAAACACAATCTGTACACACCCACACAGTCCAAAGAAGAGGTCTAATTAGGCAAAACAAGTGAAAACACCTGTGTGGGTGGACCATAGGTGAGGGTTGTTTTTGCATGTTTTACACCTAAGGAGGAATAAATTGTATTAAATGAATTTTTGTAGAGTAACAGTCAACTTTGTTGAAAATAGTGTATTGTAGCGTAAGCCTTGTATTATCTATTGAACCACACCATGAGTACTTATCATGCAGGTGCAAAGAGAACAATTAAAAAAGTTTTATTCATCCCAATCTGACAATCTGTCTGTGAGTGAAAGGAGATCCTCAGTGGTCAGATTAATTGGAAGTGAGGGTCAAGGGGTGACTGGCCTTCACATGTCCTTGGCGGGCGTAATGAAGGGATAGCGAATGGGTGCGAGTTCGTCGCCCCTCGTCGGAGACAGGGTGCTGCCCTGTCCCTTGCTCAGAGAGGACCGGGGCTTTAAATTGCTTCCATCTCTGAGACTCTGATTAATGAGAATAGTTCTAATCAGAGTTCCTGAGGCCAACAGCATTAGTCTTAATCTTCCAGGCCCCATCCAGCAGCAACACTGACATTTAATGTAGTGCTAGTGCAATGGTAATGAGAATTCATGCCCCAACAAGGGAGCAAACTCTTCTACCCCCCACACAGGTCCTGGACTTGGGAAGGTTATTGGCCCTGAGTTTCAGGGGTTATTAGTTCTCTTCAGGCCATGAGGTACCTAAAATATCTTGTGTTTTACAGTCCACTTTAAGGCAGGACAAATTAAACTGTGCTCGAGCACACAGACGATTTAAAGCTCCTTTACACAGCCTAGATGCAGTCTGGAATAGCGCTGAAACAAGTAGTAGATTCACAGAAAATAAATCGAGAACAATTGTGATAATCTATAAATTCTTTAGGTAATTTAAATACCAAACATTTGCTGGTTCTCAAATGTGAGGTGTTTTTTTCTTCAGTTTTATGTAATTGTAAATTTAATATAAAACAAAAAACCTGAAACTTGCAATGGCCATTTTTCACTATTTTCTGACTTTGTTTTTTTTTTAGAATAAAATTATCATTTGCAGTCCTAATCTAAAAGAGAAACAAATAAAAAACACCCAAAACTGAGTGTGTGTGTGTGTGTGTGTGTGTGTGTGTGTGTGTGTGTGTGTGTGTGTGTGTGTGTGTGTGTGTGTGTGTGTGTGTGTGTGTGTGTGTACAAGCAGGTTAACATGAGAGTTTGTGCTTGCACTTAATATGTATGAATTTGACTATATTGAAAAACAGGCAATCATGAAACAGTTGTGTAAAATCAGGCAACCTCTATCAACTGAATGAAAGCCATTCCCGCTGTCGGGCGCACTTGTACCGATGCAAACAGTCCTCCTGTGCTCAGTTAGCAGTAAGTAAATTGCTCTGGGATTTGTATTGCCAGAATGCTTTAGCAGGTAATTCCTCTCTGTCTTTCATTTTGTTTGTCTGTGTTAAGTTCCCACTCTGGCCCCATCCATTCTCACATCCAGTTCCCGGCTTTGTCCATCCATCAATGGGCGCACTTTGTCAGTGCTGACTTCATCCTGGCGGCTGCAATCACATCCGAGCAGGGACCGACTGCCACCGGGGAGCTTTTTCACCTCCCATCTGCATCTCCCCGATCTGCTGACGGGGCCCCTGATGTGCAGTGTTTTCTATTGCACAGGCAAGCAAAAAAACACTAATGCTGCACCTCATTTCTGCAGACCACTCCTGGCCTCGCATGGCAAAAAGAGGGAGAGAGAGGGAATGAGGGGAGATTGAGAGAGGCAGGGAGGTAAAGAGGGTGAACATTTTCAAGAAGGATTGGCTCTTGGGTCAGGCTACAACTCAATTTTCCTTTTCTCCTCAAATACATCAGTAGACATCAAGGGTAGAAAATGTATCACTAATTAAGGCTTGATAAGCAGCAAGTCAACTGCACTTTGAAGAGGGAGAGAGGAAGAGGAGGAGAGGGAGGGAGTCAGCTATTCCACACAGAGGTTTCAGTGGACTAAAGCTATATGGAACATAGGGTTTGCATTCAATAGCATTTTATTAAATCTAAATAAAGTACTGACTTCACTTAGCATATCTAAATCCTTTATGAACATTTGCAGTATGAATCTTTATATTTTTAATTATGTTAATAATTTTAAGTAGGGCTGTAACTAACAATTATTTTCATTATCAATTAGTCTGATGATTACTTCAGATGAGTTATTGATTGCCGTTTTTGCCTTATTTGATAGCTGATAACATTGAGATAGACAGGACACATGAGCAGAAATAGAGGAATGACATGAAAAAAGGTCCCCTGCTAGAATCAAACCAGGGACATTGTAGTTATAAAGTGCCTGTCTCAACTATTAGTGGCCCTTCACAATGCAGGGGGCTGTGTTGGTGGGGGCTGTTGTTTCAGGTACGCTGACACAGTATTTTACAACTCTGGACAGTTATTGGTTGATATTATTTCATCTTTCATTGCGATGATCGCCAGGTAAACAGTAGAAATAAAGCGTTCACTTTACAAAGTAATCCACCACGGATGTGTGCATACATGTATTTGATTGGCTACTGTGGCCCCTTGCTGAATTATGTCCCGTTATGGTCTAGCAAGTTGAGCTTGGTTCAACTCTTTTGCCTGACAACCCTGCATTTTTTGGCAGGAGCCCTCTGCAGTGACAGACTAGCCTCATTCAAATAAATAAGGGAGCTGCATACGAACACGCAGCACTTAAGTCGGTCAAAACCTGGCATTAGGCTACCAGGATACCCATGTCTATTATTGTTTTTATTAATCTATTAACCGGTTGGTCTATAAAATGTCAGATAATACTAAAAATGGACACCACAAGTTTTCAGAACACAATGTCACATATTGTAAATACTTGTTTTGTTTGACCAAGACTTCAAAAACCAAAAATATTTAGTTAATAGTGATATAAAACAGAAAAAAGCAGCAAATAGTCAAATTTGACAAGCCGGAATCAGTGAAATATTTGTGCTTTTGCTCAATAAATGACTTAAATGATTAATCTATAATCAAAATTTTTGACAATTCTCTATCGACTAATTAATGAATCAGCTAATCATTTGCACTCATTTAAAGCAGCAAAAGTTAGACATAACCTAATATTCAAGAACTAAAAGTCAAAACATTAAAATCTTGCCAGACAGATTACATATTTGTTAAATAACTACCTCAATGATTTGTTCTTTGATCTTATTCATCATTGAGCTAATATATATATATATATAAAATATTTGATTTGTAAGACTCAGAGCTCATTGCTTCAACTTGGAACTGGATCCAAAATGCAACCAATTAGCTAAATGATGTCTAAATGAGATTTAGGAGAACATATGAAGAATAGTGGAAACATATATTATGACATAATTAGCTAGATGGACAAAGACAAATTCACTACACCAGAATACGGTTGATCTAATCTATAATCTGGGTTTCTACAGTTCAGCTATTTAAAAAAAACATGGATGACACCAACAATGATCTTTAGACGAGAAATTTACACAGCTCCATGATTCAGACTCGTTTACATTAGGGAGCACTAATTAGACTGCGATGGAGGGTTATTAATAGGCTGGACTTTCCAGAATGATCTTGTTATAAATGGGCCCTGTCAAGACTTTCCTCAACCTCCAAATGAGTATTCTCACTTCACTGCCCCCATCCTAAGAATCAGCACCAGTGCTGAATAACAAATGATTGCTATTAACTGTATTGTTAGTAATGATGCCCGAGAACAAACAAAAGTCCATAAATAACAATTTGCTGAGGAAAAATGAGCCTTTAAACAAGACAGATACCAAGCTGAGTTGTGGTAAATGACATCTGAGGGCCTGGAGAGAAAGGGAAGTGGCTGCTGTTTGGGTAGAAGAGAGAAAAAGAGGAATGATTGATACAAAGTCTGATCTAGGGAATGAAAATTTGGCTGCCTGGTGCTTCCCATGCAGGGGTGTAATGTTATTCCCAGATTATAGCTTTCTCCACACAAAAAAATCCCCCACCAAACACTCAGCTGAGTGGGCTTAAACAACAAAGCGGCTCCTGCTCAAGTCGTTTACCCGGACACAAAGGCAATTCCTCATATTAATTAAGCGCTGTCACCGACATGCTCGCTCCCTCTCGCCAAGCACATGTCCGCAGCTCTGATATGTGGGCTAAGTGTTTTCCCTGATGCCTCACTCTCAGCCTGCTTTTCACATAAAGCCTCTAGTGGGAGCCGCTGTTTACAGAGTCAGTTCCACTTACGCAAATCCCCCTGCCGTGTAAACAATATCCACGGCGACTAAACAGAACCCGGCGCTGTGTGTTTACGGCATGAAAAATGTTTATCCAATTAAGTGACATTTCAATAACATAATCCTAACACCATGAAGGCTTTTAATAAGATTACATGACCTACAGAGGGGCAAGAGAGTCACCCACTCTGTGAGATGCTGCTCAATAACATTAAAAGCAGTAGCAAAATACGGCCAGAATTACTTGGAGTACAACCTTCCCAGTGGCTGGTGCCAGTGGACAATAGCGAGGCACACTGCATGTCTGTAAGTATGAAGTATGATATTACAAAGCCCATCTTTGAAGGAAAAGAAGCTAATTTTTGAGTGTAGAGGATTTTTGACACACAAACATTAATTCAATTGCTCAAAATGTGAAAATA
This sequence comes from Siniperca chuatsi, assembly GCF_020085105.1. Taxonomy (NCBI): domain Eukaryota; kingdom Metazoa; phylum Chordata; class Actinopteri; order Centrarchiformes; family Sinipercidae; genus Siniperca; species Siniperca chuatsi. The sequence goes on from NC_058061.1 coordinate 10,404,228, forward strand.
AGAGTCTGGAAAACACCAAAACGTGAATAGAAACAGATCTAATTCTCTTTATGTTGAAGTCGATGGAAAACGGCAACCGATTTACAATAACTCCAAGGTGTACAACTCAAGCTAGTGCATCAAAATAATGGGACACATAAAACTGAGGCCCCCACGTTACGTGCAGAAAACAAATATGGAGAAGAAGGTATCAAAGTAATGAAAGATTGTTTATGTATTGTGGCATGAAATGGGAGGATGTGTGAGAGAGGCAGCGGCGGGGAGAGGTGATGGTGACGGATGGACAGAACTGACAGTGCGGTATTCATCCTGTACGCTAGAGCACACGTCCTGCTAGTGGCGGTCGACAGAGCAATAAATCACAGGCCCTCCATCCTGTATCTACAGCTTATTACATCCACCATGACAAAAAAATAATAATCCCTGTCAGCATAGCCCTTTGCTCAAGGATTGAGTCTGAAAGCGTTTGCTCATCACTCCTATTCCTGAGTGAAAACACCTGAGCAGGGGAATTGAAAGCCATGGTTTACAGGCCCTCTAAGACTCTGAGAGACAGTGGGAAAGGCACACAGCAGCCAAAGATCTGAAAAATATGAGAGGGTGCAGCAGTGTACAATAGAAACACAAAATGTTATCCTGCTCAGCAATCACCATGGTTATAAACATTATGATATTCTCAGTATTGGATAATGATGGATTTGTAATGGCTCCATCGTGAATTTCCAGTGGTGGAACATTTATTTAGATCTTTTACTTAAGTTAAAGTAGCAACACCACAATGTACAAATACTCCATTACAAGTAAAGATACTGCATTCAAAATGTTTAGTAAGCAAAAGTATTATCAGCAAAATGCACATTAGAATCAAAAAATAATATAATCATTATGCAGAATGACACCTTTCAGAGCATTATATTATTATTATGATTATTGTAACTGATGCATTAACATGTAAGCAGCATTTGTAGCTGGTTGAGGTGCAGCCAAGTAGTTCAATCTATATTATTGCATTATATTTTATAAGATAATCAGATTTTTTTTTTTGGTGCAAAATCTGCAAAGTAAGCATAGCTACCATTGATGACACTAAGATCCTGTCCTCTATGTTTTTACTGGAAGTTTGTGTTTCAACAATCTGAGGAAGAGTTTACATTCTACAATTACACACAAATTACACTTGGAAGAACTTTTTAAAGGCTGTTTTGGATTAAAAAGATAATTATCAGAAAGTTTTACAGACTTTTTTTGGTGTTAGAAGTTTTTTATGGGGATGGGGCTGCTGTGGGGGAACTTGAACTCATGACTCCATCTAAAATCCTGGCTATGGACCTGGATGCAAGGCTAAATTCATTTAGGAATCTGTACCATCTGAGCACAATATAAACTAAAATGACAAAGGTCTTCATACAGATCTGAAGGGCCCCTCGACAAATTGCTGAAAGTGACATAGTTGCCCGGTTGGTAATCCACCCTTTATCGGACGTAACTAATTATAGTTGTCAGATAATGTAATGAAGTAAAAAGTACAATATCTCCCTCTGAAATATAGTGGAACAAAAGTATAAAGTGGCATTAAATGCAAATCCCTACAACCCTGCATAGTATTAGCAAAATAAATAAATGATGGGACAGATGGATTAAATGCAACTACTCAAAGTACCTCAAAAGCCTATCTTAGTAAATGTACTTTTTGTACATTACTTTCCTCGACTGTGAATTTCAGAAATGATAAATTATTGATATATGTATATCTTATTAACAGGTCTAAGGGCAGAGAACATGAAAATATGAACACATGACAGTGGGGTTTTAGCTAAATCAAATATAATTTTCTATTTGGATAGATACAGCAGTTATCTAATTGTTTAATCAATGAATGCGCAGAGCTGCTGGCTGAATTGTTTGGATCAATACAAATTGATTTACATGTGTCTGCAGAGAAGCACATCCTCCTCACTGCTCGTCTCCCTCTGAGCCTCCACCTCCCTATTTAGAGGACATGTCGTGTAAAGCTCATTTCAGGCCTTTGTCCCTCATGCCCTCGTGTTTCTGTAAATTGTATAAGACCATTTAATCTTCCTTAGATGAGAAACCATTTACTTTGCACCTTCCTTCAATAAAAATTAAAAGCTCTCGTAAAAACAGGAATGAGAGTGGAACGCCCTCGACTAAATCAAAGAGCATTGTTCTTTCAAAAGCCAAGTCTGAACACTTCATTGGCCTGTTTTATTTTGACATTTGTAGATGACTTGGAGTGTTAAAAAGAAAATAAAAATGCAGATGAGAGCCTGCCATCATAAAGGTTAGTGAACTGTAAATGGAGCTCTCCATCTTCCCTCATAATAACTGTAAAAGTTTAAACATGCTGAAGGATGTGAGAGTATGTCCTGCCACTCCTTTAGGGATTGTATAAACATTAATCATAGAATCACTCGGCCATGATTAATCATGGGTACTTGATCACACTGATCTCTGAGAGGGAATAAGGAGTTCATCATTGCTGTCACCATAAAATGCAGCTTACTTACACACAAGGCTCATTTTAATTTCAAGAAAGTTACTTTATCACCAGATCATTTATAAGCCTAAATATGCTGCCTATGGGACATGTGAAAGATGGGGTAACAGTTTAATGTTTTTCCGAGGAAACAAACTCAATATGTGCAATAGCTCCTTTATAGTTGTCTAATTAGTGCTTAAATGATTAGCCGATTAATCAATTAGTCAATCAACAGAAAATTAATTATGTAATTTATTGAGTAACAAGTCTACAGCCATGCTAGCTGCTCTCTTTATTTTGGCACAGGTTTCAAGTGGTTTGAGCTAAATGCTAACCTAAGCATGCTAACATGCTCACAATGACAATGCTAACATGCTAATGTTTAGCAGGTTTCCTGTTCACCATGTTCACCATCTTAGTTTTGCGTGTTAGCATTAAACACAAAGCACAGCTGAGGCTAATGGGAATGTCATAAGTTTTGCAGGTATTTCGTCATAAACCAAAGTATTGGATAAATTAAAATTTTGATCTGATGATGGCGACAGATTAAAAGTTAAGGGATTGTTTAAGTTATTACAGTTCATCCTAAGGGGGACATGAATGTTTGTACCAAATTTCATGACATCCAATAGTTAGAGACATTTCACTCAAATGTCAAACTCATGGTGGCGCAAGAGGAAAAGTCAGCAGATCACCAAAGTCAGCAGGATTCATCCTCTGTGGACCTGGATGTCTCTTCAGACTTTCATGATAATCCATCCAATAGCTGTTAAGATATTTGAGTCAGGACCAAAGTGGTGGACTGACATTGCCGTCCATAGAGCCACGTAGCTAAAAATGTCAAAACACAAGCTATTTCCAGCTTCTGTGAGGATTTGCTGCTTTTCTGTGTTTTACATCACTGCAAACTGAATATCTTTAAGCATGTAGATTCATTCTTGATCTTGGGAACACATACTGTATCTGTGATTAAATATTCGTAACTTTTTAGGCTAAATTACTAGCTTTGTCCAAAGCTTCCCACAGCATTCTTCAGCGAATGGAATATCTTTGGGTTTTGGACTGTTGGTCAGATAAAACAAACAATTTGAAGATGTTGGGCTCTCTGGCAACTTGCGATGAGTATTTGTCACATTCTAAATCTAATCTAATGTGAAGCTACTTTAATGTGGTGACAAAATCCACCTGTCAGGTTTTGTTTATTGTAACAGACCTGAAGGCGAGCACACGTTAAAGACTTCACGACCTCTGACTGAGTGAGTTAAAACAGTACATCACCTAGAGATAAGACAGAGCCCAATTAACATTTTGGCAAACACTAAATCTTCCCCAAGCAAACACTGTGCTTGAACTCATGGGAAAGGGCAAAATTCCACACAATAAGAGAGTTCGTACAGTAAACCACGTGTCAAGCCTTTAGCTAGCGCTTGACAGATATAAGTCCACTGCTTTCAGTCAGTTTTAATTCAGTTTTTCTTGGTGGACTTAATGAATTATTGAAATCTTAATCTCTTAAATCATATCAGACGGTACATTCTGATTTAGCCATGTGGGGAATCCTAAAATTATTTTGCACACAATACCAGAAATTCCATTTACTTCAAAGTTAAATCTCATGGGATGGACAGAGTAGGCACCTGGGTGGGAGAAGCCTGATAAGAACTGGTTTTCCACTGCTCGCCCTGTTATATTAAGGGGGTCGGGAGTTCACACCCCACTCTTCAACTCTTCAGGCTGGGCTTTGAACTCCTGACCCAAAGTAAGGGGGGAGGTCCTTGATGCACAGTAGCTGCATTTACAAATGCATGCTGACTCCATGCCAGCAAAGCGGAATCGAGAGGAGTCTGATAACATCTTGCTTTAGAAGGAGCTGCTCAGCCAGCCCTTTGTATTTATGGGCAAGTCTCATGGTTACCCCCAACCATAAATCATGTTAATTGGTTTACTGATAAAATGTCTGTCAGGCCCCATTCACATAGTGCTGTGGCACCCCCAGTTACTGTTTAATCTTTGTTCTGCAATAGTTCATCTGTTTAACTGACTGAAGGTGAGGAGGAGTGGAAAAGGGAGTTCTTCTCCATATCACAGCACTGCACAGTGTGATGTAAATTACAGCCACTGCTTGGTTGACTTGAATGATAAATGACATGACTTTCACTGAAAAACAATCGACAAAAGAGTTTAACAAATGAGAAAATCACCTTTCCAGGTCATCAGATGTAATTTTTCCATTCAAAATCTATTTCTTGAAACAAAAACAAGCTTCTAATTGCTATTCGTCATGCATGTCTCATCGGTATACTGAGTGGTTGCTCTGTGATTTGTTCAATGATGGCAGTATCTCATTCTTCAGGCTGGTGGTGACAAATAAAAATTCTCTGAAAAGATGCCTGGGTTAAGACTTCTCAGTAATTTGTATTGCCTTTCTGGCAAGGACATTGAAGCCCACAGGACTAAACTGTCCCTCGTCAACAGATAGACCACACACAGACGCTCATTTACCTGTCAGATTAAGATTAGGAGTGACTCTGCTCTAGGCCATATGGCAAGAAACCAGGAACAGTACTTGGAGAAAGAAGTATTTGTCTCTGAAAATGTCAACGCTCGTTAATTCACGAAAAATCAAGACACATTAGCAAGCAAGGCATACGAAGGCAACTCTTTATCTTATGGAACTAGAAGACTTTCTTGCTACAGTAGACAACAATTTAGTTTCAACTGTGAAACTTGTCTTAACTTTACTTTTTTAAATGCAAGTGGCGAATAAGAAAACCAGCTGTGCTGACAGTTCATAGTTGCAGATAATTATACATAAGTTACTTTCCAAGTAGACCGTTTGCCTCCATGAGGAGCTGAGGCAATGCAATGCAATCTACTCTTATTTGGCTGGCGTTGATCTTTGCATGATTAATGGTTTGAAAGGATCCAGAAAAAAGGTCAAATGCGGAGTTGGGGATGGAGCAGCTATGCGGTGTAATTAAGACAAACATGATTAATAACCCCAAGCTGCCACTGTGTTCTGTAAACAAGATGCAGCCAGATGGGATGCATATTTAGAATATTGTAGATTAGTTTTCCAGAACATAAGGGCACACAGCTATTCAACATACTTTTAAATAAGCCTAATATTGACGTTGTTAAAACACTGTAATAGCTTGTGATGTATGATGAGAGTGCATTAATGTAACCAACTTTATACCTCATTGACGCTTCACTATCTATCTAAAAATAGCATTACATCAATGACTACAGTAATGGAATAGAAAAGCCATTGGACTTAATTGCTCCCAAGTTTTATTGTCTCCAGAATATGAGCCGTAGATAACAGGAGTACAGTATAATAGCTCCATCATGGTGACTTTCAAGACAAGCTGTGATTACGGTCCTGACTGAGAGGGGAAAAGTCTCCCACTCTTATTCAATCCATTATCTCGCCTTCTTTCCTCTCTCTCTGCCCACCAGTGTGACTGACAGTATAGAGGGATCAGGTCCAGCTTCCAGGGAAGGCGGGGAGACAGGTGTCAAAATGGTCCAGCAAGCAAATCTAACCCTCGCTAATCAGCCCTGTTGTTCCTCTACAATCCATGTCTAGTCCGCGGCTCTCATTCCGTATGAAAAACAATTACGCTGGTTTGAAGTTGAGCGCGCACTAACTCACCTGTCTCTTCTGATAAGTGTAAAGATGGAGCAGAGGGAGGGGAGAGAGGGAGATGCGAAGGGCAGTGAAAGAGAAGGAGGAAAGGGATGTAGTGCACAGTATATCACTTCTCAGGCGTCCCAAAGCAATGGGGCTAAAAAGAAATGCTGGATACTTGATTAACAGAAAGTCAAACTGGAAAACACAACACTCAGAAATGTTAAACCATGAGGGGTTAGAAACATGAAACCAAGAGGATGAAAACAATGTTTTGATTAAAGAGAAGGTCTGAGCTCATTGGCTCCACCAAGGGGGTTATGTTGTCAGTCCCATTTGTTTTCGTGTTAGTTAGGCTAGTTAGCAGATTTCAATGAAATTTGGTGGAAAGTTGGGCCATGGGCCAAGAATGAAGTGATTCGTTTTTGGTGCAGATCCAGGAAGGTTTTCTTAACTTTGCAAGGTAAGCGATTTAAGAAAAGTTTCACTGATTAATTATTAACAACTGAGCTTTCTTTCTAAAAATCTGGTGCATGTATAATTTTCCAGTAAGCAATGATTAATTGCAAGTCAAAGGATGTGTAAAAGTTTAGGTTAAAACCAGGCAAAAATTTGGCTAAAATGACAATATTTGAACTTGTATTTAGGACCTACTTCACATTGACAAAATAGTCTTTTGAATGCTGTTGAAACAACAGTTATCTGTAACCTAACATTTAAAAAACTTTTTTCAACCAAATTCAGCCCAGTTTGTCTGCATGCACATGTACTGTCTATCAATATGTGTGTTTTGATACAGATCCAGAAGCAGATTAAAATTACCTACTTTTGTATTATTATCTATTATTAAACTACTATAAACTTAAAAGATTGCAGCCTTGGTGGACAATGCGCTCTCTCAGATATACACAGTAACACTTAAAGAACAAAAATTAAAACATGAGGTTAATTAACCATCGATATCCAAGAGCTTGTTCTTTTACTTCAAAGGGGAATCGTTCCAAGCAGGAGGAGGAGGATATGTGAGCTTCAGAGAAACTGGGATGGACAAGGCACCACACACTCATGTATTGAAATAATAGCTGACAAAGATCCTCAGCATTTGTGTCAGTGTAATGCTCAGTGGCACCAAAAGCAGCGCCACTACCAGAGCCTCTGGTTTAATTCGTGGTGATGGGCCTGGGACTCTCTGCGGGCTGAGGAGGCCCACTGATGCGGTCGGCAGTCGGCCTTAATGCACCGGCTTGATGGGAGATGAGCTAGGAGGAGCGATTGCAGCCAATGGGCACTTGCTGAAGTAAGACCACAGTGATAGTAAGCAGCTGTGAGAACTTTCATTCTCACTCAGCGGGAGTCAGCGCTAAGTAAGAACGTTTGAGAGATTTGACAGAGGGGTGTCGCAGCGCCGTGATTAAATGGCAACTATGTGCAGACCTCTGCAAGTGGCTGCGGGTGGACGATAGAGTTTGACCGGTCAGGAGGATGGTGATGTCATTTATGAGACTCTTTGATCCACCATTCATGTGTTTTGTTTGGATCTACACTAAGTTTTTGTCAGTTGAAAATCACAGTCAATCAGAAAATCCCTTATGAAAGAAGCAAGAAATCCCACACTGTCGATCACTCAATCACAAATAAAACACTTTATTTACGATGTTTCGGTCCTCAGACCTTCATCAGAAAAACCATGAACAAATTTTACCCGACTGTCTGAAAATGTGTTATCCCCATATTCAAACGATACCGCTTCTCCCCCCCCTCTATGGTTATCACTCTGCCTTCAAGTGTGGCCCTTCGGATCAACTATAAACACTTCTGATTTCCAACGTGGACGGAAAATGTGTCTTATGAACTAGTTCTGTTCGAGCATAACTCGACCCTAAGACTTTCTGGTGTGCACGACCTTTGTCAAACTAATGTTCAAAGAAATAAACTATGATCCAGTTTCCAGAAATAAAAACTTTAATAACTGATTTTGTAAGTTTTAATTGCAGCTTCTGCCTCTGAATCATTCACTTTGACAACAGAAATTAATAGAATTATAACATAATAAGAGAACGGCATCATATATTTCCAATGAAAGTCGATAATATTGAATTATCGGCCAGCCCTATTCAGCACTACTTACAGTATACCTTTATCAAATTGTAACAAATTGCAGTTGACTGAACATTTGTGTGTGCAATTCAACCCCCCAGGAAAGAGCAATAAAAAAGCAACAACTCCCTGCGTGGGATGGCTTCACTTTCAGGGTCAGTAGACTTTCCAAAGTAACAAGCCGAGCATATGCCACAGCGGTTCCCCTTATGTCCCAAGAAATACCCAATTAATTCATCAATCTGTACACCTCTGTCACTGCCTAGTGCATTTTAGCCCCCTGCCAGCAGAGCTCCATCCATTACCGGCCAGGTTGTTCAGCTCTCCCCCCAGCCTGCCTGCCAAACAGCCAGCCAGAATGGCTGCTGGGTAATTACACATTGCCTTGACAACGCACATTATTGTTTTCCTAGCAGTATATTACTTCATTAGTACTTCCCAATATGCTGTATTTTTTAAATGTCACTTTTTTTCACCCAACTCAGACCAATCTCAACTCTTCTGTATATCATAACAATCATTAATAACTGTCAGTCGGCAGCATCAGTTCAGCACTCGGGCTGCCTCATTAGCATGGCCCAGTATTTGTTCTGCAGAGAGGCTGATTATTTTCTACAACAGGCCAGGCCAATTACTTTAGTGAAATGGTATCACATAAATCAAAACTTAACAAGGTGGCAAATTTGAAGTTATCAGATTCCAAGAGACACCGTAACTAATATGTCACTGTCACAAGTGCTCTCTGCAGGTATGCCTCCGCCACACCAAATATATCATCCCACAGGATCTCGGAGAGGCTTTCTTGAGGAAATTACCATATTCAAAAGTTCAAGCAGGCTGGCTTTGGGCTGTGGAGAGGGTGAAGTGGATAGAAAGAGATTGATCCTGCTGTAATGTCTTTTCAGGACATCCTGGGCAATATAACATGTCGGCTTTCTCTTGCAGCTCAGACCTCTCCTTTTACTCTTTACATGATGATGTTCATCCATCACATCATGACAGCTACATCAAACCAACAACAAACATGCAAACCCAGCAATCTAAAATATGCTGACGCCACGCGCAGACACATAAATACAGACCACTTTAGCTCTGCTCTGAGTGGCTTTTTTTCTCTGTTTAAGCTAGATTTTCCATCTACTGGGAATTCCCACAACCCCAAAATGTGTGATAAAGTACACTTCTGTCAGTTAGCCACTGACACGAGAGTGATTGCAGAAGCTGTGTAAATGGATTTCTATTTGTTTGCTCTTGTTTCTTCTCCCTCCACTCACAGAAGCTACAGTATGTGCTGCACAACGAGAGGTTTTTACTTGCGGTTAGTTAGAGGGATTACCTCTCACTAAAACATTCACCTCATCTTGATGTTATTTGCTCCATTTGTTTTCCACTGTCTGCAGCACTGCCGCTGCTCATTTCTCATCTTTAAGTGAGGATTGAGGACAGATGGATGCGAACTCAAAGTTTCTGATCTTTAGCAGAAGTTATGGAGGGTTATCTTTGGCTGTATATCTCTGCTCTGGCAGCGCTCCCCTGGTGATGAAGGATTAACCACCGCAGCTGTCTCTTCCCCAGGATGATGCAGTACACTGCTCCCCGACACGACAGCATCACTTAATCTTAATGTCCGCTTCTCCAGAGCGGCCGCACAGGACAAAGCCAATCAGCATCACATGCCATGGGGATGGACCTACAGCTTGGCCCTGGAGTTTCTCACCCTCGCAGGCCTATTCATCAACTTCAGCCACACCAATCCCAGAGTTCTCCTCTCGCAAACCACAGCTGAGCCAGCCAGTGATGTATAGGACGATGAAGGAGGGGGGGCCTGGCGCACGCAAGAGAACACTTATCAGATTGCACATTATGCACTGCTTTGTGTTCCTGAGAAGAAAAAAAAAAGAGGGAAGAGAAGTAATGAATGCACTCAGCCTTTCCTTAGCCCAGACCACCTATTTGCTGTGTTTAAAGAGATATCTGCTCAATAGTGCTCTAGCATTAAGAATGGGGTAGATCTAGAATAATGATCACTGTTCATTTAGACAAATTGCACTCAGGGAATCCATTTGTAAAGATCTGAATTCAGCTGGAAGCAGAGGAGGGGATACTTCATTTGTTCAGCATCCTCCCAGTAACCATTACTGGGTGTACAGGATGTACATGCATAGCTATACAGGGAAAGGTATCCCATAATCTCATACAGATTGCAGTATTTATGATATGAAAACACACACAAAGGCCATACGCAAGACACATGTTACTCATCGACTTGAAAGCAAGAATGTGCTCCATATGATGTTAAACATGTAATACTGTTAAAACTGGAATATAAATCAAGACACCAGCACACAGAGAGGGGGTGCATGCAAAGTGAAGCAGATGTAAAACATTCAGAACAGATCATTCAGAAGACGAATTCATGCAATATCAAAGAACAAAGTAAGAATAGATACAGCTAATCCTTTAAAGTCAAATAAGTTTGATCGAGGGATAAGAAAAAATAATAATATATCTCTGGCGTATCGTGACCCAGCCCCATAATGTAAAATTATGCTAAACAATATTATGATGATAGCCTTCCCTAGCAGTGCAAGTACTTCTCCAACACCAGCCATCAACCCCCATTCTGAACCCGATAATAAAGAGATGACACTTTTATGATACCATAATTAACAACGCTCTAGGATGAAATTAAATCAATATGCCCATCTAATATCATTTTCTCTAGTTATGCAAATCAAACATTCAAAGCCCTTGGAAAGTGATATGAATTGCTTTCACATTTCAGTTCACACATATTATCATATCAGACCTCTTGGGTTTGATGACATGGAGGATGGGGGGAGACTTAACGATGTGAAGACTGAGCTGAAGAGAGGAGAGCAACTCTGACTGCTGATTAGCTCGCAGAGACAACAGGATGATAATGTGAGTGCTTAGATTAAAACAATTTGACTCATTTCTAAGATAAAATTGTAAATAACACCATAGTTGTGGGTCAGTGTGGAAAAAGAAGCCTGCAGAAGGATAAACTTTAGAATTAAACACCTCTGCTGCAGTGTAACAAAACACCTTCCATGCTATACTGAGATCAATAATAACTTTTAATTCCCCAGAACACATGCTAGCACCCTTTTTAGCATCCCTATATCTCTGCAGTGGGAGGCGAAAGTATACGGCCTTTCCCTTTATGGATATGAGACAAAAGGGAGGCTGTGATGGCTGGGCGCAGACAAGGCGAGCGGCGGTGGAGGGGGAGCCTAATGGCCGTGATTAATGACAATGGGCCAGAGGAGAGCTGGGACACAGGCGCTACATATATCATCCCTTCTCATCAGTCTATGCACCTCTGTGGCCTCTTCTCTGCAAACCAGCACACTACAGTAAGACAAAAAAAAAAAAACCCCCACCTCATCTGCTCTCAGCCAGCATACCACCAAGAAGCTTCTCGCATGATTCTTTATGGGCCTCGCATATGATAGCTGAGCAGGGAAATGACATGTAGAATAAGATATAATGAGTATAGGGGAGATGGCTGTGTGTGTGATCACTCATGTTTTTCATGAACTGAATACTTCCTGTGCTTAAGTCACATTTCCAAGGTCTAATCTTCCATATGGAGAGAAATGAGTTATTGGCTATTTATGAATGGAAGTGATGATGAATGGTGCTGCACTTATCTGCATAAGTAACTCCAAGGGCTGGCACGGAGGTTCAGGCAGCTATAATAAACATAGTTTGCACTCAGGGGCAGCTCTTTATTTATGAGGCTCTGTGAATAGACATTATGTGGCCATCATCAGTTCCCCTCATTCCCTTGAGAAGAGGACAGGAAATAGCTCCTATGCAATAGTTTTAGAGTTTAAACTACTCTGACCAGGCTCACCACAATAGCTGTAATCAACTCTACATGGGGTTTAGTTATCACCAATTAATGGACTATTCTTATGGGATTTATAACACTCTCTGGGACTTGAGGTTTTAATTAGGAGGCACCTTGTTGGATCCTTGTTAATGCCTTCAACTTACTGAAAACAGGGCAAATTAATCCCCAATTAACACTACGGGCAGATTTAGGCATTATGAAACTGCTTTCTGCATAAAGGGATGAAAATAAATATAAAATATAAAGCCCCCCTGCAGGGCCGAAACAAGTTCAGCTTCCTCCTGACCTCTACGTCTCCTCCTTTATAACATCACAGAACAAGCTGAGAGCTGCTTTATGAGGCTGATTTATGACCAAATGACTCATCTTTTACCCAAAATCTGTATGTCAACTTTACAACCTACACACCTGAGCAGTCCTTTTTATTAGTTCTACCTGACAAGCACGTGACTGTGAATGGATGTTGTTTTCCCTGGGATCTGTTGAATTAATAAATTCAACAGATTCCAGTCTTTGAATTGAACTGCTGCCAATTCAAACCCAAAGTCAACTCATTACGACCTTGCAGAGAAAGTCCTGAAGCTGCAATTTTCTAACACAGAGCAGCAATGAATCTATTGGACAAAGCATTGTTCAAGTTAGTTTACAAATAGTGCATTTTCCTGCAATTCATTCTAGGGATTTTGTAGTCTAGGACAACATTATCAAACATTACAGTGAGTTTGACTTTCTGCACTGAAGCACTCCCAGGAGAAATTCATTTTATATCTGCTTTTTTTTCCTGTTTTAAAGCTGTTCACCTTGTGAATCATTTCTAATTCTCACACTGAATTCTTGGATTTATTTTGGAAAATGAGTCGATAGGTAATTAGTCATTACTCCGGCCATCCGTGTTTCAAAACTGTTTGCTACTCGCAATAGTTATAATTTAGTTTTTTCCCTCTTTCCTTCTTGTGTTTATTGCTTATTAAATGCTTGATGAACAAACAAGGCATCTTGTGAGAAAACAAGGCGTCTTTTGTCTTACCAACTGTTTTCGCTTATTTTCCATGGGTGCAGCGTATAATTAATATCTCAGCAGTGCCGGGGGTTGTCATTTTTCAAATGGTTTCCCTGGAAATGTTCTACACCTCTTAATGGCCCTGCTAATGCTGTAGCTGTCATGTCTTGGACAGCTGCACTTTTACAAGACAAACTCAGCTGTGCCACGGGCCTCTCTGTGGACTTACTCACTCAAAGGCTTAGAGGCTGGTGCTGCCAGCTGGTGATAGTACACATAACATTTGATTAATCTTTACCTTGTGCCCATGACTGGCGAGTCACCTTCCAATGTTTCCCTGGTGTACCGAATATTTTTGCTATTTTCTGACGGATGACAGATCGGCAAATGGCCCCAAATACTAATGAAACCAGATGACCAGTTACAGGTGGCCTCCAGTGTGTCCAGGCAGTGAGCTGAGAAGATTTAGATAGGGAAGTTTACACATTTAAAATAATTTTTAAAAAAAACAACATATACAGAATTTGTTTGACAATCCAAATTTGGGTATTTTTACATAGAACTTTGTAAACATACCAATTTACACAAACATTTTATACGTGAGTTTAGCTGGGCTATCAAAAGTTCTTTCAAATATCTGCTAACACAGTGATTCTCAACCTGGGGGTTGCGACCTCCTAAGGGATCAGAATATAAATCTGAGGGGTCACGAAATGATAAACAAGTTAGGAAAGAAGAAGAAACATCACTACTACACAAAATTATGTTTATTTTTGTGATTTTTGGCAAATCTTTGCTTTTTCTTGTGAAAAAACAAGCCTCAGACATATGCAGCCTTTTCAAAAGGTAGGAGAAAATTAAAGGAATAGTTCAACATTTTAGGAAATACGCTTATTTGCTTTCTTGCTGAAAGTTAGATGAGAAGATTGATACCACTTTCACATCTGTACATTAAATACAAAGCTAGAGCCAGCAGGTGATTAGTTTAGCTTAGCATAAAGACTGGAAGCAGGGGGAAAGCTGGCCTTGCTCTGTCCAAAGGTGAAATAATCTTCCAGCACCTCTTAAACTTGCTCATTAACACTTTACATCTCATTTGTTTAATCTGTACAAAATCCAAAGTGTGTGGTGTTATGGGGAGGTTATGTGTGGGACAATTTGGCAGAGAGCAGTGACTTCCTGAAGTCGCCACTGGTTGCCTCGTAACTATTCTTTTAAATATTTGATCTGTAATGATCTGTTTGAATTCAAAATTCAAAACGGCTGTGCCTTAATAAAGATCGTAGTTAAAGGTGAGGCTGTTTTCTGCCCTTTCAAAGAACAACTGCCAGTATCATTACCACAACAAAAAGTCACCTGTTAGCCTGTTACTGAATGAGGCAACAGAGACACCATGAATGAACAGATGCTATATAGATTGTGTTCACTTAAAATAAACAGGCATTGCTGTGTAATATATATATATATAAGCTCATGATATACATTTTCAAAAAAGGTATTTTCGAAAGAAAATCAGAAAATCAGTTCAGTTCAGCCAACAAGAAACAGATCCAATAAATGTCAGTACTCTCCAAAATACTAAAAACAACAAACTTTAAAAGGCAGCAAAAGTGGAAAGAAGTGGAAGAAAACAATGATTCTTACAGTGATTTATGACTATAATATTCTTTCTTAACCCATTTGCTTTCAAATTGCTCTCTTTGAATTAGCATTAACTTATATATTTGGCCTTTTCACATGCAACCCTGAAGAAACCTCAGCTAACATTCCTCCATCACAGAACACAAAAACAAAAGATCCACTGAAGTCAAGATATGCCGTGATAAGTAAATCACCATGATGTGTGATATAATCACTAGTGAAGCACAAGTGCTGCGATTTACTTCATTTCAAACACTATCTCTCTATTCCTTTCCTGAAAGCAGATATTGTTGACTGTGAGATGGTTATCATAATTCATGAGAGTTCAACTCAAGTTCAGGACAAACACTTCATGCTCGTTACTTCCTAAGAAGACGACACGGCACAGATAAAGCCACTGTTTGGACATGTGGATCATGCATGCAGTGTGTGCATGAACAGAGGTGGGATGATGGATATAAAGAATTCATTGTAACACCCAGAACTCGCTCCAGGTTAGAGGACCATGTAACAGTGTAGTATTTATCATAAAGCAAGTGTGAGGTCACAGGATTGAAACACGTAACAAGTTTGCATAAAAGGACACAAACCTTGAAAATGTCCCTCTTTAGGTTTGATCTAACGGTTACAAACTGCAAGCCAGAGTTGGTTTACGTCTCTATCTTTGTTTGAAGCACAGCATGATGGTGGCCCTTCAACCCCCATTTTCCAGAAGCTTAGACCTGGTTGTTTGATGAAGGCTTATCCCTCAGCTGACATATTATCGCTGGACAGGCCTCTGACTGCGCCAAAAGAACAAGCTACGCAAAGGATTAGCCTGCACACTCGTGCTAATGCAGTCAAACTGTCAGAGAGATCAAAGCCACTCACTCCAGATTAAGACCAATTAAAGTAGGTGGCCCTACACAAATTAATAGCTGGAGCACTCACCTGTTAAAAGGAGGAAAACCAGCGAGGGGCTTTGTTCTCTCAGTTGAAGTGAGAAAATGTCTAGCTTTTTAGTTGTCAGTTATGTGTTATGGCAAGCAGTCAGCAAACAAAATCATTTGTTTCATGAGGTTATGTAAATCTACATGTGTTTATTACACTGCAGTTACACTCACATGAACTCGAACCACTAGAAGTGAACTGTTATGTCCAAATGCTAAACGTGACAGTTGTGATTGCTGCCTTTAATGGAGCAATTTAAAATAATTGGCACTTTGCATGAAGGCCACCTTCCCATTATTTGATTTGGCTTTTACAGGGCTGTACATTCTATTACATAGTGCACATACCCTGTAGAGTTTGGAGCACCTGCCAAATCCATTATAATCTAGGCTACTGGGAGGACATCTTATTTCCTCTTTATAGGGTCGGTTCACCCAAATCACAAAAAATATATTTTGTTACTTACCTCTAGTGGTATCTAGCCATGTAGATCGTTTTGTTTATATGTGCCAAGGTTTGTGATGCTCAAAGAGTTTAAAATAAAATTTGGAAAACTCAACAGCAACATCCCTTTCCAGAAACAACTTTGGATAATCCAGACCTCACTGATTACACTTTTCCTTGGAGCTGCTTTCCACAGAAAAATAGTCCCTATGAAAACTGTCCACAGTGAGATCTCTGGACTATCCAGAGTCAGCAACATTGTTTTCTATTCACCTCCACTGAATTGGGATAGCGACAAAACATTAAATGGCGGATACTTAAAAATATAACAGCAAATAAAACCAAAGGCATGATACGACTAGGGCTAAAGAAAAGAATATGTTGAGGTTTTTTTCTGATTTGAGTGAACTGACCCTTTAATGTTTACTCCAAAGATCTAAATGCATTTCCTGCCAGCACTAGAATAAGACAGTGACAAAGAGATGACTTCTTGTTGAGGCTGTTGTAGTGCAGAAGGGGTTAATAGTCTCAGTTATTACAGTAATGCTAACATCTCAGACTGAGGCATCTGAACCACAGCTGGCCAGATAGCCTGTGGGTCATCTGAGGGCCAACGGAGGCTCTGCTGATCAAGGCCTCTGCTCTCGACAAGGGGATGAATGATGACTGCAGAGTAAATGCCAAAACTATAAATTTCATCCCACACTGACTCCTCTAAAGTTTATTTACATTTTCACATAGCATCTACCCTCAAACGTCAATGTTAACGGATCTCAAGGCAGGATGAATTAGCAGTTGCAGTGTATGTGCTTTAAAACGCACACTGCCGGGAAAGTTAATTTCGCTCCGACATGTCCGTTGTGAGTGCCGCTGAGGAGCAGACTGAAAGGATCTTTCATTGACTTGTCTTTTCTTGTTACTCGCTCTGAATCTTGCTTTCGACTTGGTCCAGAAGAGTTGAGTAGAACCGGCTGTGGTGTCAAAACCGCTCTTCAAATACAGCTTTGTCCCATCAATTACCAACGCTAATGGGTGAATTTTGCTTTTAAAAAATTTTAAAAACCTGAAGCCAGACATTTTTATGTGTGGAAAATAAATAAACAAGCTCAGCACCCCATGGTTAACTTTCCAATGGGCTTTGCAGAGAGCTCTGTTTGATGTGGATGCCTAGAGTCAACTGTGTTTGGACAGTCATGGGGTGGAGCTGCCAGGCTTTTAACTGCTCCAGAGAACACAACCCACCACAGAGCAGCACATAGGAGTTCCTCTGTCCTGAGGCTGGACACAAACTATCAACTGAGAGAATGAGAGAGAGAACCACAGTGGGATTTACTCCTGCACAGGCCTAGAGGCTAACATAGCAGAGCAGCTAAAACAGTGACACTACCCTGAAGATGTTTGTAGCATGATTCTCCAAAAGCATTTCATTAGCTCTACACTGCAAAGCTGCAAGAGATGAATATTACATCTTTTATTCAAAACATTTCATTTCACCTGCACTTGTCAAGCGCAGGTGAAGTGATACGGCCAACAAAAACTGATTTTGTGAACTAAAAACTGATTTTAACTCGGATCTGTCAAAGCAGGGAAATATATACTGATATATATATTCAGAGGAGGTGGAAAGAAGTCGTTGCTCCTGTTTTGTGGTGTGGGAGGCATGTGGTGCCTAATTTGAGAGACTGAACGTGCTTAAGTTATTACTGCAGGAAGGCAATCTGTCAAAAGCAGACTGCTTTGGCATGTTGCATACTGCTGCTGAGATCATAGAGTCAGATTCTGCTTGCAATTACTGCTGAAGGACCTTGGATGCAGGCAGGCGGCCATTAATCCTGCTTCTGGCCCTGGATGCTTTGACATGTCAAAATTCCCACTGTCCTCCGTGCCACAGCTCTGGGAAAAATGCACCACAGTGGCCAAACCACAGCAGTGGAGTAATTGATGCAATCATTAATGTAATTAGGTTCACTAAAGTCAGCAGTACATTATGACTTACTTTATACTGTAATGTATAGGAATTTACTAGGGAGAGAAGAACACTGAAATTTACTTTATTAACAATTAGTACTGTAAGTTACTGGAGCTGTGGATAAAAATTAGTTGTGATTTTAAACAGCAGACCAGTGGTTTATTGAGTAGTCAAAGCATTTGCTTAAGTAAAAGTAGCAGTACTACAATGTAAAAGTACTCAGTTACAAGTAGCCTACATGTAAGTGCATACAGAATTTTCCTTAAAGGTTCTGTAAATGAGATTCTGAACGTTAATATAGCAGCAAAAAACTATTTGCTATATAAAGACATAGTGGAGTAATGGCGTCCTGAGCAGAGGATAACGTCATACCCCTTCTGCCTGTGTTGTTATCCAAGGTTCACTGTTCTTTGTTTTTACAGCCGCACCGGCAGCGCGTGCATGTTAGTGCATGTGAGTCCCTCGTATAAAACTGTTCGTCTGTGAGGAGAGCTGTTTTTTTCTCATCTAACGTAGTAAATTAAGGATTTATTTTGACCAAACCAGAGTTGGTGATTGTTGGAACAGTGGACTAACAAAGATGGCTTTGGTGAGTTTTATTTTGTTTCTGTAGAGTTTGAATGAAGTGAGTCTGGTGGCGGGCGAGAGCGATAAAACGGCTGTTTCTGGTTAAACAAAAAGGATCTTACTGTTTAACAAAAAGTTCTAGCTCTGTAGCAATCCTTTCCATAATGTAGTCAGACACTCAGAATAACAATCTGAGCCTGTCAGTGGCAAAAACAAACTAACAGACTAACAAAGATGGTTTTGGTGAGTTTTATTTTGTTTCTGTCCAGTTTGAATGAAGTGTGTTTTACGATGAGCTGCGAGATAAAATTACTGTTTTTCCTCAATGGAGTCTGGTGCGCCGTAGCGCCCATTTGTTTGGGTCTGAAATGCTGGTGTTCTAGTGCAACATTTAGTGGCAGTGAATGTCACTTACAATTCCTTTAAATTGAAAGACCAAATAACACAATCTTCTGCTTACAAAGGAAAAGTTGAATTCATAAGCAATAAAACTTACTTTTGCTATATTCATTACAATCAGGGCTTTTGCAGCTACAGACTCACTTGGTCTGGTATGACCAGTAGCTTATGGTGGCTAATGCTAGCTAATAGTTAGATATTGCTGTGTAACTGACTCTTCTCTACCTGTGCTTATGTTATGCTAAGTTTTAGCATTTACCATTATCCTGTAACTGCTACTTGTGGCCACAGTGGCCGCTGTTCAGCAAACGTTACACGCTTTAAGTACGAAAGTATTTTCAGTAAAATGTACTTAGTAGAAGTGGTAGTAGTATTGATGCCTGAATGTGTAAAATATACTGTATATATATATAGGTCATTGTAATGTGGTATGACACTTTATTCCCACCTTAATCATCTTAAAGCAGTGTGTTTATATATATCTGTCTATAACAATGCCTCATGTTTTATAAACTGATCATATATGCAAAGAAAGTTGTGACTTTATGTCTGCCAAATAAGAGAGTAAAATCTAGTAAAAAGTATAATATTCTCTGTGAAATATAGTGGAGTACTAAGTACTAAGTATAAAGTAGTGTGACATGGAAATGCTACTATAGTACTATAGTATAGTACTATACCTCAAAATTGTACTTAAGTACAGTACTTGAGTACACTTTCAGCCACTGCAGCAGACTACATTATACAACTATGTAAGTACATAGGACTGCTCAGTGTATTCAGTGTCCTTCCACTTGACATACATATGTTCAGTAACAATAGACCCCCTAAAAGACCTCGATTCAGTCTTTGTTCCTGTCACAAAGCCGTCTTGTTTACCACACAAAGAGCGTGGTTTCATCTGAGTGAAAGCAACACAGACACGTTGACAAGAAAAGGGCTTCAAAGGAACAGATTCATCATCGTGTGTCGCCCCTCAAACCCACGCTACACCTACACATCGCTGTGATCAGGTCATTTAGCTGTTTAATGTGGTATGACACTTTATTCCCACCTTAAGCATCTTAAAGCAGTGTGTTATGCACAGAGTAATTTCAGTGTCAGCAAATGCCTCAGAGTTTCTTTAACCCTCTCATAGGTTTAGTTGAGGAAAAAAGGAAGTAAACGGCCTGCTGACGGCTTAAAATTAGTGGCTCTGAAGAGGATGAAATTAATGTCACACAAAGAGAAATACTGTGCGGTCACACTGACATATCTGAAGTTCTAAAGGGGATGAAGTTAATTTCCCAAAAAGACAAATACTGGGAGTTCTCATCGACAAAAGACAGCAGCTATTTGGCGAAAAACACAAATGAACCTGTAGAAAACACTGGCAAACCAGAATCCACTTGAAACTCCATGAACTGTGGCACTAAACATTTTGTCACGCATCCAAATATCTGCATAGAGGCTCATGTTATGCCCGAGCATCTGTGTCTGATCTGAATAACTAGCATGACTCCCGTGCAGATGGTCACAGGATGTGACCACCTCGTATCGCCTGTTCCCATCCATCTACCAGTAAATAGCTCCTTTGACACCCTGTGCCCACTTTTTGTATGAGGCACCTCACATGATTGCCGCCATTTTGAAAATAATACAAGAAGAAGAGATGAGCAACCCCCAAAAAAAGTTGCAAAACATCACACCACATGCGGTACATCCCACAAGAACTTTTGACCCGTTTGTGGCAGGCCATGAGTCACGAGTTAGTCCTCTTGATATCACTCCTTTGAAATCTTAATGTCCAACTGCCCTTCTTCATGGCCCCTGCTCAACAGCTAAATCAGATTTATACCCACTGTCAAAGGCAGGGATGACAGATAAATTAATCTTCCCTTCATGAGTTTACATCTTGGGCATCTGGACTGCTGATCTTGCCCTAACAAGCGCAGAGGTCTCGGTGAGCTGTCTTTTAATGTTGATGTGTTCATGGCTGGAGATGAATGGCTCTGTCATAGGAATCTATTTATACAGCAGTTATATGGCAGTGCCACTAGATCCAGGACATTGCACTTCCCTGAGACAAGAACCAGCATCTGTTAGAGGAAGTCTGCAAATGACACTTCTGTGGATTTGGAGCGCTGTTCAATGTAATGTGTGTCAGTTACTGTGAGGTTGAAAAAAAACTCCTTTAGCAAAAACTATTAGAAAGCAATCGAGAGGATACACAGTTCTCTATTGTTTTTAAGTCAAATAAAATGTTTAATTTGCATCTGGATACAGAACTGCATCAATCAACACAGTGACAGAAATTCATGCTGATTGGCTGGTGACACCCATGATTCTTGAAGAATACATACTGTCTGGGAATATTATTAATTTGTACAAGGATGAAGTGTGAAAACTTTCATGTGATTTGAACCATTACCACATTTAAATTTGGACTTTTAAATTTGCTATCTTGCTCCAGCGTCACCTATGCCTAGGAGAAAACGCATCACTTTTTGCACAATGTTTCATATGTACTTTATGTGTATTAATACACTTTATGTGTAGGTGTTATCTACATTTGGTTGCAGTTGTACAAGGAGTTAATGCATTGCATTGATTCATTGTGCCAATTTATGTTAAATAGGTCACACATACAAGATATCAGCAATCATTTAACATGAAAAGACAAAAAAACTGAATTCACTCATCCAATTATCTTATGAACCATTTCTGGTGAACATTGGTTGAAATTGGTTGGAGGTATGCGCTGGTTGGTTCTTTTTCTTAATTTTTTTCTGTACTTAAAAGGATGAGTCTGGAATTATTCTACAAATCCCACAAAAACAACAAAACCAGCAATGCATTAGTCCATCTCTTAATACTTTGCCACTTTCCTACCCTGTCTGTGGCTCCAAGGCCCAAGCCCACTGGTTCCTAATGAAGACATAAATATTTTAAAACAGCTCACAAATATATAGTTTCACTTTTAGAAAGGGCTCTGTAATGTCTTTAAACAGCTGGACACTGTAGTTTTTAGCAAATGTTAACCAAACAGGAGTATTATAGTGCATTTGTTGGGGGCTATTTTCAGCCGCGGATTAATACACATTTGGTACCCTAGTGAGTATTTACAGCAGCAGGTATATGTGGAATTGACTCAATATAAACTACAGTGCCTATGTTCTTGGTAATGAAGAAACATGTCACCCAGTGCAAGAGTGTGGCTCACTGATGTGTATTTCATAGGTTTTGGACAACAATCAGGCTTTGGATACACAGACAATTCTTATTAGTTGGATCAACTCATTGTTGGTTTTGGTCATTTAAGGGGATTTGTTGACAATAGGAAAAAAATATCACCAGACTTATTATACTTTTTGGCTCATTATCTCTGAACTGTTAAATGTTTTTGTCTTTATAAATGTGGTGAATCTCATTAATCCAGATCTACACCAAAAACTAATCACCTGCTCTTTGACTTAGCCTACTTTATGGCCTAACTTAACACCAAATTTCATAGAAATCTGTTAACTGTATTTTTAGATATTGTTGGAAACAAACAAACCGTACTAAACACATTTACTCTTGGAGATATCTACCAAGACGTCAATCACGCAAATAAATGAGTTATTACAAGAACAGCTGAAAGACAGGACCACCAGGACTGCAGAACTCAAGCTTGTCATTGTCGGCCCACCCTCCTCAGTACCTACCACACCTCCTCACCCCATCACATGAATCACAGCCACCACCCTCCACTGCCTCTGCAACAAAAGATGCTTTGAGGTCATGCTCCTCTTCTTTGTGCCCACCACAGCGCGTGAACAGAGAGAGAACAGAACCACTCGAGACAAGGGCGACTTAAGAGCAGCTTAAAATGAAAGGACGTCCATCATAAAAGAAAACACATGCCATTATTGAAGAACCATTATGGGGATGTTCAAATAAATTAGCTTTTGAAGGGTGTAATTGTTAGTAATTCTTTCAGGTCTTAAAATTACTCGTTGAGGTACATCAAAATCAAATCATTTGACTTTCCTCATCAAAATGAGTAACGGTCTTCACTGATGATAATATGCCTGAGCTTTAAGCTGCACCCCCTTTTATATTCATCACCCAAAGAATCCTCTGTGGGGGTTTAAAACTTCAAACACTACCTCATGAAAAAGTCAGGAGGTGTCAGACATGTGTTCCCCCTCTTTGCCCCCAACCCTGCTGGATTGCCAACACCAAAGGCCAGAATTGATTTTATGTGAAGCAGGACCAGCTCCACCCCCGTCAGGGATCACCTGCCTAAACCCCGCCTGTGGCTCTGATGCACCACGAACAATTAGGGAAAGACAGTGAAATATTGACAAGGTATCTGTGGTTTTCAGAGTTATTTTCGCTAATTATGTATCACGTACAGCAACTGCAGAGCATGTTTTGTACGATGTGATTTCCTCTCAGAACATCTGAAGGAAGTTAAATTGTCACGGATAAATTTTTTTGCTCTAATTCCACATGGATGATCCTTGTGTATGAGCTAATAAAGTGAGGTTTATGGAAGATTCAGGACAGATTATCTGAGGTAAGAGCACTTTTCTGCGACTCAGCAGGCTTTAAAGTTAGTCCAGCTGTACATAAAAAAATGCAGTATGAAAGGTCATACAGGAGCCAACAGAGATAAAAGTCTGAGGTGGCTTTCTTGTATAGTGATCCAGTTACGATCCGCTTTAAATTAAACATTCCTTCCTGTTTGTCCACATGTGCTCATCCTTGCAGGCAACGGTAACACAGTGCAGGTAAATTTCTGATTTTCATCTCTGATGTTTGTGTTTTTGATTTTTGGAAATTCCCCTGATTTGTCGAAACTTATCACCATCCAAATCTAGTCTGATTTAATTAGAATTCAAAGACATGTTATTCAAATAGGCCTTTTTCACAGGAGACATTTTGAGTTGTCATAGAAGGAAAAAGCACAGGTGTAACTAATAACACTGTGTAATAAATAACATTAATAATGGCTCCATTCCATTAAGTGTCCCAGTAAGCTATGTCAGTGAGTCAGCATGTATAATAGCAGGACCCTCGAACTAAAAAACCTAAATGGAATGCAGCCATCGTTAATGAGTTACACCTGTGCTTTTCCTGCTATGACATGTCAAAATGTCTACTATGAAAAAAGCCTATTCTCTACTTCCTGCATTCCTATTTGTTCTGAGAGAGAACATAACCATTAAAATCATCGTTGTTTTGGCCATCATCTCTATCAGGTTATGAGAGCTCACGAAAGTAACAGCAAAGATTTGGGATCACGGCTACATCGCTAAAAACAAGTCAGACAGGGCAATAAACATTAACAGTCTGACAAACAGTTTAGTCAGATTATCATAACCACTTTATTTAGACAAAAAAACAAAAGTAAACGCACCCAAAATGTGGGTTATTATCCCTCGTTGCACAGGAAAACTATGTATGATAGGTCAAAGCTGAAACAGGAAGTCGGTCTGTAAAATGTGGTGGATCTTTGCAACAGACAGTTTGAGTCATAATTTACTGTCCACATTTGTTTTTTCTTTAACTTAAGTTTGGCTAACCGCAGAGTTTGTTTAAAATCTGATCATGGGCCATCCTGGTGGCCTTGGGATTTTAGATGCTGACCATGTAATCACAACATGGCCTGCCAGAGAATTTTGTCTCTTTCCTCTATACAGTCCGCTGTCTAATAAAGGGAAAAATGACATAAAATCTATATGATTGTCTGGCCACTCATGTTTCTTATCATGTATGACTTCTTTTTAGTGATGTCACCATGTTCCCAGATCTTATCAATTACTTTGGTGAGTACAATGTTATTATTACTGATAGAAAAGATGGCTAAAACCATGAAAATAAGACCCAAGGTGAAATAAACCGTAATTATCCTTTAATTTTTAAATAATGGTGTTTGCCAGGTATAACTGATGTAAACACCAGTAATCCTCATCTATGTGTGAGTGACTCATACAGTACTTTACTAAAAGGATATCACCCAACCCATAAAACATTACAAAATCAAAGCTGAAGATAAAATCATAATGACAAACTAATATTTAATGGTGTGTTTAAGTGCTAGGACCACAGTTTATGCACTATAATAAAGCACCCATAAAAACACAGTTTAATGCAGATGATTCCAAATGTAAAGTGTTAATGTGTGTTAATGGATTTAACAGACTTTTATTTTTCCTACTACCTTGCTGTAGACATGTGTCATGTATGTCACTCAGAAACAGTACAATATTTGTCTGCAGTAAATTACTTAATATAACTGCCCATGAAGTAGAGGGGCAGCATATGAAAAGACAAAACAGTCTGGAAAACAAGCAGGCATGAATGTGTTTTGGAACAGAGGTTTTAAGAGCCTGGCGTCTATGTGTGAGACATGACTTCCTTATTTTTAACAGTGGGCACTTCAACCACTGGCTTCATGTCAACCTCCCGTTCTAATGGACAGCCACAAAGCTGACAGGCCGTAAATCAGAGGGACTATAGAAAGCCATTAGTCTAGGGATACACAATAAAAAGCGGTAATGGTCTCATAAAGCCTGCAACACCACAGCAGACATTCTGATTCTGTCTATTAGGGCTGCACGGAGCCTCGGATGAGTGAAAATAAGGAAGTAATTTTTCTTTTGTGCATTGTTGCCTGGGGTCTCGTGCCAGTGATCAATGTACAGTAAGATGCACTACGCTGAGAGCTATTTATTTACACTGTACTCCAACTGAGTGAATATTAGAGGAGAACATTGTGATTAAGAAGCGCTTCTATTGAGCTACATGTTACAGACGCCTCGTTGATTTACTGTGAGCTGGTTATAAATGCCAGATGTGCTCAGAGTGCTGGTTACAGTATCAAGAACAACAGTTTACATTAATTGTTATGGTGAGTGCAATCCGGTCCTCAAATCATTTTAAAAAGAGACAGTTCACCCAAATTACACACAAATATATCTAGCCATGCAGATAGTTTCGGTTTTATTTGCTCATGTTTTGAGATATCTGTCTCTGCCTCCACCCCAGTACGATGGAGATGAATAGAATTTCATTTGTAGCGTTCACAGCATTAAAACAAGACTAGCAGCTCTGTGAGACTGTACTAAGGCACAGCAGTGCTTTAAGCTACAGTAAATGCCAAGCATCAGCATGCTAACATGCTCACAATGACAATGCTAACATGCTGATGCTAAGCGGTATAATGTTTACCATGTTTACCATCATAGTTTAGCATGTTAGCATGCTAACGTATGCTAATTAGCTCTAAACACAAAGTACAGCTGGGGCTAAAGACCATTAGTTTTGCAGGTATTTGGTAATAAACCAAAGTACTGGACAAATACATTTTTTGACCTGATGATGGTGCTAGATGAAAAGTTGAGGGATTACAAAGATATTACAATTCATCCTGAGAGGGACATGCATGTCTGTACCAGATTTCATGACAATTCATTCAATAACTGTCGAGATATTTCACTCAAACTACAAATGTGAACATCATGGTGGCGCTAGAGGAAAGGTCAAGGAATCACCAAAGTCAATAGGATTCAAGAGTCGGAGAGGTATTTCAATCTGGACGTGGAAGTGGTGGACCTACAGACCGACCAACAGACAAACAGACATTGTCATCCCTAGAGCCATGCCGCTCGCATGGCTAAAAGTTACAGTAAAAAATTCAACAACATCTCGTTCTAGAAACAATGTCCTAGTTGGATAATGGATAATGCACATACCTGTGAATAATTTTCATTGGAAATTCTTTCTACTGATGAAATAGCACCACAAACAAAATCACAAAGATCTCAGCGATGGATATGTCAAAGCATAGAATCAAAACTATATGTATGACTAGGTACCTCTAAAAGGTAAGAAAATATGTTGGGGGGGGGTTTATTCAAATCAACCCTTTAATTATCTTTACTTTTACCAAATGCTATGAAAGACAATAAGACTTCCAGCGAATTTTGACAAATAAATAATATGTTGAGTAACACTGCAGCAAATTTGGGGCTACAGATCTTAAATGTGCTGTATATGAAGGCTGGAGGCTCACGACAGCTTTCTATGTTTGACATAATAAATATAATTTACCAGAAAAAAATCATCTGAAGCCATGCCAACTTGTTTTAGCTATTCAAAATCCAGATAGCAAATGTCTACATAATTTCAGCTAAAATTTCACCAAATCAACCCAAATTTCTCTTCTCAAGATAAGAAAGTCTGCTGAGTGACATTTCAACAGGCTGTTCCTAAGTTACAGCGAGATTGAACTCGCCTGAAGACAATGACAAGCTCCTCTCTGTCTGATGTCACTTCCCATTTCCAGGCCGACTGCTATCTGCTACTGGCTTCTGCCAATAATAGCTCATCAAAACAACACAACCCTTCTTGGCACCAAAATAAAGGCAGCGGTCCACGTCTGTGCCACTCAGTTGTCAATTAAGACTCCTCTTCACACTGACACTTGTGACTTAAAAGAAACAGTCGAGAATGTGATGAATTTGAGCCGACAGATGAGAAGGCAGTACGCTGCGTTGCAGTACCATAATGCGCTTGAGATATGGATAACAACTGACACCACTGGCAGGTCTTATAAAGTTTGATTTCATTTGTCAGGCCTCTTCTACTTTGTCTTTTAGCTTGCGCGCTCCCTCACTCTTCAATCATTGTGGTAATAGCTCATTCTGATAGCCTGAAGACACTCAGACGCACTTCCATTTAAAATGCAAAGCCACAAATATAGTAGGTGCTGCTATGGGCTACACGTCAAGATGGCATCATGTGTTGTATCTAATGCTATATTGTAAATGTATATGTATAATTGCATGTGGTGTATGTACAAAAAGAAGCAAAATGAACCCGGTTCTGGATGTCCACAGGGTGTTCTGATCTCTAAAACTCGTACAATTTCACAACATGGAAACGTACACAGATGAACACATATCACACAAACCACAAACGACAGAGAAATAACCATCAACCTCGGTATTTGATCACTAAGTAGACAAATGGAGCAGTAAGTGTCCAAGCCTGTCTCGGCGAATACCTTGCATGCTCATCTCCAGCCGACCACATGACGCTAATTCCTGACTGAAGCGCTCCTCCTGCGTATCCCTAATCCTGCCTGTGAAATGTGACAAGATCATTCTTTAGGCCTACTTTAGTCTGAATAATCTGCCCATCACAGACATTCATCCCGACCTGCACAGTGCTTCCAGTGCCATAACACGCTACCTGTACATTTTCACCCGGCTTAGGCTCCATAAATTAAATCTAGACAAGTAAATGAGAGGGCTCAGCATCTAGTGCTGCGTGTGTGTCGATGTGAAGAATGTTGATTTTACACTGACTGCTACACAAACAAATGTGCTGTGTGTGGTGTCTTTTTAACTCATTTGAGATTGAATACTCATAGAAATAAAGTAAGTGAGAGGGTTGCAACAATTAGTCGGACTAGTATATAGTGGATGGACAGAAAATTTATCAACCACAATTTTGATAACCAATAATTTATCAATCGAAAAAAGCCAAACATTCTGTTTCCAGCTTCTCAAATGTGAGGATTTGCTGCTTTTTCCCCATTTTATATCCTTGTAAACTGAATATTTGGCGGTTTGGAACTGTTGGTCAGACAAAACAAAGCACTTTTAAGACATCAAATCGCGCTCCTGGAAATCATGCTGGGCATTTTTCACAATTTTCTGACAAAGGATTTGTCAATTAATCAAAAATCAAGAATCAACATATTTGGAAATAATGAAAATAATCATTCTATGAAGGCCTAATGGTAATCAAAATTAACAAAATCAAGTCACATGCCGAACTTCGATGTCATCACAAGCAAACATGATTGCACTCCCTTTTTTCCTAAAGCTACTAGACAAGTAGATACAGTACAGTAGGTCTTACAGGAGCTTCTTGAAGTTTCCACAAAGTTCTGAACCAGTAATATGGCAGCTGTCAGGTTGAACTGAGCCATTGGTTCCAGTGCTAATAGGGAGGGTAGGTGAAGTTAACTCTTCTCTACAGCATGACTACAACCCGCCAGGATCCTCACCTACCTGATGGCAAGTGGACGACAGCATATAATCTCCATAGGCTTTACTTCCTACTCCTGACCAGCTTTAACTAATTGAGGCGACAACGTGAAAAAGAGCCTTCACCGTCGCGATCTTGGCTGCACCTCAACTTTTCTAACTCTCTCCGTCATGCTGCGCTACCGTCGTCTGACTTCCGGCGAGATAGTGCAAGTTCTTCATGTCAGCCCAGAGTTGAGCTCTTGCAAATGAAGTCAACGCCACAGTATTTGACACAGATGGGGGGAGGAAAATATCTTGGGTGTAGTGAAGGGGAATGGGTATGACTTCTAAGTATCTGAAATGTCCTGTCTTAAACACATAATATCCGTAATACTTCCTGACACTTTCTCCTGTAACCTCTTATTCTGTGCCAGCTTCTGTGGGGCCTTTTTCCCTCTCTGGGCGCAGAAGAAAAGCAGTCTATTTTCTTGTCATATTTGGTTGAAAGGCAACTCTCAACTTGGAGTCTAATTTCCTGCACTTTAAAGACAGTCCACATGCAAGGTGCATTACCATGCTATCAAGGTGATGGGAGCAATTTCAACCTGTCAGTCAGTCATGGAAATATCAGAGAGACTTAATGTCTACTGCAACCTGTCAAAGGCTCCTGTGAAGTGGTGGAAAGCATAATCTGAGTCTTATTCACTCAACACCATTTACTTGTCAGTGTAGCTCTCTGTTTTACTCTGGATGGTAGTTCATAATGAAATGGGGATATAATACAGCCATATACGTGGCTACTTAGATGAAGAGGTCAAACTGGCATGTTTTAAAAATATATATGGAGAAAAAAGAAAATGTACAGCTGCTGCACATCAGCAGAGAGCAGTTATATTATAAAGACCATAGTTTCAGTATAAGTATCAAACTGCTGCATCTCTTATGATCACACAGTTCTTGCGTCAAAGACAGCAGTTAGTTAGGTCTGTTAATTTCCCGATAGACGCACCACTCTGGGTGACACACTGGGGCTGTACTTAACCATTATTAATGTGACAGGCCTCAGTGCAAAGCAAATCAATTAAACAGGAGCAATCACTGTAGTCTGGATAACGGCCTTTTAAGACTGCTTGCATGTGACAAGAAGGTCCTCGATCCAGGCCTCTGCGCCAGGACCTGACAGGTCAAGAAAGCGGCATGAAACAATAGAACCTTCTAACCATCATCTCCCCTTTTTACCTGTCACATCCAGTCAGCCTGTCTCGCTGCTGACGTGGTGCGTCCTGTGCCGGCTGCCACAAGGTGAATTTTCATGTCATGTCAAGGGAATTTCTTATTCCATTTGCTCGACATTATAATGCCGCATTTATCGACCATATCCTTTTTTGAAAGCTATATGTCAAGGGCTTTTGCACATGAGTTTTGGTCATTTTTCTAATAGTTTAAGGTCTTTTGTGATGTTTTTAATGTGCATGTGCAAGTCTAAAGAGAGCAGAATAAGTGGAGCAGTGACTTAACCTTCATGCTGTTTGGGTAAATCATCCAGTGCTGCCTGGAACCTCCAAAGTGTCTGGAAAGGAAAGGATTTCACAAAAAGATCACTTTTACACTTCACCAGCAGTTCAGTTATCATTTCATAGAACAAATACTGACAAAAATAATTCAAACTTGTATTAAAAACAGACTGAACTTCAATATGCATGCATTTGTTTAATAAACCCTTTAGTAACCATCCTACTTGCAGAGCTGAATTATACAATACACATACAATTATACATTATACAACACAGTCATAATAGCAGCTCCTGTCACTGTGACTCTAATTGCCATTATTTTAATTTTTTTTAATCAATTCCAATGATAAATTGTGACATTGTCACCAATACACATTTAAGGTGTTGTTTCTGCACAAACAAGCACTTCTATACATAAAATCAAGACTAAAAGTTAAACTAAGTCACAAAAGTGCTGGAGGCAGGTGGAGGATAATCTCAACCACCAGTTTAGTTCAATCAGAATTTATATGAACGTGAATACATTCAAAGAAAACACTTTAAGAAAAAAATTTAACTTTGTTCTTTCAAGAACTAAAGATTCTGAAAACTATAGTTTTTTCCAACCTGTATGGTGTTCACTAGTTTCCCAGTGTTTTGTTTATCACCTTGTGTTGTCTTTAGCCAAGGACAAGGGTAAAGGACAGTCAATGGCCAACTGTATAACACTTTACAAGAAAATACAGTAAAATAGAAAAAAAGGTTTTTATGGATCATTACTGAAAATGTGCCTGATGAACACATTTTTATGATTAAATTGTTTAAATTTTTATGTGATGAAAAGGTTACATTTTGGATACTGGTAACAAACTGGTAATAGATTGTGCTTAGTAAAAAACTGTGCATGTTTCAAAAAGGATTCAGTGAACTTTCCCTCAGTTTAGCCCCCTTTTTATTAGCAAAAGTTTGAGTTCTGACATATTTTTCCTGAATTCATGACAAAATATGAGCTCTAAGGGACTTTTAAAGAAAAAAAAACATGAATTAAACCTTTAATGAAAACATGAATCCTTAATCTTTAAATGTACAGCTGAGATAGAGGCTTGTTTTCTGTATAATCACCTACTTGAGGTACCCAACCCTGCTTGTAAACGGTTGTGTTTGCACGGACTCTGGGTGATTCATAAACGTGTCCTTGTGTGAAATACTAGCAGGAGATTTCAAGCTTTCTGTTTAAAAGTAATGAATTACAGCGACGAAAAAATGTGCAGCCATTTAAGGATAAAGCCGAGAATTTGGTGTCTGCCGCGGCGAGCCATCCATCACGTCCACAATAAAAGAGTTTTTGCCTGACGGTAGAAATTTATGGTCGCCCTTCTCTGCCCTAATAACTCAAAGCGCTGTGTCAGAGCCTGACAGCCGTTGCCGAAAACAGACCCCCTGTTATCAATCAAAAAACACTTGCATATGTTTAACTTTCGCCTGATCAGCAAGACATTTATAGGCTATTGAGTAATAAGATAAGTGGGTCTATTTCGATGGGAAGAAATGTGGAAGCTTTAAATGATTAATGGCAGCCACAAGAGGTTTTTTTAAGCGCTCTTGGAATAAAAAGAAAGGATTTTTGGCTTGAATGTGGCGGAAATATGGGAGAATATTTTTAATTTCTAAGACTGAAAAAAAAAAAGGTGAAAATGACTATTAAATAGATGTCTGTAGCAGAATTAAGGCTCTGTAAAAAAAAATGCCTCAGAGCTTATCTCCAATTAAACAAATCGCAGTTTTGAGTTTTATCAGAACAGATGTAGGCCTAAATTATGATGGAGGGAGGGAGAGACACATCACTTTACAGTAGTTGACCTGAATCTGACTGAGAAGAGGCAAAAAAAAAAATCTGCAGACAGCTGACAGATAACTGGCGTGCAGGACAGGGAACTGACAGATGACAGGCTGTGTGATTGAGAGGAAAAAGTTGCAGAAAATGTGAAACATGCCGATGGATATCGGTGCACGCCTGGGGGGATATCTGACCAGAAAAGC
Source organism: Siniperca chuatsi (assembly GCF_020085105.1). NCBI lineage: Eukaryota > Metazoa > Chordata > Actinopteri > Centrarchiformes > Sinipercidae > Siniperca > Siniperca chuatsi. The sequence continues at coordinate 10,436,835 of NC_058061.1, forward strand.
CCTCGGTTAGTTATTTTTCTTCTTTTCGAGTCAAAGGTTATTCATTAAAGTGTCTCTTTTGCAAATGTCTTGCACGGAGTAGGCGGGACTGAAGTGCTGTCTCCTAGCTGCAGTCTAGTTATTCAAAGAAAATGACTTACTTAAAGTTAGAACAAGGAGTGTAAATGTACAATATTTTCGACAGAGGTGTCAATTTGCCCAATACCTTACAACAAAAGCTTTTTCGGACTGTCTGGAATAAAAATTGTTTTAATTAAACTGTATCTTGTGCTCACTTGACATAAAAGAGGTTTTGGTCATTTTCATTCCCTTGTTTGCCTTTGTCCACCTTCCCCAAAACCACACAAGATGCAGGGGCAGCGCATGCGTCGAAGCGTCAATTACGCAAAGACATAAAAACTCAAAATTAAAAGCGCTCGGAGTGGGTGAAATGTGAAATACCAACCCTCCGATCACATCGGGACCTCTTTTTCATTGGGAGACGGCACAAGCTGTGATCTACGGACTACTTCAGATGCTGCTTGAGAGGAGGCGGAGTGATCTCTCCTGCCCGCGACCCACGTAAACAGAGTCAGCTCTCTGACCTGCAGCCACACTGTCAGAGCGACGCCGGGGATGAAGCAACGCGGCTGTACGCACGGATTCTGCTCACACACTGCGCGTCTCTTTTAAGGATTTAACATTGTTCCTTTTATCTCTGGCAAAGGCTTTAACCGTCTGACGTTTTGAGTTTTGACTTTCTTTACCCTACACATGTATTTCTCAACCATTTCGACGAGAATTGGGTCATGATCACATCGCCCACGGTCTCTGTCCTGAGAAATAGCACGAATCCAGCGTGGGAGAGCGGCTCCTCGGGGGAGAAGGGCGCAGTGAAGATCAGCCAGCTATCCGTCCTCAACTCGGTCTCTCCTGCAGACCCTTCTCGCCAAGCCAGTCGTCTTCCCATAAAGGTTTTGAAAATGCTTACGGCTCGGGCAGGACACCTTTTACACCCGGAGTACCTTCAGCCTTTACCGTCCACCCCGGTCAGTCCCATCGAGGTAAGCACTAACATGATTTTTGTGAAAACGTTTGCGCACACGGGCAGCAATTCGCTTCCTAATATATTGTTTCACTCTGAAATCACTGGACACCAAAGCTTCCGCTATTATGGGATGGATTTTGCGGACAAATTTGGTCTATAACTGATGACAAACAAGATTTTATTTGTACTGTGTGATGAATTATTCGATAGAGGAAAGAATAGCCCTCTCCTAATGAGATGTTTAGACCTGATTTCAGAGTTGATTTCTGAAATCGCAGATTCTTTTTCTGCGTTAAAATAATAAACAGAGGTGTCGAAATTGAACTCGCTTTGGAAATTAATGACCTTGTTGTAGCAAATTGATGCCCGTGTCTATAATGTCGTTTTCGACCCGTGGCAGTTGTACAGTCTTATCTTCTATCTCATGTGAATCAGCTCCGTGTGTACGCTCCCTCTTTACATGCCTATTACAGTTGTTTTGAGTTTCAACCCGAGATAAGTTTATGCGCAGTGCGTAAACCACGCGGAACGGTCATATGTGCGTATTTACCACAAAACATGATATGTAGCCTATAAGTGCTTTTATGAATTTCGTTAATTGTGTTTTGTTTTATTTCACAGCTGGATGCCAAGAAAAGTCCTCTGGCTCTTTTGGCTCAAACGTGCTCTCAAATCGGCAAACCGGACCCGCCGTCCTCCTCCAAACTGTCCTCTGTGACCTCAAATGGATCTAGTGACAAGGAGTCCAAATCCGGTCCGCTGAAAATGAGCGACATCGGTGCCGACGACAAATCTAGCTTCAAACCTTACTCCAAGTCGTCAGAGAAGAAGGACTCCAGCAGCAGCCTCAGTGGAGATAAAACCAGTTTCCGAGTGCCTAGCGCCACCTGCCAGCCGTTCACCCCCAGGACAGGCAGCCCCAGCTCCTGCACCTCAGTCTCTCCACTGCCGGCTGACGGCAAAGCGGGGGACAAGGAGGAAAAGAAGGAGTCTGACAGCAGTAAAAGCAGTACGACAGATAGTAATAACAGCCATAGGATAAGTGGAATTACCTCTGATGGCAGCCAACACCAGGAGAACACATCTGGATCAAAGACTGTTACATCAGACTCAACATCTGTAACCTCATCGTCCTCCTCCGTCCTCGGCTCTGGACTGGTGGCCCCTGTTTCCCCATATAAGCCCGGTCATACAGTTTTCCCCTTGCCACCTGCTGGTATTTCCTATCCCGGAAGTTTAGCGGGTGCCTATGCAGGTTACCCGCAGCCGTTCCTCCCTCATGGAATGACCCTTGACCCCACCAAATCCAGCAGTCAGCTTTTAAGTGCACAGTTTGCTGCTGCCAGCTCACTGGGATGCAATAAAGCAGGAACGAGTCCCTTAGCTGGAGCATCCCCGCCGTCTCTAATGTCTGCTAGTCTGTGTCGAGACCCCTACTGCCTGAGCTACCACTGCACAAGCCATTTGTCCGGTGCATCCAGCGCTAACTGCGCACATGACTCTGCGGCGGCTGCTGCTGCCGCGCTCAAGTCTGGATACCCGCTCATGTACCCGACGCACACGTTACACAGCGTGCACTCCTCGGCCCCGGCTTTCAGCGGACATCCCTTATATCCTTACGGGTTTATGCTGCCCAATGACCCCCTGCCGCACGTGTGTAACTGGGTGTCTGCTAACGGACCTTGCGATAAGCGCTTTTCCTCCTCCGAGGAGCTTCTCAGCCACTTGCGGACTCACACGGCCTTTGCCGGTACGGAGAAGTTGATATCTGGGTACCCGGGGTCGTCTTCTCTCGCCAACGCCGCTGCAGCCGCTGCTATGGCTTGTCACATGCATATGCCTCCTAATGGCAGCCCAGGCAGTCCCAGCACGTTGGCCCTCAGGGGCCCCCATCACCCTCTCGGACTGAGCAGTCGCTATCACCCCTATTCAAAGAGCCCCCTGCCCACACCCGGGGCCCCGGTGCCGGTGCCCGCGGCCACAGGGGCATATTACTCCCCGTACGCCTTGTATGGACAAAGACTGACAACAGCCTCGGCCCTAGGATACCAGTAGAGACAAATAATTATACATTTATAAAGAAGATTTAGGCCCAATGAGTTTTATATTGTACTTCATGCAGGGACTGGATCCATGTGGGGATCAGTGTATTTATTTGCGATAGCTTCAAGCGTGACTAAAATAAAAAATAATATAACTTTGAAAAGCCTCAATGTGCATTATTTTACACAGGAGAGATCATTGTGTTTACCTGCTGTGCATCGAAAAAGTTTTTGTGTGCAGATTTAAATGGGACCTTTTAAGTAATATGGATTTTTATTCTCTATGCTGAATCAACTGTTAGTCTTGCAAAAGTTATTTTCATTCTGCCTTAGTCAAACGGGTTAGAGGGGCGTCAGTGCTGAGTGATTTGACAGAATGATGGACGTGGAAAATCAATCAGAGCAGCTTCTTCAGAATTGTCATTGATTTATTTTGTGTGGAGCGAAATATTTCATGAAGCCCGTTTTTACCTGGATTGCATTGTTTTAAAGCTTCGGACAGCTCTGAAACTGTTTACACTGGTCTATTTTAAAATACACATTTACTATTATACATCAACTAATTATCAGTTAGGTCAAATCAGGTTTTAAAAAAAGCTTTAGGTTTTTATAAGAGGAATTTAACTTATTTCTTATTTAGTTTTTCATATGTTTTGTGGCATTAGTTTGGCTGTCCAATGAGATTGTAGGCTTGTGAAAGGTTACTGCGTTTTTTTTAATCAAATATATATTATTCAGTTATTTAATTGGTCCATGTTTTGTTTATGAGGCTGTGGCAAATGTAAATGCATATGAAGATTATATATATATATATAATTTTATTGTGGACAGTCATGGCAAAATCAAACTCATTTCATATTATTCATAACTTTGGTTTTGTCTTTTATGTTTTGGTGTTACCATGAGGCTAACAATGGGTTTTGCAAAGGGCCTACAGACAGAGAAATAATTATATTATTGCAAAACATTTGCATGTTTTTATATTTTCAACAAGGTAATAGTGAAGCTTCTGTAGGAATGTATGTTTTTGTTTTATTAACTTATGGTGACAAGAAGCTAAAACCACTTACAGGCCTTGGTGCCTTAACTACAGTATGTACAGTGTGTGTGTGTGTGTGTGTGTGTGCGTGTGTTCAGATGCATTTTCTTGGGCACGACAAAACATGCTGAATCTTCTCAATCACGAGGTCATGGATTATGGTTTCATTAACAAAGACTAACGAGCTACTGATATCAGCGAGGAGCTCGCTAAACAAAGATTTACGATGACACCAGATGTGGGACGTTTCCACAGCTTTTGTGATCGCTGTAATGAAGCCATGAAGCAGAGAGCAAGAAATAAAGCGAGGCCGAACTATTTAGTCAGCCCCTTAAAACAAATAAACTAAGTCAAGCCAACAGTGTCATTTCATTATCCATCCTCACTAAATCAGGCTGTTCTCCAGCAATAAAATCCCCATCATTAACGGTCAGATGTCATATTCATCAAATCCACCCATTCTTCATGTAGATGAGTCCTAAACATAGCTCAGTGATAGATGGTAATAAAACCCCTAACCCACAATTCAGCACTGCAACCGGTCAGCCATGAAGCCAGTGTAGATCATATGTGATGCATCTTTTTTCATTTACAAACAGCACATCAATATGATGTGAACAAATGGGATTAAGACCTTTCAACATTATTTCTCAACATTTAATTGATGTGTGACACTGCAGTATAAATTCACACATCCTCTCGTGTAAGAACACCAGCCAATAAATTATTCAGCAGATTTGATTTATTACATCAGTTGCTGGATTATTTTGAATTTAGGGATAGATATAAAGTCTGTGCACTATAGCAAAGCATCTGTGCTTGTTACATGTGGACTAAATTGCTTGAAAATTAACATTTAATTAGCAAATCTTAGATTTTATAGTGTTAAAGTGTTTCTTATGTAATAACCTTTTAATTATTAACAGTATATTTTCAAGTGATGGATATTATAATGTTAATATTTCTTTATACAGGAAGTCTCATTAAAATAAAGAATTATTTTCCAAGAGAGACCTGAGAACCAATTACAAACACTCAAGTGACATGAGTCAGTCTCATAAAACAGCCAATACACACAAAGAGAGAATTCAAAGTATCGCAAATGATTAAAAATATCAGAAAGGGAAAGTCCCTCAGATGAGTAAGTGTCTCTGTAACACTTTATCTTAACCCTATCTAGCATTTATAAGCATAAAAACTTTTAATAAATGTTTATAACTCTCTGTAATGTAGTTGTAAGCAGATATAAATGTTTATTAATGTATTTGTCAACAACAAATGGGGGGTTGTGTTGCTATTATTCCAGTAGAAAGGAAACCACTTTTCCAAAGTTCAGTGTTGGTATAAGAGTAATCTGCTCTAAGCTGCTGTCATTAGCTTTGAATTCAACTTTAAGGATAAAACACAAAAACATCCTCTAATATGTTGTCAACTTGGACAGCAACCCCTTATAAATGAAAACAAACTGCAGATATGCTGCTGTGGTAAATGGTATCCAAAGATAATTCACTAATAAGACTGTACAGTGGATTGTATAATGGTTATTTCTGTTTTAAAAAGGAGAAACAAGCTAATCTCCAGGATAAGAATCCAAATCAGATGCTGCATCATATAGATGGAGGTAATTGGTACGTCTGTGTTTATTACATTAACTGGCTCAGTGGGCTTCACTTGCATCTATCCTACCAAGTCAATCTTTACGTAGCAACAAAGGATCTCTTTCCCACATGTTTGAATGTAAAATACTGTCAGGACATGAGACACTGGACAGCTTTGTGACTACATGTTGAATCACGGGGACGGCCCCACCTGTTCTGCTTTGAACTGCAGCATGAGCAAGACACGTGGCCTTCACCTGAGGGGGAACAGATCAGCACAGCGTGGTCCATCGCAGACATGTTGATGTTAAAAATGGTCACTTCTGCACAGCTGCACGCCATGTGTTACACTGTCTATGGTCTGTTATGGTTGAAGGTGGTGGACATCATCACCGCTACGCTGAGCTGATGTTCCTCCTCACAACGCCCACAGTCGTGTACGAAAACTGACTTTTCAGAAATAGGTTCATGCATCCAATAGATACATCAACCAGCTTTCAAACACTTGTTACACATGTTGTGGTCATATAATGAATTTAACACCCTTTTGACAGCCATATTAATGATCCAAGCAAGCGATTTCCCCGTTGTTACATAAACTTTTTCTGCTTTGAATAAATCTTCCCGAATGCTTATGTACTCTGGCAAGGCAGGCTGATCTCTGTTTACAGACGCAAAAGCCGATGACCTTTTGCATGTTCAATCGGCTGAGAAGTGTGTCTTCCATCATCCCGAGAAACATGATGGTTTATGTTTGCAGGAGAAAGGCTTTTGCTTCTCCAAACAAGCCCCATATTTATCATCACTCCATCATTTCCTCCCTTTGACAAGCAAAGTAAACAGTAGGAATGCAAAGTTAAAGCTGGGTTTTACTGAGCCGTTGAACTTTGGAGCTCGTCTTCTTCTGTCATCTCAAGTGAGGCATCATAAAATGAAGGCAGTGAGCTTGGTACACTGAGATTGTCTTAATGTGGATAACTTGTGTGTGTGTATTCCGTATACTCACAATAAAGTGTGCCTTTTTGAGTTACGAGTCAGACGATGGGAAACGGAGAAACAGGGAATTTTCCCTCGAAGAGAGTCTGTCAACACACAAAGCAAAGGAAAGAGCAACAGTGAGTTAAACAGTGGGCCCTTGTCTTTCAGCACTCAACATGCCCTATAATTTACACACCACTGACAGGGGCCATTTTGAAGTCTGTCATAGACGGCAAACTTTTTGTCTCCAAACGTCTTGCTCACAGTGAGTCAACTTCTACTAGGGTCTGGGTGATTAATGACTTACGGCCTTATTGTGTGGAGGTGGCTAATTAACTACAGGCTGACTGGAGAGACATGCTATGAAAACCCTCCTCTGATAACCCCAACTTTTTCCCCTCCTCATCTTGGCATGTGGAAGCTCTTACTGACAAATTTGCAAGAAGCAGACTAACCTTGAGTAAGATGAATGGCCTCTGAGAACGGTAAACAGCCTTTAATTTAACAATGTTTAAATGTATGACACGCTGGCATTGTGCTTCCGCACTGTTCATGCTCTCTGGTTGGAAAACGCAGCCAAAGCTACCCCGCTGTTGGTTTAAAATTAGGCTTGGCATATTCATGCAGGGAGTTTCTGGGTGCTCAGCCTGGCAAACATGTGTTCATTGCCTCTTTAAAGTTTCTGCAGTCCCTTCAGACTGACATTCTGAGACAAAGACAATCAGTTTCTTCAGCAAACTAGTCTTAAATGCACTGAGCAGGCAACCAATGAGAAGAGTATCTGATAGTCATAAACAAATAAAATTCTTTTGTAGAGCCAGCAGAGGAAGAAGACAAAGAAAACATTATGTTGCACACTAACTAACAATAAACCAAAGCCACACAAGCTTTTCTTTAAGGTCAGTGGCTTGTTGTACCAGACACACGAGTGGCCAGAAATTGTGCAGCCATCTCTTCCACTTTATCTCCCCCTTCCTATTATTAGGTTTGTTAACATACTGTATTGCCGTGTTTGCAGTCATGTCGACAGGCTAACTTAATCAAGTTACTATTGAACTTGTGTGCTTCGCCCAGCGCGACAGTTTTAGTACCAGAATTATTGCCTTGACCTACGAGAGGAAATTAGCTGTGGACACAACTTTTCTTCCTGGTAAAAAAATAAAAAAATATTTACCAGAACAGTGACAATGATGGAAAATAGCAGAGAACAAAAATGTTCCTTCAATAACGTTGCAAATGAAAAATGCCACGTGGACCCAAAGTGGTGCAAAATGCATAATGCCAGCTGGCAGACCATTACAGGTGATGGACATTTCACTTACCTAAGTCAAATATAACAGACTGCTGTTCATTAATATACAGGAGGGCCTGCAGAATTGAGCCTGCCATCTGGTTAAATCGACAGAGTAATCTACAGCTCGTGATTAGGGCTGAGGAGCAGAGTTTCTCTTTAATCTTTTTCAGGTTAAAAAAAAATTCCATCTGCACCATGTGGCACATCATTTTTCTTTAAGACAAATGGACTGTTTTTGTATGATCCAAATTTAGATCAGCAGAAAACAATCAATCTTGTAAAGGGCCTGGGAAAAGAATTGAGATTTGGATTCTGTTTTTCCCTCCTCTTGTTTTTAGCATCTCACCTCTCACTTTCCATTGCATGACTAGCTTTGCAGCCTTCCGCATTCTTCCCATGATGCTCTCTATTCAGAGTCATCACATGGTGTATACCGGCCCCTGGACTAATGATGAATATGAAAATGTCCCTTAATATAGTGGTCCCTCTTCAGCTTTGTTCCCTGAGGCGCTCCATAACAGATGTGACCTGTGAGAATATGTGACACCAGAACCAAAATCCACACTGAGGCAAAGAAGACAAAATACTTCAAGTCATCCTGTCTGCAAATTAGTGAGATGACACAACTGTCAGGTGCCAGCCTCCTGTGATAGTCCCCCCCCAACCCACCCCATTACAGGAGCAGCGATGCTTTCACTGCATGACAAAAGGGAAATGGGTGCATGTTTTTTTATAGGAGACCTGTCTGTCAGCTGGCTCTCAAGTCATAACAAATCACCAGCACTCAGCTGAGGCTGAACATTCAGGGCGTCAGGAGGAAGACGGATGACCTGCAGGCCTTTGAAGTGCTCTGGCAGTTCAGATGGCTCAGCGGCGCTGACAGAGAAATATACACAACAGAGCAACCAATAATGAGAACATTAAACATTCCAGCCACCTGACAGGCTGACAAAAACAGCCTGGCCCCACATCAATCATCTGCTGAGACATAACCTTGACAATTAGTCCCCTCTGATACTCCCCGTAACCCCTGGGCCTGCACTGCAGTGTGACTCCACTTAAGAAGGAGAAAACCAAAGAGCTTAATCTAATTCCTTAATTCTGATTGATAAAGACATAGCAGCGGCAGAGACCGCAATATATCGATTCAACAAAATGATGGATTCAGAATCAGTTGGCAAGCTCTTTGTGAAGTAATGACTCTCCGAGGATAGATGTGAAAATAGAAAAATGCACATACTGTAGTTCAGTTATTTTCCTGGCTGCCTCTGAAGATGTTTCGGCTAAGAACACAAAAAATGTATCCAGCACATGTTTATGGCTCTGCCTGCTCAAATATGTGTTTTAATGACGCCCCACAGGCATTTGGAAGCTATATAAATACTTGTAGCAGAGCCAATACTTGTTTCAATATACCTCAAGGCATAGATCAGCATAAAGCATGAATAGTTGTTTAATGTGTGCCTAACGAGGTTACATATCTTACATCTGTATCTGTGTAAACATGTGCTAAATGTCAAGTCTGCTATTAAAAAGAGATATAAATTCTGCTTACTAAAAGGCTAAATATTATTAATGCTCTAAAAGAAATAACTCAAGTGCTTTTTCTTTTGAGCGAACTCCTCATTAGTCATGTACAGAATATATCTTTACTCTATCCTGCACTCTACACTCCAAATCCAAAGCAGTTGACCCTCCCAAAAAAGCAAGGGGCCACGTTGTCATCACTCTATTCACTCTATGTAGTTACCATATGACAAATGAGCCTTGTGAAATGACATTTCCCTTTTGCCTTCACACCTGTAGAGAAAAAGCAAAGCATCCAACAGATGGATGGATGGCAGAACCTCAAAACTACTGTATCTCCCTCTGATTTGGTGAAATGGAAAGAGCCGGGCCAATGACTGTTTACAAAAACTACCTGAAACGGATCTGCAGAGTTCCAAGCCCTAAGGATGATAAATGGCTTCGCTAACCCTGTGGGACTGCAGACCCAAATGAGGACGGAGCTAATTGCCGTGCGAAATGCTTTGGCATGAATGGAAAGAAAACTGCGGCCAAAAAAGGGCCCAGTTGCTGCTCTGAACTCCTAGATGGCTTTTGCTTACAAGAGTTCACTTGGTGTCCATAAATCATGGACTGCTTACAGCTGAAACTGCCCTTAGTCATCAACATGCAATAGACTGAGTGACAGATTCCATCCTGACTACATTAGCCCCCAGTTCAAACGAGGATCATTTTTTTTAAACTCTCCTACCATCTTGAACCTCACAGGAAATGAAAACCAGATGGCTGAGGATAGCTGTGTATAACATAAAGCTGAGCTCATAAAGGAGAAAAAGACACAAAACAGTAAAAAAAAAGAGAAAAAAAAAAGCATATACATTGTTGAAGGAAATGACAGCGGTGAATTTGAGGTATCCTGGGTTTTTGATATCCTTCAAATACTGCTTCAGATATGGTTTTATCCTGAGGCTATGATCTGCAGTACATTACTCATTTTCAACTGACAGGAGACCTGAAATGTGTTTTCACTCTGTGTTACTCCCACACATGTGAGCAGTGCAATCGCTCCACAATCATTCTTAGCTGCGTTCAGGATTTCTAAACTCCAATCTTGAACCAGAGTATATATCTCCAAAATAATTAATTCATTTTATATTTTAATGTTCATAGCAATAAATGATAATGGGATACATGTGCCAGATTTTTTCATTCCAGTAAGTGCGGTAGTCAAGAGGAAGTAAATGAGTAGGTGAAAATGTTCAAAGGTGCCCTGTCCCACAATGTTAAGAAATAATTTTTAAACAATTCCTGGATCTGCATCACTAATCACTTGTTACTTGGCCCATGGCCAAACTCTAAGCCAACTTTTTGTTGATATCAATTCTAAGTGTATTTGATAAGCTGTAGCAATGAGTTAAAGTCTTTCATGAAGAGAACTTAAAGGATAAAGCTTGCGATATTATATATTTTTGTTACTGTATGCAAATCCCACAAAAAGACCAAAAACTAACAAAGGATTTTGTGTGCTAGTGAGAATTTACAGCAGCAGGAGGGTATGTAGGATTGACTCAAAATAAACTACAATGGCCATGTTCATCATAATGACGGAGCATGTTGCCCAGTGCAACGGTGAGGCTCATAAATGTGTTTTTAAATGTTTTTGGACAACAATGGCGATCTATGGCTCAGAAGAATAAGCTATATCAGGCTGTGGCTACACAGGAAATACTTTTGGTCTTTTCTTGGGATTTGCTGAAGATAAGAAAAATTTGTAATACCACCAGACTTATCCGAGACTTATCTTTAGTCTCGAAAAGTCTTATAAAGCTTAATTTTGTCTTATTTGGAACCACAGTCACGTTTGATTATTGTTTAAAGGGTCGGTTCGCCCAAATTACATAGAAACTACTTGGAACTACTTTCTACCAAAGAATTAGACCCCATTAAAACTTTTCACTATTTCTGGGGGGATAAATGTTGCTGTTGCATTTTTAGCCATGGCTCTAGGGATGGCAATGTCGGTCTGTCGGTTGATCCACCACTGCCATCAGGAGGTTGATATTTTTGGCTTTTACAGAAATATCTCAACAACTATTAGATTGATTGCCCAGGCATTTTGTACATACTTTTATGGCCCCCAAAGGAAGAATCCTACTGACTTTGGTGATTCCCTGACTTTTCCCTGTAGTGCCACCAGTAGGTCAAAGTTTTCACTTATCTTATACCTCAACATCTTCAGGATAGATTGGCACAACATTTGGTACAGACATTCATGGTTTCCAGATGATGAATCTTATTGACTTTGGTGATCCTCTGACTTTTCTTCGAGTGCCACCATGAGGTTGACATTTGGTTTTGAGTGAAATGCCTCAGCAACTGTTGGATGGATTCCCATGAAATCTGCTACACACATTCAAGCCCCACTCAAGATAAATTGTATTCCCTTTGGTGATCCTCTGACTTTTCCTCTAGTGCATCATCAGGTCAAAATTCCTTTGTCTAATACATTGGTTTATGACCAAATACCTGCAAAACTAATGACATTGCCATCAGCCTCAGCTATTCTTTGTGTTTAGTTCTAATTAGAATGTTAGCATGCTACCATGCTAAACTAAGATGGTGAACATGGTAAACAATACCTTTTTAACATCAGCATCTTAGCATTGTTAGCATGCTGACATTAGCATTTAGCGTCACAGTGTCGCTAGCATGACTGTGGAGTCTTAGTCTTGTTTAATTCAATGCTGTGAGCATTCCAAACTCAGAGGCAGATACATCAAAATCTGAATATGGACAAATACAACCAAAACTATCTGCATGGCTAGACACTAGTGGTCTTCATGGGTCCCCTTGGTTCATAGTTATCCGACGTACATCTCAGGACCCGAGTCCAAACTGTATTAGTCTAATAATCAGGTCTCGGTTCTGGGTGTCAATATGGCTAATACCTAAATGAACCCGCTATCAGCTCTGCTCGTGTGATGTGTCAAAAAAAAAAAAGTGTATTATTTATGCATGTTGAGTTGTGGTAGGTTTTTCATGAGTCTACTAGATACGACTAGAGGTACATTAAAACGAATTATGCAATATGGGCAATGTTACACAAACTTTTTACTGTATAATAAAACATTTATACTGATTGTTTAAAGATCACAAATGATTCTCTCAGGGAAAAAACTATCCCCCAGTTCAGTACTAATAAGGAAATCTGCATATCTCACATAATAGCACATATTTATCACGTTTTGTAATCAGTTTGGTCAATCTCTCCCAATGCCTCCTGGGGATCCACCTAATGAGTCAGCTTTCAAATATATTTAATTCCTCTAATTCCAAATAGGTAGAGCTTGCAGCTGGTAAATGTTTGCTCATGATCCTAACTACCAGCATGATTGGACCTTTAAAGTATTCTTTTTGTAATCTATAATGTAAAGGCCATGAAGCACATTATGCTCAGCTGGTAAACATCAAAGCAAAATCACAAAGAGCCTCATGTGGACACAAAGAGCTGCACTACAACAACAAATGGCTGCAATATACTGGAAAGCAATTTATAGTGCAAAGTAAGTCTTTGTTTTTAATAATGGTGATTTATATATGTTTATCTCAGGGATCTTTACCCCACAATACATTCCTTATGTGAGCTGCAATCAATTATATTTTTTAGTTTTCTAGCCACCATCAAGCAGACCTATGAAATATTCCCACCTGTCCTTCATGCCATAACGTTATTTGTGATTTTATTTTATGAGAAAAGCTGGTGGTGACTCATTTTAATTCAATTGTATGAACCGGAGGCACAATCTGTTTTTCATGTTCTCTGGCTCCAGCTGAAAACACCTGCCCTGTTCTCACAGCTAATATATTAAGTAGTAAGTGCCTGAGCAGATGTTGTAAGGTCAGCAGGGAGTGCAGGGCCTATAGACCACTCAATATTTATTGGACCGGATCAGAAGGCAATGACATGAGCCGTCTTCTCTCTTGATAAATCACGTTTTACATACAGGTAGAAGCCGGAGCATGCTCTACCTTTCTAGAAACACCTTTTTCAATTTGCCAGCCTCTAAATCATTACAGAGGCCTGATATTAGCAGGTATTTCTACCATTAGAAATGCCAATCAGGGAGAAACCTCTTGGAAAATGTTCGAAAAACAGTTCAACTTTCTCAGTGGAAACTGTAACACTCTGGAATTTTTTATTTGTGTTTGCTTTGCAATCACTCACAGAGATCAAAGCCTATGCTTAAGGCCTCGGTGTCAGTGCAAGACATCGATGACATCTCCCATTCACACCGCGTCTTCTCCTCACATCTCACATGCACTCAGTCGTCACATCCCACAACAAAGAGAGATGCCCCAAGTTATCATCCATCAAACCGAGCCTTTTATGGCCCATCAAAAGACAATGAACTGCCAGAGTGAAAGGAGTGTTTGCAACATGAAGTGACAGCGAATACTCCAGACACAGATTAAACAGCGTTGGAAATGAGAGAGCTACATAATGTTTGGGTAATTTGTGAGAATTAGACATTATGATTCATCTTTATGAAGGGAAGGAAGCTCAGATATAAGCACAGCATGGGCCCCTGCTCTGATAGTTCAGGCATATCAATTTACTTTGGTTTTGAAGTATAGGCTTCATATAGTTACAGAGTGAAACACTTTGTTTTCAAACATTGTCAAATGTCTTTCAGACCTCAGTTCTAAGGTATGAGCTACATGTTAAGATATAAAACAGGCTTGCTTTCCCTCAAAGGCATCCCATTTATTCCCTCTACTATCAAAGCAAGGGAGGTTTAAGAATAAAGGAAGCTACTGGCAATACAGTACATCATTGTGTACAATATAAGACTTGCAACATAAACCATCAACAGCTCTTATCTCCATGGATTATTCCTCTCAAGTCAACCATCAAGCTCTGTGGGTATGGCAACATATACAGTTGTGGTGTGCGCTACCACGTGCAGCCTAGATTTTGCTGAAGCATTCGCAGAGAGTGAAATGGGACACCGACATGATTATACTGTATCCAGTCTGTTTCTGATTTATTGTGACAGCAGAAACTCCCTGTAGAACCACGTCGTCAGGTGCTAGGACTTGTGCTGTGTGGGACATTTGATAGGCTTCAGGCTATTAGTCAAGACCTTGTGAGAAAGTCTCCAGAGATGCTGCTGAGAACACTCAAAATCCTCATTACTAAATATACAACCGCATATCTACTAATGGTGAACGGAAACAGACCACTCACACTTGGCTTGAAAAGTAGCAGCTGTGATTTTTTTTTTAAAACTAGAAATGCTTTAAGGGGTAATCCGCAAGATCCTGATTCTTTACCCCTGCTGCGGAATTTAAAGTTTTTGGCAGCGTTTGTTTGCTATTCAGCAATATATCTCAAAAACTAGGGAACAGATTTCAATGAAATTTGATGAATGTTGGAACAAGTGATTAGTTTTAAGTCCTAATACAGAATGGATCCAACATAATGAACATTTGAACGTTGTTGCCATATTCTCATGAACCTGTCTCATGTGCTTTCCATGTATCTCATAATTGTTTATGTATATTTTTTAAGCATATCTGGGTACAAACCATTGACTGTATATAAAGATGGACGACATGACGGCTTCCCAAAAGTGAAGCCAAAACATCTCGATCGCCTCCTGGTGGCTGGCTGCAGTATAGGTCACAAACCCCGCCCCCTCCATGTTAGCGGCTGGGACGTGGGCCAAACTAAAAAAATCAAAGTACCGTCAAATACATTTTTCCTAAAGAGGGTTCTGTCATTTTATGTAGTTCTTATCCTGCTGGTGTATGTTCTGATAAGTTTGGTTTTAATTAGTTATTTGATGCTATAAAAAGGTGATTTCACATCATGATTGACAGCTGAGGCCGGGTGTATGGGTGGGACAACCCAACCCCAATCACTACTGCGCAGACTGGCTCCAAATGACGTCACCAGTGCAAGATGGCAGCGCCCGTATCCGTCATTTTTCTTTCAGCGCAATGCATGATGGTATATACCGCTTGGTTAGTGACCATTGGTTGTACACTACTTTCCACGATGCATTCTGGGATACTTTGAGTCCACTATATAGGGTATAATAATTCTCACTATACATTCAGACAGCACTACAAAATGGCAAACTCACTATATAGTGGACTATATAGTGAGTGATTTCAGACACAGCCTATGGGTTTTCCATGCAAAAAGCTACCCCACATATTTAGGAGCAATAAATATAAAACTACCTAAACGCTGAATTGCTATTGAGTTATATGAAACTTTTATTTGTGTGCATGTCACAGATCATTACTTCCTCTGTTGGGAGTTCAAACCTCTGTTCTGAGTCACCTTTACACCAGTGCTGTGTGTCATTTCCATACTATACAATAATAGAATACAGCATGTACTTAATACTAATTTTCAAAGTATACTGCTATAAGAAATCAATGTACCTTCCTGTTTTGTAATTACAGGAAATAATACAAGATGTGCACCAAGAGACGTCAATCAAACTTTGATTAAACTTCACAAATAGAAAGAAAATGTTTTCCATGAGACTTTTGTTTTCTGAGATGTACCCAGAGCTGTTTCACCACCACCCACAATTACTTTTAATTTAAGTATTTGACTTAATTTTGTCACTTTTCCAGTGTGGATGCACTACGCACTGAAAACCTTAGAATTAGTATGTAATATTGAAAAGGCCTTTTTCACCAAGGACATCTGACATGTTACAGAAGGAAAAGCACAGGTGTTACTAGTAAAATTAATGATTGTTGAATTCCATTTAGCTGTTTCAGTTTCAGGGTCCTGGCATTGTGCATGCTGGCTCGCTGTCACACTGTCATGACTTACTGGGACACTTTAATAGAACAGAGCCATCGTTAATGTTATTAGTAACACCTGTGCTTTTCCTGCTATGACAAGACAAAATGTCTGCTGTGAAATAGGTCTATTGGGACTAAAGCTGTTTCCCAAATCCATACTACATAATGATTCTAAGTAGATTTGAGTAAGTAGTTTGTTCACACTGAAAAAGTGGCAAAATAAAAAATACTCAGTTAGTATGCATAAAATGAAATTTTAAAAAAAATGTGTGTTGTTGATGCAATACACAAATAAAATGGAGGAGCTGCTCACAGCTGGAACAAATTCAAAGTAATTATGGATGGTGGTGAAACAGCTCCAGAAACATATCAGAAAACAATAAGTAATTACTACATTTTTGGAAAGAATTGTTGCTGTCTCTTTGGCCCCGTTCACACTGCAAGTCTTAATGCTCAATTCAGATTTTTTGCTCAGATCCGATTTTTTTGTTTGGCTGTTCACATTACCTTTTAAAATGTGGCCTATTCCAGTGTGAACTGTTTGAGGTTTCAAACTAACCCGCATGGGCAAAAGAACAATAACAATGACATCAGATGCAGCACGTTGTTGCACTAAAGTTCGGGAGGTTATGGAGGAAGTAAGCATTTTCGCTTTTATTTCAAAATTTCGTGTGCTATTTTTTCAAAAACGGAGCTGTTACGGTAGGATCCTTCTAGTTTAGCTTGAATTGAAGTATCTCCCCATATACTAATTAGGTCTAACACCTCACTCTCCCTCCATTGACGCGCTCCATCGCTGTTCTCCATATCTAGTCAAGTTTTTAATGTTACTGTCTGTGTCTGTTGTGTCTAGGGTTAACTCGCTGGCGCATAATTGTGACAAATGTCGACGTAGATTGACGTAAAAGTCGCATCAAATCCGCCTTGGTTGTTCACACTGCGGCCACATTGAAAAAAATCAGATCTGGGTCTGATTCAGGACCACATATGTATGTGGTCTAAATCTGATTTGAAAAAAATCAGGTCTGGGCAAGATTTGAGTGTTCACACTACCTCTGCAGAAGTCTGACCTAGTCACTTGACCCCAAAAAAAAAAAAAAAAAAAAATCGGATTTGGGCCACTTTTGCCTGCAGTGTGAACGGGGCCTTTGATATAAGTGTAATTGGCAGTGGCTCTCCAAAGTCGCAGGTAGACTGACTTGTTGCACATGTATTTCCTGTTAGTATAAAATGGGAAAGTACATTGATATTCTTGTATACTAACTGTTAACACAGTGACGATAAGTATGTAGTATATATTGTATGCAATTAGCATGTAGCATGTGGTCTTCAGTGATTCACAGCAGTCATTCGTCAGTCAGGTGTGAGGATGTTGCCTTTCAAAAACTGTCAGAAGTGCTTTCCTGTGTAACCCAGTGCATCTGGTCACTAAACAGGAGCTTCACATTGCAGACGAGAGTGGTGGTGCTGGGGTCGAGTGGGGGCCAGGGTGACTCTGGGCCTTGGCATTCTGTTTGTATTTTAGGTGTTGTCAGCCTCCGGAGGTGCAAATGCACGGCTGTCTGAGCCACTTCAGTAGTCTGGACAGAGGGATTACGCTCCGCAGCAACTGCATGGGATCCTCCCTTGTGTTGTACACTGGAACATCTTAATCAGTGCTTATCGCTCCATTGTCTCACATCACATGACACTATGCACAGCCCTGTGTGCTATTTCAGGGACACCAGTGAACCTTTCTGTATATGTTGTTGCTCTTGTTTAGTAATTTTCTGTTCTCTGCTGTGAAAATTACATTAAAATAGTTCTAATTAGATACTGTGCAGTAAATTATTCATGATACTATCTTGGTTTGCGATCCCCTTCATGAATAATTGAAAATATACTTAATTAACACTTTCATTTAAAGCTTCCCTGAATAATGTGCAATTGTTGCTTTTCTTCTGTCAGCCATTACATGTAATTGTTGTAATATATGTTTGTCTAGGGGAAAGGGACTAAAAAAAAATAAATGCAGTTTATAGCAGTATCACCTGAACACAGCACTTAGAGCATGAAGGGAGGCATTATTCAGAATAAATGGATTATCAGGGAAACCAGCATAAATGACTCAATAAAACTGTTAAGCAGCCAGCCAGCGGTGGCCAACATGATTAATCGCAGGCGTTCCAAGATTGGATTTATTTTGTCTTTTATTTCTCCTTTAATGACTAGCCGTGAACACCACTCTTAATATATCGCCCATGTTTCTAGATTACCAGTGACTAATGAGGATTCAAAATGGCCGTTATCTACATTAATGTCTTTTTATTTGAAAAGTCAATACTGCCCGTGTGTGTGTGAGGGATATTCTAGTGAGAGGGACTTGCAGTGATCTGTTATAAGCCCCCCAATTAAAAGGGTTTTGGAAAGCATTAAGGAACACTGGCATTTAGGAGTACACGGGTGTATCATTGTATTTATAATTTTCTACCCCTCTTGATATTACTCATTCAAACAACTACATAATTTTGCTTCTCCATTTATCAAAGAGATCCACTTATCAGTATATTTACAATCCCTCCACATACATCTGAATTATTAAAAGACTCCAAGAGTATGTTGTCACCTATTTTCTCCACAGAGGATCGATGTTCTGCATTCGTGGGATTAAGTAAGCTATACTTTACATGTTGCAGTTTTCAAAGTGGTTTTAGCCCATGGAGGTACAGTATATTCTTAGTGGAGGGCTCTCAGAAGGCCTTGTGTTGAAGCAGGAGATATAGCTCAATTTAATGAAAGAGTCCGATTCAGTAATGACCCCAGTGATTCATATATCCGTAAAGGAAATCAATCCCACATCAGCTAAGTGCAGAAACAGGATCTTCTGCAGCCTTAAATCTTGGCACTGGGTAATATACGCTAAACTGTAGGTTACATTAAACTGGAACATGTCATTGATGTGCAGATCGAGACAGATGACGTTCATTACAGAGCTGAAAACAGGTATGAAGACAAAACATTGACTCCAATAACGAGCTGTAGAGAAAATGTAAAATGCAGGCCCAAGGCAATGCTTTGTCAGTCTGGACTGTTGTGCCACCAGACTGTTGTTCCTTCCATCTATGATTTAACACAGCCGAGCATGGCTAGATGGCACCCAGGAGAGGACTTGATTTTCATGTTTGCCAATCTTCCTCTATACCTGCCCATGGTGACCATAAATACACTTTTATGCTTCCCGGAGAAATGCTTAAAGAAGCAGTTTGTCCAAGTCCTGTATGGACTCACATCGCAATATTCTTGATTGATGACAGCAGCAAAGTTTAGAAGACACCCCGGAGAGTTTTCCAATCTCATTTGTTTGGGAGTTTTACATTTGAGCATAATTCCTGCCTGTCTGTATGTATGTGGGTTTGGGACTCCTCTGCTCTGAGTCTTTTGTTCCCACAGTTCACTAATGAGGCAGAGCACCACCAGTGGCCATGGTCATCTCAAAGGGCATTTTGTGGAGGGATGCCGAGATGTGGTCACCCCAAATAGGAGAGTGTTCAAAAAGATTTAAAAGGATCTCCAGGAAACCTTTAACACGCTTGGCCAGCTGATAATAGGCAAATAAATTGCTCTTGGTCAGTTAACCCTTTTCAGGCTCATTGATGGATTTAGGCTGCATATCATCACAAAACCTGACTAGGGCTGCAAACAACAAATCTTTTTTTTCTAGTAATCACTTATTTTGTCCTAACAAATATAGTGTATAGGTATATAGTGACTAACAATAGCTCTTGCATTTGAAAGCTAACCAGGAAATGTTTGGTGTGTTTACATGACAATACTGTCATTGATTACACCTACACTTACTAACTGATGAATCAATAAATCATTTCACCGCTGGTGAAAATCTCCAGTTTTGGGAAGTTTTTCTTCAAATCAGCAGAAATATTCCAGCTCCCTTATTCTGTGGCACTTGGGTTCACAAAACATTTCCAAACAATTGCAAAACCTAAAACCCTCTTCAGTAGGCACTATACTAAGACTGACAAAGTGGGACGTCTGTATATAAAATGGAATGACCCTTTGAAAAAATAAAATCCAGCTGGGCTATACATAGAGCTACAGCTTTTTCTGGGATTGATATATGGTAGCAGCATGACGCTGTCCCACGCAGCAGCTCTAAACTATCACAAATACCTCCCATCACAGAGCAGGGTGGGTCAGTGCTGGGATTGGTTGATATTATTTTTGTACAACAACCTTTTCCCTTATCGCGATGATATGATCATAAGACAAGATAATACTTTATTAATCCCAAAGGAAATTCTTGTGCCAGAGATTGCTCAAAAAGCACAACAACATAAGAATAAAAACAATAGAGTAATTAAAGTGTATAATGAGTAAATGCTAATACCAGTGAAAGACATGAAAAAAACTGTTATTAATACAGAGATACTGATATCTATCATATCACTGACCCCTAGTTTCACATAAAGTCTAACCTTTTCATTTATCAAACGTTACACTCAGTGACTGACACTCTTGATGTCACCACTTCATTCTTATGTGAAAGATATGTTGATTAGGCAATGACGCAAACAGGGCTATTTTAATACACAGGATTAAATGTATTAATTGCTGTCATCACATCAATCCAAGGCCAAGCTAAAGGAGATGACACCCAGACAGAATTAACACCTTTCAACAAAGACTGTATGAACAATGTCATTTCTAAAACAAGTTAACTGCTGTTGGAGGGTGACATCTTAGAGAAGAATATATTGTACTGTAGGTTAATGACACAGAACAAATAGAAACAAATGTGACAGTGTGTGAATAAAGTATTGATGTAAGTCAATATTTTCCTGCATACGGATATTTCCATGACTGAGACGTAATTAACATAATAACTGTCCAAGCTAAGAACACAATGAGCTCATAAACAAAGGGGGAAACGGTGGCTGGAGACAAAAGTTCATTAACCATGTGTTTCTAAATAGAGTGGGATGCCAGCTATTCAGCAACAGTGATATTAAAAGCCGTGAAAAGATATTTTCTCCATCAGTCTCTTACTATGAGCAAGGGGGTCCTACATGACCACACAATTTTATGTCAAAGTTCAAACCATTTAGGTTATTTTACAAAAGAAATTCCTGTATTTGTGTTTTTGTCTGTGCTCTTCTCTCTGGTTTGAAGTGATGTGCCCGTACTTTCTTTTCAACATTAAGGAAAACGCAACATCTAAATCAAAATCTGATGACAGTTGTTTGCTTATGTTGTTAGGCCGCTGTCACTCAAATCTGATCAAGCCACACCCACACAGTGCTGATTAAGTAGATTAGCTGAGTATTTGAGTGTTAAACTCTTAATAAATAATAACTAAGGCCTTTTCAAGACTTAAACTTTGATTGTTGCTTATTTAGTCATGATTATTTAATGTTATTAAGAAAAACATAAGATTTGAAACCAAGTTTTGAGGGGATTTAAAGCTACATATTGTCATAGTGTGACTACAGTTGCAGCTTACAAATTTTGTTAGATCGATCAATCATTTAGTTAATCAGATTAATCATTAATCAGTTAGTCTACAAAAATACTGAAAACAAATCAAATGCCCATCACATAATGTATCACCGAAGCCGAAGGTCACGTCATAAAATTACTAGAGTGAAAACCGCAGTCAGAAAACCCAAAGATACTTACAATGATATGAAAAGGCAAAAAATTGTAATTGATTACCAAAATAATCATTTCAGCACAAGTGAAAACCTTTTATCTCTGGTTTTGGTAATTTTTTTATCGTTTTAGCTGAGCTGAAAGATGCCAGTATGTTTATTTTACTGTAGCCCAATGATTCCCAACCAGGGTATACTTGCACCCAGGTGCCACGTCTGCAGTTACCATGGGGTATGTGGGTTGTGGAAGACTGTAAAGTAACAGCTAATTTGAAATAAATGGGATTTTTTTTGTTTACAAAATAAAAATACATCCACATATTTGTGTTTAGAAGGAAAATAAACACAAATAAACTTACAAATTAGTGTAAGACTGATCCATAGTATATTTACTGTCACAATAAGCAATAAACTACCAGCTACGATAAACCGATTGCAAAAACCACGTCTAGATTTTGCCACCCAAGTACAAATGCAAAGTTGACCAAACTGACTGGAAACAAAAAGAAAAAAAGAGACCAAACCTAAACATAGACAATTTCAGGATCACCATGTCTTGTATGAAGAAATAGCGTAACAATATCCAGTTTTATATAATAAATTGTGTTAAACAACATCCAGTTTGGAACATGATAACTGATATCAATTAAGGGGTACTTGAGCTCATCTGACAGGGCTATCGGGGTACATCAGACAAAGAAGGATGTGAACCACAGCTGTAGACTGAAAAAGTCCACTTTGGATCAGAAAACCCTTTCAAAACCTATAGGACTATAGTCAAGTCAAGTTTATTTATATAGCCTAATATCACAAATTTGTACAGCATACAACAACCTCTATCCTTAGACCCTCTAGCCAATATGGTCTAAGGATTTAGATCTAAAATACAGCTCATTTCAAAATTAATAGCTGTTCCTCCCCCCTGATATTTCCATGATTAATGAAAGTATTGACACATAGTCAGTGATTTGCCCCAACACATGTTGGGTGATCCGGAGTAGAAACTGACAGTGGTTTTCTGAGCCAAATGAACAAGACTGAATCAGACTGAATAACTGGCCCACATGGTTACCCAGACAAATACACTGTAACTTAGCATTTAGAGTCACATTACAGGGCCTTATGCTTTCCTAGTCAATAACAAGATGATTGGTTGGCAGTGGCATGTCTAGTTAGTGGTACATTTTTGCGCTTGACATTTATCATAGCTCTGGGGTCGTGAACTTGAGGCTAAACAGCAACTGAAACATTAAATGTGAACGGCTGCAACTTTGCCATCTCGGAGGCACTGACATAAGTGTTTTCATGCTGAAACAAGTGACTAACTTCCGCTAAGCTAAACACGTCTTTGTTCAAACTGGGACATTATGCGCTAAGAGGGACATATACTCCAGGGTTGGCAAAACAATGGCCGCTTTAACAAGCAGATTATTTGCTGCATTTGATATTAATACCAATTACTAGTATAGATGGATGTCTTCCTGTAAATCAAGTCATGTGTTTTGTCTAAAGAGGCCAACAAGGAACAATCATTCCTATTTAGACTGGATACATTCTGTATACTCAGTTCTTGTGCCTGTAATGTAGAAGAGCATTATAATTGTACCATACCAGAAAGCAACTGGCATAAAGATCCAATTGTCCTTAACTATATAATTGCTGAAATGGCCATTTAAAAAGGATGTTCTTTACCTCTGCTTGGCAAACATTCTGATTCCAATACTGCAGATTTCTATTAGCAAACATCTCTGTCATGTTTTGTGACTCTACATTTAAAAACATTTCCACTGTGAATGGAAATCAAACAAGAAGAAGGCTCTGTTAGAATACATTTAGAAGAAGTGCAGAATCTGTAGTTCAATAAAACAATCCAAAATAGGTCAATTTCCACTCTTAAGCTTAAAGCAAATAGGATGCTCAATAAAAACATTGCACTGGCCCTCTCTGTTAAAAAAATCAATAGCTAGAGGACAAAGAACCTATAGCCATCACTTAATTCTCTTATCAGTGTGATTTAAGGGACAAGGATGATGTTAAATAACTGTAAATCCTTATCTTTGACTTTGTGGGTGGTTTATGGCAGTCTCAACAGCAGTTCAGAGACAGAATGTCCATACCTTCTGCCGGATACACGATTTATAGCTTTATTACTCTTTGTCTAAAAGAGCAGAGAAACATATAATTGAAAGGAAGAGATAGCAGCTAGCGGGTGGAAGAGCTGGAGAGGGGGCATGCAGGAACTGAGACTCATCATTGCTAGAAACATATCACAGTGACAGTTTTATGGCTAAGAAGCCAGCCCTCTGTTTTTTGGGGGTCGTTTTTATGAAACAAGCAAGATCCAATTTTCTGATTCATCTGCAAACGGTCCGGACTGAGTTTAGTATTCTAACGCCGGGCTTCAGACTGGCCTATATGAGCGTAGAGGTCACAGAGAGGGCTTGAGGAGTTGAAGTCATGAGTTTGCGCTCACACTGTCACAGGCCCACTCATATTTTTGCCCACAGTGACAACTAGCTTATTGTTCTCCCTGATAAGGCTTCAGTGTACACAGTAATGGAAATTAAGCAGGGCATAAGTCACGGAGAAATTGGGTGACAGCAGATCAATAGATAGTGGTGAAGCCTCAGGGACTATTACTGAAGAGGACCCCTTTGTTTGTCCACTGGTGGGGAGAGTTAGTGGATGTTTGGTTCTGAATTAACAGTCGAAACTAAGAATACATTGAACTCATAAGAGAAGGGGAAAAGGCGCTTGGTGACATGAGTTCATTAGCCTGACCCGTGTGTGTTTAAAAACAGGGGGATGTCATTATGAGGTCACATCAACCTCCATTTTTTTATTTTATTTTTTTTTATAAATACAAGATTATGTCCATTATTAAAGGGTCAGTTCACCCAAAACACACAAAAAAACATTTTCTCTATAGTGGTACCTAGCCATGCAGATATTTGACGGTTTATTTTCCCAGGTTTTGAGATAACTGAAAATTTCCACTAGCACCTCTATATAATGCATCTCCACTGTGTTAGGGTGGAAGCAGAAATCTCACAGATGGACAAAAACCTATTGACTCTTGAATTGTAAACATTTGGCATTTTAAAGTACATTTTGCTTATTGTTTTCTTTATAAATGTTTGCGGCTATTCGACTTTTGAATTATATCTGTTTTGTATATTTTAGTCAGTTTTATTAGTATGCTGTGTTCAGTGTTGTCCTGTCTGTCCTGCTGCACTATGAAATCACCAAGGCAAGTTCCTAATACATTTTATTGTAATCCCAAATTTTAATCAAATCACACTGGACAAATAAAACACACAAACAACACCACTGAAGGTCAGTGAGAAAATATGCTCTATTGAAATTTGGGTGAACCGACCATTTTATTTGTCTAGAAAATAATAAAAAATTTGTCTAAGGTGGCCTCTTCAAATTACTGGTTTTGTCTAACAGTCCAAAATCCAAATATATCAAATTTACAACAACATTATACAGATAAAAGCAGCAAATTCTTACATTTGAGAAGCCAGAACCAGCAAATGTTTAGTATTTTTGCATGAAAAATGGCTTAAACGATTATTTATTCACCTAAATTATGGTCAATTCATTTTCCATCAATTATTCGACTAGATGTTTCAACACGACAACCAATTTAGCCATTAATCAAAGAATCTGCTTTGTTAGCAATGGTGTTTTCAGTTTCAGTTTTCCTTTGTCTACAGAATAAAGTGTGTTACTGAGAGCTCGTGGCATATGTTTTTGTGGACTGTGAGAAAAGTGTACAGCACGATTAGAGACACCCTGCAGCCCTACGCTGGAGCTAGAGGATGGAAATGCATTAGCCCTAATCTTTACAGTGCTCAAAATGATTAGTCAGAACATGTGACAACTCCAATAAAACAGATGCCCCCATTGAGTTCTTAAAGCAAATGCATATTGTGGCCATCTCTCTGGGACATTCCCACTTAAATGCGCTGATAATTTGTTGTTGCACTGCATTATTCCTGCCCCATAACCAGACCCCCAATGTGCCACTGATAACTAAAGATATTAATTAGTATATCACGATGGCGGCACATGCATTTTCACTATTAATAAATTCCAAGCCACTGGGCTGTGATTTAATTATGAATTATGTAAATGGTTGCCATGAATCATTTAGGTCTATGTATTTTAATAGCTAAATGGGAGAGCAGAATGTAAGCGTATCACAATAATGTGAATTTACACACTTGAGTAATGACAGCACAAGTACAAGAATATTTAGTGACTTGATCACCACTTCGTGTTGGCCCCCTGCTAGTGGCAGAAAACATTTCACATTCATGAATAATTGACTAAAGCGGTTGTTAAATGGCTATTGAAGGTCATGTTTACCCATAGGTCTTAGGTTTTAAAAGTTCTTTGGTGTGTGCATTAAGATTCAAGCACTGCATTTTACATTATTATAACAAAATCATTTTCATTATATATTCTATACATTTAAGTTCCATGCAGTGCAATGTGACATTGTTGTACCAGCAAGAGGAGGAGTTGTTAAGAAGTAAATGTTTTCAGATTAATGTATTATTGGACAACATTTTGATAATCAAGTCATTATTTAAGACATTTATGAAGCAAAAATGATCTTTGTCCAGCTTCTCAATTGTGAAGATTTGCTGCTTTACTCTGTTTTATATCATTATAAATTGAATATCTCTGGTTTTTAAACTGTTGGTTGGACAAACAAGTATCTGAATACGTCACCTTGGGCTCTGGGAACATCTAATAGGTATTTGAAGTAGCCTGGTTCCAAACCTCTGAATTAGGGCTGCAACTAACGATTATTTATTATTGTCCATCACAACTTCCCAGAGCCCGTAGCGATATCTTCAAATGTCTTCGTAGTCTGACCAAAAGTCAGACCCCCCCATCTCTCAGGATGTTAAGCTGAATGAATGAAATGTACTAAATGGCAATTCAGACGATTCATTTAAAACATCAATAGATTAATCAATAATGGAAGGATTAGTTGCAACCCCACAACAATACAAGGGACAAGACATAATATTTCAATCACTTGTCAGACAGACACAGTTACTGTGTAACAGCATAAAGGACAGAAAAATGAGGTGGTAACCAAACACTGGGTGACACCTTTGTATATATGGACGTTTGTTTCTATTATTATTCAATAGTGAAATGTATATCAGAGTATAGATATCTACATCTTTTTTCTTACCACTTTTCTACTTGTCAAGTTGATGTAGTGCTAGGAACAAAGAGTGTATTTGGTTTGAAGAGGGCTGTCAAATCAAACTGTCAGGCTGCACTTTTTGATGGAGTCGTATCGCTCGCTCATCTGTCAGTCAAAGAGAAAGACTACTGCCAAAGTCAAAATTTCAGAGTTGAGAGGAGCGGACTTACATGACATTTCATTGTCTGGGAGAGCAGAGAAGTCTGACGAGCACACTTCAGCTCTGATTTTAAATTTGTAGGGCTTGTTTGCTAAGTAATGAAGTGTAGTAGAGAGTAAAGAGGTGGATGGTTGGTACAGTAGGTAACTTAACTCTTAATAAGTGCTCTGAAAGGCAATGTAGAGAAAGATAATAGACTCATAAAGTTTCCTAAAGATAATAGACTCATAAAATGTACTATAATCTGTGATAAAAACAGAATACTGCCTCATCACACATACAAAGAAGGCCCACACATTTCAGAGAACATTAATCATCCCAGCATGTGACATCATAACACTTCTTCTCATACGCAGTGGACTCTAGTCAGGCTGGCCTATAAAATTCAATCATCACTACAGTGTCAGACATTGTTCTGGCGTACCAGAAAATTCCCCGACCCGGGGAGTGTGTCTCTCTGCTGGATTGTTATGGTGTTTACTCACAAGAGAGGCTTACCCCGAGGCCAGCTCCACACCTCAATAGCCCAGCTGGAAGCGTCCTAGCCCCCTCGAGGAATACTCTACCCTCCCCTGCTGTCCAGACTCTGTCAGTAAGCAGCAGCGGCAGGCCAGCAGCCAGGACTGCCTGGGAACTGGAGATCAGTGAGCAGAGAGAGCATCAGATTGCAAGCTATCCATCAGGTAGAACAAGTACGAGGAGGTGTACAGTAATTTAGAAAACAGCCCACGGTCCAAATCTTGTTCCCCATGAGAATGAATTTTACCCTCGGCACACTGTCATTGTCACACAGGAACCTGTGCTAGCACTGTGGCCTTCACATGCACTGGATTTGTTGCCATTGTTTGTATTTGATACAGTTTCTCTGTCATTGTTCAGAAATATTAGTGTATTATTATCATACTGTTGTCTGGTATGCAGCACTCAAAAAAGAAGGCTCATTTGCCCCTTCTAGTGGATAGATTTCTATCTGTGTCTTCCCTTTATTCACTAGATTGAAGATAAGAAAACAGAAAGTGTAAACTACTTTAACTCCACAGAGTCAGAGGTCATTTTTGCCACAATGCTCTACATGTAGTGGAAATAAATTTATACATTAAAAGCCTTTAAACTTTTTATGTTAGGATTAAAATGAAATGTGCATGGAGGATGTTTAAGGAGTCAAACAAAGTGCAGCCCTAAATGTTGCTAGTGCTAGTCTGCTCTTACATACTGTAAATGAATAAGGATTTTGATAACTTAAAGTGTATTTAAATGTAGTGTATGCATTTAAGTTTGAGGCATTTATGAAGAGATTTATATCACCCTGCGTTTGTATTTAGGGGTGTATGTACATTTTGGGATGATTAAGGCAATTTAAATATTTTTTAAAGGATCGTTTGTCTCATCATTAGGTTTGGCATTTCTTTACCATCTATAAAAAACTATTTCTTATCACTAATACATGGCGTCATTGTTTGTCTAGCACAAATATACTGTACCTCTAATTCTGCTTCGTCATTTGGTCTTCGGCCATGCCTGCTGAATGTAGTGAAAGTGTGCACCTCCCTACACTTTTTCTTAAGTTCTCTTGTTTTGTTTGTCAAATCATCAAAATATGTGTGAAAGCATTTTTTCATATGACATAAGATTGTATGCTCAAACCTGAATTTAAAAACATTTAAAAAATGAAACAAAAGCTCAGTGTGTAACTGGTATAAAGACATAAATCATATTTTTAAAAAGGTCAGAAGCAGCACATGCAACAATTTTTTCATACATTTAATGAGTGATATGTGATTCATAGCAATTACTAGAGTAAGATGTTAATGAAAGGAATGGCACAATAACAAATGTTCCAGTATGGCACAATAAAGAAATAGGCAACTCTGGTCTCCTTGGTTGATTAGCTGTTACTCTCCCTAAAGTCAGTTATCTACAGCACTTATCCCTGCACCGTAGTTAATAATGTGACCTGTTTCTGACCTCCTGCTCGTGTGTCTCACGCAGATGTAACCAGGCGACAGCCCTCATCATGGCATCAGTCGCAGATACAGAGTGTGTCGGAGGGGAACACATAAGGGACGTAGCATGACAGTGTTCACAGAGAGCACATTTCTCTGAGGACCTGACTCCCTTTGGGCAATTGTAAACACACCTTAATTTAACACACACACACACACACACACTTCCTGGGTGTGGAGGTGATGTGACCATGCCAGAAACAAAAACAGACTCACACACAGTGTGTTACCTGATCACATGGTCTCTAATTTCCAGGGCACTTAATGTCATGCTGCTTTTTTTTTCCCTCTTTCCACACTGATACTGGGGTCAAACCAGTATATCAAGCCAGAACTAATCTTTTATTAAAAGGTCAACCGTACTGTATAATCCACATGTGAAGAAAATGAATTCTTGCACCAATGTAAAATATTGAAAAAGGGCACAAAATGTTGTCTACCAGATACTTTTCCTTCATTAAATCAAATGCATTTATCAGAACAGTCTAACACCAAAATGCGTAACATCAGTGAGCTTCATCGCCTTGACAACACTGCCCCTCTCTGTATGAACACCTATATTACATGTCTTCACATTCAACTTTATTGTCCATTTAATTTGTTTTTATTTCATACAGGAAGGAAAAGTCCCATGTGTTATCTGCAAAGCCTATTTATTAGCTTTATCACATTAATAATTAGATTATTTATTATCTAGTTATAATAACAATGCTGTGTTGTACAAGAGTTATTTTATCATATGTTGAAGTTTTAAATACTCAAAGTTCCAGCCAATACTAGACTTGTATTAAAGGTCAGTCATCATGATATAACAGAAGTTCCTCACTAATCCGGCTACTTGTTATACAGTATTTTATAGAAAGTCAGTGAAGATTAATTTTTACATTTTCATTTTTAAAAACAAACTTTAGTTTTCTGTCAATTTCTAAATGCAGTTTAAAAATATTGGCTATCAGATACTTCAGTCTAAAACTATTTCTATCAGAAATTAAATGCAACTATCAGTCAAATCCCAAACCATTTTGTAACTGAAACTCTGCAATATTAACTGTATGCAAAATAAGAAAAAGAAATACCCCTTTATAGTAACTCCCATATATACTCAATACTGGTTTTGGTCTTCAGTGATTGTGACATATTTCTGTATATAAATCTTTCAATAAAAAGAACATGTACTGTAACTGTGTCTGTTTTATTTTCTAATGTTGATAAAACAAGGCAAATTCATTCTATTAAATCATTATAATTGACTTACTTGTATTTTTGAGGATACATTTGGTTAAGCAGAAATTAATTTAGTGGAGTCGTTATCTGGATTTAGGCAGAAATCGATAAATCGCGTACCAAGCCGAAATGCCAAATTTTCACACAAAACCAAACTGTCTTATATACGTCAGCATTGAGGAAATATATTATACAGTCAGTACTGTAACTGGTGGTCCAACATGTGAAATAACATGATCCATTCACAGCCATAACCAGCAGAGTGCAGACAAACCATTTCATTTTTATTTTCATTACATTATTTATTATCTAGTAAACAATGTGTTATCTAAGAGTTATTTTGGTAAAACTTTATTTGGATAGTTTGCTTACAGATAGTTTATAGAGATATAAAGATATAGAGATTTTTATCATGTTTTAATACAGTTCAAAAATAGTTCAAAATAGTGTAAACTGAAAATCTGTAGTCATTATTAACTGTTAACATTTTATGTACAAAATGCAAATATTGCAAGTGGCCAACTGTATCCCCCTGAGAATAAACCATAAATTCATAAGCCTACTAGATTTTCATACCCAGGGACACAGCAGGAGTGTGTTTGTTGAAGTTGGAACCAAAGATTGTTTGGAGATTTTGCCTAAAAAATTACTTAAACAATTGAACAATTATCGTAATAATGCTGATTAATTTTCTGTCAATCCACTTTTTGTTTCTGTTTGAATTAATATTAAGTAACAAACAACAATTTGTTTTAACAGTTATAACAGGGAGTAAGCAGTTTGTTTTTATGGTGTCACAATACAATTTTGTCCTAGAAGAACATTGGCTGTGGTTTTGCAGGGACCCCACTACTTTTTATAGTCTTCAGTTTGTGACATTATCTTACTGTGACATATATCCATACATCTTCCAATAAAAGGGCTTACAAAAGGACCTGCATGTGTCTGTTATATAGTGCTATCATGAGCGCTGCGGTCAGTCAAAAAACCGTCATTATCTGTTCATGACAGACACTTTTTTTCCTATTGCTGAGGTTACATCTGGTATAGAAACTATTCGTTTAATCTAATCATTATCTGGATTTGGGCAGAAAGGGTGTCCCACATGTTGCTGGGGTTCAAATGGATTTAAAATGCACAATATGACTTTAACAGCTTTTACTGTTAACAGTGTTTAGTAATAAATACAGTGCATAAATACAGTACAGTCTTTACATGATAAATGCCCCCCCAAATATTTTTGTTGCTTATTGGAGCTACTTGCCTCTGTGAGAGTTTGCTCCAACTTTCACATCACATTGTCCTATTTGGGAACTTTGTGTTAATGATTTCACAGCGATTTAGGGCTCGCTATATGCTGTTTTGAATCTTTAGCTCCAGTGGTAGGAATGTACTCAAATACTGTACTTGAGTACAGTTTTGTGATTATTTCCATATTTATGCAACTTTATACTTTTTACTCCACTACATTAATCTGACATCTGTAACGAGTTACTCTGCAGATGAATGCTGTTTACACATGAGGGCGTCTGTATTAATAATAATAATGTAATATACTGTATATAATAAAATGCCTCTCATTCTCCATGAGAGGCACTTTGTAACAGAATAAATTCTGGTGGTATTGATACATTTACTCAAGTAAAGCCTGTGAATACTTCGTCCAGCACTGTTCAGTTGCACTGACATAATATTTGTAATATTTTCTAACATCTTCCAATAAAAGGGACATGCATTTGCACGCAACAGTGAGTCATAACAGTAGGCGTCTGTTTTACAATCCTATCATGAGGACTGCTGCAGGTCATATGACCGTCATTATCTCTACATGACTGACCGATTTTATAAGGTTCGTTTAAGCAGGAATTCACACAGTCGCTCTCTCAGACCCAACAGAGCATCATCTTAGACGCAACTTTGCGGTGAGTTGTTTTTCCATGTAACGGTTTGCAGGTGCATGCGGGCTTCATTCTCATTTCACGGCTCAAGTCTTAGCTTTGTAACGTGTTTCATCAGGAGGAATCTGTCTAGTTCATTGTGTTTATTAAGTAGCTATGCATTCGACTTTTAGCACGTTTTCCGTGTGACTGGCCATAGTTGGAGTCGCTACACTGTATGTTTTAACATTTGCCTCGTAGCATCGCTGCTGAACACAATGGCAGTCACATGATATATACCGTTGTATTGTAAACGCAAGTCTCCCATGCTGATCGCTTTTAAAAACAGTGGAGCTTCGCCTCTAGTCCTAGCATTACGGTACAATGCTGAGCCAACGCGGAAGAGCTTGAACTGGGGTCAGTTTAGGGCTGCGTTTCGTTAGTCGTTCAACGTGCCCTCATTGACTTCACTTGCAATCCCCGCCGCCATCATAAGTGTGGCTCCAATTGTCTTTATGCATGTAGTGCAAGAAAATATATCCATGGTTAGGTGGCAGTAATGTAGGGCCTATATAAAACTCCTGTTCCCTATTAGCAGATAGTTTTATTAAGAAAATGTCATTGACAGCTTTATATTTTACTGGAAAATATAACTAATCGCAGTTAAAAATGTACTTGGATTGTTGTTCAGCTTAATGTGTGATTTCTTTATTTCCAACATTATTTGTAAACGCGTGGAAGTGCCTGCATGTTGCAGTTATCCGCATTAGACGCCTTCGCCTCACTGTAATGCGTCTGCAGGTATTTCTGATGATTTGTAAAAAAAAAAGCAGTCTAGCTGAGCCTGCAACTGGCGGTCGATCTGTGATAGTCTGGGCTGAAAGTGTACAAGAGCATTTAAATCCGCCGCTCCTCCCCCGCACACTCTGCAAGTGGCCTCTGTGTGACGTCTGCTGTTACGTAATACCGAGGGCTGAGGGGAAGTGGCGCTGCTAATGAAACGCAGCCCAGATTTAATCGTTTGGTGTCATAGTCGTCGTTAAAGCGATGTCTTTTCGTAATATTTCCAAAGAGGCTCTGGTTGGATCCATCACACTGGGACTTGTTTTTGTCGTCGGTTATTTATATGGTAAGAGCGAACGTGTTCAAGCCTTAAGACTTTAGCTTTATAACGTCGCTACAACACCGAGGTAACCTGTCAGTAGTAAGGTGTGTGGGGGGAATGACTTGGACAATAGAGGAGGGTGTGAAAGAACAGCCTTTGGACTCATGTTTGTTTGTCTAAATATGGTGTTTTTTATTTAGACTCGGTCTTATAAGAGGAGGAAAACTATCTATGAAACCATTTGTCATTTTTGAGTAGAATAAAAAAAAGTTTCACAAAAGTCATTTAGGGTTTAAAAACTGATTTTAAGTTCTGAGTGGAAACCTAGCACAGGTTTCACTTGCAAAACTACAGCAGTTTTCAGTGTAGATCTGGACTTGTGTTTTGGACACAAACAAGTAAAATCACTATTTTTCACAAATCCGAGGGTTTATTGTTTGTTTGTTTTGTTTTTCTTAAACTGATATCTAGTACATGTTGGAAAATGTAAGCGTTTAACAACCGAGAATTAGGCTATAAATATTCTCCCATAGGTTTTGTCTGTGATAATAATATATTTCCATTATTGTGGCTTTCTTTATACTGTGAACTTGGGGGCTATGTTAGTTATTTAGAGGTAACAACGCACGTGATGCACTGAGGATTTTTGAATGAATCTATGTATATTAATGCTGCACAGAGTGCCCCAAGTTTGAGTCTTACTTTATGCTACCTTAAAGCACCTTTTTTTCAGCTAAGATTACATCATACACCAGTTAAGCATTAAATCCTATGCTTTACCAGGGTATTACATGGATAGAAAAACATAATTGAATGTATGAAAATGAATGTATTTATTAAAAGTTGAGCTAAAAAAGTATGCATGATCATGTCAATCATATTTTTCACCTCATACAGTATGACGTAATGTATTTTCCAGAGACACTGCCACAAGTCTACAGAGTTGCACAGATTAACACAGTACAGAGCCGCCCAGTCCCCTTACACTCATTCATTCACTTTCCCTTCTGGCTTCATTATGAGGGTCATAATGGTAATTACAAAACTGCAAAGCCTTTGAAAAAACGTGAATATCCAGTGATGTGCAGACAGAGTTCCTGAAGTGACATATCCAAGCACTAGTGCAACTACCAGCTGAATATTAGAAACCATTTGGTGAACATGCAAACCAGAAACGTAGGGATGTCAGATGTTAGTCCAAGCTGATTCATTGTATTCCCTAAAGATGTCAAGCTATATTGTCTTACAATTTCCAGTTTTCATTTCTTTATCTGGATCTGTTGCTGCAATAATTGCATTTCCCCACTGAGATCATTTAAGTTTTTATCTCTTCTAAATCAAATAATGTACTTTAACTTGACCAGACCTCAGTTTCCTGAAAGATGTATAGGCTAGATGTTAAGTCCCATGGCATCATCATGCTCTTAAGATCCTTATAATTGTTTCATGGTTCATGTTCGCCCTCAGGGAAAAAGAAATCTTCCAGAATGAGCATCTCCAAAAGTCACTGCGGGGGAAAAGACAACCCACTGATGCAGTACGTCCTCAATCACTCCATGAGGGAGCATCCGGTCCTGAAAAACCTCAGACTGGTAAGGATGTCATGGTATCCGGAATACTGCTGTACTCTGGCACAATTAAGCACTTGATGCATAAGATGTATTCATGTTTCACAGTGTTGTGCATCTAATGCAACTGGTTTCCACCCATTGCTTTCAGAGGACAATGGAAGACTCCTGGAACATCATGATGGTCGCCTGTGAGCAGTCGCAGTTCATGGCCAATCTGGCAAAGCTAATAAAAGCCAAGAAAGCATTAGAGATTGGTAAGGGCCTCAGAGTCACATCTAGTGTCTGAAGCATGCACATCTGCCACAATCCTTAACCTGTTCAGACACCGAGTACCTTTACATGCACTCACAAAACCAGGTTACTAGAAGCAATCAGGTTGCCCATGAAATTGCATGTATATGTGCTGTAAGGCAAGGCAGCTTTGTTTATATAGCGCATTTCAAAAAGAGGCAAAGAAAAATACATACTGTAGTACAGGAATGCACAGATATATCGGCATCGCCTTGTTGACTGCTGTCGGCCTATCGGCAAATAGGATAACATTCACCAATGGCAGTGGCCGATGTTTCTGTTGTGTCGCAACAATTTTGCACTGGCTAAATTTTGTGTTGGTTATTTGTATTTGTTGTATAGCAGCTAAAAATGCTTTTGAAGCAGTTATTTTTCAAAAACATAATCTTTTTCATGTGAAATAAGGTTATATTAATGATCGTTTCATAATTTCGGCCAGAATTTCACAATCGGTGCATCCCTACTGTAGTAGCCTGGTTATTCTAAAACCCGCTTTAACATGCAGCAGGTTCTCTCCTACCCCGACCTTATTTTGGCATCATGGCTTACTTGATTTAAGTGTATCGGTGAAAAAGTATACTGCTTCCTGATTGTCTTTTTTGGCTGAGCAATTTGACTGAGAGGCTCTGTAGTGAGAGACTGCACAATTTTTCCTTACAGCACAAATTTTATAAATAAGTTGGTAAAATGTTCAGTGGAGGAAACTGACTTATTTAAACTTATACTTTCAGTTTTAGTCTGACTTTGAAGTCTTGTGTAATTAGTCTTGTTTTTACCAAGTGTGTTTCTTTTTACTCTACTATATGCACTTCCTTTGAACTGACCCAGATAATTTATTGCACTTAGGTTCTGATGCATCCATATACTATAGATGTTTTTCGTCTTGATGCTTTTGTGTTTTGTCAGTGATATTTTTTGCCTTTGAACAAAAAACACGAAACTTGACTCATTAATTGGAAGACAAGGACACATCCCCGCGTTTAATGATCTCTTTTCATCCTGCCGCAGTGCCGTCACAGCAATAGTTTCCCTGTCTGAAGTGAGGCACATGTACACGTATAAAAAGCTGATTAGAAACCTGGTTACACGTACATGTGGCCAAGAAACTGGCTTCTTCCACGAGAAATCTAGCTGGGGAAATCAGGTTTCTCTATTCCCCTACCACAACTACAAACATATTTAAGAAACCAGAATACTTCTGAAAGCTGACAGTAACCCGGTTATTAAAGTGCATGTAAACACACTGCCTGTGCAAAAACAGAATGTTATTTGGAGTTACTCTAAAAGTGTCCATTTTGCCCTTTCTATTGTCATCCATCATGCTGAGTTTAGTGCCCTCTCATTGCAGGAGTATACACAGGTTACAACACACTGAACATGGCACTGGCTTTGCCTGACGATGGAGTTGTGGTGGCATGTGATATCAGTGAAGACTACACCAACATTGGCAAACCCTACTGGAAAGAGGTACCATTCACATCTATGTTTTATTATTTCAATAATAATTCATATTCAAAACACTGTATTATCATGGGGGTTCATTATATGATGTGTAATACTGCTGTATTGTTCCCATATTGCAAAGTGCTGATCAGTGCAGAGGATTTTCATACGCTGCAGGTAATAGACGTACTGTAGTTCTGTTTAACGCAAGTCTGTGCATCTGCATGTGGAGCAGACTTGAGTGTCTTTTGTGTGACAAAAGACGACTACTGGACCAGTCTGCCAGAAGGGGCGGCACACTGAAAAAAAAAAAAAGTATTTTAATAATCCTGCCTGAGAGTTTAGTTGATTAACAGATTGACTGACTGACATTTGTTTGTCATTTATGAAGCAAAAATGACAAACATTTGCTGGTTCCAGCCTCTCAAATATGAGGATCTGCTGTTTTTTTCTGTTTTATATCAGTGTGAGTCCAATATCTTTGCGTTTTGGACTGTTAGTCAGACAAAACAAGCAGTTTAAAGAAATTCACTGGCCTCTCAGAAATTTTTATTGGCATTGTTTACTATTTTGTGACACAGACTAAGTGAGACATATAAATTAGTGAGAGTGTGACTATACAATGTCACTATAAAAGTGAGCAAAAGAAGCGTTATTGCAAAAAAAAAAAAATCACCTTAAAATGATTTGCATCAACACCACCATCAGAACTTAATTTCATGACTTAAATTTATTCAGTATTTTGAATAACTGCTCATTACTGGGCAGATTTTAAAATATGTTTACATGCTTGATCACATACATTCTTGTAGTGATGAGCAATTTTGGAATATTTTGAATAGGCCTAATATGTAGCTTATGTATAATATGTAAACCTGCAGCCAGCTGTATCCAGGCTGATATCTTATTTTGAGTCATCATAATCCAGAAAATAGCAAAACCAGGTATTGTAAACATCATCATGTTTGCATAACCGACTCAAAAACAAAATATTATCATGCATGCAAATACATTCACAAAAGACATCCTGATAGAAGGCAATGCATAGTTTCTGTTATCAGACAAACAAATCTGCTGCACTTTTACTTTTGAAAATATTCTTGTTTCTTTTTTCTTTACAGGCTGGAGTCGAGCAAAAAATTGATCTACGCATACAGCCAGCATTGAAAACTCTAGGTACAGTAATAAATCTATTTTCTTAACTAACTGTTATACATTTGACAGGAGATGTACAATTTCCTGATGCAAATGTTACAAAAGTCATTCCAGAAGCCTTGTGTGTGCCTTAATTTTCTAATACATCCTAATACATACTCAGTGGGATTAATGGTATTTCACATCCACAACTGCTGTAATCTCTCTGTTGCTCTGTCATTATCTTAGCTGAGGTTGAAGGTATAAGATGGGTATTAATCTCTGTTGTCTGGAACAAAATTACCTGGTCTTATCCCCATTGTTGTATCAACTGCAGCTGTGGTTTAGTCTAAACCCAGTTTCTGCAGGTGTCACATCTGCCTCAATTCATTTTTAATGCCCGAAAGAGGGTTACTGATTATATGACAAACTAAAAAAAGTCAGCTCATAGCAACCATTGAACAATGCACCAGCACTAGCCCCATTGCACAACGTGCCATAGAAAAGCTCAGGGAAGCGGCTGTGCACTGCTCTTTAGTGGAGTTGGGGCGGTTAACCAGATTTGCAAAACCAACCAGTTAGTCCTGTTTTGTCGAGTGTGGAATGGGCTCGTTGTTGTCCCTTGTGGTGGTACCAGTGTTTTCCGCACTCAGGGGGCAGTAATGAGCCCATTGCGGCTTGGCCCACCACAAGTAGGCGAAGAAGACGCCCCACTAGAAAACTTGGGACAAGCGACACAAAAGGAGATTTATGCTTTATCATAAGTCTTTGCAAACAGTATTTTTCAGTTTTGTAACATTTAAAGAATTTGAGGGGGAGTACTAACTGACTGGTTTTGCAAATGTACGTCTGGTTAACCACCCCACCTCCGTTAAAGAGCAGCGCACTGCCGCTTCCTAAACTTTTCTATGGGACCTTCCGGGACTGTCTCCCACGCAGTGGATGAGTTTGTCAGTAATAACGTATGCAGGTGAGAAACGTGAATTGCTCAGTCAAAAAAAATAATCAGATATATTGTTAGACCAATTACCACTGCAATTTTATTGTAACCTAATATTTTTTAGAGATTAGCTGCAGTATACTGTAAAGAGTTACTATTGTAGGAGTGAAATGTCCCACGAATGGATGCAGATTTGTAATAATAGTATAGACTAAATCAAATTTGTTTTATGATAATTAACACTGCAACTACACTTTAACTGACAAACACACACTGTGCATTGTTCCAGATGTGTTTCTAAATGATAACCCTCGCAATTAGTGATATGATTGGCTGAACTGTAAAAGCTGAAATCGATTTCCTTAATTACCATTTGGCACAACAATCGGGTCCAACTAGCGTTTTAGCTAAACCCATTCAGCTAAGCTAGTCAGATGCTAAGTAACACAGCTAAAGACCCCATGGTTTTACCCGAAAGTATAATACAAGCCAGCTACCAGAATAACTGTTATAAAAGAGTTTCCCCTCGGGGATCAATAAAGTATTTCTGGTTATAGATAATAGCAGCTAACGGCTTCATAAGTTTTGGTAACATACCTGGATTCCAGTTGTCCCGCCAAAGAGATCAATTTGCTGCTCTTCTCTTTATTCTTCGCAGTTTATAAAAACTTAAGTGTGAATTCTTTCCGAATCATTTGAATACACAAACGTGTTTTATCATTTTAGCTCAGTTTTTTAAAGTTTTTTACCTCTTGAATCAAATGCTAAACGGCCGAGTGGCCGTGACGACGTAGTGACGTCACTTTCATAAGTCATCGGGATCACGTGGCCTTGCTTTACCTAAAGTTTTAATTTTTATATATATATATATATATATATATATATATATATATATATATATATATAATATTTGTTTTTACTTACCAGTATACTTATATAATACAGAGTATTAATCATCAAAAATAAAACTCATTATTTCATCAAAGGATTATCAAAGAAGATTTGCATTCGCTTTACAGTTCAGACATTTGGATTCATGAAACTAGAAACTACTCTAAAGCTGGGAACTGTTCGTTTGTTTTGTTTTTGTTTTTTTTAAATCGTGAAATTATATTTCCATTTTAGACAAAATATTGACACTCTTTCAGATTTAGAAAATGAGCAACAAGGAGAAATATCTTCATATTTTAATCCGTAAAAAAATATGGACACTTTTAAAGTGAGCTTATTTCACTTTATTAGCTATTAAGAATCTGAGAGGGTCTTTCCAAATGAGTTTCTTATCCAGCAGTGGGAATACTGTTGACCAGAAGGTGATAGATGTTGAGTGACAGATACAGTGCAATGTGATGGAGGTGTCACATATAAGTATTATTGACCTCTCTGTTCTGTCTTGTTTCTTTCAGATGATCTCTTGTCTGCTGGCCAGGCTGAAACATTTGACTTTGTCTTCGTTGATGCAGACAAAGTTAACTATGACAGCTACTTCGAAAAGTCTCTCAAACTGTTGAGGAAAGGGGGCATCATTGCTATCGATAATGTAAGGGCTTCACCCAAGGCAAATGTTTGAGTTCTTGCAGTAGGATATTTCAAGCAGCTAATCCTCTAAACATGTTTTTTTTTCTGGTCCTGCAGGTGCTGTGGGGTGGAAAGGTGGTGAATCCGTCCCCTGATGATGCAGACACTCTGGCCATTGACAAGCTGAACAAGAAGTTGCACCGAGATGCTCGAATCAGCCTGAGCATGCTCACAGTGGGAGATGGGCTCACACTGGCTATCAAACTATAGGACAGGTGTCTGATAAGTGCAGTGATTTATAGGCTAACACTATACTGTATGTCTTCTTAGAGGTAGGTGAACTATTATGAGGGATATATGATGGAAGCTGAAACATACTGTATGTAGTACCCACTGGGCTCATGTCACTACAGGTTAAAGTGATAGTTTGGGTTTTTGAAGTGGGGCTGTATGAGGTACTTATCCATAGTCAGTGTACTACCTGCAGTAGATGGTGGTCAGCACGCCACCAGTTTGGAGAAGCAGAGAGTTGGACCGGCACGGAAGCTAAGCAATGTACTGCTGTGGACAGGGTCAGCAGCAAAACATATTTAGCCACCTAAAAGAAGGCTCACCGAAAAAAATCAATCAATTCAAGAGTACGCTATATTTTGAATATTTTCAGCGCTTTACCTTGCTGTCAGACAGCCATTTCTTTTGGAACTACATTTTCTCAACCAAACAGCGTCTCACAGACAGTCTGCATCTTTTAAATCTTTAGAAAAGTGAAGTTTGATTTCAGTCTGATCTTGCAACAGCACTTTCTGACTACTGATCTCCGGCCAAGTAGCACTTATGCGTGGGAATACTAAAGTTCTACGGTTGAGAAAATGTAGACCCAAAGGAAATGGCTGTCTGATGGCAAGGTAAAGCGCTGAACATATTCAAACTGAACATATACTACTGCAGGTAGTACACTGACTGTGGATAAGTACTTCATACAGCTCCACTTCAAAAAACCTGAACTATCCCTTTTTAATGTGAAGATTATGGAACACTGTATTTAAGTAATTTCAATGCCAGTTTTATTACTTCAGAATCTGTAATAACATTCATTTTACAGTTACAAGACAAAGTGCAGCATTTGAATAAAATAGTGATGGAATTTAATTTTAAAAGTCTTTTTTTTTAATGCATCATTATTTAACCAAATTCATACCATTCTCCATGCAATCTAATTATGTATTGTCAAATTACAGGAAAGGATGAAGGTTGATTTCAGGACTTTATTGCAAAGGTTAGACACGCCAACACACAAACCTCTTCCTGATTAGTGTCACAGTCCTCAGAAATGGGACGAAAA
Source organism: Siniperca chuatsi (assembly GCF_020085105.1). Classification (NCBI taxonomy): domain Eukaryota; kingdom Metazoa; phylum Chordata; class Actinopteri; order Centrarchiformes; family Sinipercidae; genus Siniperca; species Siniperca chuatsi. The sequence goes on from NC_058061.1 coordinate 10,478,639, forward strand.
GTGGGTGATTGACTCATATTCTTTCACTCAAGTCACACTGTGGAAAAGAAAATCCATTTAGCATTGTCTTGCAACTTAGAAGCAGGTGTTTAAGGTAGCGGAGGTCTCAAACCCATCACACAGCACAATTAAGCCTCTCTAGAAAGATAAGTGAAGACCAGACAATAGATCGGCTTTGATCTTGATAACGAGTAACCCATCCAACAGGCAGAATATCACTACCAAAATACAAATAAAATGTGCAAATAAAACAAGAGAAAAAGCTTAAATAAAAGGTATATTCTACTGTGCAAAATAACAGCTTAAGATTTACATTCTACTTTATCACACTTCAGCGAAATAACAAGGGTTTTGTTTTTTGAAACCATTCCTGGACATGGTGCACCCAGAGGAGGGTTTTTCTATCACTACGGAAGATAAATTGGCAGAACTGATTTATAAATACATGTGATTGAAACATGACTAGTTATTGTAACCACAATGAAAGGAGGCTGGTGGAAAGGTTTTCTTAACAGTGCTAGAGAACTGGGCTTCTTTTTTTGTTTTGGCTTCATCTCTTTAAAATATCTGACCCGACAGGAATGCTCAGGGTCAGATTCAGCTAATATTCTTCATCTTCTTATGAAATGGCAGAGCAGGCCCTCATGCCTCCAACTCCAGGCCCAGACCAAGTTTGTGACCACCAGCATTGATATTCTTCCCATCCACCAGTGCAGAGAGGAGTAGTTTCATACCTGAAATACAAAAATAAAATATATATATTTCTTTCTAAGTTATTAAAAAAGAGGTCAATTGTGTTTGTAGTAGGTGTATATTAGACTAGAGATGGTTCTTACCAGGCCGCAGAGTCTGGGTATATCCAATTCCTACCAAGCTAGCATTATTCACCTTAGCCTGGAGAAAAAGCATGTATGTATGTAGAGTACAATCAGTACCACCTGCAAGGCTAGACAAACTTTATTTTAATTATTATTTGATATAGTGCATGTGCTTAAAATGTGAGTAGGCAAACAATAGTTTATGAGAAAAATGGGTTTTTAAAAAAAAAAAAAAAAAAAAAAAAAGACACTTACTGATATGGAGGCACTGGAGTCTAACTGGTATTTGGCAGCAATTCCAAAGCGAGTGCCGTTGCTGCCTGCTGTCCAGGCAAGATTCACAGCAGTCTCCAGTTTGTCATTTACCTTCTGGTAAATGGATCCACCAAACTCTGAACCATCATTTCTGAGGGGAAAAAATAGCAAAAAAATGTCCAACATCACTTGCATGTCAGCATTCTTCAAACAGTTTCACCTGACAAAAATACCACATGATCAATAGATCAGTGAGTTCTGTGGAAAGCCATTTGTGTTACTCTACAGTTAAGTTATTCATCCTGCATATTTCAAATATTTGTTGATCCTAAAAACGTACACATTGGTGTGGAGCTGGAAGTCCCCGGTCTTGTAACCAACTGCAAAGTTGCTCTGGGTCATCTTGGATTTGGCTGTGTCAAAGGTCATCTGGTAGCCAGCCAGCCAGCCCTCGTAGCCGGCCACGGCTGCTCCATGGATAGTAGGACCAGCGAAATCTAAATCTACATCAACGCCAGCATTAAGGTATTCCCTTTTATAACCCGTCTTGACCTTGCCACTCTTCTTGCTGTGAAAATAAGGAAGTTAGAAGGGTGTTCTCTTTACAATGATTGCAAGTCCTGATTTTACGATTAACACATAAACTGGAGCTTACCCAGTATTTGGTGAAAATGTAGTGTCAAAAGTAAGTTTCAGCCCTTTGGTGATCTAAAGAAGATCATTCCATCAGTCACATTAATTTAGAGCGGTTTCATTAGTGAGATGATCAGCAACAGAGTTTTTAATTTACCTGATCCTCGACACAAATTTCTGTACCAAGTGTGTTTTCCGTGGTCCACTTCTCTGTGAACGTCAGCCCATACTCAGCCCACTTGTACTTGGTTTCCAGGGTTCCGTTGACCTTGCTGGTGTCTACATTGGATGAGCCGGACGTTTTAAACTCCTAAGTAAATACAAGAGGAAATGAATCCTACCTGGAAACAATACAGCAGGTTGAAGTTCATCCACTATCAGTACAGTTGACATAGGGTAAATACAGAAAAAGGCAGATAGTAATATTGATAGTGTGTTTTAAAAAATATTGTATCAGCTGATATAAATTTTTAAACATACACATAACATGAACAACGATTTTGATAAGTATCCTAAAGATATGTACTGAATGGGACATATTGTAAAGTTGAAAAATAAACACACATGCTGATAACGTTATATCTGTGGTAACCTAACATCAGCTAATACCTGCAATGCACCACTGTTTATTTATAGTAACAGCTAAACTCACCACTCCACTTGAGGACTTTGTCTTCACATCAAGCTTAATCAGTCCAAAACCTGCAAGGACAATGACAGTGAGGGACTACTTACTGGGTTTGATAATGCATTTCCAACAGCTGGCCTGTCCTCTGCGTGTCAATAAATACACACTTATAAAACTGCCTTTTATCTTGCTTCCAGTTACCATATCCCTTATTGAAGATGTCCTTTGCTGATTTTCCAAGGTCTGCATAGGTTGGAGGAACTGCCATTTTGCCTGTCACAAAAAGGACATGTCAGAGAGTGTAAATGGTGACAAAGGACCATAAATGTGTGTACATTAAAGTGAGAAAAATAAGTATCTGTAAATTTGTGAAGCCTTTAAAGGACATAGGTTCAACTACAACCAGGGCTATGGCTACCATTGAGGAGCTGAGGTATCTTTTCTGGGAATTTGTGCATTGTAGCAACCTTGAGGGAATTTGCATTCTACAATTTCTTAGTATTTAGTACTTATTACTTTCAGACTCAGTTTACTTAAAATTGACTACTTTGGGACCAACAGCAAAAAAAATAATGGTAAAAACATAAAAGGAGAAAGTATTTCCCCACCAGAATTGTATTTGTTGCAGTGTGAAGAAGAACTTTAAACTAAAATGTAGACCTATTGTTGGGAAATAATTAAAAAGCGAATATATTAAGCTAATAAATTAGTGAGAATTAGAGAATGACAAATATAACTATTGAAAAGCATTGGGGGAACATGACAGTATTTCTAAAATCTTTGCAGCAGCTTTGGCTACAATTAGTTACTGGTTTTGTTTAATGTTTAAAGTTATAACGTGCTGTCACTGGCCTTAAAATATTTGTATTGTCAGACACTTGCACCACTTGATTGAGAGTCATTCGGTCTCCATTACTCTCAGATTCTGTTGTCACGTCTCCAAGGTTAGACCAAAGGCTTGTCTGAAAATGTCTGCTTACAGTGACCTGGAACACGATCGTAACGTTAGGGCTAAAGGTGTGACACCATACCTGGCAAAACTATGCGCCTTTATCTTTACAACTACTAGTATAATTCGGCTATAATCTAATTATCAAAGCAGCCGTTTATAGAGCAACATTTTTGATAAAATGGGGAATAATCCTGAAATTTAAGAGAAATTAGAGGGATTTTCTTTAATATAAGTTAGATGCATACGCAGTTTAGGATTGCTCATTCGTAATTTTTACCATTCAAACAGGTGTGAACCTTTGACAATGATAAGAAATATTACAGTCACCGGTGCCTGCTTCAATATTTTTAAGGAGTTTGAACACATGAGGATGGTAGGGTGCGTTTTCTAGCTAGCAAATTGGACGTTTAATAACCGTCTTGCTGACATTCCAACTAAATACAACATGAGTAACCTAAGTAATTATACGGCCTATTACTTACCGAGTATTACTGGTGTTGATGATGTTGCTGTTAACTTGTGAGGCAGAAAAAGCAGCAGGGACCGGTGTAGGACGATATGGAGGAGACACCGCAACAAACACCCCCCTGACCTCGGCGCCGCAGGACCCGAAATATAGCTGTTTATTTTCTGCCCGTCTGAAATCGGAGCGCGATGATAATTTTGTAATTATCTGCCAATTAATCAAGTATTTGTTCTATGGTTTGGCAACAACAAACGTAATTCTTGTCATTTGCAAAAGCCAACATTTTTCGTGCCAATGTGAGCTGCCAGCACACCGGCAAGTGGAAGACCTCTAAATCACCATGGTAACCAATACTAATGCTAATGTAACGTTTTACTTAAAACTTAATAAAAAATGACAATACCAGGGAAATATAAAAATATACAACATTAAAGTCAAATATATAATTAATTTATGCCACATTAAACAACTATAATACAGTACTTCACAGCTTTCGTATTTTTGATATTATTGATGTCATAATCATTCAGTTACTGTTAAACTTGCCCAAAGTTAGCCTTGGTGTCCATAGTCCACATATTCTTATGTAGCTATCTTAAATTATGTGGACTTATCCTATTATAAATAACACTAATACAAAGAAAATGAAATCTTAGTCGAGCTCAGTGCTTGTAAAACATAAGAAAATGTCTTTGTAGCGCAGTCTTTCTCCATATGAACAATACAATAAAAATCATCTAATATACAAATTATTTTTATTTTTCCCAAAAGAAAAAAACATGACAAATATTTTCCTTTTCTAGTCTACAGAAGTCAGAATATTTACACTCAAACCTGAGCATTTCCAACACATTTTACTGGATGGCCTGTGCAGTAAATGTATAATCCTTAAGGAAACTTCTGTTACTTCATTACTAACACAATATTTATCACCCCTTAATAAAAATTTAGTTTCAAGTACTTCATATGTCCACTTACCATCCAAGGCTTGTTACTGGTTAAAATACAAAGTAAACATTACCTGATTACCTCTCATGCTGAAGACTAGTATACACAATATCTATCATTGCATCATATATATTCATTATGTGGTTGTGCAGTGAGTGGAAAAAAATAAATAAGTGCCTGGTGTTTGATTTCAGCTCTTTAATGATGGAAGTGACTGAATGAGACATGAAACAAGTACTGTGGCTTTGCAGAATGAAAACAACAGCATTATTCTTCAGTGAAAGGATGTGTTGTAGACTGTCAACTCCATTTAGACTTATCATGTTTCTAACATGCTGTAAAGACCAAATCAATTACAACATCTCTTACTACAGTGGCAGGTTTCACTAAATGAAATGTAGAGGCCAATCTGAAGTCAACATTACACTTAAAAAGCACATTGTGTTTCAAACAAATACATAGTTAAGAGCAACTGTAAACATATTTCTCCATGTGCATGTTGCTGTAACACTGTATATGAAGTATAAAAATACCTATTGACATTTACAAAATTAAATAAATTAATATAAACAAATACATACAAATTTAAGGGTCATTTAAGGAACTATTACTACAGATTAATGTTAAAGGATTATTATCAGGGAAAACATTAATTCTGGTCATTTACACTATGATGATTTTAAAAAAGCACTATACAACTATCCAACAGTAAACATGAAATATTTGGGACATTTCTACACAAAGAAACCTATCGTAACACTCAAGGTAATTGGCAAATGGAATTATATTTAAGACAGCTGGAAAAAAATCTTTGATTCCATGTTTTTGGCTGATAATGACATTTCCTTGAATGTATCTTTTATAGGTCTGGTAAGGAAAAGGCAGGCTAAGTGAACAATAGAAACAAAGATCTCTTGTACTTTACTGTGTCTTTCAGTATGAGCCATTGATTACTCTGTCAACATTTAGTGACATTATCAAAATGTAAGTATAATCTCAAGGAATGAAAAAGAATGGCAGACATCTGTTTCTCAACTTGAACATTTTTGCTATAAAAGAAAAAAGCAACAGTGAAATGCAGATCTTTACATATTGCTTTAAGTGGTCCATAGTGTTATGTTTTAATAAATTACAAAGTGGGAGGGAAGACAAAACTTTCAGTCAAGAATCTAGATGCAAACCTTGAAATGATCAGGTATTGTAATTGCACAGAAAATGGCCAACTGCTGTGAAGGATTAAGTACACTGCTGCCTGTGAATGTTTTAATGTGGCTTCCTTTTATCACGTGCTAACAAAACACTTACAGACAACAGACATTTTTAAGTTGTGAGGTACTGAAAAACACAGTTCATGCTACATAAAATTATATCTCTTTAGAGGAAAAATAGGCAACCAATAAATGAGACGTATCACCGCTGTGTTCACTTTTCAAATGAAACAAAGAGTGTTGATGGGGCTTTTAAGAAACTCTGTGGGGTTTTGAGGATTTTGTTTAATCTGCCTAAAAATGGTGACAGGGGAGGCAGGTTAGAACATGAGTCCCAGAATATAAGAAGGTATGGCTCTGTGTATCCCATCAGGCCTCGGTGCTAACAGGATCACATCAGTTGTCTTTGTTGATGAAGATATCACACACCGCCTCAGTTGGCAACTTGACAAAGCAGACAAAACAGCACAATCTGACAAGTGTCTGACAGTACCGCTGATGCTGTTCATTATCCAATCAGCCTCCTCATCATAGCAGGTCTTGAGAAGGGCCAGCAGTACTCGTTGGGGACGGGCCCGTTGACGTTGCACTCAAAGAAGGAGAACATGGGGAACCAGATGCGAGCTCGTCGACTCTGCTGGTAGGCCCGGGTGTTGGCTAGAGTGTGGTAGTACAGGAAGAGTCTGGTAGTGATGTAGAACGCTATGAACACGTCGATGGAGTAGTGTTCGTGTGCAGCCAAGATGAAGAAGATGCCGAAGAGATTCAGGACCCAGGACAACGTGTGAATGAAGTTCCAGCTTCGTGGAGTGTCTGTTTGTGAAATAAGAAGAAAGAACAGTTGAAGATACATTTAACTAATTAGCTTTTTTTGCTGTGGTTTGGAGTTTTACTACACCATCCAGAAATGTATCATATCCTTTTTACTATTTCTGTCCAGGTCAGACTGAGGAAGGCTAGTTTTTACTTCAGTGGTAATACCAGTGAAGGACACTGGATGGCAACAAAGGGACAATGTTGTCAAATATGGTTACAATTTCCTCTACCTATGTCTTCCTCATAATTTTAATACTTCTGATGTCAAAGCTTTTACTAACAGCTCATAATTTCTCATGATTTTCATGAATGAATGTGGACAAAATCTGGCAACCACTGTGACATTTTAAAGGGAAATGTATGTAAGTCTTAACAGAAAGTAAAAACAGAAATATAATCTCAAGTTTTAGTGAAAATCAGGCTTGAGTTTAAAATCCTGTGTCAAACACAAAATAATATTTTATGATTTTAGATTTTGTTTTGAATATAATGTTTTTTAATCAGGATCAAAAACTGCACATTGTGCAGAATGTAAACTTTAAATCCATTTAGTAGACCTTCAACCTTCAATTCAGACCTTCAACCAAAATGATAAAGCCGAATTAAAACTGCAGAAATTCTGCTTGAAAAACTTTTTTTAAGTGGTAAACAAATGCCAAACCCAATCACAAGCAGACAAATACCTCCTAAAAAGCTTTTAAATGCATTGATTATCCCATAATCTATACACACACACACACACACAACTGTGAACTCCGGGTCCCTAAAATCTTTCAGTTTAATGCCTCAAACTTTGACTAATTTGCAACATTAGGGGATAGGCCATTTAGATAAACCCTGAATTAAGTTATTAAACCTTTAATCATTTATGTAAGAACACACTGAGGAGCATAAGTAATGTTTAGAGCTTCACTTTGGTCTTTTAAGAACCAAATTCAGTTATTATAAGTCATTATCAGTTATTCTATGGCCATTTCAGTTTAATTTTAACATAAGTCTAAGGGGCTTTGTACAGTATAAAGTTCAGTGGTTCTGTTCCCTCACTGAATGTAAATATGACCTCAGACAGAAGCTACTCACACTCTGTGACAAAGAAGTTGAGCAAGGTAATGACCACGGTGTGGCCGCTGAACATGTAGTCACCACATGTATGAACTCCTGTCAGGGTCATCCCAAACCCGCTCCAGATGGCCACAGCTCGCTGCAGCTTGGCCCACATGTCACCATACATCTAGAGGGAGAGAAGAAGTGACACTGTCAGTACTGTGATCTTTCAAACAGGTAGAGATGTAGTGTTTAAGAATTGATACACAAAAAAATCGTTATGTATTACCTTTCCTGAGCATTGCAGGTGCTGTCCTGGCACAGACAGGGAGGTGACAAACATGGTGATACAGCGCAGCATGAACACCGTCCCCATGAGGCTGCACATGCGCCGCAAAAGGATGGACCTACAAGTCATGACAAACAGTTAACCCCTGGCCTTCCATGGTACTGATTTAAGGGACACACTGTGGGTCTCCTACAGCACAATATCTGCGGTAACAAAATTGCACTGATGTGATAGACTGTCAGGACTCTACCTGTGTTTATGGAGTAGCAGAACCAGCAACCAGATATTACAAAGGATCACTCCACATGCTTCAGCCATGGCAAAGGCCCATGGTATTCTAGGCACACTGTTGAAAAGAGAAACAAAAGAGAGATTAGTGCTGAAAGATTAAGATGTTCCACAAAAAGTCAATTGACAACTATTTTTGTAATTTTTTAATCATTGAAGTCATTTATCAATAAAAGGGGTTCGGGTTAGATTCTCTGTTTTATATAATTGTATATTGAATATATTTGGGTTTTGGAGTGTTGGTTGGACAAAACAACTTTTTTTACACTTTAAAGACTAAATCACTGATCAATCATGAAGTCATTAGTTCAATCATTAATTAATCATTATTCTCAGCCCTAAAAAAGAACCTTGTAACATCCTTTGGGATAAAATACTACAGTTATGGCTTGAATATTTCAAACGGGTTCTATTTTCTATGTTCAAAGTTTCAAACGCCATGGCTGATTTTGAATAGCAAAATATGGACCCTAAACACTGAAATCACTAAATGGTCACAAAAGCTGTAACTTTCTTCTACATGTTTTATCTTGCCAAACACACACTGGCATTTCCCTGAAATCTGCTTTCCCAATCAACTTAAGACATTCCACGAAAAACTCAAAGCTGGTCATAATCATCGGGTCACACTACAAAGTAGGTCACTTTTAAAACATTCAAAGATCTCTTTGAACCTAAGCTAGCCCATCAGGAATATGTGAGGACAATAATAGAGACATGCTACAAGGAAGTAGGGCAATTATAATGTCCACCATCTGGTGTGATATTCTGACAGTTGATAAAAATATATATTTTTGTTTCACTCTCTCCTTGGAATTTCACAGCTGGCTAATGTTCTGTTGTTTTTTATGGCTACCCAGTGCCCCAGGTCAGAAAAATAAGTCTTAGCGAGTGTCTTAGCTTTCACACACCCACCTGTCTAGGAAAATATCTGGCAGTGGAGGGTATGTGCGCATGTCAGGCACCCTCTCATGCACTATCACCATGACAAAGGACGTGAACCCAAACACAAACACCACATAGATGGAGCTAAGCACTGTCTTCCAGTACTCTGGATCCAGGCGCCTCGTCTGCTGCTTGTATTTCCCATTAGTGTACTGGTGATACTCCTCTCCCACTGGTGCTGTGTCAGTGCTATCACAGTCTCTGCCTGGGTCGCCATTACACAGCCAGTCCAAACTGCCTCCTGAGCCTGTAGGAGAGTGACCATCAAAGGGAAGACCCAGCTCCTCCAACACGTCGATGTTCTGTTTTTGCAGTTTGCGGATGGACACCATCAAGCGCTTGATGTCCCCCAGCACCTTGAGCTCCAGAGGCGGTGAGCGGAGGTCATACTCGCTCAGGGCCAGCAGACTGGTGCCGTCCAGTCGGTGCTTGTTGCACAGCAGGTCCACATAGTCACAGAAGCCCTCTTCCTTCAGCCACTTTGCGACATGTTTGGGCGTCCAGCGACGGACACTCAGTTGCGTCATTTCCTCCTCACTCTGAAGGCTGGAGAAAAGAACATCACAATTCACAAACAAAAAGTGCAACTCAAACAACTGAGCTCTCCCTTGCTGTCAATGTCAGTTCCTTAGTGACTTCCTCAGCAACAAACAAAGGAATCTTAAACAGACGTAGACACGATTAGGCAATCTTTATTTCCACTATATCAGCACTACTAATTCCAAACAAACCACGCAAGACTGCCACATAGACAGAAAATAACTTCACTTTGTAACACAATTATAAGTGAAAACAAGTTTAAGACTATTCCTGAGCTCCACAGCAAGCTTAGCAATCCCAATTTGAGCAAATATTTGATAAGTTTGAACAATGGAAATCACACCCTACAAATTCGGGTGAAGGAGCAGACATATTTCACAGGCCACACAGTGACTGTAAGACTTTTGTGCTAGTTATGGATGACTTGTTGGTTATTATCCCTTATTTCTTATTTCTAGCCGACACTATCCTACACACTGACAATGATAATTCTCGTTTAAGCTCAACAAACCCTTTTCTCTAAAGTCTGCTGACAGGATTGCCAAGATATCCATACAATGTTAGCATTTCTACCTGTTAAAAGATTTCATGATATGTTGGTACTGTGGCTTTTGTGGTTTACAGAGCAGCTATAACTCATTATAGACGGCGAGTAACTTTGTCCAGTAAAAACATCCACCTGCAATAACCCACATCACTGGCTATCAATCAGGTGGGGCCAGGAGCTAATCTACTAACTTCTTTCGATGTCTTGTATGATAGCTAGCCAATTTGGTAGTTGACAGTGTAAGCAACCAAAAGCATGCCTGAGGTAGACATGAAACCAAGCGAAAGCAGCCTTTCTTCAACCACAACAACCCTGCCCAGCAGGCTAATTCAGTTCTAGCTAACGTTAGCTAGCAAGCTGTTTGCTAGCTTGATCAATGCGTGTGCCTTACGCTCACTCACCCGGACTGAGATGTAACAGAGGACAATGCGGAAACGTATTTATTCGTTTAGCCAGCTAAATGCCATCCCACAAGAATCTGAAGAAATCATATTAGCGTTTGCTGCAATAACACGGGCTTGTTGGAAATCATTTCGCCCAGGCTTCGCGCTGGTTAGCGTTACTGTTGACAACACAAGGCGGTAATGTCCAGAATAGCTGCGCACGTAAAATCAGCTACACGGGGCTTGGCTCCAGCTGCCTAACAGCTTTGCTGGTGAAAAAATGATACTACAGCGTATTTATTGTGATTGTTGTGACGGAAAGCAGTTAGTTCTTTGTGCAGTTAAATGAGAAATCGTGGTTGGACATAAAATGTACTTCATACAGATTTAGAGGTGTGAGGTTGACCAACATTTAGAGTATGGGTCACTGATTTAATTTTAGACCAGGATCACCTGTTCTTGTCAGTACCAACATGGTTGTAGTAAAGCCTCAACAGTTTTAAAATAAATGTTGGGAGAAGAAATCATACAAGTGGGTAGTTTCAGAGCAGCATTTTGTTATGTAGCCAACTCTAAATGTTCATGCAGTCAACTATGGACAATCTACAGGAAAGTAATGTAGTTTCCTCGGCCACGCCTTCTGTGAAAGACTTGGTGAAGGTTTTGTATGGAGGAAAAAGGTTTGGTAATCATGTGGATGAAGTTTGGCCTAACCTCTTCATTGGCGACATGTAAGTCTTTGACATTGCTCTTGACAGCTTATAAAATTAAAATAAACCATAGAAAGCTTCCTTCTAATGTATTTCCTGTTTCCTTTGTCCACAGGTCAGTGGCCAATGATCGCTACAGTCTCTGGAAGCTGGGAATCACTCATGTTCTGAATGTAGCTCATGGGAGGATGCACTGTCAGGGGAGTCATGACTTCTACGGCTCCGCTGTGGATTATTATGGAGTGCCTGCTGATGACTCACCGTGCTTTGACCTCTCTCGCTATTTCTTTCCCTCTGCTGAGTATATTCAAAGTGCACTTGACACGGCTGGTGGTAAATACCCATCATGTTGCTTTTTTGTCACTCAGTTCTATCTCAGACTTTGCAGGCCTCTCTGCAAGTCACACATCCTATCCAGAATAAAATCCCAGTATCAGCTCATGCTTGAGGCTCATTGTAATCTTTTTCTTCTTCTTGATCAGCTCGGGTCTTTGTACACTGTGCAGTTGGAGTGAGCAGGTCTGCCTCCCTCGTCCTGGCCTACCTAATGATTCACCATCATTACACCCTACTAGAGGCCATCAATACGGTCAAAGAGCGCAGGTGGATCTTCCCAAACAGAGGATTCCTCAAACAGCTTTGTGCCTTGGAGATGAAACTACGTAAGACATCCTGAGTAATCCTCTGCTCCTCATAGATTTTCTAACTTACAGAACCTCAAACGCCTGTTTTCCTCAGGATAAATGAAGGATTCAGCATCTGCCAGTGGAGGGAGATACTGTGCTTTGACAGACTGTTTCAAGAATGGTACTGAATCAAATGTATTTTCCTTGACTCTGGTGCTGTGTTTGATGTGAATCATGCTGCCTGTTCACAGGATATTGACCCTTATATTAATAGTTAATTAATAATCAGTATAATCAACTCGCCCTTAGGCAGAATCCATTTTAAGACTGAATATGACAAACAAATACGCATTTAACCTTTGTATGTTGACTTTAAAACAGTGAAAGACTTTGGCCATGTTTTCTTGTGTGAGCACAAAAACAAACCTGCTGTACATTTAATTTAAAACACCTTGGTTCCACTTCAACTCAAAACATGATACTTAACATTCAAATTATTAAATTTAATTCATTACATATTGCTTTGTTTGTTTGTATTAGGTCACTCTGGTACCACTTTATTTGAATCCCTCCAATTTAGCATTTATAGGCAGCATATGAACAATCAGTAGATGGTTTATAACACAGTATAATTCAGTTGTAAACAGAGTTAAGGGGATTTTAAAGTGATTATTAATGTAATTGCCAACAGCTATACCTCACCATATAAAGCATCCATAACTGGCGTGTAAACAGATAATGAATGCTTGACAACATAACAGTTGTAACCATATGTAACAACATGTCTCCGTGAGTTTTGACACATTTATTAACAGTTTTTGAAAACACATGTGTATTAACAGTTGGCTTATGCCAAATGCTTAATAACAGGCTGTAAGGATTTGTAAGGAAGTGTGTAATAATTATGTAACTTTACCGCTACCTTATGGTGTTATTCCCTAACTGTTTATACACAGGTTATGAATGCTTCATAGGAGAAACACTAAACATTTGTTTAAACTAAACTTAAAATGTAATATTTTTAAGGACAAAATTGAATAAAGTTAGTATTAGATAGTATTCTACACCACAATTGCAGTCTAAAGGAGGCTTTGAAACAGCATTTACACTAAAATGTAAGAACTTCATTCATGTAAAATGTATTTAAAACATAATTTGACAATTAAATCAATAAATAATGTGAAATTTTGTGATTTATTTTTAATTCTAAGAAATTCAAATTCTCATTTGTTGCCTTCTCTAAAATGTCTTAGGTGTGTTGAGTTGCACTGAGGTAGAATTTGTTCTCATGACCTCAGTATTTCTAAAATCATGGCTACCTGCCATCAGGTTCTTAAACCTAAAGTGTTTAACGGTCCGACTGTATTACTATTGTCAAGAATTTAACTCCCAAGATTAATTTACGTACTGTCCACATACTGAGCAGAATGTGAGATAACTGTAAATGTTTTACACACAAATGTTTTTATAGACATTTTACACATGTAGTGTCGGTTTCACTGTCACATCTTGTGGTTCCAGTGGTGGACTGGATTTCGGTCATGGAGTCAAATGCTAAAAACCTTGTTTGCTCAGGATCTTTTCTGAGAACATACGTCTTTGAAACCTGACAATCTGCCTTGGCTTTGCTGCGATGAAAGACCATACAACATGACAAAGTTTAGATTTCTATGGTCTTTTACATCTTGTGAATCAGATGTAGAAGACAATGTGGAATACATTTAATGCTTTTTTAATCTACTTCAGAGAAAATCTGGATCATTTACAGCTCAGAAGAATCTTCTAGAGCTTAAGTGTCTCCCAGAAAAGTGGATCGCTTAAAATGCTTGAAAAACAGCTTCTCAAATACAAAGTATCAACTGAGCTTCTTCCACACAGGAACAAATACAACTACACCTGCATCTGGATCTCACCAGAATCACACATTCACCTGCAGGTATGGGTCTTATTTTTTAAGTTTTATGTACATATCAGGTGAGATTTGTTCCCACAACATACACATCAATAAGCAGAAGCAGCACTAAAAGAGAGGTTAAGTATGTTTTTCTTCAATTTAAAAGCTGAAATAGGTTAAATTGACCTGCAACATAATAGGAGGGCTCATTTTTACCCTCTTTAGCCAATTTGCTTTCACAAGATATTTATGTCAGAGCAGTAAACTAGCTGTTACAGTATTTCTGTTCCATAAATTCTACATTACAGTGGACTTTCTGTCATCCAGTATAGGCAATGCACTTAAACATTTTGTCCTTAATTACATCCAATTATCACTGCTATATGGAATGATTCATCTCTGTTTGAGGTTTATTAGTCCCACACAGCGGTGTGAAAAGCAGAGCCCGGGCTGCACTGTTTCTTGCTTTGCCCTCTGCATGAGTAAGACTACACGCTAGGTTAAGCACTAAATTGGGTAACTGTCCAGTGACAGCAGATAAACACCTGCTTGTTCAGATCATCCTGAGCCTGATCCTGAGTCGACAGGAACTTGTTTTAATACAGCAAACATTTGGACCAGTAATCGATCCAAGACGGGGGATTTGGACTTAAAATGTCAGCCCTGAAAGACAAAAGCAAAGAATATCTGACTGTGAAGGATCTGCAGAAGGTTTTGGACTCATGCAAACTACATCTCAATGAAATTGATGAGGTCTGGCCAAAAATATACATAGGGAATGTGTAAGTATACATTTTATTTCAAAATTAAACCAGACTTAATGAGTTTGCCTCGCAAGGCAATGTGAAACATGTTACTTGTAATGTTAAACATTATCTTTGACAGAACTCCTGCAAATGATTGTGTTATTCTGGTGTAAAAACATTGTGCTGTGATGCTTAGCGTTCACATAAGTCTTGAACCTCTTTCTGTCTCTTTGTCTTGGTAGGGCAGTAGCCCAAAACAAGGCTGCCTTGATGAAATTAGGTATTACTCATGTATTAAACGCTGCACACTCCAAGCGAGGCAGCATAGGGAACCAAAGCTTTTATGGCAACGGCTTTGTGTATTGTGGCATTCCAGCAGATGACTCGACACACTTTGATCTGGATGTTTACTTCCAGTCTGCAGCTGATTTCATCCATAAAGCTCTGAAGTCACCTGATGGTAAGACTCCTCCAGGCTTCTTTTTCACATGAATTATCATATTTCTGCACAGTGAGTTCTATTTATATAATTCAGTAGCTATAATGATTGAGTAATTTGCTGCAAAAATATGGTAGTTTTTAAAATTCCTGCACATAACATCTTTTATTTCACTCCATAAATCCTTAATAAACCCATTCACTCAAATTCTCCCATCATTCCGTCCTTTCAAAGTCACCTGTAACCACAATGTAACACAACTTGTAATATGTAAGTGTATTTTCAGCCAGCAGTAATAAAAGGGTCTTACCTTGCAGAATTTATGTCTATACTGTGACCATGGCTCTTTTCAAAGACGCTATCAAGCAGAGGACGAGTTGGGATTAAAGAGACAGTCGGGCCCGGACTGCAAGGGGACCTTAAATGAACAAAGGCGATGAATTGTGGGAACTATTTTTAGCTCACAGCAGGAAAAAAGAAAGGCCACAGCTTGAGACGGGCAGCCATGTATGATATTAATAAGACTGAGGCCTCTCACTAATCCTTCTTTCACATCCTCCTTTCCCTTCATCTTGTCTCTTCTTCAGGGAAAGTTCTGGTGCACTGCATCATGGGAATGAGTCGGTCATCGACCTTGGTGTTAGCGTACCTCATGATCTACCGCCACCTCCCGCTTAAACAGGCTTTGCAGAAATTAATCCAGAAGAGAGCCATCTACCCCAACAATAATTTCCTGGCGTTGCTGTTGGATTTGGATCTTCAGCTGACAAGAAAAAAGAAAACATGTCAGATCCTGTAATCAAGAGAAGTTTACACTTTTTAGCCACACAGCAGTGTGGTTGCTAGCGATGGTGATGCTGGTCTGTCTGTTGGTCCAACAGTACGGACTGAGATATTTCTACCCCTAATGGGTTGTCATGAAATTTGGTTCAACTAATGAATGAATTTCTGTCAGGCTATACTTTAAGATTAACACTAATATATTATGTTAGCATCTCAATTAAACGCTAAGAAAAAAAAGAAAAAGAATGGGAAAGCCGCACACAACTCCACTGCATTTATTTATTAACATGCTCACATTCTCAACAGTACATGCCAAACATTAGCAAATTGCTAATGTTAGCATGCTGACATGGTATTGTAAATGTTAGATGCTAACATCCAGTAGGCTAGTTGTTAACATGCATGGAAAGTAGAGTTGAGGCTGACAAAGTACAAGTCAAACTGAAAGAAAGTTGCACCAAATCTTACAACGTAGAGCAGCTGAGCCTGACAAGCTGAGTCTGAGATGTGGGAGTAACAACATGGCCTTTCCTCTGGTGCCACCCTCAGGCCAAGCTTTACATTTTTTGCCTCAGGATCTAACAATGAATTGCATTGCTGCCACGGCTATATACTGTATTTTCTTGTTTGTTTGTTTTTTATGTTTTTGTGTTAAAAACAAAAACTTTATTACTTTATTACTTTATTAACAAAAAGACAGTTTGGTTGCAGAACAAATTCTAACTTAATGTAACGTGAAGTGAAACCAGAGACAAGATGAATGAAGGCTAATGATAAGGAGATTTTCTGACTATTTATGTCTTTGAGTTATGTCTCTACCTCTCATTCTTGTAAGATGTTTTTTCTTCATCACCTCACTTTCTATTTCAGCAGAATGGACCAAATGTCTTATGGAAAATGTTTTACAAAGCA
Organism: Siniperca chuatsi; assembly: GCF_020085105.1. NCBI lineage: Eukaryota > Metazoa > Chordata > Actinopteri > Centrarchiformes > Sinipercidae > Siniperca > Siniperca chuatsi. The sequence goes on from NC_058061.1 coordinate 10,495,509, forward strand.
TCATTTTTTTGTAAACTCTGTGGAAGGTACTGATGACAAGTCAACATTCAAACTCAAAATGGGAATCAATCTACAGCATCTGTCTCTTTAACGAGACCAACTCAGCAGTGTTCACAGCATGAAATTCCTTTGGTGTATTCATCAAGCTATTGGAGCTGATCACCACTGCACATCACAACAACATTAGGAATTTCAGACACATACATATAGTATTGTAGTATATATAGTAGAGTTTGACAGCAATGAGTCCTGATGTTATAAATCATTACCTCTTAGCCTCACATACACACACATGCATGCACATAAACACACGTTGATATCTTCATCGGTATCAACATTAAAATTATTATGATAGAGAAACTGCAGTATGTGAAAAACTACACTGAATTATATGGCATTGATTTGTATTGCTGGAGTCAGAAGTTCAGTTTCAATGTAAGGGTTTCATCTATGGATATTTTATTTGGGTACAAGAAAAATGACACAATACATTTGGAAGTTTTTCAAAGAATGAACTTTACATGATAAAAAGAAATGTTTGCATTGTTTGTACATATGTTCATCTTTCTACACTTGTGTAATTTTTTTTGACATATTATTTTTATGCTTAGCCAAGACTGTCCATACTGCAGTTTTAAGTTGCCTGTTTTTTTCTGATGGTGTGTTGAAATCTAGTAAGATAAACCTTATATAAGTTTTTGTGCTTTCATTCACTAAATTATCCACATATAAAATAAAAGAGCTCAGAAACTCCTGACTTTACAAAATGTCCAGGTGTTGGTTTAAACATATTTCTCTGTAGAGAAGAATCTCAGACACAAGACTGTGTCAGATTTAAGCTCAAGTACAGCAGCACTGATCTAATTCTCTTGCTATTGAAAAAGCCGTGTCCTATCCTCTCTCCTGTGCTGGTAGCTCGGATAACCTTTAAGGAATGCAGAAGATGATGCCAGAATTATTTTGGGCTGAGATTCAGATGTTAAAATAGCAAAAAAGGTTGCAGGGTAGATTACCAAGGAGAACACAGACAGTTGTGCTGTCGACCTACATGTAGCTGTTGTACAGAGAGTCCTTGAAAAGCAACATTTCCAGCCAAGGCAAGTGTCTACTAACAATGTGTTCTCACGAATTTGTTGCAGATAGAAGTACATGTTGGAAAATATTTATTAGTATGCGCAGTGCAAACTAATACAACTACAGAGTATGGATTTATTGTACTGTATACCTTTGTTTGCAAGGTCAACATGTTTATAAAGCACTTTAATAAATGAGTATGTACTGTGATGATACTGCGTTGCCTGATTGATTACCACACTTTCTTCTTTTATTAATTTGCTCACAAATCCAGACGAACCACATCCGAAAGGCTAAAGGAAGTGTGATTCATAAAACCACCAAGAAGAGGCCCGGAGGAGGTAAAAAGCCATTTTTATTTGCCCTCCATGTTAACCGTGGGCACTTTCCCATACATAGCATCTTTAATTACACAGAAGTAGAGCAGGAAGGACAGGTTAGCCTAAGGGGGGAGGCTATGAAAGCAGCGCTGCAGCTCAACATGCGCACCAGGGAAATCAGTTCTGTGCCCTGACAGTGGGAGGGAAGGAAGGGTTGTACTTATAGATCAATGAGGAGAAAGAAGAGCCTCCAGGTACTCTGGGCACATGTACTTGTGCAAAGACACACTATACTCTTCAAGACTCACACACTCATATGCATGGAGCATATGCTGGGTCAAATGCAGCTTTTCTTGCATACACATGCCCTGAGAGACACACATGCAATCACGCACATGCAGAGATGGATAAAGCCGTCATGATGTTTGAGTGCACCTCCATATGCCACGGCAGCTTAACAAAAGGTCACTGAAACAGATTTGGTCTCAATGACTCATGGTGGACACGACAATAAGTCTCCAAACCCTGAGTGCCACATTATGTCCACACACACCAGCAGAATGCAAATAAGAAGCTGAGCTGCCATCGGTTTCTTTACTATAACAATGCATACACATCGTTAGTACGTCCTCAGCCTGGAGCAGAATCACACAGCTGCCTAAATGGATGCTAATGTATACAGCATGCATAGTATAACTCTCTCTAAAGCCCAATGTGTAAATTGTAAATGCACAGGTTAGGCTTGCCTGCAGGAAATGAAAAGCTGATGTTTATCGGCTTTGAATACCAATTTTTCAGTATCTCTGGAGATAAATAAACCTACCAAGTGCTACTGAACCGTAGATAAAAAAAATGAGAGCATCATAAGGTCATCTTACAATTATGTGTTCTTGTGGTCCATGCTGCCGGAAACTGCATCCGTATTTCCTTTCCTAAACTGTAGATGAGCAAGGTAAAGGGAAAACATTTCTGACCCTTTTGATGACCTCTCAGCACTTGGCGTGGTCCAAATTTCATAGCAATGACCAGTTCTGTTGGTTCAACAAACCCGCTGCTTAAACTCTGTTAGAATATCATATGTGGTACGTCTGTGCAACAGGTTGTAAAAGCAGAAGTGGAGCATCCAGACATGCCCAGAGGTCTCAGCTGCTTGGCGAGCCCTGAGGGGGCAAACAGCAGGTATGAGACCCCCCCGGCTTCAGAGCTCCAGAGGCTGATGTGGATAAAAAAAGGGACCAGCAGCCATCTGGATGAGGTTCAGCCCAGGATCTATATTGGAGACATGTGAGACCGGAACCTTCTAATTTCATGCTTTACAATAAGGCATACTAATAAAGCATATGTAAGTTGTTATCACTGAAAGGGTTATAAAACAGTTAAACAATCAACAATCATTTATTAATGGTAAAAGCAGCTATAATCAATATTTTTATAGTAACAATGGACCACATGATTACTTGTGCATAAAAAGTGTAGTGTGTATTGATGAACCCACAGAGAGTTGTCACCCAACTCAGTTGCCCTCAGCTCAGCCCTCAGTTGCCAAGGAGCATTTCAGGGTCTTCCAGCTTATTGCTTTGTTTTTTGGCCTGCAATTTTATTGTCTATCAGCGCTGGATTATATTGCAGCCCTGTTGCTGTCTCAGCCACAGCAGGTATGCTACCTGCCCAGCATCATACGGCAATGTTAGCATCTAATTAGCTGGTGAACATAGTGGAGTATTTAGCAGGTGAAGAGCCAGATATTTGCCTCATGAGTTGGTGGAGACCAAAAACAGCTAAAAGAGAGTGAATATAGGACTTACATTCACCAGGCGGGAATAAACACGTCTCCAAATAAATGCTAATGTTGCTTCATGTTTGCTGGATAAATAAGCTGTTATGTAAACTGTTTGCTAACAAGTTGGCCATATCGACTTTAAGTTACATGCTTGTTTCTGCTGCCCCCTAGTGGCAAAAATCAGTTATTGCAGGTTCTATAAATCATGTATCATCAGTAATAAGTTAGTAGTTATGCAGTAGTTTTGGGTTGCCATGTTTTGAACCCATGTGTAAATTAAGTAACTCTGGATCTTTCATTAATGAAGCCTTCAAGCTTTCAGTTACTAGGCTTTTTCTGTTAGACAAATATGCTAAATATTAGCATGTTACCGTGCTGTCCCTATGCATGTTAACACGCTAGCAGAAACATTAGGCTATACGCTAAACATTAGCACATTAAAGTGCTAACTTTACACAAATTACCCGTGGATGTAGCATTAGCACGTGAACATGCTAACATGCTAAATACAAAATGTTTCCAGAAAGTGCGGAGTCGGTGCACCGTAATAGAAGACAACAGTTAATGTTTTATTGGCCCAGGTTTAGATATCTGTCTCTGGGATTTCTGTCACCACCCAAATACGATGGCGGTAAAATTAATTTAATTTAATTAAGTACAGAAAAATTGCATTTAAAAAATGCCAACCAAAACATAGCTTAAATGTGGGTCCATAACTTGGCAACACAAAGGTTATTTAAATGTATGCATTAAACAGCTTATTTATTATCTATAAACCACAGCTAAATATTTTATTAGTCATAAATATTACAACTTCTAAATCATTTATAAGCATTCCTTATTGTGCAATGGTCATATGTATTGTTTACAATCATGAACTGTGCTCTTAGAAATGACAAATACATTTTTCATTTATCTACACTGACAGATAATTTTGCTTTTTCCTTTTAGGTATGCAGCCAAAGACAAGAGGACACTCCAGGCTCACCACATCACCCATGTACTTAACGCTGCTGATGGGAAGTTCAATGTGAACACGGGCCCCAGCTTCTACCGAGACACCAAAATCACTTATCATGGAGTGGAAGCTTTTGACATGCCGTCCTTTAACTTGAGTCCCTTCTTTTACCCAGCGGCCAATTTTATCAAAAACGCTTTGAGCTCGCCCACAGGTAAGGAGCTTTCACTGTGCTCAAGGTTTTTCTCATCATTCTTACACATTAACTTGGAGAAGACGTTCTTTTTTCTGCAAGGCAAAGTACAGAAACATTTGTCAGTCAATTCCCATTACAGCAGCCCCCAGTTGTATTAATCATTAAAATGCAAATCAAACACTAAACATAATATCAAGCTAATATCTTTCCCCCACAGTAATCTTCTCATAAGCTCAGACCTTGGCCAGTAAAATTGGTTTTAAATGGATTGCCCTGGTAATTTGTAAGCAACACTTTTATTGGACATGGAAATTACACAATTATGTTTGTGGCCTGTGCCTGCCTGGCCTGTTATGCAAAGTTAAGTCGGTATCTGACATGACAGTAATAAGATGAGGCCTCCTCATTCACATGCTGGCTGATCGGGGGCTCCAGTGTGTGGCGGGGCCTACAGTAATCCCCGGCAGAAATACACAGACGCCAAGACAGTTCAATTACGCGCTCCTATGCGCCCTAATCCTCAGGCCTGATAAGGAACCAGGGATTACCGTGTGTTGAAACATTTGTTGCAACATTGTTGAAAACTTTTAGTCAGGAGTTAGAAGTACTCCTCTCTGTGATGTACATGGTTTTTAATCCACAGTGGAGACAATTTAGACATTAGAATAAAGTTCACCACAATAATCCAGTCATTGCATGGTTGTAAATATAGAAATGGAGCTGGCAGAGGATGGCTGAGCTCTTGACTGATCCACAGGAAGTGATGTTTTTGTTTCCACTGGTTGGCAGGTAAAGTGTTTGTCCACTGTGCGATGGGTCTCAGCCGCTCATCCACCTTGGTTCTGGCCTACCTGATGATCCACGAGAACATGACGCTGGTGGACGCGATCAAAGCTGTCAGTGCCAACAGGAACATCTCCCCTAACTCTGGTTTCCTGGAGCAGCTCCGAGAGCTGGACAAGAAGCTGCACTGCCAGGCATCATCGAGGAGCTGGAGTGTCAATGGGCGGACTTGAGAAAAATCCATCAGTCCATATTTTTGAATTATATTGCTGCCTCCTGTCAGTATCTGAGTTTGAAGTAGATATTACAACAAAGATATGAATGTAAAAAAGTTCTAATTGTCTTTTCTTTGTAAGATAAATTCCATTTTTTTGTGAAGAAATTACAGTGACTTATATTACATTAAAGGCTTTTTTTATTGTAACAAACAAATATTATTTAAAGATCAAAACCAACAATGACTTTATCCTAAAAAAGAGTATTGTCTGTGTAGACCAAAAACTATTAGCAACAAATAAAAGAGCCATTAAGTTGCACTGGGTGATATATTACTTCTTTACAATAAACACAACAGGTATAAAGAGAGAACAACTACTAAATGGACTTTACAGTGAGTTTTGTCAAAGAATTAACTTTGAACATTTTCTTTCAAGTCTTTTTGCACGAGAAGTCCTTAAAGGAATAGTTCAACGTGTTGGGAAATATGCTGGCACCTTAAAACAGCTCACTAATGAACATGTTATCTCATTTGTTTAATCTGTACACAGACAGAAAAGTAAAAACGGCGTTTGTGGTTTTACGGGGAGTTACGTGCTGTAACTAGATCTTGGCTGGCCAGTGACTTCCTGAAGTCTCCACTGGTTGCTTGGCAACCTCGCAGTCATGACAAAACTCCAGGGCCGTGTCTGAAATCACTCCCTATTTACTATGTAGTGCACTATATTTATTCATCACCATTTTATTTGAGTGTCTGAGTGTGTAATTCATGCACTATGAAGTGCCCTCACAAATTTGAATGAAAAAAAGTGTCGATGTTTATAGATGTGAAACTTACAGTAGTGACACTACACTTGTTAGTGTTGACGCAAAATGATGGTATAATAAATTTCTATTTACTGCTCACTATAGAGTAAACTATAGAGTGTCTATTAGATAGGGAGTACAGAGTGAATGAACAAGGAGTGATTTCTGACACAGGAAGTCACTGCGCCCGGCCAAGAAATAGTTCTAGCATGTAACTCCCTGAAAAACCACAACTTATTACATTTCTATTTGTGTAATTAAACAAACATTGTGTTAGTTAAGAACATTTAGAGGTACTGGTAGGGGAATTTTTTTAAATGTTGGACAGAGCCAGGCTAGCTGTTTCCCCCTGCTTCCAGTCTTTATGCTAAGCTAATTGCCCACCGGCTCTAGCTCCATAGTTATTACGCAAACATGTGAGTGGTGTTGTTCTTCTCATTAACTCTCAGAAAGAAAGCAACTAAAAACCAGCCCTTAAAAGTGCGCAGAATAAAATGGAAATTTGAACATCTATAATTGTCATGGTTTTGGGTTTGTGTTCAGCTATTTCCTGTTTTATTTTGTAATGTGTACAGCCTCATGTGTCTTGTGTAGTTTTACTTCCTGTCTTTGTTTGCTTTTTCCTCCAGTTTTGATTGTTTGCCCCACCCTAATTAGTTTCACCTGTGTCTAGTTATCCTGCCCTCACCTGTGTATTTAAGTCTGTGTGCTTCCTTTGTTCTGTGCCAGATCGTCACTGTACTCACGTCAAGTGTTTCGGCCTTAGCGTTCTGTGTTTTGGACTATTTCTCTGTTTTTCTCTTGGACATCGCTGGATTTTGGATTTTTGGACTTTGCCTGTTCCCTGGATTTATGTTTGCATGCTCGAGCATGCTCAGTGATGTTTACCTAACTCTGAGCTTCTCTCCAGAAATAGTAATTGCAATTTCTGAGTGGTTTCAGAATAAACTACAGCGTCCATGTCTATCGGAATGAATAAATGTCACCAAACATAACATGTTTCGTGTTTTTCATAGTTTTTGGATGATAATATGGCTGAATCCATGATAAAATAAATGAACTGTTGGCTTAGTCTCTGCAGGTGATTTGTTGTTTAAAAGATAAAATAACAGAATTATCCTTTCCTCTGTATTAGGTACAAATTGATGTGGTTTGAACTGACTCAATGTGGCAACCTAACAATAATTCCTCACTATGTTTTGAATCACTTACACTATTACAACTGTAAACACTGCTGTGGTTCTGTAGTTGAAGTTGTCACCACACAAGCAGCCTGGCTTCTGTCACGGTCATCTGATGAATAAATAGCCCACTATGCTCCTGCCCAGACTCTGGCATCTCCAGCTGTCTCATTCCAGCGGGGCTCAGCCTCTAAACAACACTGATACTCTGTTCAGCTGGCAAACAGAGCGAGCTGCACCAATAAGGTCAGAGTTTACTGTTATTCCTTTCCAAATCCTACAGGAAGAAAAACTAGCAGAAATAACTCCAGCCAGGAACATCAAGTATTTCGGGAAATTATCTAACTTGTCTAAGTGTCGAGTATAATTTGTGATAATTATACAACAACACTAAAGGTGCAGAAATGAGCCCAGAGGAGGAGCCAGAGTATCAGACACCACCCACTTGCGATCTGTTTAGCCTTCTGCTGAAGAACAGACGCCCCACTGGAGCTGTCAACGAGGTTTGGCCCAACCTCTACATCGGAGATGCGTAAGTGACATTCTCACTTCGGGGTCCCTGCAATATGCTGATCTGATTGAGAAACTGTTGCTGCAAACAAGTCTTGTATTTGGCCAACTGATGGGGACAAATATAAAATCTGTACATTTGAGTCACCAGTGATGCATTTGCAAACATACGTTTACAGAGCTGGCCACAGGCGAGAAAAATCTCTAAAGGCTACATTCCTTGTATCATCTCCTGTGTCGTTTACAGGGCAACAGCTCAGCATAAAACCCTGTTAGCGAATCTGGGAATAACACATGTGGTGAATGCTGCAGATGGCCCCCAACACATTGACACTGGGCCACGTTTCTACAGAGACACCAACATACAGTATCATGGAGTAGAAGCACCAGACTGTAAAGAGTTTGACTTGAGCCCATTCTTCACTGAGACGGCTGATTTCATTCACGGTGCTCTGAGTCAGAAAGGTATGAGTCCATTTGAGTCAAAGAAAACAAAAGAAACACATTAGGTTGGGGATATAATAAAATGACCCAAAAATGCACACCTCTTTGTTTAGTTTGCATATATAAAATGCCAGAGGGAGTAAATTAATATTATCAATTAAAACTAAACGGTCTCAACTCAACTGCTGCCTGACAAGTTTATAGTCTTAAAAGATGTCCTTCTCCAAAAAATCTAAAATACGTTTGTGTGAAGATGCTTAAATTTGGGTTTGTGGTCATCTGAGGTGTTTGGAGACTCCAGAGTTCAGCCATTTTCTCTATCTTCTTGAAGACATTCTCATTCAGGCGTTTTTGAAATTTTATTTCTTTAACTTAATTTTATGTGGCTAAAGATCTGCTTTTTCATTTAAGATAATTTTTTGTATCTTGCACCAAGAGTTTTTGCTATGTGAGATTTTTCACATTTTAAGACTAAAGAGGAATAAATACAGCATTTATGTTTGTTTTCATCCCAACTTAGATTTCTGTTTTAGTTCAGTACACTTCTGCCTGAATGATTTGTTATATTGAGTATACTAAACCATGAGCTGACAGTCTTGTTACACCCCTGCATTAATGCATGTTTTATATAGACACAGCTGACGTTTTAAGTGATTCTGTCTCATCTGTGTAGGTAAGGTGCTCATCCACTGCGCACGAGGAATCAGCCGCTCAGCGACTCTAGCACTGGCCTTCCTCATGATCAAAGAAAGACTTACCCTCGTAGAGGCTGTGGAGGCTGTTCGCAGGCAAAGAAACATTCTTCCAAATGTTGGATTTCTGAATCAACTCTGTCACTTGGACTCCTCCTTGGCCCTGCAGAGGAAAACAACATAACATCAAAGAATAGAGAAATAGAGTACTGGGAGAAATTTTTTAAGCTTAAAGGACTATTCCCTGTAGTTTTGCATGTTTTGATCTGTTCAATACAAATCACATATTCTTTACATTACAGCTAAACATTTTGAAAACGTCACTGCTTTGATTTAGATTTTTTAACATGTTTTTCTACCTTCCGGGCAGCCATTGGTTTCCAGTAATTTACATACAGTATGAAAATCAGTTAGCACACTTTTCGAACTTACTTGAGTTGTGTAATACATTACAAAGACTCATTTTCATTGCTTTACCATGCAGTTTACGTGCAGATTCAATTCAAAGGTCTGCACTATATTACTTCATAACGATAAAGACACAAATAAATGCAGACTTGATATTCATGGTGGATTACAAAACTCAAACAAGTTTCAAGAGCCCATTAAAGACTCAAGTCAGACTTACAAACAAAACTAGGGACTTGACTTGGCTGTAAGACCTGAATAACTTGAGACTTTATTACTACTAAAGACTTGACAAGACACTCTTTTTGACCTGGTAAAATCCTGAAACTAAACAACAGCCCTTGCATAGCCACACAGCTTGAATATTTATTCATTATATATTAACATAAAATTATTACAGCTGTCCTTAAAAGGAATTCATCTGAGATATTTTAAAACACAACAGCTTCAAGGAGGAAAATGTTGCGATGTCATTTTAAATGTTAGCAGTCTTGAGACTTGAAAGACTTTCATTTTGATTTGCAATTTGCTTATGAAGACTTGACTTCAACTTTCATTGTGTCTTGACTTGGACTTGTCTCAAATTCCTTAAGACATAACTTGGACTTGTCTTGATGACTTGAGACTTGTTGTGATAAAGCTGTGACTTGACTAGGACTTGTCTTGCATTATTTGAGACTTGAATTATGTATGCATTTATTTATTTATTTATCTTCTAACGCTCCCCTGGTAGGCTATAGATCATGTGCCTGCATAATGTTACACTTTTATGAAATGGCCATTCCATCCTCTTGGCTTTTATTTTAATATATTTACTTATACTTCTGGGTCACCTGTTTTGCTTTTCTTCATGTCTTTCTTCAAAAGGAAAAATGAAAAAAGGAAATTACAAAAAACTAAACTGGACTGTTATTTGAATTTGGTTTTCTCATTTTTTGATTCTGACAACAAAAAAAGGAAAAACGACTCTTTTTCCATTTTTGGTTTAAAATGAAAAAACATACTGCCAGAACGTACACGGACCTTGGAATTATCTCAAAGTCGTTGGACTTGTCTTGATGACTTGAGACTTGATTTAAGACTCGCTGTGATAGAGCTGAGGCTTGACTAGGACTTGTCTTGCATTATTTGAGTTTTGACTTTGACTTGTCTCAAATGACATGTGACTTGACTTGAACGAGTCTTGAATGACTTGTGACTTGACTTGGACTAGTCTCCAAGGACTTGATACAGAAAAAACATAAAAACAGCTCTGCTTGTTTTTATATTGTGCAGAAATAATTTGAAACCGATGGCTGTCTGCAATGCCAGAAAAAATACATCTAAAGACAGTACAACATGCATTTGAAAACAGTCAGCAAATTGTAAAGTATACATGATTTGTAGTTAAGGAGCTGAAACATACTGAAACACTGGTATGCCCCTTAAGATTATGTCTAATACACACTGGTATGCCCCTTAAGATTATGTCTAATACACAGCACAATCAAATCACAGAGGCCATTAAAACAAATGTAGCACAACTGCCAAAACCCCTGCTGTACTTGAACAACACAAAGACAGTGTATGCCTATAAATAAACAATGCTCCACTTATATATTCACATTTCTTAAAATACTGTGTCCTAACTGCTGCAATCCAGTGTCGTACAGTTAAAACTGTGATGTATAAAGAGTCTTGATACAAGATGATAAAAATATGCCAGCATGGTTCTGAGTGTGTATACAGATTCAGGTCAGACTTTGAAAAGAGATGAAACGCTGAAGCCATCTTAATAAGAGATGCTCTCCAGAGCACACTGGGAGAAAGAGAGAGAGAGAGATGCTGTCAAAATAAAAGGAATTGGATATCACAGGTTTAATGATTTCACTGTCAGAATGAATGATGGCAGAGTATGAAGATATGAGGGAAAAATAAAGGAGTATGATGGTGTGAAAACTCTGTCTGACATGTTAGCAGCTTCATTCAGCCATTCTGCAATACAGTCATCATCACACTCTCACTGTGGGGGCTCGCATTTAGATCACTGAATGGACCATGCATATCATATGACAGGGAATCAAAGACATGTGCCATCCTGTGAAAAACCTCATCTGTGTAACAGTCTGACACATTTCAGTTCTCTTTTGGCCCAGAGAGGCTCCAGAAAATGCAGAACATCCTTAACGGGCGTTGTGAGGCAGCGCTTACACAGTTTCTCCCAGCGTCTGAAGATATGCAGAAAGGCTAAGAGAGACTGACACAATTTCAAGGAGTCGCTCATATGACTGAGCAAAAGCTCAGAGTGCCCTGTTCACTCCAGTGAATATGGGGATCCTTTGGCAAGTGTAAAGTTTGGATAAGCACAGCTTCCTGCCAGCAGTGAAGATTAAAGTTGTGTGTTTAGAAGTGGATGGCAGGGACTGGCTGGGTGGAAGTTTTCCCCACAGGCAGGGAACGTGGCAGCTAAGGTCAGGGGCCCGCCACATCACAGCCCTAAAAATATCCTCTGCATTTGATGCCCGTCACAGAGCGGTTATACAATCTGTGCCCTGACTTGAGCCTGCCAGAATTAAACCTTACCATGTTCTGCCTTTAAGGACTGCTTCACAACAAGCTGCCAGAATGATGAAAACAAAATTTTCAAGCAGGAAGACGAAAGACTTCAATCTCTTGGTGAGTGGTATTTGAGATGCATGCAAAAAACAAAAAACAAAACTGTACTTTTTCATGATTGTAGAGGGAGAAAAGTGGGAGCGGAAAAAAGCTACTGTGGTATTTCTTTTCCCCCCTTAAGCTAATAAATCATGTGTGAAAGGAAGCCACAGTGAGAAAATGGCTTCTCACAAGTCAAAGACTGGCACCAAGATAAATGTTACAAAGGCAGCAGAGGAATCCAGTCCAGTGGATGAATATGTCACACCTGGGGGCTATGAGCTGGAGAAAATCCTAAACTGTGGGAGTGTGGCTTACACTCATGTCAACGAGGTCTGGCCTAATGTCTACATTGGGGACGAGTAAGTATTAAATGACTAAACTGAATAAAATAATAGAGGATTAAAATAATAATTTACACCAGTTTCTTGCAGGCAGACTGCAAAGGACAAGTATAATCTGAAGAGGTTGGGGATTACGCACATCTTGAATGCAGCAGAAGGGACGTGGAACAACGTGGACACCGGAGCTGGTTACTACAGTGACATGGACATTGTCTACTATGGCGTTGTAGCAGAAGACGTCACAACCTTTAACCTCAGCCAGTATTTCTCCTCTGCTGCCCGGTTTATAGAAGAAACACTGAGAAATCCTCAGAGTAAGACGACACATAGTTAAAGGGTCATTTCAGCCATATCACAGAAATTACTTGGTCTTGATGGTTTTGGTTTAAATGAAAAAGGCTTTTAGATATTGGCACCTAAACATCCACCACCAACCACCTGTGTATGTAGGGTGATGAAGGGAATTTTGTCTGATTCACCTTCATCGTATTGAATTGATGGCAAAATATTTTGGCTGCAGGTGCCTGGGTTTTGAGGTATTCGCCTTTAATCTTCAGTCACCATCCTTGTCAATTGCCATGAAAGGAATTTTCGTTTGTGGAGCTCAAAGAAATTATAAATCAACATCAATGTGTATTTTTCAGGAACAATGTCCTGGTTTCTAGGTATTATCTACAGACTTTTTCATAAGTGGTCATCTGATGCTTTTTGGCTTTTTCCCTGTCCTTTATTGTGTTATATATCTTTTTTGTGCATGTAATAGGTTTGCAAAGTGAAACAGCCCAAAGCCACCCCAAAGGGAGTTACCCTCTCCACAGAAAACACTGCTCCTGAACTGCCTGAAATCAGCTCGATTGTAGTCCATGAAAGATAAATTAGTTACAAATTATCACTCTGAAACTCTTGCTCCAGTCTCGGTTGGGAAGCTGGTTCAGGTTGTTGGAACATGTAAGGCTGAACCGAAGCCATAGTTACCGCTGAAGCTTTGGTTTGGAGAACACCACCTTGCCTGTCAGGACCCGCCCTACTCTGCTTCTGATTGGCTAGTAGTTATTACCTAGGTATTGCGCATGTGCAACTCTCAACAAAGATTGAATAGAAAAGAGATGCCTCACTCGGTAGCTAAATGTGCAGTATGAGCAAAAAATATGGTGTTTTTTGAAAATGAAACCATGTCAACCTATTCTGGTACAACCCTCAAATAAAATTCTGAACCTGAAAATGAGCATAATATGACCACGTAAAGGTCTATGGATTATCCAAGACATTGTTTCTGAGAAGTTTTCTATTCTTTGGGGACCACAAATGAAATTTGGTGGCAGAAATCTCAAAAAACTTTCTGCATGGATAGATAGAACTGTTTTTGTTTTATTGTCATTTGGGTGAACTGACCCTTTGACAAATTGACAAAAAATAAGCATGTAATATAGCTATTCTGATGTGTGATTTACGTATCTCCAGATAAACTGCTGGTGCACTGTGTGATGGGAAGGAGTCGGTCCGCCACACTTTTCCTCGCCTACCTCATGATCTGTGAGAACATGACGGTGGTCGACGCCATCGAGCATGTGAAAAAACGCAGGCGGATCATCCCCAACTGGGGCTTCCTGAAACAGCTGAGAGAGCTGGACATGCAACTCCTGGAGAAAAGGGAAAACTCTACAGAGCAGAGCTGATTGTAGGACTCGTGGGGCATGTTGAGCCTCAGCTCAAGCCTCAAGTCATTGGAGACAAGTTCAAGTCAAGCCTCAAGTCAAATAAAGCCTCAAGAGACAAATAAAACTCTCTGGTTATTCAGGACAAGTCCAAGTCACGTCAAAAGTCATTCAGGACAAATTGAAGTCAAGTCTCAAGTAAATTAGAGCAAATCTCAAGCCAAGTCACAAGTAATTAGAGACAAATCCAAGTCAAAAGTATTTTGAGACAAGTTCAAATTAAATCTCAAGTCATTCAAGACAAGTCCAAGTCAAGTCACAAGTAACTTGAGATAAGTTCCAGTCAAGTCCCAGGTCACAGCAACTCTCAAGTCATGAGTGACCAGTCCCAGTCAAATAAAATCAAAGTAATTCAATACAGGTCCTAGTCAAGTACCAAGACTATCACAGCAAGTCTCAAGTCAAATTTAGGTCTCAAGTAATTTGAGACAAGTCCTAGTCAAGTCTCAAGTCATTCAAGACAAGTCAAGTCGCAGGTCTATCACAGCCAGTCTCAAGCCAGGTTTCAAGTCACTGAAGACAAGTCCAAGTCAAGTTTCAAGTAATTCGAGACAAATCCAAGTTAAGTCTCAAGTCTACCAGTGCAAATGTCATCAAGTCTCAAGTCTTTGAGGGCAATTCAAGTTATGTCACAAGTCTAAATAAATGGTAATATACAAAACGTTTTGTATGTTACCAGACAGATGATTAAGTAAACTCAAATGAATGGCAAACTCCTGAGTGCGACCCTCTCTTTGTTTTATGTATATATGCATCTAGGATAACGCACCAGCTGGTCAGAACGCAGTGAAAACCCCACAAATAGAACAACTCTAAATAAGCAAATTGCAAGTCGAGATGAAAGTATTTCGGGTCTTTAAATGCTGTCCATGAAAATGACATGGCATTTGTACATTTTCCCTTTAAAGTTGTGTCAGACATATTTTTTCATAATATCTGAGACCAATTCCTTTTAATAGAGGCCTAATAATTAAATATGCAATGTGAGTGACCATGCAAGGCCTGCTTGTTGTTGTCCCATTTGTTTTTTGTTTTTTTTTAACTTTCATGTGATTTTACCAGGTTAAAAACTTGAGACATGAATGTTTTTGCTTTGAAGTTTCATGTCAAGTGTTTAGAAGGTGAAATCTCAGATCAGTCAAGTCCAAGTCAAGTTTCCTTTTTTACTTCTTTTTATTTTAAAATACTTTTCTGCAAAGAAAACAGCTGCCTGGATTACCACAAATTGAAAATCTATTAATTGCATTCTCATTGTGACACGCTCAGGCTAGTAAATGTTTCAAATTAAAGGAGAACAATCAAGTACATGGTCAATCATAATTTATTCTTATGCTAAAATGTACAGCATTTTAAGTAACTGACAAAAGGAGAAAAGTCATAAATACAAGAATGTCATTCTGTCCGATTTTTGCACATAGCCAGGTATTTCCCCCCTGTTCTTACCAGCAACTCTGTACAGGTACAAAGGCTACAAAAGAGCAATATAAACAAAAACACAAGTACAAGTTGCGTTTTACATGCAATCCATTAGCTTAGTTTGGTCTATTCACAGGCTCTATTCTTCTACACTTCGGTAAAATATAAATCCAACATTTTATAAAGATAGAAAACAAATCTACAGATGGAATGAAAACGTAGCTTTAAAGGCATTATGTAAAATATCAACTTTGGACTAAATTTATATTTTCTTTATTGTTATTCATCGTTATAATCATTTAGTTCTTTTAAATTCTGCCACACTTCTGGACATTTTGAAATGTTTTAGAATTTTCAGGGTACAAACACTGAGATATGCTTTGTTATTTTGACAGAAATCAGTCTGCTTTATTAAACAGAAAGCTGCCTCAAGGAGATCTGTTACAAAAGACTTCAGAATTATACATACATAGCAATAAAACCTCTCAAACTGAACAGAAAACAGGACTAAGTTTACATTTTTTTTTACATTATTAGAATTAACAAAATATAGTTTCATCTTTCTCCCTGTGGAGGGAAACCTAATAAAAGGCCAGATATATTTAAAATGGCTTGCTATTAAGCACAACACTTGTACAGTACTACTCAATGCACTGTCACTAACAGAGACTGAAGCATGCTAGTTGTCACTTTACAAAATAAGTACAATAATTTAAATATACAAAGGCATGAGTATAGTACAAACTAATTGTCAGCACTGTTAGACAGATACACTGAACAGGTTCAAACAGCCACTAACTCCACTTGTAGCAGGCACATTAAATGGCTTCATTTGAGGCTGCTACACGACTGCAAGACCACTGATGAAATCTCTACCTCTGAGCTCTGAACCCACTTGCTGTAAAGACACATCAGAGACACTAATTAAATAGATTTTCATCGTAATGATGTAAGGCTTCCCATCTGGAGAAACAAAAATACTGTTTAACAATAGCTTCAAAGTTTACTCATTGATGAAAATGTTTGCATTCTTTCCAAGTGCTGCTGCTGGTTTTTAAGTAATAAACAATAACAAAAAGACACCAAAATAAAATAAAAAAAATAAAATAAAAGGCCAGATCAGTGCATCTTTAAACAGCAAAATGCACGTGAGAAGAAACAGCTCAGTCCTGCGGAGAGTTACCGCCTGATGAAAGGCCCTTTCAGAGACTGCTTGGACATGCCTGTGTTCATGTAACCATGGTGACCAGCTGGAGTGTACACCATGTTGCCATGTGGTGGAGCCTGCATGGGTTGCTGGGGGTATGGCTGTGTTCCCATCATGCCCATCTGCATAGAGTACTGGGGTGACTGGTTCATATAGGCATGGTTGCCATGGTAGCCACTGTTCATCATGGGCTGGCTCATGCTGTAGCCATTCATGGCGTTGAGGGAGGGCATGTTCATGGAGTTGACATTGTAAGCTGGTGCCGGCATGATGTTCACGCTCATGTTCATGCGCGGCATGGCAGCCAGCGTCCTGGATGGCGCCTGCATGGCCACAGTCTGCGGAGGCCGGGCGAACATCTGCTGCTGGTGGTGCGACAGCGGGGCTGACTTGGAGCGTGCAGAGATGTGACTCTTGGGCGCCATTTGGGGCTGGATCCGCTGCGAGGGCGGGATGCCCATGTTACGCTGTAGCATCATGGTTGGTGGGGAGCTGAGATTCGGAGGCGGGGTCATGGTGGCCTGCACCTGTGGGTTGGGGACTCGATGTGGGGTCTGAGACAAGGAGACCAGGCTCGAGTGCTGAGATGACAGCGAAGGGGTGTTTGCATAAGATGTGATGGGGTGTGAGGCCGAGTGGTTGAAAGGCAGCGAGTGAGGATGGTCTATGAACGTGTTGGTGAACTGCTGCAATTTGGCCAGACTGAGGCCAGACGACTGAGAGTAGTGCCCGCTGCCATACTCCCCCTGGTGGTTGATCCTCTCATAGAGGGTGAAGTTTGGGTTGCCAGATTCAGGAATGTCTGCCAGCTGCATGGTGGTGGTGAAGTTGGTGGGAATGGCACACTGTGCCATGGGCTGCTGCTGGCTGTGCTGACTGTGTTGATTGTGAAGGCTATGCTGAGCGTGCTGATTGTGCTGGCTGAGCTGATTGTGCTGCAGGTGGTGATTGTGGTGGTGACTATGCTGGTTGTGGACATTGTGTTGACTGTGCTGGCTTAGCTGATTGTGTGGGCCGTGTTGATTGTGTTGGCTGTGCTGATTGTGTGGGCCATGCCTGCTGTGGGAGTTGTGTTGACTGTGTTGGCTGCGCTGGCTATGTTGACTGTGCTGGCTGTTGCTGGGAGGCCTCTCCACCACCACGCAGCCCTGTGGCGACTTGACGTTGCAATGTGGCGGCGAACTCAGGCTGTTCTGCTGAATCATCCCGCAGCTGCCAGGGTTGACGGCAGCCATTTGCTGGCTCACGGCACAGCTGCTCTGGGCCAGGCCACTGGGGGGGATGCTGCCATAGGAGCAGCTGTTCTGGGAGGGGCCTGCCCCACAGATGCTACCCCCTATGGTGGAGTCATAGCTGCTGGGGTTGTCGTAGTTCTCGGTGGTGCTCTCAATGCTGCCCAGATCGCTGAAGCCGCTGTCCACCACCTGCTGTGAGTGATCTGACACCGACGGCACATCCATCATGGGGCTTGTCTCCATGTTGTGGAGCGAGGGCACTGAGATGGCACTGTGGTCAGGGCTGATCTGAGTGTAGCCGCTCTCCAGGATGGAGACAGCCGGGCTGTTAACAGAGCGTACCGACTGACTGGGATGGGATTGCGCTGAGGAAAGGGGGCTGCTGTGGTCCGACTGGGGGCAGTCATCCAGCGAGGTGAGCTGGGGGCTCTGGGCCACGTGCGCGTAGGTCTGCAGGGTCCTGCAGGGCTCCTGGTTCTCCACACACTCCCGGAAAACATTCTCCCGCTCGGTCTCCTGCGTCAGGGACTGAACAGCTTGGGCTGTCTCTGAGTCAATCTCTGTGCAGATGGGGAGATCCTCCCTCACCATGGGACTGAGTGTTGGCCTCTCTGCAGACTGAGGAGGTGGATGATCCGGACAAGGACTGGGTGTGCTCTCTTCCTCTGACTCAGAGTCTACAGGATTATCAGAGTCTACAGCTGCTACTGAAGCGATTGCTACTGCTTCAGGTGGTGGTGTTGCTACTGTCTTTTCTGTCACTGCCTCCTGGATGCTTTCTGCAGTGGTAGCTGGTTCGTGTTTACTACACAGTACTGTAGAAACCTGCTGACTCAACTCAGAGTCATTGTCTTCTTTTGGATCTAAAAAAGGTGGGGTGCATTCTGGTATTTCTTTTGAACTCTGTTCCAACTCTGCTTTGCGGCTCTCAGGTTCTGCTGTTTTGCTGTGACTGTCATCTTCATCATCTGCATCCTGATCCTCTATTTGAGTTCGCTGCCTGTCCTCATCATCTTCCTCATTGTCATTCTCCACAGATACAGCACCCAGTGTGCTGTGTTCCACATCTTTGGCTGGAGAGTCCTGCCCGTGTTCACTCTCTTGCTGGTCTTCTTCAGGTGGTTCTGGGGAATCACCTCTGTCCTCAGGTCTTGGAGACATGGCACCAGGAGAGGCGGCAGGTGAGCACACTGGAGAAGCCACTGGCGATCCTTCAGGGGAGTGCGACTTCTGGGAGCCATGGTCAACAGGACTTGGTGGCTCAGAGGGGAGCCTCTCTGGACTAGCCGAGCCTCTGCCTGCTTTGCTGCCCTCGTCTGCGCTGACAATATCCTGATTTGGTTCCTCTTTCGCTTCTTCAGTCTGAATATGGTGCTGCTCTGCCTCCATTGGGGTTTCAGGGGGTGTGTAGAGGTTGAGCTTGAAGCCCATCTTTCGTTCATTCTTTAGCCTCCATTTAGGTGGGCCACGTTTCACGCCCTTTGGCCAGCCCTTCTTCCGTTTCACTGGACGGGGTCTGCTGGGTCTTTTAGAGAGGACGTCAGCTCCTACAGATAAAAAATAAAAACAAAAACCACTTCACTGTTTTGCCAGAAAGATACAACAATCTGCTCCAAAACTATTTTATGAGAAAGACAGTCAAGATGCAAATACCTTCATTCCAGTGCTCAAGATTGTCTTTCTGTGCATTTTTCTCCAGCCTCGGGCGACCTCTACGCCGTTTCATTGGTGTAATCGGTGTCTTGTCCTCCTGTTCCTCCTCCTCCTCTTCTTCTTCTTCCTCCTCCATCTCGCCCACTCTGCAGGTGCGCTCCA
This sequence comes from Siniperca chuatsi, assembly GCF_020085105.1. Lineage (NCBI taxonomy): Eukaryota > Metazoa > Chordata > Actinopteri > Centrarchiformes > Sinipercidae > Siniperca > Siniperca chuatsi. The sequence goes on from NC_058061.1 coordinate 10,515,244, forward strand.
GCAGGGGCATAGGGCGCTCATCCTCTGAGTTATCAAACGGCTCATTCAGCACCTCTGTTGTCTCAGAGATGGTTTCTGTTGTTACACTGCTGTTTATTCTCTTTCTTTTACGCCCTCTCTTCTTGAGCACAATGGTTCTCTGAAACACAAATAAAAGAAAAAACAATGAAAACAGAATAAAACCTCCATCAGAGTAGAGCAGTTTTGTAAAGACTGAAAACTAGGGCACTAGGTGGATGACCTCCATGAGGATATAGCAGAAATTCATTCAGGCTTTTATGCTAAATGTAAAATGTTAAAACCACACTGTGAGACTAAATGTTTGAGAAATGCAGCCTGGTGTGGAAAACCACAAATGAGACAGGCAGAGTAAGCAGAAACCACAGTCTATATTTTACATTCTCCAGTTGTTTCCCACCGGCTGCCTACGACTCTACCGCTCTCCTCTCCAAAATCCTTCACAAGAAGAATGTGAAATCAATACTGTAACTAATTCACTAAATAAACTTCAGCAGCCAGTGTCATTCTTTTCTGGTTTCAATACTGTTTCTGTTGAAAAGGTCTCACTGACATCATGCACCCAGCTGTAATATTATCTCCAGCACAAGGGGGCAGTGCCATATAGACAGAACAGATGTGGAAGCACAGAGAAGGGCAGTAAATTAACCATGACCATTGACAATAGTACAAGGTTTAGCCTGCACAGTCTCGACACCAGCAGTGAAAACACAATCTATTATCTACAGCTGCAGGCACACAGGGAGACAGGAGGAAACCACTGAACCCTCCACTGAATTCATGAATATTTATCAAACCTTTCCATCTCACCAGAGTACACAACACGGTCCCTAATGAAGGAAAATATTTAATGATATACATTCAATTTCACTTTGTCCTGGAATAAAACTCCAGATAATCAATGGGATAATCCCACTAGGGAAAGTAGCTGACTTGTGGTGATGCAAGAGAAACATGATTCACATCAACAAACAATAAAAGTCACCTTTCTCTTGGCTGCAAGCATTGCATGGGCTTTTGTTAGGATGGGCGGTGAGCCATCAGAGTCATCATCGTCGTCGTCATCAGCTTCATCATCACTAACGTCCTCCAACTGCTGGATGCGCCTGGTCCAGGACAGTGCAGGGCGGCGTTCGTAGGTCCTGTAGGGAATCTTACAGTGGACCTTCGTGAGAGGTTGCCTGTTACTGTGAGTCATCATGTAGCCCTCTCTCTCCTCCTTCTCCCAGCAACTGGCCTGCTCCTTCAGCCGCTCAGCCTGGTAATTAAACAGACAAGACGCATTATCTCTGGGAGAGGCGCACGCACAGCTCCAACATCTGAGCAATGAGGCTAATGGGAAAACAAGAGATTGGAATTAACATCATGACAAATGAATCACTGCAGGTTTCTCCTGATAATAAGAACAGCGTCCTGATTGGATGTGTGCCCGTCATGGAGGAAACATTTCTGTTAAGCAACCGTGGAAAGATTGCATTTCATGGAATATTCAGCACTATCAATTATGAAGTGAACTGATTTAGGGCAATTTTGCACAACATTAGTTGCCTGCTGACAGTGAGAATGCTTTTCTCAATAATGGCCTCTATTTGAACTCTCCAGCTAATCAAACAAACATCCAATAATAGCACTGTAGGCAAGTGTAAACAAATAACTAGTGTGTCCTGATTGAACAAGGAAACCTACATCCATTTCTGCCTCCCTCTCCTCCTCAGACAGGACGGCGTTGAGAGTGGTGGAAGGTGTCCAGCACAGGGCGTCGGGGTCCACCTCATTCCGACGTGGGTTAGCCCTCAGGTTCTCCATGTGCCTCTGAATCCATCGCTCTCTTCTGATCAACACAATCCTAGGTCACAGAGAAAAGCCCATGAGTTTATGCCCACAAAAGAGTGAAGCACTAGCCAGGGTAGACAGAAGGTAGACAGAAGGTGATGTGTGGTTAAATACGAGCACAAAGACGAGCTCTTTGGGACAGCAGGTGCACCATGTCCTTGGGGGTGCTTAACCTGACTTACTTCTGTCAATATTCAGCAGCATTAATGGATACGCTGTTAAAAATACCCGCTGGCCTGGATAAGTCAGACAGCATACAGAAGCGGCAGCAAAGGCTGAAGGAGACTGCGGCTTGGAAACTGACCTGCCATCCTGTCTGTCAATCATGCCGAGCTGCTGGAGAGTAGCGGCGATGTCATGTGGACACATCCCAGTGGCCCTGCTTATTCCTTTAACACTGATGTGTTTATCTGGGTGCTTATAAAGGTACTCCAGTATGACACTTTTCCAATATGCCAGGTAGGATAAGCGACCCAGATCTGACAGCGGCTTCTCCGGGGAGCCGGCTTGTCCTTCTTGCCTGGTGAGAAGGTAACCTAAAAAGACAAGATTCAAACAAAAACAAAATGCTTTAGTCAAGCTAGAGGCTGCTGCTGGGTTATTTCAGATTGCAATTCAGTCCCTACACCCACCCCTTATGGATTACATATTCATGTAAGGATGTGACACCAAACCCTGGTTGGGATTTCACCTTCAAATAGTATAAAGGCAGGCAAGGCAATCAGTTTTCCTCTCCTTCAACCTCTGTCAGAAGCTATGATACAAGCTGGCAAGGGCAACAAAGGAGGTTGAAAGAGGGGAGAAAAGAGGAAACAAAGCAACAGAGCGAAACAGAGAAGCAGCTGGATGTCATTGCTCACAAGAGACTGCACTTAGGAGAGATAACGAACAAGAAAAAAACCTAATACTAATATGTATCTGTGTGTAATTAGTTTTATAGCGGCCCTGTCAAGGGTCATCCATTATGAGCGGCATGAAATTAATTAATGCCTTTTAATGTGCACCCACTACCGAGAACCAAACAAGCAAATCTAATCACCAAACAGTGAACACACATTATTCCAGTAATCATGACAATATTCATCACTAAAGCTAAGAAGAGGAGCCTGTGATAACAAACACTTAGCGATGAATATTCAAATGAATTAATTGAAAAAAGTAATATTTCATTCCGCGTCATTTTATAAGTATATTATCATTAATAAACCAATACAAAAGAGCTACTCTGTGTCCTTTGAATTATGGTTTGAAAGAGAACATTTTTCACACAGGCACCCATTAATGCTCTGCTCTCAGAGCTACCTGAGACAAAGTGTTCCTCTAATACAATCCAATATAACAGAAAATCTTAATCTAAACAACTTCCAGCTCCAAAGCTACATTTTCCAATAAAGCCTTCAAAGAGCTCAGAACTCAGCTGTGTTCAATCTCCCTTAATCCCTGTCTTTGTTATCAGCACACTCTCAATATCACAGATCCTCTTGCATCTCTGTGTCTCAATGGCTCCCAAAGTGAACAGGAAATCAAATGCTCCATTACCGCCCGCCCGCCCAGCACTCGCTCCTTTTCCTTCTTTATCACACACAAACTCTGCAAAGAGACAACTCTTGAAAACAATAAAACGCCTATAATGAAACCTTGAGTAGATTTCTGCCTAAACACAGAAATCCACTCAAGGCAGCGACTGTTTTCATAAGTGGACCACAAGGCTTTTAAATATTGTATGTGCTGCATTTACTGGACTAAAACAAAAGCAGTATCTACACCTCATCACAAGTCAAGGAGAGAGAAATGGGGGCATTTTCTATAAACAAAATGCTCTTCGGGCTATGATTAGGTAAAATATTGTATATACTATTGGCCATCAATTAATGTATGCAGTCAGAAGGTAGTGTTCCTCACTCCTAATCTTCTGTGATTGCCAAAGCACTGTACATGAATGCTCTTGATTAGGCTACTTCAAAGCCTTAACCAAATAACAGCACCTTGCCACAAGCTACAAATCCACCCCTTAATCTGAAAGTGTTTGTTAGGACCAATGAGAAAAAAAAAAACAACTCAGCTCAGTGGTCTAAAAAAGCATTAAGGAACTTACTGAACTCAATAAGGAACCTTCCAAATCCTTGCCTTTGGTACTGAGGCATGATCATTATGCAGGAGACATTGTACTTCTGCTGGCAAAGCTTTTCCTGAGGGAAGGAGAAACAGATCAAGTATGTCAGAGCTCTGCTGAAGCTGGCAATTTACTGCACCTGCCATTGTCCTTGTCTGAAGCTGTGCACACGCACACGCACGCTCCCCACACACAGGGTGATGCACTTTCACTGAAAAGTATCACTGTGTTCTGAATTATGGCTACAGCAAATGATAGTTATCTTTTTGTCAGTTAATCTGTCCATTATTTGTTTGATTATTCAACTAATTGTTTCATTTCATGTCAGATAATAGTGAAATATGTGCATCACATTTTTCCAGAGCCTAAAATCTCTTATTCAAATTGCTTCTTTTTTTTTGTCTGACCAACAGTCCAAAACCTAGCGATTATCAATGTACAATGCTTGAACCAACAAATGTTTGGCATTTTTGCTTGACTAATCGATTAACTGACTCATCATTTACTGTGAATAAGTCAAATCACATTACAAAAATGGACAAATTACAGTAAGGTCTTGTATCAGTACCACCGTTAAAAAATGATGTGCGGTATTCCTTAATTTCCCATATAATCACTCTGTAATTCTTACCTTGGAGAAATAGCCCACAAGATGACAGCCTTTCTCATCATTCTTTGTAAGTATGTAGAAGAGGAAAGGCTCCACATCATAATACAAGGTCTTGTGATCCAGGAAAAGCTTGGCTAACAGGCAGAGGTTTTGGCAGAATAGTTTGCTGACATTTCCATCAACCTAAACACGGAATAAAAAGAGCAAGAGGACACTGTTCAAACAGTTCCCATTTTTCCCCCCTCCTGCTCCTCCCAGAACCCATTCAGTGGAATCTCATGCAGCATACAGTTATTGCTTTATTGCTGTAAAGGGAAGCTGACCTCAAATACGGAAAGGTCGTCCTTTCTGTAGATTTCATTGGCTGGTGGGTGGAACCAGCCACACTTCTTTGTGTGTCTCTGGAGAATGTTTTTGCTTCTCATGTACTTCAGACAGAACTCGCACAGATAAAGCTTTTGTAATCTGACAAAGACAAAATGGAGAGCTGCGGTTTGTACTTCAGTGTGTGAGGGTTTTTTTCAAAGGACATTGAAATAAAATGCAACTTAAGTAACAAAGAAATTGGCATTATTTGTCATGTAAAAGCATTACCTTGAATATTCAGGTGGGTAAGGCGACGAGTACCAGGTTTGAATCTCATACTTCCCAAATTCAATGACAGCAGGGCATCGCATGGAGTCTGTGCTCATCAGAGATCCAGTTCTCTGTGAAAAGATTGAATAAAAGCAAATGGATGAATGTGGTCAACCAGTCTTACAGTGTCTCTAATCATCAATCCATAAAACGGTATTGACAAAATTCTCAAATCAAGATTGTGGTTCACAGTTCTCATATCTAAACAAAAGATACATGAGATACATGTCATTAGTAAAATCTTAAATACTTAAATATAATATAATCTTTAAGTCCTGCTAACGTCTGGGTTAGCTTCTGATCCACTAGCTTTCGAAATAGCAATACATTTAAAAAAATATGGGATGAACATGAGTTTAAATTTGTCCCATATTACATTGTAAACTCAAGAGTACATATCATAAAGCTGAGATACCTTTCAATATATTCATTTTGTCCTTGTTCCCAACCTCTACCCTTAACACAACAAACTGCTCAGTTACCCCAAAAACTACTCAACTCTGTCCATGTTAAACGGAAACAGGAGGGAGAATCTGGCCTGGAGATCACTGAGGACGAATGGGCTAATATTTGAGAAAGCCAGACAAAGACTAAAAAACTCATGGTCCTGCTGGAGAAAGTTCTATTGGAAAAACATAATGCAATATTTTTTGACTCCTAAATTGAAATTTATACAAAAAGGCTCTCTGGGACACAACAAATGCTGGAGGTAGTGTGGTTAAAAAAAAAAAGGCTGCCATTTTCATATTTTCTGGGCTACATTGTACCTGGGTAAATGTATGGCACAGGATGAATATCTCTTTAGAATACTTTTAGCTGCTAGCAAGAAAGCCATCATCTGGAGACGGCTGCACATAAACCCTACAAAGGACAACTGGACTGCAATTCTCAATTAAATAAACTTTATCTTAAGAATGTAATTTGAACAATATGTAAAATATTGGAAATATTTCAATATATATTTATATATATGTGTGTGTGTGCGCCTATAAGATGATATGTCATTGAAAGACCCGGTTCCTGTACAAGTTTTGTGTTGCCCATGTCAACCCTCTTGTTCAGTTTAAAAATATCAATAACAATAAAGTAGCAAACTGCCCAGTTAAGCCTAAAATTCCAGTTGATATTTAAGACGTTTAGCCCTTTCTCCAGTTTTCTCACCTGCACGGCGAGTTCTTGGACATGCGTGAAGGTCTCAATATCCTCCTCTGTGACATGGTCTCTGGACATGGCTGCAAAGTCGACTTGGGCCTCCTGCTTCACACGCAGCTCCCCGTTGTGGCCTGTTACAGGCACAATAACACGACATCAACACATCAGATAGCACATCAACACCGGCCTGTTTGAAGCAGCCGTGGCTGAATAATCTCATAAATGCATTCTATGCAAATGTGCTTATACTGTGAGTACTGCTGCTGAGCCTGTTTGAGGCTGTGTCTCTGAGGAATTTCATAATGTATCATCTTTGCATGTTTATATGAAAATCCCTAATGTAATGAAGTGAAACTAAATCACTCTAATTGCGTAACCACTTTCATGTGCTTAGTCATCCACCAAGACAGTTTCCCATGAATGAAGAAGCAGATGCAATGAAGGGAGCGAGTATCGACATGAAAAGCAACTGATGTTGGAAAGCAGGCAGTAATTTTATGAAAGACATCAACACCATGACTTAACCACCAAAACAAAAACCCATTACAAGTGGACGTGATGTGTCATTAACATATTTATGGAAATGTACTGTTGGGGTAAGTAGTGTTTGTGCAGTATATTGTTTAGAACTGCTTGAAACATATATTCATTTGTTTTTCTTATGTGTTTTTTCTTTTAAAACTGTGACTGTGACTCCTGAAGACAGTGAAATGTAAGGGTTACTGCAATTCTGGGTATAATCATCATGTCAGCTCTCAACTTGGCTGGGTGAATCACTGGGTTGTATGTTCAAGAGTGAGGGTGGGATGAGGAAGAGCGCTGATGTGACTACAACTTCTACTAGGTAGTGATCACAATGTGCGCACTTCTGCAGAGGGTCAAGGACAGAGCAAGGAGCAACATGAGGGAGTTAGTGGGCCATGCACTATGACAAAAGCCAACGGGCGAAAGGATGGATGCCACGTAAACTCCGCAGCCAAGTCAAAACGCAACGAAACTGGGTTAAGAAACTAAAAGAATTCAAATTAGGCAGAAGATTAGTAGTCTGTTAGAATGTTGAGGGTGTCTTCTCAAAGAAAAGATTAGCTCTAGTCTGGAAAAAAATAACTGCGAGAGTCAAGCTTTAAAAAAATAAAGAAGAAGCTTAAAGGTGTGGAGACGCAGGTCTTGGCTGGAGTTTCGAGCCTTGCTTACCATGATTATTCTCAGGCTTAATTCTTCCGTCTGTCAAGTCTCCCTTTCCTGGTGAGGGGGCTCCCTTCTGAGGGCACACTTTATACCTCAGCCTGCCTAGTGTCCTGTGCTTTTTAAGGAAGGGGTTACGTTTGAAATGACTGACCATCTTAAACGGGTGTCCTCTGGGTCGGCCCGGCCCAGCAGATGTAGAGTGTAACCTATTTTTATTAAACTCATTCTTTCCAAGGCGCTGGGGCCCCGTTTTGGACGCATGGGGTAAATCCTGCTTATGGTGCATGCGCTTAGGTGGTGCGTAGCAAGGTAGTCTCTTTTTCCGCGATTGTCCCTGAGTAGTATAAATGTGAGAGAGTCCGTCAAATAGTCCCTTAAGTTGGCTGCTATTGCAGAGACTACTCAGGGAAGGAACACTAGACTGGCTGGAGGAGCTCTGGGGAGAGTTAGCAGAGGTGGAGCTGCTGGACACCTGCGAGGGGGGGCTAAGTCCCGGCAACGTGGGAGCGTGAGGAAGTGCAGAAGACAAGGGGGTTATCTTTTGAGTGGCGTCAGCAGTAAAGGCAAACGGCTCTGGTGGCTTGGACAGTTTGGGCGGACCCTTGTCTCTAGAGCTTAACTGTTTGGCGGGTGACTTTACGGTTACAGCTCGCGAGCGACGGCCCACAGGGGAAGGGGTAAAGAATTTGGAAAGCCCATCAATAAGCCCTTTGGTTTTCTTGTTAACGGTGAGTGTAGCTGGGGTGGAGGTGGGCGTGAGAGGGGGAGTGGTGGTGGGGGTGGGAGTGGTGAATTGGGTGGCGTCGACCGCACAACAGGGGTCTGCAACAGCCAATCTGTCTCTGGCGTCCTTCACAGATGCAGCATGACCAGATGAAGGTGTGGAAGAGACGGTAATCTTTTGACCCCTACCAGGTGACCCCCTTCCTCCAAGTGCTACCATGGAGCCGTCACCACTGGTTACAGACCTGCAAAGACAAGTTCAGATCTTACTGCCAGAAGTGGAATGAAACTAAGTACATTTACTTGAGGCACTTGTTCTTAACTTGTATTAACTGTATTATATTACTTGTAGATTTTATTATTTACTTTATACTTCTACTCGACTAGTACTTTTTCACTTTCTCCACTGCACTTATCTCTCTAGTTACTTTGCAGATTAGGACTTTACGGACAAAGCATGTGATCAACTTCTAAAAAAAGATGCAATGTTATAAATTAACCTTCCAACAATATATAAAGTTGTTAAACTTCAGCTTCACCTCAAACAGTTACAACATTAAAGTGCTGCTGATACATCCATGCATCAATTATATTAATCCAACAATATAATGTGTAATAAGTACTTTAACTTTTGATACTTTGATTACATCTTCCACCACTGCACACTGTACACCAGATCTCTAAAATTATTTTCTGCATGAATAACAAGTGTTTTTTGGGAGCAATTGACACAGTTGGCATCCAAAAAACTCAGTAAATTAACACTAATTACTTTTGATGAGAAGAGAAGATTTCACTGTTTCTTGTCTTTACTTATTGTTTGCTCGGTGTGCTCTTATTCTCTGTAAAGAATAATTCCTCTTTATTATTTTTACCAAAATCTTATCTGCTTTGATAACATTGTATTTACCAAAGTAATTGCTCAGATATGGAAACACTCAACATCACACACAATAACGGTAGGTAGGTCAAAGTTAAACCAGAAACTTTTACCGTTGGGCTAACCTGGGGGTTTGTTTAACTTCTTTTCAGCAGCGTCGCCATGTTCCCAGATCTTAGCAATTAATTCGGAATACAGTGAATACAATGTTATTATTACCAATGGGAATTTCCCTTTAACTAAATAAAACTGCTAATATTTAGATTATTGCACACTTACATTCTTTGTTTGAGCTTATTTCTGGGCCTTCCAATTGGCTTTGCATATCGACGTTTGATCTGATCGGCTTTCTTGTGCAGCAGTTTCTTCCCGTTCTCCTTCGGCCTGCAGACTTGGCAGATCCAGATTCCTGGAGGGTGTCCAAACACAGAGAGTACCGTTTGGGTGGGTTCATCAACTCAGAGGACATACAGTACATTCAATTGAAACATTTCCTTTAATACAGAGGGCTGGCGAGAATCCCACAAGCTCACAATGACAATCAATTACTCAGCACAAAGCGAAAATCCATAAGAAAAACATTGGGTCAATTCTGTCCAGTGAAATAGACTTTGTGTCAGCTTGTTGAGCAAAGCTATGTGACTTGTATGAATTGCCTGCCAAATGTCCTACTACAGTACATGCACCATCATTACAAGCATCGCTGTAGGGTCAGTACTGTAATCCAGAGATAGAAAATCTCCCCGGGGATGCTGAAATAATTTGATATGCATGCAAAGCTCATAATAAGCCACCGCTGTCTCTCTGTGTGCTGAGTGACAGCCCCAAACGGTCGTCTGTGAAGAAAAGGCTTTGAAACGACAGCAGAGAGGGAAACAGAGAAGCCAGACAGTGTAAACACCTCACCTTTTGGCATTCTTGAAAGCGGCGGGTCGCAGCATTCCATGTGAAAGCCCCGATCACATGAATCGCAGAATAGCATCTCATCCTGAAAGGGAACAGCAGGCATGTGTAAGGGATGTCCCTGTTGCATACATGTAACAACCCCCTGTCATTTAAAGTCTTCTGGAAAAATAAGCCCAATTGTGCACAAGAGAGGCTTTACAAATCTGAGGGAAAACCAACAAGTCCTAAGGGATGCACGAAATGAGATTTACCTCCAAGCCACCAACACTGAAAATGGTGTGTGTTAAGATGTATGCAACGTTATACTTACAGCATTTTTCCCCTGTATTCGACAGGAGCTGCAGGTTTTGCATTCAATACACTGCCATCGTAATCTCTTCACATTTGAGGTTAATTCGGGGGAAAACTTCAGACATGACGGATGCCCTTCACAAGCAATAGAAAATGCATATTAGCATAACACATTTTTTTTTACCAGCATTGACTGTGTCACAGAGCTAGAGACAAGGCTTTCCATTTATTCACACAGTAAGGTTAAATATTAACATATTACATCATCAAAAACAATGGTGGGCCTGTATGTCCACAACACCCCCCCCCCAAATTATGGCTAAAAACAGTATGATCAAACATCTGAGCTGCTAATTACAGATAATTTGATCTTAATGAGGCAGAAACAGTAGCAGCACTCATTCTAATGGAAGCCGATCCATGAAAGTCATGTAAAAGCTTGCCTTCTCCCTCACCCGGCTCCCTCTCATGGTTGTAAAACAGCTGTTTTACAGTGAGAGCACAATTTGTGTACACTACGAGCGGTTAATGAAAACCACCTCGACGCTACTTAGTCAAATTTGAGCTATAAAAATGTCACCAGGAGAACAATTCCTTACGGCATTTAAAATAATTGTTCAAACATAAATGACTCCTTGGCAGAGGTAATTTTATAGGGGGTTAGCAGTTTTGTCTGGAACAAAAGAACAGTTAAGGAAATGCCACCAATCTGCAGCGGGAAAAGGGTTGATCTTTGATCCGCTGTGCCTGGTGCGCTCTATAAGAAGAATCTGAATTGAGCGAAAATGACTTGGGTGATTTCAGATTCTAACGGCCACTTATGAAGCATCTGCCCTTCTTGAGCCCACTGAGGGTTACAAGCAATTTGGATCCCTTCAGCCACTCAATTTGAACATTGTTCTTCCATTAAATCCCTTAAAGGGAGCAAAAATGTGACATCTGCCTAACCGATGTTGAGAACTGCTGCTACCAAGGTTGGCTGATATGACAGTATACTGTATATTGTGAGATGATAGAAATTTGTCAACAATCACGGATTTTTCTATAACCTTTACACCAAGGTAGCTTTCATATCTCCAGTTGTATCAGGTGAATGCAGGCAATTTTGCGTGATTTAATGCAGAGCAGCGGAAAACAGCTCATCGCATTGAACTCAAGTTTTAATATTTTTACATAGGATTTTGCATATATATGCCATATTGTGATATATATCAATTGACTATTCTTCTAAATAATGTGATAATTATATTAATCATATCGCCCACCTCTACTCTTCACATATATTCACACTGTTTCTTGTGAGCCTTTGCCAACATACTAACAGTTTTGTCCAGACTACAGTATGTTAAAGCTTGTGAGAACATCCACAAACTGAAGCGTTACACAAGGCGACTTACCACTGCTCCCACAGTCTGCACAGGACAGCAGCTCTTCTGGCCGCTTGTCCCGATTTGACTCTTTCGTTCCAAGACAGAAACTGCATATTGGGATGGGGTCAACCCGGAGCTGGGTGGGAACACAAACAGAGACAAACTGTTTAAAAAACAGAAATGGGCACAGGCTGCGTATGAAGTGCCTGAAAGCCTGTTTGTTTTTGGACATTTTATCTTGTCAGGATTTATGAGATCACCGTAGACATACTGTTGGTTAAAGCAAGACTATAAAACCAGTGTGTGATTTAATGAAGTAGCCACAAAAATATGAACGACAAGCATGAACTAAGAGAATGAAAAAAAAAAGAGTTGACTTCTCACAGACTAGAAATGAATAATAAATGAATCTCATCCTCAGAGATATGCTGCGTTTGAGATCCACCTCCTTTATCCATTACATCTGAATGGGTAAGTGATCTTAGTAATCATAGTTTAAGGGCTTAATCCAATTCTTAAAGCCTGCACTCCAGTCTGAAAGGATTAACCAGCATGTAATCAAATTACCTCAATAATAAAACATGCTCTCATTGTTACTGCCATGATCCACTGTAAATGTTGCAAGTCTCAGAACAAACACCCATTTAAGGGCTTATGGTTAAGTTCAGAAGAAGTAAAATATGAGCTCAAGGTTTAAGAGGATTTCTCCATTGATCGCTCAGAATGAAGAGAGGCTGACTTCACAGAGGAAACTGGGGAAGACTTAGTGTCATCTCTTCATAAAACAGCCAGTCAAAATTTAACCAATCTTAGGCTGAAATCATGACCATAGTAGTCTCAGACAGACGTAATGTGGCTTTCATAAGATGTCCCTTAGAATGAGATCATATACACAAGCCTCTAGAGGAGCATCAAACAAACTGCCACCTCCTTGCCTGCTTGAGAGAAAGTTCTTAACGGAAAATAACACTCACAGGGTGTGACCATAAATAACCCACCTCATCATCAGTTTACATGCTAAGGCCTCGTCAATTGACTGGAGCTTTGAAGGGCACTCTTGGGATGCCCATAATTAGTTCCTGGTTTCTATGACGCACATCAGCATCCTGACCTCAACAAAATGTGCAACCTCCAAATCTCTATTAGTCCTGACCTCCTCCTGACCTACAGTCAAATTAAGGGAGATCTTGTTCTTTCTTTTTTTTTCATCCGTCAACAAACACAAGCGAGGAGCATCCTTTCAACCTGTCACACCATCCAAATGAACCCCAGGGGGAAATGCAGCAAGGATATAGTGGGGATTTGGTCATTGTTCCTGGCTGTTGTATCAATTAGTCGTTACGGTGAGGGGAAGAAGTTTACTGCCACATCAATGATTACTCTGTTTTCCAACCTGCCAGGTCAATATTTGAAAGCAGGCACTGGCATTAGAAGCTGACTGCTGCTTACACAGCTGTGATTACGGACATAAAAACGCTGAAATGCTACTGTGTGATGAGGCTGCACCTGTAGGATATAACACTGTGGCTCAGAGGTAAATCAGTGATTTTCGTACTGTCTCGTGTTATGAAAGAAAAAAAAAACCCATTATCCTCAGATTTAAGTTGGTCAGATCTGCAACTGTAAAATATCCTGTTGAACAGGGCCTGGTTATAAGTATCTTTGTAATCCAAATACACATAACTTGTGCTGAAACAATTAGGCGATCGACAAAAAGTTCATTGGCAACAATTTCAAGAATTGATTCATCGTTTAGGTCATTTATCAAGCTAAAATGCCAAACATTCTCTGGTTTCAGTTTCTCAAATGTGATGATTTCTCTGTTTTTATATCATTGGAAATTGAATATCTTGAAGACGAGCTTTTATTTTTTTATTTTTTTTTTTTACTATTTTCAGATATTATATAGACTAAATGAATAACTGAAGATATGAATCAATAATGAAAACAAGAGTTAATTGCAGCCCTACATGTAACCCCAATGATTTGTTAACTGGATTGCAAAAAGTCTGTCAATTTAGTTCAAATAACATTCGCTCAGAGCACAGATAAATGGAGAAATGTTAGCTTTTGTCCTTGATCACAAGCCACTCTACGTTATCAGTGCTAAAAGATGCAGCCAAAGGCATGTGAAAATAAGGCCTCAGTGTTTTGATTACTTAAGAGTTATTACTTCTCGTTCATGTACAAAAAGTGCACGTGTGTCATTTATATTTTGACACCTGCAGAGGCTAACTGAAATCATTGAGTAAACAATTTTCTTGAACCTTAAAACTCTGATTTTGGGCTAATAAACATCATAAATATGATTTCTACAAAAGAATGATAGATACAAGCAAGAAAATGAATGTAAAGAGCTTGAAATTAATAAGACATCAGTGCTAATATGCAGCTGCTGATGAAATGCTCAGCGCTGATAGGCAAGTTTTTTTTAATAAGTCTTCACTTCATAACATAGTCTCCACTGACTTAACTATGAAGTCTAATCCAGGAACTGGAGAATTAATTTCCATCAGGAATATTCTCAGGCCTAGTGATTAAAACCAATAGCAATTTGCAATCTGCACAGCACAAAATGCCAAAATAGAGAAACAAACACAGCTGAAGAGATGCTGATGATTTACTTGGGGATTCTAAATTAAGTACATTACAGGAAATTATGCTGCTTCAAAAGAGCAGGCTGTCCTGAGTGAGGGGGTGGGGTCCTATTAGAAAACTGCTGGTAGAGAGAGAGAGAGAGCGAGAGAGAGAGAGCTCAAGTGGTTGCATAACACAGCAGGGAAAAAAACTCTCATTCCTTGTCTTTGTTCCTGCCAGAGTCTCTTCACAATCTAATAAACTCTTAATCAAGACTGCTCTTTTTTTTACCTCAAAGTATGTCTTATTCTCAACACACACACTCTCGTGCTTCAACAACTGATCAGGCAGAGCTGTCTCATCCTTTGAAGTGAACGGTAAACCTGGACTTGGCTAGGTGACGTCATCAGGCCGGGAGCAATAGGTTGAAATGTTCCAAATGGAAAACAGCAGGCCTTCCTCAGCTATGAGAACCAACACAGGACACTGTGTCTCTAAACAGTTCTCAGTTTCACTTTTGGCCTGACCACAGACACAGTCACAGTTGTGGCTGCAGTATCAAGGTGTCATTTCCTGATTATTCACTGTGAAACTGGTGGGGAGCAGGGTGACATCTTTATAGCCTGATGCTGCTAGCCACTTCAGCTGCATAACTTGTGCATAAACTATTAGACCGCAGTTCATCTTGATAAGCCTCAACACATGATCTGCCTTCACAACAAACTATGTAGATGACTGTACACTGCACTTAAGGGCCACACAATGAAAACTATTTTCCATGAAACACACTCCTGCGCTTGTCTAAAAATTGCACAGCAAGTACAAAAATGCTGTCATTTTACAGACACTTGTCTGCAGCGTGTGTTATAGCTACGCACAAGTAATATAGACACAATCTCTGTAAACTGTAAACCACCCCTGAGGTGTCAAAAGCTGCAGAAACAATGCAACCTGGAAGTTTGTTTATATGGTTTTATTTCCTCTCTGGGGCATCTCAGTTAGCACGAAGGTCATAACAGCAGCATGTAGTCTGAGAATACTCTGTCCTACCCCACATATTTCAGCTGCCATTTCTCAGCACCATTTGTGAAGACTAGTTTCATGCCCTTGTACATTACCAATAAAATATCTCATTTCTGTTTACTAATGCTTTGCTACTCACAAGACAGCCAGCCACATCCCCTAAGGTCATTAGGCTAGAGTTACATAACCTGTGGGAAGCCTACAGCAGACTGCCTACCACACACTGTCAGCATGACTTTCTGATTATCCAAGCTCTCTTATTATGGAGACCAACAGCAACACAGACCCAAAAGGACACACTCTAGATGGTGTTGTTTCTGACCTGCCAAGCTAAAGTCCCAAAGATTAAGACCACAATGGTAAAATTCCCATCAAGAAAATTCCGCTCAGTGGTGGCCCAAACTTTCGCCCTTCCTCCTTAGTACTGATATCATGGAAATGCCACCGTCTTGAGGTCCAAAAAAGTCCTTAGTTCTCGGAAAACAAAGCTTTACTACATGTTAGAGCTGGGTAAGAAGGTTGAAATCAATAACACATTAATAACAAGAATATTTTGGCTGGAATTTTACTATTGTGGTCATCGGCATGTCCCTTTAGGGCGACAGCAGCATATGACCAGGGGGAAACGGTCCAGGGTAATAAGCATGAAGAGAGAATGCGGAGGCCAAGTTGCGTGTACCTGGTCTCGCTCATGGGGGAGGAGTGTCACTGATGACAGGACCAAAGGGGAAGCACTTGGACACCTGGAGCCCCTTCCCTCCGCACTGCCATGGCTGAGCTTATACCGCGGGCCATTTTTTAACAACCTGCCATTGTTAACTGACCGCTTGGCCGCCAGCCGTAACCTCTGCCGGAAAGCAGGGTTATCAACAACGTTTGAGAGGTCATCCTGGTTCCTCAGATACCTCTCGATGTTCTTCAGTGAGGAGCCATGGGTATCATCCAGGCCCTCGATGGCCCTCTTAAGTATTTTATTCCAATCAATATGGCGCAGATCGCTTGAATTCCATATAGATTCCTTTGATGGCACAGATACATTTGCAGGCGGGATTGATCCAACTCTCCCGGGATTTCCTGGGTCCTTGTAGGAGGCGCTCCCCTTATTTGTAACCTTGAGAATAGAGCCATCATGAACACTTAATTCCAACTGCTCAAGGACGATCTTCTTGTCCAGTCCATGCGATGTGGCCACCGCATGACATATTCTCTCCTCTGAGGGCCTCTGCTTTTGCCTTTTGATTTTCTGTATTGCTTCAAGAATCCACTCCGTGTACAGAGGGTTTGCAAGTTTTACCATGGTTGAACAATTAGACTCACAAAAATGTGATCCATACAGATTCCCCCTTTCTGCTGCTGAACACTGGGTACATCCACATCCTTAATAAGGTCAAAAACTTATGTTCCACGCCAGCATCCACATATTTCTTCTCAATCCTGGATATGTGACATTGTACTTGAGGAAAAGTCAGCACGAGTAAATTCCACAATGGTAGTTACCAGCTGACCTGGAGCTTTATTCACTCAATCCCAGATCAAATCTAAAAAGGAAAAATAAAAAGAAAGTGGTCAAATACATTTGCTAGTTATTTCCTCTTATTCACAGTCTATAAACTAGCTTATAGCATATTGCATATAAAGGCTACTTTTAAGATGTGTTAAAACATGAGAGGCAGATGGATAAAAACAGATGCAGGAGCTGTCATGGTTGCTAAAGAAATTCGAGTGACTTAATCCATAGTCTGATACCATAATCCACACACCAAACCGGGTGTCCATTTAAAAAGAGAAGTGTAAGAGTAATAAGTTTTCACACTATGACTGGAAGCTAGAAACTTCTACCGAGTTGTGTTAAAGTATAAATAGTCTCCTCGACAGCTACATATTTTCGGTTTCAGATTCCTTTCCGGCATGAAAAAAACAAAAAACACAAGTTAACATTTATTTCTGCAGCACGTAATTTCCAAAATGTCACCGTATCGTTAAACTAACACACACAAACTGACTAAAAACACAAAAAGGCGATCATACGTAAAGTTTAACCGTTAGTTGTCCGCACGCGACTTTTGACAGCTCGACGTCCGCAACGACAAACTGATCGGCGCGAGCGTTAATGACAGATGTAGCTTAAAATCAATGCTCACTTCCTGACAGCTGCCGTTAGACGTTTGAGGCACGTCTGCAAATAACCACCGAGCCGTTTAACGAAGGAAGAGAGCGGTAATAACTACGTAACAAACCTAGAGTTGTGTTCCGCTGAGTTGAGCAGATAAATGACACTGTTGCCAGCATTACTGATGTCACCTAAACAGTCGCCATTTTGTTACAATGTTGTAGTTTACATGAATCCGACATGACGCTGATTACAATCCAATGGAGTCTCATTAAACCTTACCTACACTAATGTGCCCTCCCTAGCAACTTCAATATTGGCTGTAAAGACAAGATCCGATTTCTGGTTTGATAAAGCACATGTCAATCTTTATGTATGAGCTCACTCTAAGAGGCACGGCACTGGCTGTATGATCTGTCACTTCACTCAATTGACCCGCCTCTTAAGGTGCCTTCAGTGATGTATTGATATAATTTACCACCAACACTCACAATATCTGAACTTACAGCTCTAACCACAGCGACAGGGTATTAATAAGTTAGAAATACACTATAACAGGCATAAACCTGCTGAGTAACAATTAAATTAGATACATATTTAACCTCATTTGCAAAGCGTTTAGCACCGGCCCACCTTTACTTAGATTCCTCCTTGAAACAGTTGGTTACACTTGAAAGTGATTTGGAACATTTTAGACTTTAATTGGCTGTTTGTTAAATCTATCATTTGTTTGCATAAAACCTGCAAAGGCTCTAGCGCTGATTTAAAGTGGAACACATTTCTTTTTATTTTTTATTTTATCAATACCAGGTAGCATATTCAAGACTCCTGCAAGCTAAATGTGCCTAAGCTATCGCCTTTCCCCCTCTTCATCTTCCTCCCTTTTCATTATTTTCCCGAGAGGAGCCATTATTCTCCCGATATTTAACATTTAAACTATGTGACGTTAAATTAGGGGCGATAAATAAACGATCCGCTAAGCTAAAAAGTAGATTTTTTGCTCGCTCCACGTCTGCCAGCGACATTATTAACGTCCTGTGTTGCGCTGTGCAATGATGGCATGACCTCTTTATCACCATTAACTATCAAATATCTCCAATGAGGGAAATAGTGAGCCCTGGAGAGAAACAAGATGTTCAGTGGGGAATACAAGTTAACACGACTGCTGGGAGAGTAGCTCCTTCATCACTGCTTCTCAATTATGTATCGCTAGTTTCTTTAGCTCCCATTTCTCAGCTTCAGCTCCGCTCTCGTTTTCCATATTTTATTAGTAAATGATACACAGCCTGCTTGGATTTTCACATCGTTTTGTAACATTTTACACAAACCCGACCTACCTATGTAATCTGCCGCCGCCGCGGGCGAGAAGGCACAACAAATTAACGCCAAGTTTCATGCAAGGATGACCATATAACTAGTATGAAAGAAGAAGAAGAAGAAAAAAACGAGGGCACAGGCTACAGTAAATATTTGCTGGTAGTTTACCTCTTCAAGTTTTTCCCCCCCTCGGATACTCCTCTTCATTATCGGGGAAACGTCGAAGGATAAATGTGCAGCGACATATCCGAGCGATTTCGTGGGATTTGATCTCTTAAAACGAAGGCTGAAAAGCTTGCGCCGAGACATGGAGAGGACCTGATAACAACTAATTGAAAGGTTAATCTACATAGCAGCCTGTGACAAAGTGGTACCCTCCCCCTTCTTCTTCTTCCACTGTAGACATCCCTACTTCAGTGTAGTAGAGCGGACCGTCGCCCCTTTAGTGCGCTCCTACAATGATATTGTCAATTTCACTTTTTCCCCCCCTCCATCAACATGTCCAGTGATGAGCCAAGAGGAACATTTTTTACACTTCAAATGTTTGGTGGATTAGTCTGGCTACATAACACTTTTATGTCATAACACGCCTATTAACATTTATTCCCTATGGGCATTTTTAAACTTCCATTGATGTGCTGTAGATATGAGCTCAAATGTGATTGATTTTGACATAAACACATAACTCACACAGACTTTTATTTTAAAATGAGCTATTTCTTGCACAGGCCAGTACTACCCAGGGCAGTATGGGATATTAAACACTAACACCCTAATCTGCTAATTAACTTCACCATGCCCCAGGAAGAGCAATAGTTGTTAGCAATAATGTAGATCATTACATTTTCAGCCTTTAGATTTGCGCTCCCCTCGCTCATTCACCAACTCTTCAGCAGCAATGGAAATGCCAGAAAGCTAATTTTTCATGCAGTAATACAGATGTAATTAGAGAGATAATTGGTAACTTCCCATCAGATTATAAACACATGCTGTACTGTACAGGCAGCTTTAAAGAGACCTCGAATGAAAACATTTAACCCTCATAAAAATACATATTTGATGTGTAATTTGATTTGCATTCATTTCATTCAGGTCTTAATAGTCCTGTCATTCTGTCATTGTGCTGTATCTTCAACAGATGCTCGTTATTACCTTGATGACCTCATTGATGCTTTCTATTTACCTGTATGCCTTTTCCACATTTACTGTGTTTATATCATTCAGCGTCTTGTTGCCGTTCAGTCCTTGGCATATATTTCACTCTACTCCCTGATAATTTGTGGTAAATACATACAAGTAAAATGTTATTTCACTGAGGCACTGTTCAATTTAGTTAAAGCAGGTGAAATGTGAATGAAAGGGGGGTCCAATTTGATGCGTTTTTAGGACTGCATGGTGTCATGATGGAGGCACTGACCAAACCTGCCTGTGTCTGGTTATAATGAATGCCACCCTAGGCCCCAGCAGGTCCTCCACTGCTGCATGGGTCCAGGGATAATTTGAATTGGAGCATGTGCCATTGCAATCTGCCCATCCCCCTCCTCAATCCCTGCCAACTGCCACACTGGTGTTCACAAACACTGCTGCCCATCTGCGGGGCAAAACACTGGCCAGGGCCCCAGTTATTCCTTTGCCTGCATTCAGATAAATCTATTGTGGTCGTGAACTCACTTTTGTAGGCAAATATCGCAAAGTCAAGTTTTTTCCTCTCCCTACTTAAAGTTGTTAACAGCATATTTAAATCAAAACAGTAAATGAAAAGAGATTTTGTAGATTGCTGGTACACAATAAAAGAGCCATTAAACATTTTCAAAATGCCTTGGGCTCCCTAGCTTACAAAACAGATAGCATAGTTTTGTAAAAAAAATAAATTAAATGCACAGATTTTATGTTTGTTTTTCCACATCTTGCATTCATTGAGCCAAGCAAAAGTTTACCAGGAAAAGTGAGAAAAGTACATTTAGTAGTTTCCTTATTGTGGCAGGCATTCTCATTACTTGATCATGGCTCCCTCTTTTTGTGTTTGTGTTTTGCCATCTGTCATCTTGAGAGGCAAATGAACCAGCTGCCATGGAGTGTGATCTTGCCCAATCAGAAATGTGGTCCTTTTCAAAGCGCATCTGTGTGAAACCTTAAAAAATGCTGATGAAAAAAAAAGTGTCTCAAAGTTGTTAATAACATTTTGGCTGGAGAATGTTTTCACCTAGACGCCCCCGATTAGCATAAATGCATAAACTATGCCTCGTTACAGAAAACAGAGCTCTTGTGCAGAGAGTGTAAAAACTGGATTCCTCCTGACATGCTCTGGGAAAATAAAAGAAAATATGATGTAACAGGTTGTTCTAGGGGAACAAAAAATGTTATTCTCAATCACACTTCTTTGTAGAACAGACGAGTGTTGAATTGTTTTCCACAAAACACTTGAGACACTGCCCAACACTTCTGCTGGCCCACAGTCAGTGGGAGGAGGGTGGGAGGGGAGGGGCCTCCCTCTGATCCTAGTCTCCAACCCCCAGCAACAGCACAGCTGGGGACGAAGGATCAGCCTAATTTTCAGGTCCCCAAGAAGAGCAACCGCTAATCCTTTAACTGAGAAAAATGATCTCCTGTAGCCCTGCAGTGAAGCTCCAGAGCCCGAGAGTCCAGTTAGGACCCAACAGGCATGAATGGGGGTGACTGAGCGGAGCTAGGACACCAGGCTGGTCCTGGTCCCCCCCCCCCAGTCCCCTCGATAATGGAAGGTGTTGAGCTGTCCAAAAGTGATTAGCATGTGGGAGCATCTGGCTGATTAAATAATGGGGAAATACACGAACCCTTTTGTTTTTGCATTTTGTTTTTGGGTGTATTTAAAGAAACGTCAGCTGCTTGTAAAACAAATCTTATATGTCGACTTTGCTTTGGTACAGGAGTATCTTGGTAGGATGAGTTTGATATTGTTTTATTTGTGTACTAACAAAAAACATTCTTTCCAGCTTTGTCCCCTTAAAACTGCCACTTTTGGAAATGGAAAGCCACCCATAACGGCTCTCCATCCATAAATTCTGCAGCATGGCAGCTGAATATTAAAGGAACACTCAGCTGAAAATGTACTATATTTTATAGTATCACAACACTCACCCCCTGCAGGTATGAAAGAAGGCTCTGAAAAGTTTGTAGCTTGCTGCTTCGTGAAAAAATGGCACTCGTAGTTTACACTACTAAATACACCACTTCTGTGTCACACCACTGCCAGCTCATAGCTCAGAAGCTCCAGTGGAAGCAGTGTAATTAGCAATTTATTGGCAAAGCAATAACTGTTTGGAAAATATTCAGCATGCAGATCAACAGCGGAGAAGTGGATTATGCAGCAGGAATGCTTTGAGAAGTTTCTATAGACGTTATGAAGTGTTTTTGGGCCATGACTCTGGGTCAACATTAGAATCGACTGTAAAGTCTGTGAATCGAAGCCGATTACAAGCTGCCGTCCTTCATGAAGGAGCAAACAATAAACTTTTCAAACCTACCCTGCAGGATAATGTACTTCTCCACCACTTCAGTGTGATCCAAACTATCGTCACTTTGCAAATAAATGACTAAGTACTACTTCCAGCAAAGCTTCAGAGCAATGAAGAGGTGATACTGGGGCACAGAACTAGTGTTTGGCTCTGTTGTGGAGATCCTGAGTGTTTGAAACATACAGAACATAATATGAATCAATGGTGAAGTTTCTACACATGTGGTGATACATTTCGACCTTTCAGGCCAACAGGCATTCATGATGCTGAAAAGACAGATTTTCTGTGGAATGCTCCTTTAAACATAACCATATCATTCCAATATTTTATACTAGTACATCATTTGAGTTGTATTAAAACATCTGAGTTGCTTATTCGAGCTCGATAAAATATTCAAGCTGCAGCACTTAGTCCCATGCAAGCAGTTACTGTAAATAGAAAAAAATGTACAGAATATCCTGAAGCATACATATACAAGTATCTTGTGGAGAAGACACATGTGCAGTGCTTGGGTGCATCAGTGAAAGTCTGGCTTCTCTGGGAAGGTGCATCCGACCCGTCTGATGATGACGTTGGCGGCGTAGTGTCCGGCCCGGATACACTCCTCCAAGGCGTGCTCTTGGACCAACGCAGAGAGGAATCCTGGGTAGACAGAAGAGCAGAGGTCAACCTGTAACCATGCATCACCTCCAAAATTGTTGGGGGGGTGCAACTAGCATTAATGTGAGTCAGGTACTAATGGTTTCTGGAAAAAGGGACAATGCTGCTTCATCCTCAACAGGATCCAAATGATGACTGTTTTATGATAAGCTATGATGAGCTCATACGGAGTAAAAACAGCAGGCTAAATGTCACGCTCATATAATCTGGAGACATTACTACGTTGCATAGTTGACTGGTATCAAAGGTTAATTGGGAATGTACACAAAAATCAAGCTGTGTAGAAGATGATTTTCATGCCGTACCTCCCACAAAGGCGTCTCCCGCTCCGTTAGTGTCCACAATATTGCTCTGGTCAATGTCCAAAACGGGGAACATGGTCACCCTCTCACCTGTGGTGAAGACACAGGAGGGCTGTTAATTAAAGATGAATACTAATGTTTTGGCTTATTACTTCTTTGATTGTAACATGATATTAAAAAAGTCATAGGTCATTTCACACAGCAAGGCTTTGTTTTAATTGGGTCATTTGATTTTAGCACTCCAGCATACCATAGTTTTTTGGCTACTTAATGACATGTAAAATGGAAGATTATGACTTACAGTACATAGGTACTACAGAATTATTGCTGAGTAACAGTTCAAAGCTAGTCAACAAGTAGCCTTAATAGGACACTTCACTTAGCATCATTATGGTCACCAAAGCTGACAACACTTTTTAAAGTTTGGGAAGCTATGAACGACACAAGGTTTGAATCTCAAAACATGCTGAGACTAAAAAACAAATATAAGAATCTGAAATGATATCGTAATGAAAAAAAACACAATTGTACAATTTTTTTCAATGTCTCATAAGGCTACTAATGATTATTTTCTATTAGCCATGCTAGCAGCGTCCACCACTGTGGTCCAGAAATATCTCAACAACGATTTGATGGATTGCCATCAAATTTGGTACAGGTCCTAGTTTCCCCCTCAGGATGAACTGTTATCATTTTGGTGATGCCTTAACTTCATCATCAGGTCAAAATTCTTATTTGTCCAATACTTTTGTTTATGACCAAATACCTCCAAAACAAATGACATTCTCATCAGCCTCAGCTGTACTTTGTGTTAGTGCTAATTAGCTAATTAGCTAAACTAAGACGGTGAACATGGAAAACATTATACCTGCTAAACAGCAGCATGTTAGCATGCTGGCGTTAGCAATTAGCTCAAAGCAGCCTCACAGAGCCAGAAGCATGGCTGTGGACTCTTAGTCTTGTATCTATTGATTATTTTTTAGATAAATCTTACAGCCTAGCAAATGTCAAAAATAGTGAATAATGCCCATCACGAGTACCCAGAGCCCAAGGTGACTTCATCAAATTGTTTGTTTTGTTCAACCAACAGCCCAAAAACAAATATATTTAATTTACAAAGATTTAAAACAGAGAAACCAGCAACTCTTAGCTGTAATCAGTGAATGTTTGGCATTTTTGCTTGATAAATGACAAACAACTGATTCTGAAAATTGTTCTTTTCAGTTGATGGATAAATAGATTATTAAAGTATCGTTTCAGCACAAATTACTGGGTAAATTAGATGTTAAACTAAGTTCTATAAATAAAATACTACAATGTCCTGCAGTGGCTTGAATTAATGCTCCAAAAGCAACAGATGATCAAATGCAAAAACTCTCAACATCTCTAACGCTTTAGGTGAGTGCTCTGATAAATTAAAAAAAATGCAAAAAAAGTTACTGTAAGTCGTTTCAGTTCAAAACGGAATCTATTAAATGAGGGTCTCTTTATTATCTTCAGTGGATTATATTGCTTCAATTATCAGTAGCATATGCACTTCAAAGAGGAGTTTAAAGGAGATGGGGGGGGGAGAGAGAAACAAAAATCTACCAGATGACAAAGTCTCGAGGTGTAGAGTGACATTAAATCAGCAACTTATGTCAGAACAATCTAAACCACACACGCAATCTTCAAACAATCCGAGGGCTCTGGTGCCGACGTGAACCTTCAAAAAGGTGCAGGAGACAAAAGACTGACATGTGGATAAAAGGAACACGAGGAGGCTGACAGACCTCTTATTGAGAAAAAAAGGTTGCCGTTTAAGGAGAACATGAAAAAAAAAACCTACAAAAAAGTTGTTTAATGAGGCGCCCTGCTAATCTAACAACAGCTCACAGAATATCTGCGCTGCAGATAAGACACCCCACCTTATTAATTTTTGAATACATTTCTGTCTTTGTCCTACAGGGCAAAATATACACAACCTGCAGCAGAGCATATGCTCAACACATGATGTCAAGGAAATTACTGTAATACACCGACTGAAAGAAACTCCATCAAGTTGTGGTTAAGAAAATTACATCTTTCAGAGCAGAATCTAACTATTTCAGGGCAGGTACCGAAGATGTATCAGATAAAGAGTTAGATTGTGTTCTCATAATGACACATTTTCTATTTTAAAGGAAAGGTGATTGTCACTTTGATAATAAATTACAATAAGACAAGAATCCTTTTAGGATCAACTAATTAGCTGCATAACGACTCTGCTTAATTAATGCCACAGATGAAGCTTGAGAATCCTCCCTCTTGAAATGATTAACCGCAATGGAAAATGTGCTAACAATAAATTACAGTTTGTCAGTTATTCCACAGTTAAGAAACTCAAGTCGTTAGATGTGGTTGTGCCTATGATGCACTTTGAGGCTATAAAACCGGATGCTTTCAAATTTGAAGCTGCTGCACTTGTTCAGCACAGTGTGGGTGGTAAAGGAGGAGTCAGGTCTTATTAGTTTGTAACTAGGTAACCTCTCACATGAAGTGACGCTCATCTTAGTGACAACACTACATCCAGAGGTGTCAGAATTCAATTAAATTTATTGCAAAATAACACAAAAATGGTCACAATGTTTAGTCATATTTTCTTTGAAAATCTGCTGCAAATTCATACATTTTGGCCACAAGTCATAATCACACAAAAAAATTGTACTGCTCAACAGGTACATTTAACTGTCTGTACCTTGATAATTTGGTCCTTTTTGAATATGAGAATACAGAGATGTTTTTAACAAAATTTGTAAAACATGTAGATGTGAACATGTGAATTTGAATTTCAGCACCTAAGAGACATACTCTCAACATTTCTGACTGATAAGCTCACTGTGGGCGGCATAATGTTGTTGATGGCAATTACAGAACTTTCTGAGCACTGTTTCTAGAGGCACAATGGACATCCAATATTTCTCTTCCTTCTATCGTCACAGCCAAAGTTTGTACTCTGCTGCTAGAGGAGAGTTCACATAACCTCATCGATGCAAATTATTAAATTTGACTGACATGTTAACTCAGGTTACAGTCCAACAATTCCCCAGCCATCTGTAACAAAGATCCAATTGGAAAAAATGGCAATAATAAAAAAAAACTACTGCCAAAATACTCTGACTCTGTTGTTACTGGCCTGTAGAACATCTGAAAACATTACTTTGCTGAACTCATTTCACATTTCACTGTAATGAGATCGGCAACATCATTTTCAGTCAATAGAACTCTGCTGTACTTTTTTTTTTTATAAACACTCTTTTTCCCAGAGTTTGGTTTGACAAAATGAGTGAAGCAGCAGATTCATGGTGAATACGTGGGAGAGAGTATGGCTGTGCTTTGACAGGTAACAGGTTAAAATCTGTGAGGAAAAAATTCGAAGGAATTCAAATACTTCTTTCGAGTAAGCTATAATTGTGTGCTTTTGTTAATTCACTCTTCATAATTCCCTCATTACAACTCTTGAATGGTGGTGATTAAACTTAAGAAATTCTTTCAACAGGCGTCTCTTTGAAATGAGTATCAATTAAGTCCTTTATTACTGGCTATTCTTTTTAACAATGCCAATTCACAGCACAACACTGACTGAGAAAATGCTCTCCTTTAAAAAAAGCGACTGTACATGCAAATAAGACGACCTCGGCTTTATTGGAAAATGAGCATATGGAGCGTTGTTCTGACTCTGAAATTATTACACGCTTCCCTTGGTTGTGTTCCAGCGCTCACTATTGTTGCTTTGACAGAAAGCAGGTAGATCAAATAGTTGGCAGTTCATTAAAATTAACTTTGATCCTGTCACACTGTATCATCTAAACAAGTAAAACAATCAATACATCATTTTAAATCCTCAGCTGCTAAGTGACTGGGAATTATACATGACTATTTAGCTAAAAGGCATGAACTAAAGTAGAGTTTAAGTACAACATCTTTATGTGAGAAAACTTCCCCGAGAATACTTCTTCTGGAACGTTTCCTGCTGCGTTTCAGCCAAACTCTGAGCCTCCGAGAGGAAAACAACGTTACCGCTTTCTTGGCAAATGCAACAGGTTAGGAGCAAGTTGACATTCAATCTGTTTCCCTATCATAACCAGCATCTTTGTTCACAATTGAGTTAGAAAAAAAAAATACATATGCCTGTAATTACTGTAACCACAGGCAAAAGATCATCGCCAACCAATATCCTTTCAGGGAGACATGAAAGAAAACATTTCAACATGAGATGCCAAGCGAGAAGAGAGGCAGCCTTTCTCATAGTGCAGGATGTTAATTGATTTAGTCTACAATGAAGTATAGAACATAAACATCCTGCTTTTTAAACAGACTATTAAGATGTGTTCAGGTAGACCTTTCAATAATTCTGCAATGTTTATTCTATAACTTTGGAGACAATGACAAATAAACCTGCTATAAAAAAAAAAAAACTAAACGAAATAAGCCTTTTGCCTTGTAGTCAGTATTTACTCCTCAGTCTACCTCATGTGATTAACATGTATGGATCAGCTCTTTTTTTTCAAAGTTGAAATCTGCCTGCTTGGCCCCCTTGAGAGCCCTAAAACTCACAGAGGAGCCGAGTCAGGCTTTATCAAGTCCTTATCAGCGATTAGAGCGTCGACCCCCGCTGAATGATCGCTTATTAGATCTCCTCACCGTTAAGGTTCAGGGCACAATGATCTTAATTACTGCTTTAATGGGTGTATAAGCAAAAGCCCAGTGTAGTTCAGCAGTGTCAGTGGCAGCTAAATAAAGGGCCATTTCCCCTGCTACCAGCTCTTAAAAGGCACGTTTGAAGCGGTGGTGTGATGAAAGGTTCCAAATGAAGGGCAGGAAAAATGAGAACAATAACAAATTGACATCTCTTTTTGGAGAATTATACCACGGGGGAAGGCATTCTCCCATCCTTAATCACTATAAAATGGTTTAACATGACATGCAGAGGCTGGCAAATGATCAAATCCTGACAGGAGGACAAATTGCAAACAAAATGAGAGATCAAGTTTATTAGAGCGCCGCCTCTGGGAAATGAAAATCTTTAATTCTCTTTTTACATTGACATTTATTTGGCTGGTATGAATAGCGATGTTCACACACACACACACACACACACACACCAATTCTGCTGCACTGACTACTGTAACTGCTCCACTGCAATGATAGCACAGTCAATGACATTTATCATGTTTGCCTTTGTAGATGACATCTGAAACACATTGTCTTTCATCACGGCTGCATTCATCATGTATTTTATATAAAGTTCACAGCAGTGCACAGCTCTGTCTTCATGCAGGAGCAATGAGAGAAGCAGGCAGGAATTATCCATCACCTCCAGCACAATGGATGGATTCTTGTTCTTTTTAAGTGTCGGGCTTCTGCTTAAAGATTTCTTTTCAAATTCTCAGGAAAGGAAATATACTTCCAGGAATTCTACTTTGAAAATGTATGCGGCCGGTTCGTGTTGCCCTTAGGAGTGGAATGCAGTTCACTGCACTGAACATCAGATTTTTTAATGTTATTTTGCATACATTTTGGCATATTGTGACATACGTAATTTTATACTTATTTTTGTAAAAATATTCTTATTAATAGTGTGATACTAACTTCAACCATATCATGCAGGTCTATACAGCTTTACAACTAATCACAGAGAAGATACCATGGTGACATTATCTTATTTATACATTGTTGTATAAATAAGTTCTCTCTTTTAGCTCTGTTTTTGTTCTCCACCAACTCCTGAGGCTCTTTAGCTGCTAAATGCTCCACAATGTTCACCAGCTAGTCGCTAACTTTGTTTGTCTGCCATTTGTTGGGCAGGTAGCATATAGTGGGTTTATCAGAGCTTTATCGCTGAAAACAGCTGCCTTCTACGGCTGCAAACAACACTGATGAGAGTAAACCAAAACATTAATGTTGCGGCCGTAAAACCAAAACAATGACTTAAAAGACACTAAAAACCTTTGTAGAGCTGAGGAGAACTGCAGAGTTTGTGGGTTCATCACTACGAGCGCCATCTTTAACATCACATAGTTATTTTATCAATTGTTAATATATAAATATTGATTATAGTCACTTTAACCTATATAATACCAAGACAGTCTCTTGAGTGTCCTGGCCAAAATGGCAGCACAAATCACAATAGAAAATACAGAAAAGACAAGATTAATTATTGATTGTTTAATAATGTCATCAGTGACATACTGTACAAAGCTTCAGCTCATAAATACTCTTGCCAGCAGTATGAAATTGAGGACACTGGACACATGTGAAGTGTGTCCTGAAGTGCAACCGGGTCCTGCTGTAGCTGTCCTTCTCTGCAGTCCCCAGTGATGAGTGATATGTTGGAGTCTTTACCTGAGGCCATTTCTCCCCGTGCACGACTAGTCTGAACTGCAAGGGCAATGAGGAGAGACACCCTGTGGCTCCAAACAAAGGCAAAGGCTCCCTGCAGTAATCGGAAACTATCGTCTCTCCCCACACCGCTTAAACCTGCAACCCCTGCTCAGTTATGATGACACTGCCGTTTAATGTCCCACTAACAAATGTGTCCTGAATAAAAAAAAAATGGATTGATTTGAGGACCAACGCTGTAAACCCTCTCCTCAAGGTCACTCTGCCAGCATTTTGCAGGGGAAAAAAAGGGCAGGATGTAAGAGTTGAAGCATTAAAAATTGCTGAGGACTGGCCTGGAGTCTGTCCAAGACAAAGTTAGAAGTACTTCACAAATCAATGCCTGCTCTCTGCATCCTCCACACTTATTTTATGCTCTGAAATGACAGAATGTAGTGCAAGCATTCTTTTTTTTAACATCTGGTGTCAATATTGCAGGTTAACTTCAAAGAAATTACTGATAGCATTCTGCTCTTTTTAGTCGGCGATCTACCATCTATTTAAGGCTGCGTTCTGCAATTTTGAGATATGAGGTTTAAGTGAAGGGTAAAGATGTCCAAAAGGGGCCAAAGTTGGGATGGCTTCTGGTGGTACTTAAGTGGAAATATGTGTAGATAAGAAGACGAAAACGGAAAACAAAATGGCCTACCAACAGTTGCAACAGTGTCGTCCTTGCCCTGGGTGAAGACCACCACTCGCTGCCTCTTTGTGTTCTCCTTGGGGAGGTTTTGGGTCTTCTTTGCAATCTCCGCAATGTCATCTGTCTGTAAAAAACACCAGACCCCTAGGTGAGTATGTTAAGTTGAATGAACGCTTCATGAAGAGCAATTTCTAAGGAGTTAATCAAAGATCACAAGTGTGACTGAGAGAGGTCAGATTTTTCCAATCCTGGCAGATGGATCAAGTGATAATGAAACCAGATGGGCTATGAAACCGTTTCGAAAAAAGATCAATAGGAGCGCTCAATGATGTTTCCATGCAGTTACAGGAGAGCTGTAAAATATTAGAATGTCATATTCCCTAAGTGAGATGAAAATAAGTGTGTGAAGATATGCTGTTGTCAGATAAAGCTACTTCTGCGAGTTGAAGCGATGGGTGGTGTGTGTACTGTATCATTCTCTTCCTGAAACAGGCCATCTCTCCTCAGCATCTGCACAGAATGGATATTCTCGCCTGGAGACGACAGAACTCTCCGGAGTGCTTGCCTTTGATCATGAGAGGGATAAAAAAAACCCACACCTGTCAGTGCTACTTTATTATTAACTCATCATGATGTACTATGAGCAGGTGGAATGTCTTTATCGCCGTCTCGCAGTGGGGTGGACTCTGCTTTTCCGTAATACAGCACACCGAGGAGCTAGCATTAAGGGTCGTAGATGCCTCTAGCATCTGTATCAAAGCTAACACTCGAGCACCTTCAGGGTGAGCAAATACTGGTAGTTATGGGAGTAATCAGAGAGATAGGCTCAAATACCACCAGCCACACTGGCTTACTCAAACCAATGAGCTTTTACACCTCTAAATGCTTCCCAAATGTCCTTTAATCAGCCCTGAGAGGTCCGGGGAGACCCTGGGCTGAGGAAAAATGGGTGTAACACTCTAAGTAAGTGCTAATGGTGAGGTTAATACTGAGGCTGTTAGCAGGCGATGGCAAAAAAAAAGGCAATTTGTCACTGTGACTGGATGTAACCACAAGCGCTCCTCCAGACACTGAATGCAAAACCGCACAAGGCCTCGGCACATTGTCACCATTTGGTTTTATGGTCACTGACATAAAATAGGCGCTCTACTCAGGTTTAGGAGCTAAAAGGTTCTAAGGGCCAGAGGTGGTAGGGTAAGCATCATGGCTGTTGAGCAGGGCAAGCTACACTCACATAAACACACATAATCACACACACAGACATCTTCCTCCTCCTTGCCTGGCAAAAATACTTACCTGATTTAAATTCCTATGGCAAAAGAATGCAGAAAAATAACGTGAGTGCAAAACAAATGAATTGACAAATGATATGGTCAATTTAGTTGACTGTTGACAAATGGCAATATTTATGATTGTGCGGCAATTGATCAGACATATCAACAAACCGTGAAATATAAAAGCTCTACAATGGTGCTAAACTGTGTTTCTGTATTGAAGCCGGTGAGAAAGTGATCATCTTCACTGCAGGCTGTTTGAGAAACACAGCCAGGGAAAGATTCAATTAGAGCTGAGATGCAGATAGTTCTTTGAGCATTTAAAGGAAACAGATCACAATCAGGCAACTGTGTTCAGATCTGCTGATTGATGTTTTGGAGAGGAGACGCTTTTTATCTTGTATTTACACTGTGCTGCTGCCTTTTTTTGTTAGTCACCCATAATGTGATAACAATGTTTCAGAATACATGAAAAGTGCATCATGCAGTGTTTGTGGGTCAGATATTGACAACTGGGCAGCAACAATATCCAATTTTAGGGTTATATTTCAGATGTTTAGTGTAAATTGAACAGAATAATGGTAATAAAATAAATTCTACATCTATTCTACAAGTGGATGATAATTCTCAGTTTTTGTTTATTGGCTTATAGTAGAATCATATTATTGATGATTAAATTGTGTTATTTTACAAAAGTCTGTTGTCAAAATGAATGATTGATTATGATTGATGTTGTCAAAAAGAGTTACTCTAGTTAAACTAATTAATGGAAGACAGTTCATTGAACTCAACACAAATTTGATTTAACAAAAAATTCTTAGCACAAGATCCACTTACTGTAAATTTTCCAGAGCTTTCAGCCACGTCTCGTGACCTTCGGGAACATGATAACATGTGATGCATGATAAGATGTGACGCAAGAGATCATCCTTTGACAATCTTCATGAGGACTGAGCAAACTCCTTCTGCTGATGAAAGCCATGGGATATGGCTGAAAGTGCTGCAAAATTTCCAGTAAGCGGATCTTGTGCTAAGAATCTTTTGTCAAACTACTGTTTCCAAGATCAGTAATGAATCTTGAAGCTTGTGATTTCTGATTATTGTATGTAATTTTATACACATTTCACATATTGTATATTAGGGTTGGAAAAATATCCATATTATACCGATTATACCAAGGTTATTCTGCACTTACACAATAATACTGCTGTAACAATGTAACCTGCTTTAAACAAAGTTCTAGAGGCTACTGTATATTGTATATATATATTGATATTTTGAAGACTTGTCAGTGTACAACTACAGTACGGGGGCAAGTAAAATTGTCATCAGAAAGTGACAAGAGAAAAAAAAGACAACTGTGAACCATCTAGAAATGCAGTAAGTACAGTACACACATGTACACACTGATGTTATCTGAGAAATCACATTCATCCAATGCAATTTCACAGTGTTCTGACAAATCAGCTTGACATGGAAAATGTCAAAGAATTGTAACTACTTTGCCCTTTGTGTTTTTTTTTTTCATGTGAGGCCCCCCCCCCCCCTTCTGCCTTCATCCCTTCTCCTCTCTTAAACCTGTCACTGCCATCAGGATTGCATTTCTATTTCAGTCACGTTGATCACACCGTTAGTGATTCTGGATGACAATTATTCACACAGTGCAGAGCCATATTCAAGGCAGCTCTACCTTTGAAAGAGAGAAGGCACTTAAAATACCTGAGCCCATTTGAAAAACTCACACACACACCGGCTATTTGTTGTTTTTGATTTCACATTTAAAAAGCAGCACGAGGAATATGCAAAATACAAGCAAAATTTAGACCAAGGGAACATTCATTTTACACTGAAGAGGCAGCCCCACTTTAAAAGACATAGTGTACATTCTATGGGATAACAAGCACTGTAATTTTAATTTCCATAATCTAAAACCACAGGTGGCTCTAATTTGGTTATTAAAAGACTACAGTGTGATTCAGTGTAAAGCAGTGAAGGGAAGACATACAGTATCATCCCTGAGTGCAATGAAGATAATGAGGAGGCTTTTTAACCAGGCAACCTGATGAGCCCCAAGCCTGCAGAGAAAGGCTTGAAACCATGCCCAACTTCTCAGCTTCCCAAGAGGCTTTTCAAAATTCAATAAATAACATCTGTAGGCGATGTTGGGTGCAGACCTAGCAGAGTGCGTCATAACAGAGAGCTGGCTGAACAAAGAAACCATGACGACTGCCAGGTTTCCATAGCAACTGCTGCAAGGCCTGGAGAGTATAATAGCACATCAATCACTGTCCAAAAAGAACTTCATTATCAGCAAAAATAAACCTTTAGGATCTGTTTAGTGTGCAATTGCTGGTCAACTCACCTCAAAGCCCAGCTCTTTGGCAAATGTAGCCGCCTCCTAGAAAAAAGAAGAAAAAACACACACACACACACACACACACACACACACACACACAAATGAGCAGTTAATTACAGTCACAAACAGAGCAGAATGTCACACTCCAGTAGTAAAGTAAAGACATCTCGCCTGCTTCCGCTCCTCACATGTGCGACCATGTCACTTGAGAATAAGTAACCTGAGTTAGTGTTGCTCTGCCAACTCCTGATTTAATAGGCACGTAGCCCACCCATTTAATCTATTGCCCCATTTCATCTCATCTTACAATGGCAGCATGAGATAACACCACGTCAGCCTCCAGCCACGAAACCACCACTGAAACCTTGAATATGTGCTGGTATGTGGGAATTCCCAACACTGCAGGCTATATATCTTTAGACTCCTAACAGGTGCACTTTAAAGGCCCATACTGGTGATTATGCAAGTTTTTGCTCCTTAACTACAAATCATGTAACATTGATGATTAACTTTTTCAAATATATGCTGTTTTAGATTTTGAGAAATCCATCTGCAATCAAACTACATTACAGTTTAATTTATCAGATTTACCAGATTATACAACTCAAGAGTTTCAAGTTTCCTCATTTGATTTTCATATTGTCTGAAAATTAATGGAAACCAATGGCTGCATGTAAAAATCCACCTAAAACCTACACTATACTGCCTACATATGATAAATTCCACCAAAAATCTAAGTTATACATGATTTGTAGGGCTAAAACAAAAAACTTGGTAACTTGGGACAAGTTTCAGGGTCTGCTGATTGATTTCTCACATTGTGCAGAAATGAATGGAAACCAGTGGGTGCTTGGAATAGTAGGGAAAATACATACAAAAATCTAAAACACACCTGCATGGTTTGCAATATGGTTAGCTGTGATGTCCAATATGTGATTTGTAGTAAATAGGCCAAAACATGTAAAACCACAGGTAGGATCCTTTAACTGGTGACAGAAGCTGTTGCTTGTCAGTTCCGAACGATGCCACAAATCATGACAGACAACCTTGTGCACTGAATTCACTCTTGACCCCAGACAGGGCAATAAGTTGATGCTATGATTCTAAATAATCCAATTATCTGCAGAAGGGGGGCTGGTATTTGCGTGACCTTGGGGAGAGGTTGACAACCTGGTCCTCAAACAGAAGGGGAGGAGATGACATGGAACAATAAGGTTACTGGTCCCTGGAGGAAAGCCTCATGGCTCTCTGCCTTGGATCAACATCACAGAGCCAGCAATATGTCAATTCATCACCCCCACCACCCACCCCCACCCCCACACTCCTACACACACAGGTTGAGAGGCAAGTCAATTAGCTTCTGTAGCCGACAAGCAGCTTTATAATGAGTAAAGGTGAGTAGTATTTTCTTTTCTTCTCCCTTTGCCTTTTCAATCCATTGAGGGCTAAGATCTCACATTTGTTTTCATTTATTTACAACCACATATTGACTTTTCTCCTCAGGAACGTTCCATCACCAACCAGCATGAGGCATCTCGCAGGGACATGAGCAGCTTGGAAAATGTCTTGTCAAAACAGTGATATTTCATCTCAAAGCATTTAAAAGAGACACATGAATGAAGGCTGGAATAACAATGGTGCTGTTGAGCGGCACATGCCTCTATCTCACCCTCTGTCTCTCTCTAGTTAGCAGCTATAATATTTGTGAGAAAAGCCTTTCGAGAGAGTGTGGGTGTTGGAAGAAAAGATAATTGAAGCAGTGTCTATGAGCCACATGTGTACAGTGTAATCCCTTTCAGGAATTTATTAATTTCTATGAGCCGTTATGAATGCCAACATCAAAAATATTTGGTACTATAAGCTCAGCTAAACCTAATATATTGGTATGATAAATATTATATGGTGGTAAATATGCAATTACTGGGACTACACAGGCAAGCCAATAAAACTGGGGAATAAAAGTTACAATTCCTTAAGGGGCTTACAGCATTAATATTCAAAAACCTTATGTTTCAGGCTGTGTATATTTCACATTTGACATGTGCTGTTTTGGTATGTTGCAGTAGATGCTTTTTCAAATGACGGTCCATGTGCTTCTACAGCTGTCGCAACAATGACAAGTGCTTCGAGTGACATCTGGGCAAAATCCTCTCGTGCTCAAAAAAGCATCTCGTTTGTTCAGAGATTGCTGTGATTGCAGGCTCGCCTTTGATGATCCACTCCGAGTTTGATTCCAAAGGAGAGAGGACTGTTGCAGATTTTGGGGGCCTGTAAGTTCTCCTCCTTCTCCTCCTCGGGCAAACAAGGTAAAAGATAACAAGGCGGGCTGAGTGCATGAGCCCTCTGCAGCCATAGTTAGTATAAAGCTATCAGAATGTGTGAGATGTTGCTGCTGTCAGAGGCTTAAACAGTCAAAGGGATATTTTTAGAGAGCTTAAGCTAATAATCCATAGCCCAGTCAGGGGGGCGGGAGTCTACAATATCTTGCCAAGCAAAACGAAAGAGGAAATACACACTTCATGCAAAGGGCAGTTTTCACACTTTGTTTTCCTTGACACTGTATGTGACAGGAGCCTAGCAGGCCTGGTTTAGCAACTGTCTGTGCAGCCACAGTATGTGGGTATTTTCTGAATGCTGTATAGATTTTATTTTCTTCCTTTTAATGAAGCTACATTGCACAATCTGCATTTAGTTTTATCTAATACTTTCTCATAAATAGAGGAGCAAAGTGGGCATTCAGGCTTCTGGAAGTAAAAACCCTATTAATATTCTCGTAGATTATGTTAGGTGACTTGCAGATGGGGCACTTGAGGCTTGGATGGACACAAAACTCTTCCACTTGAGAAACTGTGTTAAAATTCTAGTTCAAAAAACATGACGAGAGAACTCAACTACAACTCCCAATGAGCACTGTGGTTAAGACACATTCAATCACTGAGCTTTCACATTTAGTAGATTGCACTGCTTATGGCAGCAGAAGCTAGAAAATACACTTTGCACAACTCAGAAAATACATTCAGCAGTTTGAATCAGTTAATTTTCACATTATGGGTCAATTCTGGATGAGTCCAACAACTATGGTGCAGTGCTTTGTTTCTGATTGCAAAGCCAAAATGCTCTGAATATGCTAGAAGTCTGATTTCGCAGTTTTGTTGTTGACTGTTCTCTATAGC
The DNA here is from genome assembly GCF_020085105.1 of Siniperca chuatsi. Taxonomy (NCBI): domain Eukaryota; kingdom Metazoa; phylum Chordata; class Actinopteri; order Centrarchiformes; family Sinipercidae; genus Siniperca; species Siniperca chuatsi. Next base: position 10,552,289 of record NC_058061.1, read on the forward strand.
AACAGCTGCTGAAGCTCTTAAGTACTGTAGTATTTAGAGCAATTCACTGATCCAAACATGCAATAAAATATGATTTCTCCGAAGCCAAGTTTAAAACTGCAAGAACACATTTTTTGGCCTCTTTAGGGTAGAGAACAAGCTACAAGCACAACACTAACAAATGATCACCTTTTAAGTTGATATGGTGCACTTACTAGCAAACAGTTGCCTACTTACACATCGAATAGGCACGGAGCAACATTAGGATTCATTTGGACGGAAGTACAGCCTGGCAAATGTAAGTCCACTATTCACTCTCCTTTTAGCTCTGTTTTGTCTCTACCAACTCCTGAGGGAAATATCTTTCTCTTTTGCTGCTAAATGCTCCACTATGTTCACCAGCTAGTTGATAACTGTGTCTGTCTGCTGTTTGATGCTGAGCAGGTAGTGTGCAGTAGATTTTTAGAGCTTTTTCGCTGAAAACGGCTGCCTGCTGCGGCCAAAAACAACGTTATGAGAGCTGTGAAAGTGAACCAAAACACTGAAGGTGTGGGCCGGAAATCAAAAGATTGAGCTAAAAATATAAAGCTATAAAATGCCGGGATGAGGGGAAGTGCAGAGTCAAGCTATCATTTTCTGTGGGTTCTTCACTACAAGCGACCCATGACAAGTATTCATGTGATCTATTTTCAATATAAAAATATCGATTATATAAATTCTATTATTTAAATATTTATAACCAATGGACATAATATAACAATATGAATCCAACCCTATTGTTATATTTTCCCATGGTGCTATATTAAGGAACACTGACCATTCATCACTTATCATTAAAATAAAACTATTTACTTTTCAAAGTCCACTTGGTTACTCTACATCTCATAATAGACATTTCCTACTGGCCATAACATTTAATGCATGTTTGCTCTTAAAGCACCATGGTAGATGAGGAAACCCAAAAGAAAAGACATTAATAAAACTAGAGATGTTATTGGCTCTTGGGATAAAATATTCCCAGTAATAAACCAAAGAAAGCATTTAGTTTTTTCTCCACTGTGTAACAAGTTGCTGAGCATGTCACAGCAGGAGTGAGAGTCGAAAAAAAACATCCAATTTCAGTGTTTCCCAAAGAATCTAAATCAAAGAGCAAACCTCAGTGCTAAGGTTAATAAAAAGTTGATAAGCTGAAACACGTAGCTCCCCCAGGCCATTCAGAAAACAGGCATTTGCTTGACCGTGTTAGCTTGAGCTGATGCAGAAATTGAATTGTATTTGACATTGTGTGTGTGTGTGTGTGTGTGTGTGTGTGTGTGTGTGTGTGTGTGTGTGTTACAACAACAACCCTGTTTTCTTATTCCTTTCTGGGCATTTCAATAATGGCTCATTTCAAAGACAGAGTTTTAAGCCTACAACCATTTAATGGAGAACTGACTTCCACAATTGTGGAATTAACTTAAAAATAAAATGACAGGGTTGGAAAATTTGCCACGTCAAGCTGTGCAAACTAGAGGAAAACAAATGCTTAGGTCTGGACAGATCAGTTGGAAATGACAAACCACTTACTGTAGAAGCCTTTTAAACTAAACTGAGCATGACTAGGTCATGACATCCTAAATAATTCAGCCAATTATCACAACTTACAGATACATATAACAATGGCATAGAACATGTTTTCCTCATTCCCTGCATGTAAGCATAAGACATTACTGAGGCGAGTCAGACAGCTTCCATAAATGCCCAGTAAAAACAACATCTGGCTTTCAACTCAAGCGTTTCCACCCAGATTACTACAGCATACATTACAGGGTGGTGGATGGGGGCGGAGAATGAATAACTAATCAAGGTGATGGCATCAGTAGGGATTGTTAGTGCCCTTGACGTGGCCTCTGGGTCACAAACATGACACCTCAGGACGTCACCCCACAGCACGAGTCCAGGTGCTGCTGAACAGGAAACTGCCACCTCAAAGATATGTGGGCTGATAATATGATCATACTAGCTGATAGAAACTCACTCATGCAGGGTGGAAGGAAGGCGGCCGCCTGCTACTGTGCAGGACAGATTAGGAGGAATAAATCACCTGCACAGAGCCCTCCTGTAGCTCCCAGGAGAATGCAGCAATGCTGCTCAAGCATGACATGCCACAAACATGAGGGTAAACACACACGGAGCAACACACTCCAGAGAGGCAGGAGTTGCTTTTACTGCCTCTGGGAATTTACTCAACAACTAATGGCATTTCACATTTGTTTTTACCGAGCCATTAAGTGGCATGTTTCATCTCTACCTAATTATTTTCTTACATTCGGGTGTGATTGTACAGGTTCAACCTGAAAGTCAGTTTTTTTGTTATTGACAGATGTACATCTGCCATGCACAGACAGTTTAGCCAGATTTCAAACTACGGTTTCCTACAACTCCCAAATGCATTACCTTAAATTTGTCTTCTTATCAGCGTTTCTCTAATGTCTTGAAGCAAAGTTGTGAAAAAGCATAAAAATCACCGTATGGCAATTGAGATTTATTTAAAAAAAAAACTCCATTATTTTCCCCTCTACCTTATACAACTTCAACCACTGTTCACCAGATGGTGGACTGCTGTGAGATAGAACATTTACATTTGCAATACCTTCTGCAGTGCATAACATGGTATTAATTTTAAACTTTTCTTAAACTATTTAAATTACATGTATATTGTTGTATAATGTTTTCTATCTAATACAGCTGCACAATACACACTTACAGTAAGCCTATATTAAAACTAAATATGTTTGAACAGCTCTGCATTATAAAAACATAGTGTGCATAATGTTTTCCTGTAATATTTTGTGAAGTGTCGAATTGTGTTGGCAAAGCATGAACACATACTGAAGTTAATTTGCAGATTTCAATAGAGAGCTTTTGACAGTTAAAATGGATTTTACACAGCCAGGATCTGTCTCAGTCCCAATACTGTGGATTGATTCAGGACAACCATTAGAGATGTCTCGAGATGATCCTAAGGATTGGTATTGTGGTCGATCTGGGCAAATTTTAATGGATCGTATCGGCTAAAATAAAGCAGATCAAAATTTCTTCCTTTCTTTGCGGAATTTTACTGTGTTTTGTGTTGCAGCGCTACTTTCCTTTACGACAACCAGTCGGTACAGTGGAGCATTTTGCTCGCATGTCAGTGAAAATTAGTGTGTGTATGTGAAAAATTATTTGGGCACACAAGGGAGTGACTGAGTTCAGAAACTGAGGGTGGCAAAATGCACAGATTCGCTAAGCTACGATGCTAATTATCATCAGCAAAGAGCAGTATACAAAACATTCAAGTAGCAGCTTCTCATTTTTAGCCAAAGATGACCATCGATTTAACCGGTTAAAATGACAAACGTCCAGCGGAAAATCATATCAGCTGTCGCTAATTAATGTTAATTCTGTGATGATCATTTGTGAGGTAAGAAGTATCACTCTGTAACACCACTGTACAATCGCGAGTAGTCTGTAGTTCCAACAACTCCAACCGAGGGATGTGTTTTCTCTCGAGCAGATTGCATCACATCCTTTTCAGGAGTCACATTCTGCCATTTAAATTTTCCTTGATATTGTTTCAGATACATATATAAGTGTCAAATACATATTTAATCAACATTTAAGTAAATACAAGTATCAGATCAGACTTGGTATTGGCAGAAATCCAATATCAAAAGGACTTGGATCAGGATCGAGGCCAAAAAAACGTGACCGGGACCTCCATAACAACTTCCTTAAAAAATGTCCAAAATAATTTGGTTGAACGTTTCCCTTTAATCCATTTTGATGAGATTTGTTCAAACTTGAAAGCAAGTGCAGGGTTGACCTAAGCTTTCATGTGACCAATTTCAACAGTGCCCTTGCCTGCCAGTCCATTACACACTTCTAGCAACAGCCTCTGCTCTCATCTATCTCAGTCTGCCTACAAGGGCAGGAGAGAGGTCACTTAGCAAGCCCACAGGGACAGCAACAGCACCTACAGCACGGGTCCAAAGGTTAAACAATCGGAAACATGTGCAGTACATAAATATCTCTGCTGATAGCAATCTCAGCATGGGAGAGCAGGGTTTGCATAAGGGGCTCAGAACAGAGGATGTAACCTCAGATAGAGCAGGAGGGAACATGCAGGCATTCAGCCAGTCTGGTGGGGCTAATGGAAGCCGGGGCAGCAGCAGTAGCAGCTTTGTGCTGGGGGAAGTTAGTTATCAGCCTGATGGCCTTATCAGCACTGAGGGCCTCTATCACACATCTCACCTCTGGGGTCTAACAAGGGGTAAGCGCACAACGTCAGACTGCCAGTGACTGGCTATCTCACAGGGAACGACACTGGATGAAGGAAAAATGGATGAACGGGTCTGCTCAACAAGCAGAGCTAATGCAACAGATTTGAACTAGTTCTTACAACTCTAATTCCACTTAAATGTCCCGCTGATTTTAGAATTCAAAGATTTTTGATTACTTTTGCAACAGCTACCCCAGCCTATATTATGGATCAGTAGTCTTGATTCAACATATCTTACCTCTCTTGATAGTTTGACTCACTGGAGTCAAAAGGTGATCAAGTAAATGCAATTAGGGCCCATATATTTACCTAATAACTTACTTGGGAAAAAACAAGCTGCTAACACAACTGAGAACTCATTTTGTTCTCAAGTGAAGTTTTACTTTTGCTTCAGTAAGTTTTATTGATTGTTTGGTCAAGGTCCACCTGATTGAATTTTTCAGGATCCAGGACTTCCACAGTTAGAAGATTACTATTTCTTAGTCACGCATATGAAAGCAACTGAATTGCAATCTTGGGGGCACATTTTCAGGGTCAATACATCAATTTAGGAGTTAGGGAATTGTTCAGCATTTGTGGATTTAAATACTCTAAATGCCCTTTAGTTATAACCTGCTTCTGAAGGCCTTGAAAACCTATTTTCTTCAACAGTGATGGGATCCTACTAAGTGGCAACCTCTGGGCCTGAAAAATGAAGCCAACGCGGAAGTGCCAATAACTGCAGTTCCTCAAATGGCCCCTTGAGGCTGGCTCCAAAAGCGGGGTGAAAAGCGGGGTGAATTTTTTTTATAACTCACCCATTTCAATTATATTGAGACTTGAGTTTTAACAACTATTAATTTGTAGCTAAAGATAACTAACTTCTAACTTTAACTTTGATGATGGTTGTTTATTTAGTCACAAATATTTAACGTAGAGAAATACAAGATTTAAAACCTAGTTTTCACTTGCTGTTCATTGCTTTTATCATTTTACAATTTTGTTGTCGTGTTTGTGTAATCCAGTGTGGTTATCCTCTTTTCTTTCTGTTTTGTATGAATATATGCACACACATTTGATATATTTGCAGATGTTTTATTGTGTGTAAACTTTGCTTCAAATAATGACCTTTGAATGGTGATGATGATTATATGTATATTTTTTCTCTCTTGGTAAAAACTGTCTTTGTTAAAAAGTGTGCTATAAAAACTTTTGATGAGGTTGAACCCAACTTCATCACAGTCCATCAGTATCTCACAGCTTATTATCCAGTAAATTCAACAGACATTTGGTTGCAGGCGCCGCAAACAAAGGTCAAGAAAGCAAACTGCATTTTTTTCTGCAGTGAACTGTTGTGAACAGTGACCATGTCCTCCTGTGTATAATAAACATATGAGCATTTGGCTTGCTCTATTTACCCCCTAATGAGAAACAAAGATCTGCTCTGGAGGGACTTGCATGCTTCAGACAATGAAAAACCCAGGGAGGAAAAAAAGCTCTCAGAATAATTCAAACCATTTGTGTGCACAAGGGACATGAGAGCTTTGTGTGAATAAACTGGCCATACAAAAATTGAGATGATGTCCAATGTTATCTGTTGATGTGGCATGAGATGGCCATTTGCCAGATGGAAAGCTGCATGGAAGGCAGGAGCCCTTCAACAAGGAGGCTAAATGATTTCACATTTAATGCACACAGCTAACGTGTGATAGATGTTGCAGGGAGAGCAAAATAAGTGCATGGCTCGCCTAGACGGAAATACTTGGCATGATGCAATCAAAAAACCCACATTAAATTAGAAAAACAATCATTTCATTGAGTTCAAGTGGGATCAACAGACATTTCTAAAATAAGCCTATAGGTTTCATTATCCATGGCATGAGGCAAATTAATGGTGGGTAGATTATGGTTGTTGATTATGTCTTTGTCATTTTCTTATCCAGAATTTTCTAACCATGAGGAGAATAGGGGAGTCCTCCAACTGACACTGGAAAACATGACTGTATAGCCTGTACTGTGGGAATACAATCATGAGTAGACAAAGACCAGTCCTCCCGCCAACTCTGTAAGGATAAGAGGATTGGAGATGGGGGGAAAGCAACCAGCCAAACTGCAAGCAGCAGTGATTTGAGGGGAGGACAGGCATGAGGGTTGTAAGGCTATCTGGGAAGTCTGCCGGTGTTCAAACTTCTGCGAGTCCCTCCAGCAACAAGCTGATATCCTGCACTCTCTCCTGCTGTGACAGAAATACACTGGCCTCAGCGCCAGCAGAACGTGGGCACTATTGATCTGCTCCCAGCGCAATATCTCCTCTTACATCCATAATTATTCTCCTTCAGAGGACTCCACCGTGTGCCCTGGCTGCCCGAGTGGCAGGCTTTCTATCCGCCTCCTTATTAAAGATGCTCTATGGTCTCACATTTCACATTGCACTGCCAAAGACCCCCTCTCTTAACCCCGGCATTTTCAAATATTTCATGGTTCAATCCCAGGGTTGGGGAAGGCGGCTTCAGCACGGCACAATTACAGTGGTTAGTCGGACTCCTCTGGTGGAGCCATGCTGGCTCCCAAAGTACCATGACTCGCAAACAGACAGGCCAGGAAAAACAGAGGAATGTTGGAGAGATCATTCTTCTTTTGTATTGAATCCTCTCTCTGGCTGCATGCACACAGGAAAAGGCTGAATGTTTAATTGTAGCAGTATCTTGTAGCGACACTTAATTTGCTCTAGTAAAGTGGTTCCCAACCTTTTTGGCTTGTGACTCTTTAAAGTGAGACTGTGTAACTTTTGAAAGCAGAAATAACACAATCTTCCTCTTACAAATGAAAACTTTAATTCATAAGCAATAAAACACACCATTGCTCAATTTAATAAATGTTTTCTACTTCAGTCTCATTTGGAGATGACCAATAGCTCATAGTTGCTCATGTTAGCTAATGTTATAGCAGACTTTAGGTAGATATTGCTGCAAAACTGATATTAGTGAGCCTCCCGAAAATACATTACTACTTGTGCTACTGTTAGACTTCATTTTAGCATGTCAAACAGGAAGTAAACACCTTACCAGGAGACTTGTTAGTTGTTTCCTGCTGGTGGCATGGATGACTGGATACTGTGTTCCAAGATGGCGACCTGTTCACTCCAATGAAAGCTGCTCACTGGGCACATTTTTTTATTAGACCTAATGGCTAAAACTGTGACTATGAATATAAATAGTCATTTTGGAGAGTTTGTGATGCTCAGAAAATGACTAATTTTACTGTCATTTCCTTTGTAATGATTGTGTATGGGAAAACATTTTTTGGTCTAGTGGATGTCATGTGACTTGCACCTCTGATTGTGGCCACTATGCAAAAACTGCCACACAGCCAAGCATTTCTTCCACTTGCTCTGAGTCAGATTGCCTAATGATGATGTAAGTCACTGGTTCCTAGCTAGTGGGTCGTGGCCCAAACGTGGACCACAGGTGCATTCTGAGTAGTCTGTGGACCAACTTCGTCAAAAAAAATAAAAATAAAATAACAACACTACTTTGAAATGTAATGAGTTTGCAGAGCAGCTGTTGTATTACCCTTTTCTTTTCATCGGGCCTGTTTACATGTAGCCTGAATAAGCTAAATTAGTTGTAACTGCTATTGCAATTCTTTCAGTGTTTTTTGTTGGTTTTAAGCCATAATTGCACTCTCTTGCTGCAATGCTTATTATTTCCTTGAGCTTTCAGCCCCAGTTGTACTTTTGTTATTTTAGTAGTAGTAGTAATTTTATTTTATATAGTACTATAGCAGTAGTTTTATTTATATTTTGTGTCTATGAGCTGTGAGCAGTTCAACGAATGATTGATTAGGGAAAGTCTGAAAAAATAAACAATCTTCAGTCTTTTTAAACATCTTGGGGGGGTCCTGCTCCCTGGGTTGGGAATCATCTAGTATTCAGCAAAAAATCAAAAATAAATAAAACAAACATAAAACAAAGCAGCTTTGCATTTAGCAAATCATCACAGCTAGTGTGCGCTATGACTCATACAACTAACTGACTGTACGTCACACTGAAGGTCAGTGTACTCTGGTGCTGAATGGAAGGCATGTGACTCATCACAGAAATAGCACATTCAATTAAAATTCAGTTGTGAAAGACACAAAAGAGAGCAGCAGCTAATACTTCATGTCTTTTCCTCCAATGACACATTGTGATTGTTCCGCTTCGCTAGCTTTAGAGATGGTTCTGTGTTCATCCTCCCAGTTGGCCTGTGGGGCCTTGTGAATAAACACATGGAGGTTAATGTCTCATGTTCTTCCCTGTTCTCTGCAGACAGCTCTGACAGGAGGAGAGAGAGAAGAGCCTAAAAGGAAAGCTGTTTCGGTAATACGCTAATCTGGCTCTCACATCTCTTTGTTTTAGGCAGTAAGACAGGATATTTTCCCCAAGCTACCGTTCAGAAGTACATCTCGAGTCTGCTGTGGGTGAGCTGTCAAGGGGAAATTTTTTCTCCTATTCTTTTTTTTTTGTGAGAACACCCCTCATACCCTAAGGGGCCTTTAGTGAACCTGCCATCATCCACACATACTGACAGCAAAGAGCATGCACTTCCACGGTCCTGCATACGTCACCGAGGCGATAAATAGCCACAGGCCTCGCCACAGAGATAAGGCTTCCAAGCAGTCTATCAAACAAACAAAGCCAAATGACGAATCTGGAGAGAAGTTAAGAAATGACGCCATATGTATCTCCTCTGCCTGCCTCTTTTTCCATCCACACAAACGTAAAGTCACACACACACACACATATATATATACTTGTACACCCACTTCAGCCTGTCCTGGAAAAATCATTAGAGCCCCTCCACCCCACACACACTGCATGCAGATGGAGAAAAATAGGGCTGAGAGCCAAAACGCCTGAGGGGCTTTTCATGACAGTAACCTTCTGTAGAGCTGCTTGTATCCCTCCGCCTAGATCAGGGAGAGGTGCTGAGGGATGGATGGGAAAATAAGCGAGATAACCATACAAAATATTAGGCGAGGAACATTCACACAAAGTACAGAGGAGGAAGAAATCCATGTCATTTTGCTCTTATGGCCTGGAGAGATGGCAGGCTAAATGCTCTTTTAAAACAGCTTGAACATTGAAATGATGATGGCTCCTTTTGCCTCAGCAAAGCACATTAATACATAGCCGAATGCCATTTCCACTTTTGTTAAATGGCTCACCTATTGAGTATTCAATTACAATGGCTGTCTCTCGTTTGGAAGACGGGGCTGGGACCCATAAAAATAAGCTCCCTCTGAGTGTGGAGCTGCAGAACGCATTGGACAGCAATGGAAGGCATGAAGAGTTCCTGTATGGGGGTGGTATATAATGTTAATGGCAGAGGAGCGAGGAGGTTGTTGGGTATTGACTGTGGGGTAAAAAAAAAAAACTAAGCTCCTCATCTGTGGTACTATTTTATTATGGAAGCACATTTTTAAACCATTTGCACAGATTAAAAAAAGAGCCCAAGCACATGAAATGATCTAAATTGAGAAAGCCATGAATCCTGGCTTAAAAAAAAACATCAGTCAGAGTGATTAATTCAGTCTTGATTAATTGTTACATTTGTCTATGATATGTCTAAAATTCCACAATACAAATCTGACAGTAATGGTCCAATCCTTTCCCCCCATTGTGTGGTTTATCTCTTATGCTCAAATAGCAAAAGCAAATTGTGGGTAATTTTATCGGCGAATCCACTGGCATGTGGTTTTTCCAGCAGTAATGATTCCCTCATTCGGGCCTAATTAACTGCAGCCATTAAATGGAGGGAAATGTAATGCCCTGGGTTCCATGTCAGGTAGTCAGAGGAGGACAGCACAGGAGGACTCAATTATGTCTGTGCTGTTCCCAGGTTATCACACGACATGTTTGCCAATTAAGTGGAGAAGCGTCTGATGTCTATGGGCCTTCACCATCTCAGAGGCCCTGGTAACGCAGAAACGGCGTCGCTAGCCACTCCACCCCCCACCAGTGAAGGAACAGACACTACACTATGCCCCAAAAAGGCAGTAATTACAGGATGGATGGGAGACTGTTATATAAGTACGAGGCTGCCGATAGGCCAGGGAGGGCCTGCTGATGCCAGGTTTCAAACAAGTATCAGCAGGATCGAGTTACAGCAGAATTACCAAGGGTAGACTCAGTCAGAAACACAGACACATTTCAACATCAGAAGCAGGCAAAAACAAGAGAATAAACCAAGGGTATTGACATTTTTTGGAGCCTGTGGTGTTGCACGACTGTTTTGGAATTTCAAATGATCAAAAGGCAATTGTGATCTGACTGAAATAAGATCCCAGTCAGGACAAATAAAGCAGCACTCAATTCTCAGAAACTTCAATCTTGTCCAAAATAATTATTAGTCACTTATAAAACATGAGATCTTACAGCTGCTTTAAACATATTTCCCCAAGTGTGTGTAGCTCTGTATCGTGACTCAGTAAGTGTGGGAGAGGGAGGAGAGACAGGCAGACACATTAGCCTTCCCTTATGGCACATTCTGCAAGGCTATAGGAGTCAGTCTGCATGATCCTGACTGTCACTGACTTGTTATGAAAGCATCGCAGGCTGAGGCTGATCCATCACTTAGGGGGGTAGAAGTTGGGGTGAGAGGACGGCCAGGGGGGCTGGATGGGCGAGCGTGGGCGAGGCAGCCCTGTTGCCTGTCACTCACCATGCACCACTGCATGACCGCCAACCTTGTCTGGCTTGTGCACAATGGGAGGTCTAGGGCTTGACTCTATGAGCAGTCATTCTCCGCTCCCTCCTCCCAACAGCCAACACAGAGGAAGGCCAAAAGGAGTCAAAACAGTCTGGACAGGCATTAGTCCTCTATAGACCCTGGAAGACCTCACTGCTTGAGGCAGCTGAGCAGTGAATATCTCCTCTGTTTCCCACTGAATCCCTTATTTTGGCGGTCTAGACCAGGTTCAATTCCGGAGAGCAAGCCCTGACAGAGACACCAAAAGATAATCTCCTTCAACAAACATACATTGCAATTATCCAGAGTCATTAAACTGTAATGACTGGAGGTGTGAGCAAACTTCTTAAGCAAACAGTTACAGTACCACCCACCCGAAAATACATAACGTTTGCAAAATGTTCGCCATGGTTTAGGAGACAGAATCGTTCCTCACAGCAATTAGGGAGCGAGAGGTGCATATGTAAAAGGGAGGTCTTATGTTGGGAGAGGAAAGAAAAGAGGAAAAAGCTGAAGTCAGCAACAGCAATAAATCCTCAAATGCTGAGCAGTTTCTGCCAGTTCTGTCCTGCTCTGTGGACCCCATCTCTAACCCGAAGACAAGACTCTGTTTAGTAGCTTTAGCAGTGGGGAGGCGAGGTTCAGTCCAGTGATCATCCACTCCCCCTCCTCCCCCCTCGAAGGTGCAGTTTGTCCAGGCGGTGCCTCCGAGACAAACTCAGCTGGCCTGTTAGAGGATACTTCCCAGCAGCACCACAGTCTGTGACCACAGCTTGACCTTGGACCAGTTACTCACTTCCACAGAGCCGAGAAAAATCAATGGATCAACTGGCATGAAATGGTGACACGATTAAGATGAATGATTACTGGGCTAATTCTTATTCATCTCTTTATGGGGCAGTAATAAGTGAGAAGTTAAATGGATACTGAAGTGAAATGAGAGCAATGAGTGAAATAAAACAGTGGACATGGCATTTTGAATTTGGTTTAAACAAGGTGAGAGGATATAGTGTGTGAGCACATACCACATACAATCTGCATCTAGTTCTGGGTTCTGCATCTCACACACACATTAAATGCTAATATATCCTGATCCTGATTTAGGTGTTCAAGAGTTATTTCTGTTTACATTGAACAATCTACAAGAATTTGGAATATTATAGGTAAGAGGTAAGTCATATGAGAAAACGAATTAATAGTTTTTTTCAAGCTCATTCAAATATGTACTAAATTTGGTGAAGATCAGTTGAAATTTTTATTAGGAGTGATAAAAAAACAAGACTAAGTCTACAGCCATGCTAGCAGCTCTGTGAGGCTATACTTATGAGCAGCAGGGCTTTTAGCTAAATGCTAATGTCAGCAAGCTAATATGCTCAAAATGACAATGCTAACATGCTGATGCCTAGCAGGTATAATGTTTACCATTTTCACCATCTACATTTAATGTGTTAGCATGATAACATTTACTAAATAGCACTAAACAGTAAACTAAGTACAACTGAGGCTGCTGGGAATATCATTAATTTTGCAGGTATTTGGTCACAAATTAAAATTTAGACCCGATTATGGCACTAGAGGAAACGACAAGGGATCACCAAAGTTATTACAATTCATCCTGTGGGGGACATGAATGTTTGTACCAAATTTCACGGCAATCCATCCAATAGTTGTTGGGACATTTCTGTCAAAACCAAAATGTCAAACTCATGGTGGCACTATAGGAAAAGTCAGTGGATCACCAAAGTCATTAGGTTTCATCCTCGGAGGACCATGAATGTCTGTAAAAAATGTAATGGCAATCCATTCAATAGCTATTAAGATATTTCAGTCTGGATCAAAGTGGTGGAAAGACCTACCGATCGAACAACAGACTGACATTGCCATCCCTAGCACCACGCTACTAGCATGGCTAAAAACGTCATTATATTCTCATTTGTTATGTTCAAATTCATTATGTTGTAAAATATTTTATGAAGAAATGGGCATGGCTTATACTGATAGATTTGTCATGAACGAAGGAATTGGGAGGAAAATTCTTCTATGCTTTACTTTTCAGGAGTTATGAGACAAAACATAAAGTACTTAGTATAAGGACACATGGTGGCACTATCAGATCCAGATCCCCCCACAGAATGAATCACTTGTTTCTCGGCCCTTGGCACATTCAGGTTTCACAACAGGTTTTGGAGATATACTACAAAATAACCAAAAAATAAAACAGAAAAACATGACTTAAAATATAACCTCCTTTGTGGAGATAAATATAAGCATACATACAAAAACACATGTACTGTACATCTTAATCAAAACAATGTGTTAGCAAACAGAATATCTGTCCCAAAGAGGCCTGAACACATCTCGTTTCACTTACCGTCTCGTTGCCAAACAAGATGTCGACGTAAGGCATGACCTTCATCAAGGGCTCTTTAAAGAACTGGCTGATGAAAGGTGCTGAGAGGTTCATGGAGAAGATTTTGTTGTTATCTGAAGCGTGCTTCGCCACCTTCAGGATTGACTCGGGGGACACAGTCAGGAAAAAACCCTAAAACAAGAATAATATTTACTTACATCATGTTTCAGCAGTTTAACTGAATCAAACACATTAATCTGTACAGTACCACTGTTCAGGCAGCATTATCTATGTTTTGACAGCACAACATGGGCCAGAATGGACTGAACTACGGGTCCTATGGACTGAAACACTTTAAACTGCTAATTTGTGGGAACTGGATTCTGACAAGACAATTTTAGGGTGACAAGGCTTGGTATTATTGAAATAACACAGGAGCCAAAAGGGGGGAAAAAAACAGCAGTAGTGCTGAAACATTTATCTGAAATGGTTTCTTAGAACATACACAGAGCAACAAAGAAGAGGAAAAAAGGCAGGAAAAAATCCATCCAGGACAAAGCCTGTGGCTGGGCTCCAAGGCTCGTACTGGAGGAAGCAACATGCACGTATCCGATGATAGGGCGAACAAAAGTCTCGTCTGGACTCTCCTTACTTGGAAACAAGAGAGGCAGGTCCACTCATTGTGTGAATGAATACAAATCAGGTAAGAAAACACCTTTGTGTTTCAGGTGGAAACCTGAAGCGAGACTCTCCTGCAAGCCACACAAAAACACTCCCCCTTTGATACTGATCTTCTTAACCTTGTTTTTCAGCAACAAGCTGCTCTGTAAAACCACTGTGTCACAATAGGGGCAAAGGGGGGAGAGAGGAAAGGAAAGTTTCAGCACAGTGATACATTTAATCTGGCTGAAAAGCTTCCATTGTGGGCTACAGTGCAGTTCTCATTAAAGCACTATGACATTTGCCGCAACGGAGGAGTGACCTCCATGAAAGAGAAAAGGGTATAATACCGATGAATAGAGGGTGACTGTGTAGTCAATCAAATGTACAAGTCATTACATTACAGCCGTGCTAAGCAGGTGAATTCTGTATTACACATTCATGGTGTCATTCACTCTCTGAGCAGACATTCTAATTCTTCACTGGTGCTGTATGTCCTGTGGTTTTTTGGAAATGTCTTCAAGTTAAGGCCCAGGTCAGTGCCTGTGGTTGCTGTGTCACGGTACCATCTGTTGAAGACTAAAAAGGTGTTTTAAATGGATCTTGGAGCACAAAAGGAACTCACTCTGGGCTAATGGCCCATCACTGACCCTGACATTTTTCTTTTGCGGTGTGCCAACGTGTCAGAGGAAGGGGAGATTGTTTTCTGACACAAATGGTCTTTTTTTGGTAGTTGAAAATAAACTGTCACGGTTACCGTAATGTTAACACTGATCAAAGGCCGGCGGCTCGATCAAATATCCTGAGGGGCGGTGAACTTTAAAAGCCATGCCACAGCTTCTCTAATCACACACTGGCTCTGTGTAATTTACTTCTAACCTCACAACCACTGCCATCAAATTAAATTGCTCAGAACTGTAATACATTAACTGATTTCTGAATTAATTCTATCCATATAACACTAAAACAATACTCTTACACCCAAACACTTATCACATCTTATTTGAACACTCTAGTCCATTTAGATTTTTTTTGACCGATCTGAAAAACAATCTATTGGATAAAATGTTATGGTGAGAAGAGTTTCACATTGCTAAAACAAACCTAGACAAACAAAAACATGCACCATACAACTACAGAATAATTTCAACATCAGTACAAATCTGGGTTTCTCCCAGGAAGTTGTTGAGCCATCTCATCTTGTGACGGCCTAAACAATTGTCACAAACATTAAATATATGGCATTTGTTGTGTGATATAGTGCTTCTGCAGTTTTCCCTAGGGCTTTATGTTTTATTTCAATAAATTAATTATGGTGTAAGGCCCACCTCCACAAAAATAAAAAAGTACAGGGCACCCTGAAAACTAACCCAAAAATTAATATCCTGGATCAAAAACAATAACAATAACAAACATCTAATTGGTGACTCAAAGAATCTGAAGTCTATATCTGTCTTTCAGTGTATATATTGATATGTAGCTTCACAACACCTGTCAAAAATCCTTTATCAGCTTTGATGCACAAACATTTAAAATCCGATCTACAAGTAAAAACCTTTTTGTGCGTCTCTGTGTTTGAAGTCAACGTAATGCTGCAGGAATCTCGTTCATAAAAATCATACAGGCCATTTTTTCCACCAGGCTCCAAATGCTGTGACTCCAGTGGCTTGTGGGAAGAAAAAAAAGCCTCAGCCTGATCCATGTGAAATTCCAGTTCCCATCAGTAGTCTCTGCCGACTACGAAACAGAAGAAGTTAAGTCTTTAGCTTTGCGGTGCAGATCATGTATCAAGAATACCAGATCCAGTTTCCCAGGTGTCAGAGAGCCCTGTGAAGTGGGGTGGCTATCACATTTCCAGGTCAAGATGATCAAAGCACTGGGTACACTTCGTACAATTTCCACCCAGCCAAAACATTCAATAAAGCATTCAGAAATGCATTTTCCTGGCAGACAATAATGCAGAACGATGTTTGGCCATGTCAAGTGGTAATTTGAGGGAAGAGTTGGAAAGGCAGGGCATCCATTTTCAATGTTTACCCTAAAAAGAGGAACGACTTCCACTTTACTCACACAAAGAAAATGTCTAAATGCTACTGTGAGATGAAATTAGTGGTAGTCTAACCATAGAGGTCCTAACTACACAGCAGCAGCATGCTATCACACTTTCCCTGTATCTGTGTTTTCCCTGGGGCTGCTCACAACTGATATGCTGGGTGTGATGGATGACATGGTGTCACCAGGCTTAAAATAAAAGTGGACATCTGAAGGGTAAAAATTATCTATTTTGGGAAGGGCATTTTCATTTGCACCAGCAGCAGAGGTGGTCATGGAAAAGCTTTTTTTTTTTTTTTTTTTTTTTTTTTTTTTTTGGTCTATTTTAATTCTGCAGGGATAAGGGGGTGTTCAAAGTACTGTGTCATGAAGGTTTTGTTTGACACTTCCTGTTACTCAGGAATGATGGAGGGAATTTAAACCATCACCACTTCAGTGAAAAGAGTAATTATGGCCACTGCAATCATACTAAATTTGATCAAATCCCCAGATCTTAGTCAAGTTTATTTATACAGCCAGAAATCACACGTTTCTCCAAGAGGGTTTTACAATCTAAAGACCTTCTATCCTTAAAGCTGCTCTCATCAATATTTTATATGAAAAATGGATGAAATGTATAATGTGAAAGGGGGTCGCTCGTAGTAATGAACCCACAGAGAATTATCACCCGACTCTTCAGTTCCCCTTAGCTCTATGTAGCTTTTTAAGATCTTTCATCTGTTTTACAGCACAAAACGTAACTGTTTTGATTCAGTCTGACTGCTCTCAGAGTTCTTTCCAGACGGAGGATGCAGCTGTTTTCAGTAAGAAAGCTCTGATGATCCCACTGTACACTAACTGCCCAGCACCAGCTAAAGAGCTAGATGTTTCCCTCAAGACTTGATGAAGACTTGAGGAGACCAAACCAAAACTAAAAGAAAAGTGAATATTGGCCAGAAACACAACTCCAAATAAATACTAATATTGCTCCATGTCTGCTGAATGTGTAAATAGGCAATTTTTTGCTACTTTTGCCATAACCACTTTATAATTTGTTAATATGTCAGTGTTGTTTTTTTACAACTTTACTTTTACAACTGCTGCACCCAAGTTAAAGTTAAATGCAGGTTTAAAGCAGTGTTCAAACTATTAGTACTGCTTCAATAACCACAGCCCCCTCATTCATTTCAATGAAGCCACACGATCCTGATAGCCCTCTGTATCAGCACCCTCATCGTGCCAATGCAGAGGGCAAGCTGGATCACCTGCGTAAAAGTTGAACCTGGCTCAACTTTTGTCATAAAGTAATGATACTGCACTGGTCAATCAAATACGAGCAAATGCACACGTAACTGAGACATTGAATGTCAACGTGATAACTTTCCACAGTTGTAAAATCTTTTTCAGAGTGTTATAGACCGGTGTGTTTTGCTGCCCTCAGAGTCGTAGATGTTCCTGGATCATATGTATGTATGTATGTATATATATATATATTCTCTGAATATTTTCTTTTGAAGTGAATGCTCCCTTTCACTTCAACTGTATCCAGTACGACTGACAAATTCAAGGATGTGTTCCCTGTTTTGGTGCGATCTCCGGCCAGCTCGAGTGGACTCGTGACACTTGTGCACTGTTCGAAAATAAGTAATTATTCTAGCTGTGTGCGCCTTCACCCTGTTTAGTGCAATGTCACACTACTAGCCTACAAACCACATTATTGCTCTGATCCACTGTTCACAGTTTGTGATCTCGCCGCTCAATATTTATCCAATACCCAAATTAGAGCTGTGATATCACATCTTTATTTGCTGAGTTTCAGTGGAAACTAAGAGGGCTAATGTGACTGTAGGTTTAGACCCACAATTCAGGTAAGGAAAAAGGCAAGGAGAAACCTCACGAAGAGCAACACAGGAGGGATTCCTCTTCTAGGACGAACAAGCATGAAATAGGTGCTTCTTGTAGAGAGCAGAGAAAAGTAACAATAGTAGAATTACAAAGTAGAGAAACGGTAATGCAGTATACAACCAAGAACTACAAAGAAACAGAAGGACTGCTTTTATAGAGGCATTTGTTCTAGTGATAAATTCCTTGTCAGGAAAGCCCTGTGAGCTAACCAACAGTTTTTCAAAGCTTTTCAAAAGCCGCCCAGGCCATGCTATCCCTGTCATTACCATAGACAGCCCCCCATCATGCTCTCTGGTGCACAGGGTTCATTACACAGAATTAGATGTCACACAGATCAGAGCGCGCTTGAAGCCACACACTGCTCTCCTCCTCAGTTATCTCTGTAAAGCACCATTGCGAGGTGGATCGATAGCTGAGGTTTGGAGCTTCATTAGCTCAGTATGACTCCATCGCCATCAAGACACCTCTGGCACGCTACGCTAGTGTTGCGAGATATATTTTACTCCCCGATCCTGAAGGTCCTGCTGTTTTACACACAAACACACAGGGACAAACAAGACCTTCACACATGATGAGAGGTGGGGGAATCTGTGTCAGTCTCCGGCTCGATAAAAAAGGAGAAAGAAAGAGGACAAACAAACAGAGGTAAGTGATTAATGGTGTCACAAAGTGCCTTGAGTGGAGGAAAAAAAAATATAAGGATGAAAAGAGCTCATTTAAGGCTTTTCATTTTAAAAGGAAAATGAGTAGGAAAAAAGCTACAAAGCAACTGGGATTTTCACAATGCTAATGATGTTTTGTTTGCATCGAAATGGCCAGTTGGTTTCATTTAGAAACAAGTTCAATTAAACCAACAGAGAAGATAAATGTGTAAGAACCTTGCGACATGATTCAGCATTCCCTGCACTTTTAGGATGTTTGATCTAACTGCAAGGCAATTCAACTGCGCTGATAGCATCTGCCTCTTCTTCTTCTCTCTTCCATTAAGAATCATGTTCTGGTGAAGCTTATCAGACATCTAGGAATTCATCCACTTCTTCTGAGGGAGCTGGAGGGAGGCCAACTGTACTGGAAACAGAAGGGAGGGCTGTGCTTTTAAAGGCCGCTTGAAGATGAGGAAAGGGGGCTATCATGTCAGCCAGGATCTCTAGGGCAACATAAATGTGCCACAAACGCTGGATTTAACAGCTGGGCAGAGACATCGCTTACAAACTGCTGCGGTATTTATTTCTAAACATTTTCTCTGGTTTAAATATTACCCGATTTTTAAGATAGTGGATATTTTCCCCTGATGTCGTGAAGGTCTCTTGTACATGAAATATAGAGATGCAGCTAGAAGGTTGTGGCGATAACCAAACATACCTGTCCAAGGTCGTCTTAATGAGCGTGGATAAAACAAGGCATTAGAACCAACCACAAAACACTTGAAGGGAGCGTGTGTCACACTACCAGCCTGCAATTTGTACAACCATCAGAGACCGTAATTACATTAACCTCAGACGCCTCCACTGTATAAAGTAATGGATGGAAAAAATAATAAAAGGTTTTTTAACCCCAACTTGAGGTTAAGGGTTTGTTGGCATCACAACATTGGAAGAATTGGTTTGATTTGAGTGGTATCTCACTAAAAGTAATTCGAGATCAGCTTCAGGGTCTTTTCAAATGGCTGCCTTTTGCTCTCCTGTTAAGCTCTACAGTTTCAAAAATGTGTTGGCCAGGGGAAGAGGCCAGCCTGAGCGGGAGAGCGGGATGCCAAGGAATGTACTTAAGATCTAAAACAGACAAGATTTAAAGCCAAGAGCATTTAAATGCCAATACTAATCCACAAAATAATTCACCGCATAGCACATACCGACTTCTCCCTTACAGATACCATATGTTACCTCTGTGAGGAGATGAAACGAAAAAACGATGCCAGAGGAGATGCTGTCTTCTCCTAAAACTGTGTTATCTTGGTAATGAAAAAGAAAACCATGCTTCTCTCTCGCGCTTCATGTTCTAAAGCTAGTCTATATTTCTACTCTCTCTGGTTCCTACTGTTGTTCTTGCCTCCATCATTGGGAGATTAGCCCAGAACAAACTGTTTGGTTCGCAGGGAGTTAAAATTTGCTAATGCATACACTCTCAAGTGTCCTTGTCTGCCACACTGCACTTAATTAGCATTTTAGTGCGAGCAGTTCTCTCTCCTTCAGTACCTCTGAAGGGGAAACATCACTCTGACTAAAACAAAACACACGTATAAACACTTATGGAGTCAAGTTGAGCTCCTGTAGTTTCTTACACGAACAGGATGGGAAATGGAAAGGGGAGTTTGTGGGGTTCGATGGAAAAATGGGATAAAAGTCTGCAATGTGAAAACAGATGTCGGGGCTTCAGAGTTTTCTCTTCTGAACTGGCTTGAAAGGACGTATTAATATATGGGTCAGATGTATAAAGCAGAGGTTCAGTGTCGGAGTGTCGACACTGCAGAGGGGTTTCTAGTTTCAGTGACTCGGAGGTTGTCCACAGACAGAAACCAAATCTCTGCAGACATTCCTGCTGCTGGGAAGTGAACATTTCCAAATGTGCCACTCTGTGGATGTAAATGAATTAGTGCGCTTAACTTGAACACTAAAATGAGGAACCGAGGAGACAATCTTTCACTGTTCAGTCACTCCAGTGAAAGCTAGAGCACCAGGTTGGAAAATTACAGGTAATTGCTGAAGCCATTGAATCCAGTTTGGTTTTGGTTGAAAGACTAAAATAACAAAGCTCTGATTGCTGAAAAGACAAGGGCAGGGAGCTTGGAGGCCCTGTTGCTAAGAGTTAATTTGATACATATTTCTCCCCCTTGAAATGTCTGAGGTACTGGCAAGAGACGGAGAGAAAAAAAAAGAGTGAGAGGGAGGGTGAGACCCCCGCTCTCCCTGCAAATACTATCCATCTGCCATATTACATTTAACCAGCATGAGAAGCTAAGGGAGCGCCCTTGCACAATATTGTGTGAAGGCTGTCAAACTCAATGCAGGAGCTCGGTGCCCACTGCTCAGAGCCGAGGACATGGGGCCGCTTAAATTCAGTCTAATAATAACTTCTGACTGTATGTGCTCAGCACCAGCAAAATAGGAGAACACGTGGCACAAAAAGAACTTTTAATTATTCATGCCTGTTAAAAAAAATAAAAAATCCTCTCAATGAAACTGTAATATGATGGCCCTCGGATGAAAACACCAACAGCTATTCTCCCTAATTGCCAAATTAGAATTCAAAATGAGTGGATAGAGTAAAAAGTTGCAGCAGATTTTTAGAGTGCAAAATAAAAAAAAGATTTTTTTGCCAAACATGCACGAATACTTGCTGGTGTCTTTAAAGTTCTGCTTTAGGTTGTTTTTATGGTGTGATCTTTTATATGATTCTTATTGGCAATTTCATTTATGATTTCACAAGTTCAAAAGGGGTACTCCAGCGATTTAGTATTGCACTTCCATAAAGTCCTACACTTTCCATAACACAACACCACGGAGTCTTTTCATTAAACCCTTAATTCCGGTCTTGTTATGTATTTTGTGTTATATGATTTAACTTGGCCACAACACAAACTTGCAAAAGCAATTTTTAATCTCAATGAGGCTTTCCTGGTTAAGTAAAAAATAAATAATACAACATATAACTCCATTGTAGTTTTTCTGTATTTGAAGTACAAAACAATCCCTAAAATATCTAAATTTCATGGTATTACACTTTACCGACTTTCTGTGATCTATAATCAAACAGAACTATAATCATACTAGCACTGGAAATAATGATCATTATCGATTAATTAGTCAATTGTTTAGCTTATAGAAAGTCAGTAAATAGCCTGAAAAATGCCAGACACAATTTCCACGTGCAAAATCTTAAAATGTGTGTGTGTTTTGTCTGTACAATAATCAAAAATCCAAAGATATTCAGTTTACAATCATACAAAAAGAGAAAAACAAAACATTTTCACACTGGAGAAGGTGAAAACTGTGAATGTTTGGCACTAACCTTGATAAATCACTTGAAAATTGTTGAAAAAATTGTTGAAAATTTTCTGTCAAAAAAATCAATTACTTGTTTAAGAGCTAAATCAACAATCAACACATTTTCCCTTTAACTTTGTACCTGCTAACTTTAGAATTATAAAATCACACTGAGCTCACACTAATGTTTGAATATCTATCTACCGCATTGACACAACACGGTGCTAACACTTGCTACTGGTATTGCTACAGCACTAAAATCAAGCTCAGAAAAATCAATTGCCTGGAGGCAAGAAGAGTGAACTTTCATACCCTAAGCCCAATTTCCTTGAAAGTGGAGGTCCTAAATCAAATCAAGTCAAGCCAATGCACCGTGGAATTATGCAAAAAATGACACAGCTATATAAAATGACAACTGGTAAGAAATACCGTCAAGGCTAGGAAACTTTAGAGCTTGTTTATTCACTCCACATGTTTTTATCTTCCTGGTGCTGTGATGATGTCAAGTCTGATTGTCTATGTTTTTATTCAGGCCAAGAGGGAGAAATATTGAGTGCACAGAGATGATATAAACATACAAAGAGGAAGAGCAGAAACAGTGCACTAAACAGAAAGTTTACTAGTCTCGTCAATGCAAGAATACATTCTATAAAGACTCTCTTGTTGCTGTGGTATTTTGATTGTTAAGAGAAGGGGTTAGTTTCTACTAAAATTTAAAATTGCCTCTACAGTTCAGTGCTGTAAAGAGTACTTCCCTACCTGTGCACGGCTAATCACAGCTGAAATACCTCAGCAGGACTTCAAAATCTTAAGTGATCAAAAGAAAAAGAAAAAATGTCAGACACTGAAGGAACTTTTTTAAGTGAAAGCATGATAATTTAAAGTTGGCCACCGCTCAGAATCAGAATCAGCTTTATTGGCCAGGTATGTGTACACATACAAGGAATCTGACCCTGGTTTTTCGTTGCTCTCAATGTACATACACAGAAATAGACATAAATATGGCTACAAACAAGGACAACAAGCTCAACAAGATAGACAAACATTACGCTACTATGTGTAATATAGATATATACATTTTAAGTACAAAAAACAACAGACAATTACTGCAATGGTGCAGAGTGAAAATGGTGCTGAAATAAATATAATTAATGTAACAGGTTGCTTTATATACATGAGGTAGGTGGATATGACAGTATATACAGTATGCACAGTGTGTGTAGATTTAAAAGGTTATATTTACATAAAACAATTAGATAAATTTACAGGTACAGTGAATGTTTTTGTCAAGGGTTATTGCACAGGGATTGTTCCTGACAGTATGTGACTAGTGTTAACTGTTCATCAGAGTGATGGCCTGTGGGTAGAAACCTGTAATTATATTCTGTCTGTGAGTTATTGTGAAACGTATTGCTCTCCACTGGGCTAAACAGACATTCTCCTCCATCAAAGCACTCAAATATAAGTAGTATAGTGTACTGAGAACTTCTCCCACTTGAGAATAGCATCTCCGGCTGAGATGGATATAATCACAGCCAGAAAATATGAGTCTTTCTTAGGCATCAAACAAAACCTAAAAATCACAAAATTCAGATGCTGCTTGTAGGCGTCAGGGTTGTCTGCCAAAAGCACAAGTAACAGGATGAAGCAATGTGTTAGATGTTAAATCAAAATTGTTCAGAGGCATTAGCATGTTGCTTGCCTTTGATAATTCTGACTTATTAGCTGCACTGTGGTTAATATTGCCTCTGTGTAGGACAAGATGACTAATACACATCAGGGACTTGTTTTATAACGATATGTTATATCAACAGGGTTAAACAATTATCCTCTTGGACTAGTCTAATACAAGACAGTTGAACCAAAATTAAGCTTAAAAAGGTAGTTGCCCTACCCCCAGGCTGACTCAGGGCTATGAGACACTATGTTTCCATGGTAACAATCAGTGTCACCAACTCACCAAAAAAAAAAAAAAGAAGAAGAAGAATAACGTGGCTCATAATGTGTGAACAATGCTGTGTTGGCTGATTTATTTTTTTTTTAAATCAGCATTATTCGCATTTTGTACCATGTTTGTATTTTCGTCAACTGTCACAACTTTTTTTCAGATCAGGTTTTTTTTTGTCTGGAATTGTTACACTTATTACCAAATGTTCTTCCTTGTAACTGCTTACTTTTGTTTGTTTTCTGCTGGAATGAGTAGAGCTGAGATGCTTGAAGTGTCTTTTAGTTTATAAAGTCTCAAGTCAAGTTTCTATCTAAATATAGCACAAATGTTTACAGAATTTCCAGAGAATCAGCAAAAGAAAATGCAAATGAATGCAGGTTTCTATAAGTCACATGCCTCGTCTGTTTCCATTGCACGCTCTCGCATTTTGCTTTTATCAATACATCAACATTTCCACCTCAGCAAAGTGTAAAAACTTGTCTTTACCCCCTGAATTACCTGTGTTTCCATTCAGATTGTTTGCAGGTGCAGGTAGATGGAAAACAGGTGGATGTCCAAAATCTAGACAAAGCCTCTGTATACTGCATACATTTGACACTTAGAATTACTCAAATAAAATAAAAAGTAAATATAGTGCTCTAGGTATAAAAGAGGTAAAGAAGTCTTAATTTACCCAGAATTCACAGCAAATAAGTCTAAAATTTAACAACAGGAGAGCTTTGTGCAACTGATGAACTAAAACATCTATCTGACTATTTCTTAGATCTGAGCCACAAAGTCTTTCTTCATGAACCCAGACCAGGTAAATCAGCACTAAACCACAAGCTTAAAGTGCATATCTCTGTTTGTGATCCCAATATTACCAATAAAGCTAAATGTTCTCCTCTCTGTGTGGATTATAAACCTCTTTAGCCAAGACCACAGAGAAGACCAGTCACTCTCCTGCCTGATTTATTATGACAAGAGCCTCTCAGACGGACAGGAGAGTCATTCTCAGCTTCTACAGCCACATCCATTTTTCTAAAATTTAAAAGTGCTTGAGATTTCTAAGTGGAGCAGCCTAAATGAAACACACAGGATGTGGAGTGTGAATGTATAAATCATCCCTAAATAATACAGTATACTGAGTGGACTGGAGAATTCTCCTCTTCAAAGACAAAGACACATTAACAAAAATTTGGTATCCAACATGTCAGTCTGGTTGAAGAGTATCCATTACTTAATATACACCCACACTTCTTAGAGCTTAGCCACAAAATGAAAAATTACCACTTAAGGGAAAAATAAACGTATAAAGCTGGTCTGTAGAGTGGGAGGTGGAAGGTTGCCTTTTAATTGCTGGAGGGGAGAGAAACCATGTTAGAGTAAACAAAGCCTGATCGATGGTGAGGATTATATCAGAAAGAGCCTTTGGCCTTTGGCCAAGATGAGCAAACACACTGGTCTCTGTCTCTGCTACAGATGGAAAAACTAGCCAAGGCAAAAAGCTGGTGAGTTAAAAGCATTATATTTCACAGAGGGGAGAGCAGATAGAGCATAGTACAATGCCAGATATGACATGTAGCCAACTATATCACGTCTTGGCTATTTGTATCAGACAGAAATGCCAGTAGATAAGAGAGCAGTGTTGTGAGTTTGATGGAAGGCTGTTCTGGCTGGGGGCTTAGCTTTAGGTCAGGTTATACTCCCACGGCACTGCAGTGCTGTGTGTGAAACCTCTCCATCACCACACACACAAGTTCAACGCGCTGTTAGCTGGTCACGGCCAGGAAGAAATGTATTCTGTAAACTCCCGGCTTCAATGTGGCAATTGCAATTCACATAAGCCACTTAAGGAAATCTGCAGAGGGAGAGAAAAAGGTATAAAACTGAGAGGGGCTTACGAGTTATTGGAGCCTCTTAAACACGGAGGCTCCTCATCAGGCAGGGTTTCCTTTCTTCACCCAGTCTTGTAAATGAGTTCACGCCATTGCCTTTAAAACCCCTGTAAAAGGTATTAAATCTGAAAATAACATAATTCATTACCTCTGTCTGAAAAATGTTTAACTTGAAAATGTAATATGAGCAAAAGTGCTTTGGTCTCGGTAGCAAGGATTTTATTTTAAAAAGAAGCAAGAAAGTATGTGCAAAATGTAAGCTATTCTGTCTGGGAAGTCATTCAGCACAAAAGGAATACTAATGACTTTTGAATCCATTTAGTGACTCACTTCAATTTGTGATTTATATTAATGGCCCGTGTATTGCTTTCTCCACATCCAACAGGGCTGTGTTCTGCTAAATTTCACCATAATATTCATGTTGATAAGCAGGTGACGACTTGGAGAAAGGACTGATTATATTTGCTAATCCCCAAAGAAATTAGGCGAGATTGATGAAAGCATGCATATACTCCACACAAAGCCTTGGGAGTCTCTAAAAGCTGTTACCATGGTGGTATCCCATTAGAATAACAAACATTTCCCCTGGATGTTTAACATCGCTTCCCAGTGAGCACAGCCCTCCCTAAGCCTCCCTTTTTCCCTCTCTCTCAAGCACCTGCCTTCACATTTTCCACTTCTAAAATTCCACCAGCCGCTTGGAAAAAAAGAAGGGTGAAATATGAAATGCAGTTGCGAGAAAACTTGAGTGCCAAAAAAAGGACTTTTCTTCAAACCCGTAATAACTTTCTATGGGAATAGGGAGAAACTTAAAAAGAATAACACTTCCCCTTGATTTTCTACTCCTACCACTTTTTTAAGCAGGCAGTGAATTTCCTGGAGTGATAAGGGCTTAGCCAATGTAATCCTCAGAGGACCCTTCTCTGGCATGCCAGGAATCAAGAAACCTTTCCCTCTCGAAAAAAAAAAAGTAGAAAAAGACAGAGAGAGGGAGGCAACAGTAGGTTTGGGAACAAGGAGGAGAGGTAGCCAGCATGCCATCTCCCACACATGCTGGCGAATGCAAATTAGCATGTGTGGAAAGAGCAGCCGGACTCGCCTCAGCTGGAGATCAACAGAGGAATATTGATATGACAATGCAAGGGGCTTCCCTGACTCAGACAGCAGGGGCCACAGAGGATGCTCTAATTGGCCTCACGCAAGGAGGGGGGGGGAGGGGCACCCATAAATGTTTCACGCAGATTGATTCATTATCAGTTTGCTCGACAGGCTGGGTGGGCCTCGTAAAAGTGTACCATCTTGAACTGGTAGCATGTAAGTCACTGTCACCGCGGCAGGACAGAATATATCATCCCGACCTTTCACTTCAGATATTGAAATGAGAGCCAATAACATGACTTGCCACACTGCAGGACTACTACTCTTGCATTTCAAAACGCAGGAGTAGAAGGATAGTGCAACGATAGGTGACAGTGCAGGGGAAAACATTAATAATTTACGGATGTCTCCTCTGTCTGGATATGACAAGCTATGATGTGCTGTCTTTTTTTTTTTCTTAAACCAGACGTCAAAGCTGGCTGGCAAGTTTGAGGTATAAATATTCTCTTGATTAAGGAGTGACTGCATGTGCAAAGTAAAAGGTGTAAAAGCTAAACTAGTAATAGGCAAAAGTTAAACTAATAAATCCATTTACTGACTCTAGTAACTTCTGGTTTACATCAACAGCTTCTGTATCATTATAAAAGCTTATACATTCTATCTACTGTAACAGTTTTCTACATGAGAAGTCATAAAATTTTACAGCCAAACTCTCTTCCGTCTCCTAATGTGGTTAAAGTGACGTTTTTGCTCAGTGATAAATGTGCACCAATTATTCAATATCCCACAAAAACTAATCTGTCTGTTAAAAAAGAACTGCAGGCTTCACAGACACGCAGAGCTGCTGAAGATCACTGGCAGCCATTTAAGAGCCATGAGAAAGGCAGTTGAGCATCTCAGTTTCTCACTGGGTGGTTGGTTACATGTGGTTGACACATTTGCATCTTCAAAGATGCACACAGACAAACTCAATGTGTGTGAGAATGTCTGGGCGGCATGTGGAAAACCCCAGTCCTTCTTCTGAAGAGGTTTCCTCCCCCTCTCAAAGAATATACGACGTTTTGAGATCCTTTATCTGTCAAGCAAATGCTTCAACAGTGAGTTGTAAACATGTTGCTTGGACTGGATGCACAGAAAACAGTTGCTGTATAGCGTGCAGCACTGTCTGCTCTGCACCAAACCGAAAAAGGCGCTGCAGGAAACTACAAATCAGGAACCATTACACGGCAACAAATATGACAGGAACAGTGCTGCACATTATTTGAGCTCCAAGACACATTCACTCAGTGTCTCTTTCAATGAGCATGAACAATGCAAGCAGAGTGTGCATTGTGCTGCAGAGCAGGAGACTGTTCCTCTGAATTGGGGGTAAATTACAAAAGAGGCCTGTGCAAATTAGACGTGATAGCTTCATAATATGTCTGAAGTGTCAGCTTCTGCAGAAACCTATCCCCAGGCTACACTCACGGATCGACGCTTTGAACTTCCAATTATTCCTGCCAAACCGCTGCAATCACCGTGCTGTAAAACAATCATTCTAGCATTACAAAACGCACAGGATCAATGTTGACACAGTTGTTGGCAATGACACGGATACCAACTTAAAGTATGCTTTCATAGCATGATGTAATTAATCTATATCTGCAAGGAACACAGATATCCGCTTTAGCATTAAACATAACAAGTGTGTAAATCTTTTTTTTGTCTTTTTAAATGCAACTTTTGAATGAGGTCCTGGAAGAAGATTAATATCTCTGAAGTGTTTGTAGTGGTTTTAATCCCGAGAGACCATTTGTTACAGAAGGAGGAAGAGGACCGGAGGGAAACAGCTGTATTTCAAGAGGAACCATCCAGAACTGTGTTCCCTCCTGAAATGCATTTGGTGTGGGAATATATTCAAGTGCTATCACAGTTCCATATGATTACAGCACAGAGAGGACTCATAAACAGAAACACAAATCCCAAACAGAATCTGGCATGTGTGCAACTGCTGAGCAATTTTATATTACAATATGACCTCATACTCATGCATAATTTTACTTCCAGAGAAATAAATTACCTTTGCAATTTGGGACACCTCCAAAAGGTGCAACTGGGTGCCATTCGTTGACAATACGTTGAGCAATTGTGAGCTCGGCAGGCTGAAAGAGAGGCTAAACCCAGGCGGGATGACCAGGTCGAACACCTCAGTTCAACCGGAAAAAGTGACCACAATGGTTGAATAGAGTGAGACTCTGAGAATAAAATGAAGCCTGAGGGAAAAGCAGGCAGAAAGAAAGAAATGCTTCCTATAAACACTTGCTACAAATTATTTACTCACAAGGCTAAACATTAAAGAGTCTTCTCATCCTTAATTAAGTCTTGTTTATATTTCCCAACGACGGGTGAGTAATATACATAGGACGTCTAGTTGAGATGCATCAATATTGTCTCCTCAACTGCGCCTCCTACATAATTAATACACACACTGACATGACATGGATATGATATGACAAGGGTATCAGAGGCGAAGAGTTAGAAAAAGAGTGGAGTGAATGCATTTTTCATGAACCGCAGAGCTCCCCAGTCAAAGTTCTAAACATGATGTTTCAGTTTCAGAGACGAAAAGGGGTACGGAGGGCAAGAAAGGCAAATATGTGGCTGTATGAAAACAAACCTGGGATTACATGTGCAATTGCTCTCATACTGATGTCCACATCTCTGATCACAAATCCAGAGGTCAACTTTGATTTGCCTTGCGTCCCCCTCCTGGCTATTGGGTCGGGGTCCTGTTCAAAAAACAGCAAATGGGATTCAACATCCACTCATCTTTTTACTTCCACTGATGTCTCAACATCTGATGGGCTGTGGCATTACTGCAGCTGCTGATACTTAATAAAAGTGAAGTCTGGGCTTCTTTAAGGGTAGCGTTTTCCATTTCTTTCGCCATTTCTCCTCAGATTGGTGAAGCTATAAATAGCCTCCATTTCAAGTTCTGTGGAGAAAAACCCCCACACAGGTGTAGAGAAGAATTCATTTTGCTGTGTATTTGGACAGGGCTGCTCTGCTCTGCTCTGCCACTGGGAGGGGGCCTTACAAGGGCCATTCCTCCTCATTCAGAGCCATTACCACCCCACTGTCACTGTCAGTCTGTCCCTCCACCCATCACAGAGCCCAGAGCAGCCCCACAGCCCGTCTCAAACCTCACAACTAAATCACATTGTATGCACAAACGGCTGGGGCCGTGCAGCATCTACTGTACCTAATCTAATCTGTCCATCTCCTGTGTCCCTACACATGCACATCACACACACCATGTATGTCTCTGGGAAGGAAGGCCAACATCTCAGCACCTTAATCATGTACATTTCCGCCGTGTGTGGTGAAACAAGAGTCGGTAATGCAAATCAGAAATCAGGATTTGCCTCCATAATTGGGGCTTTATCAGCTCATTAAGAAACAGGGAGGCATCGCTCAAATGAGCATGCAATATTCCCATTAAAACCGCCAAAGGAGAGAGCACTTAGAACACATCAACACAAGTCCTTGGGAGAGAGAGGGAAGCAGCTGTGATTGATAAGGTTACTATCTTGTTAGCTAAAAAAACACATAGGAGAAGCAGCAATTTTGCAGAATGAACAGAGTGAATGTTCTCAGGTGGCCCTGATGGCCACTAGTCTGCCCTGCAGTGCTATAATGCCCGACACAAAATGACACATCTTATAAAAAATTTGACAGATTTATTATTACAGTTGTTTAACCTTTATAATCAAATCATGTTAGGGGTTCAAGGAGACTCTCCCACTGAATTACAATCATTTTAGCTTGATTTAAATTTTTAGTGTGGCAGGATCCTGTTACCACATGCCGGCACATTTCCTGTTTACATCTAGCAACATTCAGAGTCAAGTGTACATGGGGGATATTAAAAAAAATATATGAATCAGGCCACTTTTTTAACTTCAAGTCCTGTGTAAAAAAAACAATAGAAAACTGCTTTTCACAGCTATTAAATTTTGTTAAAGGGAAATGATAGGGTACAAAGTTGGCATTCCACCCTCCTCTGGTCCACTGAAATAGTCAGCCTTTGTGGTACAAACTGTACCACTAACACGCATAGAGCTGACTGGCAGGATACAAATTTATTACTATTAAGAGTGAGTGGGCAAAGCCACATTAATCCCACAGTCTCTGCATGACAGACAGGGAGGGTGACATGCTGGCATATTGTGTTTCATGTAACAGTAATTGCTGGAGCTCAAAGTGCTCAGAGGTGAGATCGTAGCATACAGTTTGACGATGATCGAAGCATGTCATTGGGCCTACAGGGAGTGGACTGTCATAAGCTACAGAACGTTGATGATTGAGTAACACTTTCTTACTGCTGCAGAGGAAAAACAACCAAATGCCTTCAGCAAAATCAATACAGTTTGAGCCATCGGAATGCAAATAGTGACTATCCTGGCTGCATGACATGGGATGATGCACCATTACTTATTCTGGCTCCATTCAATGTCATCATTAGCCTTTACAGTGTCAAATCCGCTCAATAAAGGGCATTATTTCCAAAAGGATAAGCACTGCATTAATCCTTTTATGCTGCTTTCAGCAGGATAGAGTCTCCCATAGCTAATATTAATGTGCTAGGTGTCAAGAGTGAGAGAGCTAATCCTGATAACTCAGGATGTACAGTCAACTTTGCAGATGGCTATCTGCCCTGGACTAGCACTCCTAATAGGCACAGGAACAGGATGTGCTTTTAAAGCTGCACTTCCCAAACGTCGTCTTCAAAGAAAACGATAATTTTCAACGGGGCTTTCTGAACTGAGAAGATAAGCCAGAGAACGGGGGAGGACAAAATAAAAATGATGCTCGCCTCAGAGAGGAAAAATAGCTTCCTGATATAGTCCTAGCTCCCTCTTTAAAGCTGACACCTAGAACATACAGTTTATCAATTATACATGAAGCCAGAATCCATCTTCTGTTGGCAGCTTGTTTGGATCCGGCCCGAGCCCTCTCGGTGGTGAAATGTGTCTGGGAGCCTCCATCCCTCCTGTCGCCTTTTTCCACTCGCAGCCTGTCCTTAAATCAATCCCTTTTTAGGCCTGAATTTATTTTTCCTGTAACAAATCTGTCTTGGCAAATGATGTCACATAAGCGGGGAGAATGACAGCCTGATGTCTATGCGGGGAACATCAACCTTGCTCCAGCATCCTCCTCCCAAGGTGAGTAATCATGCTGAGGAGCGGTGCAGTGTGTGGATGCCAGCCAGAGTCCAAACAAACCCAGAGTCTGTTGCTCAAGATAAACAAACCAATTAGGGGAAAGGCATGTTATTCCTCAGTTGGTGGGATATTTGCTAGATGGAAAATAATCAATGCATTCTTATTTCCACGGGGTGAAGCCGAAAAGTCCTGAGCAGAATAAAATCTAGGCGCAGAGGAAGAGTAAAATTATTCATTAGAAAAAATAAATAATGGGACTAAACTAGCTACTAGTCATGTAATTAATCCATGCAGGCTCAGTGGAGAGAGGAGAGCACAGAGGGGAAGATTCATCATAGCTTTTCGCCCCTCGCTCCCAGGGATACATGCCCTTCTTGTGTGGATGAGTCAGCTTACATCTTCTGACAATTGTGAGCCAAGGGCTTTGTCAAAAGGAACCACAGTTATTGTTTTGATTGGTTCCCCCTTCTTATGTTGGGAGTGCAAAATGCTTTCAAATGTGATTGCGCCACAGCATCTGAAAATAAGGCACGCACATATAGAACATCAAAAAGGAAGATGTCTGCTTTTTATTTATTTAATCATTTGGAACTTTGGCGCTCTCCCTGGCCTCTCCTCCGCACTGGAACAAGCAGCCCTATCAGTAATTGCAGGGAGCAGCGCCGTTGGCCAGCCCAAGCATTAGACGACTGGGCTCACGGTGCATGACATTCAAGCTGGCCAATAACGACGGACATGCTAATCAAAGTGGCTCTGGCCTCCCGATCACAGTGCGACTGGAGGACTTTGCCCGGTCGGGGTGGATGTGCAGCTGCTCTGGCTGCATTTCCACTCTGCACCCTCAGGGCCTGGGCACCAGGCTAACCACTGGCACAAGACTTTAGATGCCAGCGAAAAAATAAAAAATAAAAAAGGCGGACGCTAACAACACCACACATGAAAAATAAATCACAGCCAGCTTGTTAGCATGGCAAGGGGAGAGGGAAAGAGGAAGAGAGAGAGACAGAGAGAGAGGAAGGGGAGGGGAAAAAAAGAACTGGGTTAAGAGATTTAATGTGCTGCTGAAAATCTGACACTTGCCAGAGGTCCAAATGTTCCACCAGAGCAACGGCAGCCCTGCCGGCTAAGTCTCTATAAAGCCTCCAAAGCTGCTTACAATATACACTTGAGAAACAATAGATAAGGTCAGAGTACTAGCCTATATCTGAGTGGGACCATGTATGAAAAATAAACACTTTCCCACTGTATGCGCTAACCCTAGACATGCTTACTGAATCCCAGGCAAAAATCAGTTGCTGTAGTGAAACTATTTGTCGATTACTCAATTAAAATAATAAATATTATCGATTTGTCAAGCAAATATTCCGCACATTCCCCAGTTCCAGTCTTTCAAATTTGAGGTTTTGCTGCTTTTCTATTTTTAAATTTCTATTTGTAAACTGTTGAATGAAAGATCGATACCACTCTTATATCTGTCCATTGAATATAAAGCTACAGCCAGGAGATGTTTAGCTTAGCTTAGCATAAAGACTGGGAGCAGGGGGAAACAGCTAGCCTAGCTCTGTGAAAAGGTAAAAAAAAATCTGTGGAGGACTATTTCTTGCTGGGCGCAGTGACTTCTTAGGACTCTTCTCATCAAAAACTTGCCGTTTTTACACTTTGGTTTTCATTCAACTGTTAGAGGAGAAACTTGTGTATCAGCTGAGATAACTAAATGCGTAACGTAACAATGAAGACTAAAGAAGACAGCCCACATAGTAACACTAAACTTATGATCGAATGCCGTTGCGAAATTCATGCATGCACCAGATTTTGCCTTCCACACCACATCCAGTACATGCACACATGCATCGTTTACTGTGAATACCTTGTGCATGTGTAGGCAATTTGAATCTATATATGACCAACTTGTTATCAAGTAACCGAAGTTCTATTATTAGGTCACATGACGACAAGTGAGCAAACTCCATCCGCTAAGGAAGAATGTTTGATGCGAAAGAAAGCTCTGAAAAAAGCTAGTGAGTGTACATTCACTTAAAATTGATTGCAAATTTTGCATCCCATGCGGATTTTCTGACCCTAACAATGGAAACAACAAAATACAAAAAGGTAATTACAGAATGCAAATACATTTAATGGCTATTGCAGAAAAAATGCCAGCCATAAATAACATCAAAATTGAGGTGTGATATTATGTAAATCTTGAGGATTATAATTTAAATGAATGAATGATCAAATCCTTACAAAATATTACATTATCTTCAGAAGTCATTAGTCTCCTTTAAAAATAGAGAGGAAAAAAATTACTGGCAGTTTACAATGGATTCAGGCCAAACTGGCAGAAGGAAGATATGCACTGGCTTATTACAGACCATAAACAAATTACAGCGACATAAAAGGGAAAAATGAAACCTTGCAGAAGGAAACAATTCTCAAAGAACAGTGTCCAGCATCTGCTGCACAGAGATGCACATCTGTGGTGATTCTTTGTAGGCCACTTTCAGGAACTGTCAAACTGACCCGAGTGCTGCGGATGGTTTGTGGTAAAGAGAATATTTCAGCAATATTTATTCAGTTGAGGCTTTATGCTCCAGCATGATAATGTAACAGCATCTGACACTTAACTCTACTCACTATCTTTGCCCAGGAGACACACTATCCTAAAGCGTCTGCGGTTTCATCATGTGAATCTTAATCAGATACTTAGCCAGTAGAGCAGGTTTTTACTCTCCCTGGTGAGAGTATCAACACATGGCCATCAGGCACAATTCACGGCCGCAAAGTGGCTATTTATTTTCTGCTCAGCATTACTTGACAAATAATTACTCAGTCTATTCAATTAAGCCATGGAACTCGCACAAATGGCCACAACATCCCAGAGTAGGACTGAAACATTATTCTACGTTTTACAACTTGGTCTCATGAATAAAAAGGCACACACACGTCGGGTGCTTTGATGCAGAAGGAGCGAACGGACAAGGTGATGGAAAGTAGAAATATCATTAAGTCTGAACTATTTCATCCCTTTTACAGCGAGGCAGAGGCAAACAGACTTGTTGCCGGTGGAGCAGATGCACACAGTAATCTGGGGTGAAAGGACATGGTGTTTTCCCTGCTGAAGAAGAAAAACAGTTTTTACAAGGTAACGTGGGTGTACAAGGAGAAAGTCATTGCATGCTGGCAGAGTAATATGGACTACAGCCTGGAAGCCTGCCAGAGTCCAAAAATGTGCCCCCCCCCTCCAGGCAATTACTCAAGATACAGTGGATTAAAGCCTTTTTTTCTGTTGTTCAGCAAATTAGGATGCTGGAAATAAAGACTCCCAAAATAAAACCAGCACAGCCCTGCCAACTTTTAAATATTTCTACACACATTTCTAACAAAAAATAAAAATTAAATAAAAATAAATCACACAAATCTAAACCAAAATAGATGCCATTCAGTTTGATGAGAACTTCTCCTCTGTAATAACAAAATGAGGTGAACCCTGACATCCTGTAAACTTCCTCCACAACAATTTCAAACATAGTTGCTTTTCCAAAGCTTACTGTGTTTATATTGTACTTAATAAAACAAATAAATGGAAATTTCAACAGTGGGGGAAAGTAATAAGTACATTTACTAAGATACTGTACAATACAATTCTAAGGTAATTGTACTTTACTTGAGTATTTCCATTTAATGATACTCCATTGCTTTTCAAAAGAAAATATTGTACATTTTACTCCACTACATTTATCTGACAGCTATTACTAGTTACTTTGTAGAATAAGATTTTACATAAAGCATATTATAATTTTATAAAATATGAGGCATTGTCCAGCAGTTTATCTACAATAAAAATCATCAGTAATAACAATTTAATAATACAATGCCTTTATAATAATATAACACTCTGAAAGGAACCAATCTGCATAAAGAGTACTTTTACATTTGATGCTTAAGAACATTTTCTTGACAACATTCTAAATTTAAAACTATTATGTATTGGATTCGAAAATTTCTGAATGGGCTGAAAACAACACAAACTGCACCAATTTACTGCAGAGTTATGTTTACAGTGTCGTATTGCTACTTATACTAAAGCAAGACATCTGAAATCTTCCACCTCTGCCATGAAGAAGTGAAACCAAATCAGGAGTAAGGATAATTGTAAACAACCTAAATAAATCCCTCAGACGAGTGAAAGCCACAGGCAGCCAGCGTCATTTGGCCTCTCCACCCTAATTTACCACGCTCCGCCCACTCAGGCCTGCAGGGCTGTGGAGCTGGCTGATCCTCCAGCAGGGCTGGGCCAGCCCATACATCCCACTGGCACGGGACGCCCCGCCGAGAGCCAATCACCAAGCCCGCACTCCTGACAGCTCATTACCACTCAATTAGGCAGGTGCACCTCCACGCACAGCCTTCTGACAAATACAGCCCTCCCAGATGCATGTTTAACATTCGAGAGAATTATATAGTGACAGCAAACACTAAACGCCTCACCCTTATCACTTGATTGCCTCAAGATTTAAATCCTATAATTGGTCCAGGCCAGCAGGAGAAAAAAAAATAAGCCAATAAATATGATGCAGTCAGCTTGTAATTGAACAATTATGAATTCATATTCATAAGATGCTTGCTGGCAATTACAAAATACCATCTGATTAGGCACAATTTGAAATAACATTGTTCCATGCTAAAGACACTGTGGTGTCAGTCTAATAAAGAGAAGACACATCATAGCAGTTGCTCGCCCACTGACATGACCTCCAGAGATAGGAGACACACTGACACAGTGGCTTGGCCAGTGACGGACAGGACTTGGCACCCATCGTTCTTTGTCCCTTAAACCTACTGCTCACACTCACTCACACAGAAAAATAACAACACCAAGGGTTGACTTTCAAATTTTAACACCAGTGGGCACAGATTGTGCACATAACAAAACACAAGCAAGGCGAAAAAATGTTGATCCCATGAGAACAGATTCTAATCAAGATGAAATGATTTACAAATCTATTTAATAAGGCTTGCCAGAAGTCAAACTTGGCATGTAAATGCAGTGGGGATTAAATTTCATCGGCAACCAAGACTGTAACTGATCGCCTGCAGACAAAGGGGGAGCCTGCCAGTTTTTTTCTCCCCCCTCCACTTCTCTTTCCTCCCTTCCTCCCTCCCTCCCTTCCTCCCTCTCTCCATTGCCTGCATTTTGCCTCGTGATCCCTCCCTGGCTATGTGGAAGGACAGGGGCAGTGCAGAGTGGTGCAGTACAGAGTGGAGAGGAAAGAGAGAAAAGACAGAAAAGGAGAGGGAGGAGATGGAGACAGAGGAAGGGAGGAATATTGGAGATAAAGAGCAGTGGTGAGAGGGAGAGTGGAAGGAGAGAGGAGGATAGAAAAGGATAGAGGAAGAGAGGTAGAGGAAGCACAAGGTCAGCGTGAGGACAGTGTAGTCCTCTGAGTTGGACAGAGACACAGCCGCAGTCACCTCTGTGCTAATCAGCCCTTCGACTGGCAGATGAGATGTCAGTTGTGTGTGTGGAAAACCTCTCCCTTCACATTTTTGGCTGCAAATTGCAGGGGTTGGTGGGGCAGAGTAACAATGTGTGTGTGTGTGTGTATATATGTGTGCCACTCTGGAGTGTAAGCAGGCTGACGTGCTGCTTGTGGTGCCAGTATTGCGCTTTTTACCCCTCCTTTTGCCCTCCCCTTCTTCTCTTTTTCTTGCATATTATGCTACGATGACTGAAGCTGGACTCAGCTTTCCCCTGCAGTGAGGGCAAGAGTAAAACTGCCAATTAATGCTATATGCAGTATGACAGTGTTAACAATGTGAGGTATTCTGCTAAAAAAGGTGGGCTAGCTGTTTTCCTTGGGCGTGGCTAAGCTCTCGCAGGCTAACAGGGATTAGCTTAGGGCGTAAACGAACAGCGTCCACAGCTGTGATCAGGTTTGTGACCTAACAGCACTGCAGCTTGTGTCTCATTGGGTGAGTTTTGTGTATCAGGCCAGTTGGCAGAGGCGAGTGTCTCCTCCGTCTATCCTTGGGTTATTTCTGACCATCTGTGCCCAGTCATTAACAGGCCTTTTCACAGTCAATTGTCTTGTTCGGCTCCCCTCTTCTTCATTTCTGTTACTTGCTCTGTGCATGATCATGAGATGGACCAAGTGCTCTTCTTTTTTCCTAAATGTAAATGGCACAAGTTAGGAGAGGCCATTTTATTAGCTGGGGCTAAGGATAGCTGTATAGCCATAGGTTAATTCAAAGTGGCATCGTGGAGAATGCATCAAACAGTAGAGATCAAATTACTGGGCAAAGAAGCTCAGTAGTAAGAAAAACAAGCCAGTGGTATGCTGCAGAATGTGTGCGTGCATGCTGTGTGTGTTTAGCAGCAAGTGTATGTGTGCCTGATAGACTGAAGAAAGAGACAGGGGGAGGCAAAGAGGAGAGGAGGGAGGGTGTCTATAGAGGGCCAAGGGGGGATGGGGATGGAAGGAAAGATGGAGTGAAGGGGAGGAGGGGGGGAAAGAGGCTAACTGGGCCAGCATGCACACATCACCCCCACCAATTAGAGTCACTCATCTCCCCTTTATACAATACATCACCCTCCATTTCTGATGTTTACACTCGTCGGGAAAAGAAATAACTGTAAACATCACTGCAGTAGCGATGGCATTCAACAAAAAAAGAGATATCCTCTGCCTGAAATGCATTTAGCCATTCCTTCTTCCCCCTCGCGCCTTTGTTATTGGTCTTTGTGCAATGATTTGCCTAAGGACCCAGATTTCCTAGCAACAGCCTGCCACCAAACATTTGGCAGGAGTTCAACATTCTCTCTCTTTGTGAGAAATGGCAGTGCTGCCTCCCTGCTCTGCGTCTGCCACCAGCCCTGCTGCTGCTGCCGCCGCTGCTGCTGGATGAGCCAGACTGGCTGCAAGAGCCTTCTAATAATTCTGTTTTCATCCAATCACACCACATAGTAGCAGGCACCTTGAGAGCCTCTGCCAGGAATCATCAATCACCTCTTTAACACACATGCACCAACAAATATAGACACACTGTGAGCAAATAACATGCTAACATACACACATGCACGTTTTTCAGTAATTACATTTGCAGATTAGAGCGTAAAAGACCACCCAGCACTCATTTAATGAAAATCAACAAAGTACATTAATACACAGCAGAGATTGGTACAGTGAGAGAGAGAGAGAGAGAGGGAGGGAGAAAATGTACAATCTGGCTGTAAATTGGGTAAATACATCTGAGTGCTCTCGACAAGGTTAATGGAGAGAGGAGGCCTTAGTGAACACCGGTCTAGACACGCCACACAGTATTAAGTGGGAATAGCTGTGGCAGTGTATCTGGCTAAGTACTTTAGAAGTGCGAATGGGACTCTAATAAAGCGAATGATCCCCCTGTTTTGACAAAGAGGCCCAGGAGGGACGCTGGAAACAACTTTTGAGATTCCAAGCACTGACAAACACCCATTTGTGGCCCTTCTATCCCCCCTCAAATCCCACGGAAGCTTTTCCCTGCGCGCAAGACTGTCGGATGTGGGCAAAACCCAACTGCCAATTTGCAGAGGATGTGCCGTGTTTGCTAATGCGAAGCAGAAGCTAAAAATGAGACCACACAAACTCTGGAGGATGGACTGACTGATTTGCTTTCTGGCACAAGCACTGACAGCTTTTTTTTGGGGGGGGGTGTTTGTTTCTGCGACTGGGCGGCTTATTATGAAACCTCTGTCATTATTTGACTACAGTACACTCATGTTTAGAGGGCTTGTGGGCAACAGGGAGAGCACTGTGAATTTCACTTGGGACAATATGCCGAGCAGTATGTTGATGGCTAGGCTGTAATGCTGATTTATGCCGATAATGAACTGCTTAAAGACATGGAATGCAGTGCAATTTCAGGGCTATCATCTTGACTTGAGATCAGAGAAAATGTTGATCTACCAGAATTAAATGTAATCCCAAACAGTGAAACATGAGCATGGCAGGCCATCCTACTCCAGAACCTGTAAATGAAGACAATGAAGTGCAGCTTGAGTGTGTGTGAATGTCTAAGCGCACATCTGTCCTCCTCAATCTGTGTGTGTGTGTGTGTTTTGTCTGTAAGGGGAAGATTGTGTAGGAGGGGGTAAGGCAGAGTGAACTTGAATAATCAATTTTCACACTTTCACACTTTCACAGCACCTGTTGGCTTGTCTTCATGATAAAAGAAATGAATGAATGCATTACATGTAGAACAATTTCACACTGTGCTGCAGCTTCGTGCACAAAGACGAGGAGAAAATAGAGAGAATGGAGCTGTATTGTCTCAATAGGTAACGTAGCTCATTTCACTCAACAAAGGACGAATGGATATATTGACAATGCAGAATGCGCACTGAGGCATTTCCTGAATAAAGCCTCTTAACATTTTGTCCTCTTCTGGCAATAGAGTTGGGGAACAGTCATTTTGAATGTAGAGGGTCTCTTACTTACCGCAATATAATAGACCTTGGCTTTCTTCACCAGCTCCCAGTTGCTGTCCAAGTCCAGGTGTTTTTCCTTTTTGTAGCAGTTTGCCGCTGCCAGGTTAGCAACAAGGGACCTGCCGAGACAGACCCCATAAATCTTCCACCTCGCTTATCATCCATCTTAATTTTGTCTCAAAAACATCCCTAAAAACACTCGGGCCCCAGACTTTCCTTTGTTCTTTCAAGATCTAAAAGGATGATAACGGTTTCTTAGAATGTCTGAACCAAGATGAAATCTTTATTTCTTTTCTTTGAAAAAAAGGGGTTATCTCAAACACCAAAAAAGAAGAGACTGAAATAAGCAGAGGGATTTTCAAGGCCAACAATGAGCCACCTCCAAATTATTCATATTATCATATATTATCACCTGGAAAAGTGGTCCATTGTTAAAAAAGATGGAAAAACAACAGAAATGTATTACTAAATGAATACTTGAGTTGAGTAGTGAGTGGTGGGAGCAGGAAAGTGAGGCAGGTGGCATTATCTTAACATAGTTTATTAGCCAGTCCTTATGCGTTGTCGTTTTATGAGCGGCCATCAAAATTAG
Organism: Siniperca chuatsi; assembly: GCF_020085105.1. Taxonomy (NCBI): domain Eukaryota; kingdom Metazoa; phylum Chordata; class Actinopteri; order Centrarchiformes; family Sinipercidae; genus Siniperca; species Siniperca chuatsi. Next base: position 10,593,396 of record NC_058061.1, read on the forward strand.
AGCAGCCATCATCACTACTTAGGGTAAAACTGTTAGACGACCATATGACAGGAAAGTGGTGCAATAGGAAGAGGTCCGTTCTCACCCAGCGAGGAAAATGCTAACCATGGTTAGCATGGAGAGCATCAAGCATCAATATCCATAATGAAACATCCTTGTATGGTGAAAAGGACTTTGTTTCTCTACAACTTGTCTTCTCAGGCTATATATTCTCCAACCAAGACTTGCCAGTTGACAAACTAACCATTTGGTTAATGGAGCTGAGCTTGTTGGCAGTGCTAAATGGTATGGTAGGAAGCACTAAGGTTACATTCCAGACTCAGTTCAGGGGAAAACAAGTTACAGATTCAACATCTTATAGGCAACTGCACAGGTTAGTAACAACTTTTACTCTAACTGAAGCTTATTACGCTTAGAGGTTATCACTAAGTTCTTTAAGCAATCTCAAATGTTTAAATATTTTAAACATTAGCACAATTTATCACAAAATAACATAAAATTGATCACAGATTGTAGCAACATTTTTTTTTTTTTAGAAAAGCAGATGCAAAATAAGTCATTTTGCGCTACAATTATCACACAAAAACTCTCAGATCCCTGAGGGACTGACTGATTGAACCTTTGATTACACATGTAAGAACTGAGAAAAACTTATTTCCTAACACCTAAAATGTGATTATTCAACATACAGTATCGTCACAGATTGGAACTCATATTGTCAGATTGAGTAGGGGAGGTAGATTTTTTTTCCTTTGAAGACTTGCACTAATCTTAGCCTGGGGGCTGTGACATACTGGCTCCCAATCCTTCAAAGGCATCACCCTTCCAATCTGGCCCTGCCGGCGACCTTTCCTCTGGCCTCTTGAGCTGTCTGTTAAACACCTGTAAGAAATATTACAGAGCTCGTCTCCCTGAGCACGGCACCTGACCTTTTCAGGTGTCAGAGCCCTCATCAAACAAGCCCACTAAGACCATTCAGCAGGGCTGGCTCGCGGGGCAGTTGAGGTCCAGCCGTTGACTGACTGACAACTCCAGTAGCAGTGAATGAAGGGCTGCAGAGGAGGGGAGTGTTTAGAGAAGGAGGTTATTGATCCACACCTGGTCTATCATGAACTGGAGGCCTCGCTGTTAGTGATATGTGTGTGTGTGTGTGTGTGTGTGTGTGCGTGTAGGTTTTGACCTCTGCTGTCTCAGACGTGCTGATGATGATGCTAGCGTGAGAGTCGCCAGAGACGCTAAAGCCCCTTTTACAGCCGAGAAGGCTGACAGGTGAGAACTGGGATAGCCCAGCCATCTCTAACACATTGCTACTGTCAGCCTATAGATGGATGACAACCCACTGGGGCGGCACAGACTGAGTGGGGGCCTAGAAAAAACGCACTCAAGCTGTTCTTTTTCCTTTTGATGTGTGAGCCGAGCTATGATTCCCTGTTATGACTTCCAGCCCCAAGAAGTCAACTGCCTGCCGGAGGATGTAAAAATGAACCAAAAGGACTATTTCGAATCTGAGCTATAGGGTCATTTCTTGGTCAAAGGTAACTGAAAGGTGGCTAACCTATTGTCCCCGGTGATACAGGCTGCACAGGTACCGGTCGGCTCCTCGTTTTGTTCATAGTAATGTGCGTCAACATGGGCTTCTTCAGCCTTCTTCTTCAGGATCTCCCCAAAGTGGTCGGTACCGATGCACCCGAAGAAGGTAGCCACCTTATGGGGTTTCTGGATCATCCACTAAAAAAGAGAAAATAAAAACAGCAGTTACAGTGAGCTCAGTTTACAAAATATAAGTCTGTTTGAAGGGTCAAGTTCAGCTAAGGCAGATGGCATACAAACTGTAGCTTCACAGCAAACATACTGCTTGTGATATATGAGGGCTGTGAGCTGTCGTAAACAACCCAAGACCAATTCCACTCCACATAGAGGCACTATTCTCATCCAAGCACTCCTTCTTCCCTGTGTGCTAAAAACAGTCTCATCTCCTTATTTACACAAACCCCATAATTCAAGGCTCCATCCTACTTATGCAAACACAGACTCTGTGTGTGTGAGAGTATGTACCTGCTACCACAGGACACTCCCCCGAACTGCTCATCTGCCATTTTTTGGTCTCAACAGTTCTGATGTACTCAGTGACTTTTACCTGATGAGAGGGGGGGGGCTGCTCAAATTCTACACCGCTCAGGTTTAACCTCCAAAGATTTATTGACGTACAGTACGTGCTGCTGTTTGCTCATTTTATTGCAGCCTCCTGTTTTGTTGCTGACGGGGGCCCCTTGTGAATGAGATGCTGCTGCTTTTGGGGATGACCTGTATATGTGTGAAATTAATCATTTCACACAACCAAATAGCATCTCGGTGGGGGAAGAAAAATGCATTTTCATCACCCATCCAGAGATGCTCTTTCTGTTATTTTGTGCTCCCCCCTCTTGTCTCCAGGTAACTAGTTCAGATGGAAACAAATAAATAATCAAAAAGAAAAAAAATTACCCAGGATTACTTTAAGCAAGGGTCAGATGTGTTTTCAGACCAAGGCTGCCAATTTACATGCACAGCTGATGTGGGAGGGTTTTGTGGCTTTTACCTGGTAAAACATCAGTCATCATTTCCAATAGCTCAAGGTGATATCTTCAAATTTCATGTTTTGTATGACCAACAATCCAAAACCCAAAACCTATTCAATTTAGAGCGAGAGTTCAGAAACAGAGAAGAGTGACCAATCCTCACATTTAGTTGTAGCTGCAACCAGCAAATGTTTGGTATTTTTACTTGATAAATGACAAACAATCAAGCGATCAAAAATAATGTTGCAATAATTGTCAAGCCGGGGAACCAAGTTGGCAGGAGTAGGACCCAAATGCAGACACTCAGGTGGAGTAGGTGCAGTTTATATCTTTTAATGAAAGAAAAAAAGCTTATACTGATACCCAGGCAGGCAGTGGTAAAACTCAGGAGGCCGGCAACAATGGAAAAACCCCTTTGGAGGTCAAACTGAAGGCTGGCGGCGAAGACAGAAGCACTCCAGAGGTCGCCGACAAAGGCGAATTTCCTGTGGAGGTCGGACAGGATGCCGGCGGTGAAGACAGAAACCCTCTGGAGGCCGGCGACGAAGGCGGAACCCCTCAGGAGGCCGGCAGCAAATGCAGAACTTCTCAGGTGGTCGAGCAGGTGGCCGACAATGTAGATGCAACCGCTCTAGAGGCTGGCCACGTGGCTGGAGATCTGAGCAGGAGGCCGGCGACAGAGAGACTGGCAGAGAAGCCGGTGGAGCCAGGGATGCCAGGAAACCAGGAAGCTGCAGCTCAGGTGGATCAGAAGGCTGCTGTTGCTCAACAGGAACAGGACATTGCTGCAACTCAGGAACTGGTGATTGCAGCAGCTCAGGAACAGGAGACAGCCGTGGCTCAGCAGAAACTAGAGACTGCTGTAGCTCAGCGGATTGCTGCAGCTCCGCAGGAACAGGAGTAAGCTGCAGTCCAGGAGGCTCCTGCAGCTCAGGAGGTTCAGGAGGTGACAGGCAGGTCTCTGAGGCGCTGGGCAGCTGACTCTCAGAGGCGCTGGGCAGTGGTGAGGACGAAGAGCTGGGCAGCGGTGAGGACAAGGAGCTGGGCAGCGGTGAGGACAAAGAGCTGGACGACTGTGAGGAACAGTGTCGGCGGGACCCAAGCTTCCTTTAGGGGGGCTACCCAGAGGGTGGCTCCAGGACTATGTTGATAGGTTTTCAATGTAATGTCATTTGAGTGGGTCCCAGGGAAAATTGTGCGGGTCCTCAATAAAATGTGTGTTTTGTGACAAATTGTAGTGTTAAACTTGTGTTTGATGTTATATGGTTATATTCATGTTGTTAGGTGTGTAACGGTACACAAAATTCACAGTTCGGTATGTACCTCGGTTTTAGGGTTTGAAATCAACTTTGTCATTTATTTTGAAATGTAAATATTCAACAGTGGCTCATTGGCCATAATTCTTACTGTAACAGATAAGGCACTCAAATACTGGCATACTGTTAATAAGAAAAAATAAATAACACAAATAAATAATAAATGCTCCAGTCATGCTCCATCTGGAGTGCTGGAATACAGTTTGACACTAATGTGTGTGTCCATGTTAACTGTAACTAGCTGTAACTGTAATGCTCCCATAAAGCTGAGCAGCGATACTACATGAGCTTGACTAACCAGGCTAAATTGACATGCTATAGCTACACAACAACTGGTGCACTGTCAAAACGTTCAGAGTAAAACTCATGTTCTAAAGGTGAGGTTTCTTTTGTTTATTGCTATGATTTCAACACAGATTTTTCGTCCACAATGTAGCATTGTCAGGGAAAAATAGTGTGCGTCCCCCGGACGAGTCGATAGTGAGTTTACTGCGTCCTTTTGGATTTTAATGTGTCAGAGACGCAGAACGCGTACCTAGCAACATCACTGCAATAGACTAATGAATTAATCAAATCTTTTAAGCACTTGTGCCAGCAAAAGGAACAGAAATAATGCCACATATGCCTGCTGTATCTTGGTCCATGAGCGGGCCAACCACGTGTCATCTTGAGTCATGGTTCAGTCATTCAGCCGTGCCCCCCCCATCCCCACCTGGCTGAAATACAAATACACACAAACATGTATGCGCAAATCCAATGCGAAAGCCGACAGAAGCAAGCTCTTCTTCCCTAACCTCTTGCTGCAGGCACCTCACACTTATCAAGGTCACTGGCTTGGGTACACGTCAAGTCCTATCTGATTTTCCCTACGCCGTGATGAGCTCCGAATCCAAGGTTAGGAGCTGCAGGCTGTAAATAATGACAGCGCGGCCCCTCCATTTGCAGACCTCTTAGGTGGGAATAGAGAGGGCCACTCAGGGGCCCCCGTCCCTCTGATGACAACATGGTGAATCACAGTGGAACCACCGACCTCGCAACCATACCCACCCTCCACCTCCATCTGAACTCTCCTGCCTCCTCCACCTCCTCCACCTCCTCTCCCTCTCTCTCTGACCGTCGGCTGTACTCTCACTGCCAGCTCAGCTTGTCATTTTACAGGGTCATTAACAGACACACATACACACTAACATGTGCATGAGTACACAGTGTACCCACGCAGGGAAAAGGCTGACATACACAAATATACACACATACAGACAAATCCTCTCTAGTGCCACAGCATCAAAACTCCCTCCCTTCCTAGAAAAACCCACCCCTGCTTTTGCCAGAAGCTGCTCTCCGACTCCAATAAACACAAAGCAGCAATAGATAAGAAGAAAATGTCTTCATTATGAGCATGTAAAAAACGTATCTTGCAGTTTTTTTTCTCCTCTGTGGTGCACAGGAGCGGGGAGTTATATCAATTCATTTCCATCCCTGGCACCCTGCAGACAATCCCTCTCCATTCCCAGATTATGTGAGATAATACCTCCATTATGACAAAAGCGCTATTCGTGGGGTCGCCGAGAGGTCAACCAACCCTGCGCTGGGTATTCATGCTTAGTCACATCCCAATTATACCGCAGTGGCAGAGGCAGAAATTGGCAAATGTACATCAAGGCGCTTCATTACTGAGGGCCGCTCCAGTGAAATTAAGCAGCAGATGAGACAGAGTGAGATTTGCCCCCAGGCGGCATGTTAGAGAGAGAGTGAGAGAGAGAGAGAGAGAGTGGGAGAGAGAGAGAGGGAGAGAGAGAGAGAAGGAGGATGGGAAGAAAGAGGGAAGCTAAAGTAACAGATTTTTCTGAAGGTGCTGGGAGCTTGTATCTTGCACAGCAGCTAATGTATATTTACTTAACTAGGGAGAACGCCGGTCCCCAAAGATTAATAAGTTCCCATGATACACCACACCACAAACTATCTCTAGGTACGTTTAGATACGGAAGGGAAACCTAATACAAACAAGCGAGAAAAATCTCCCTGAAAAGCAGGGGGTAAGTTGCTGCACAGGCATACTTGCTAAAGGCAAAGTGATGATAAGTATACATTTTGTTAACTGGAGAATAAGTCTCGTGTCTCTTTCTGTTTGGCTTCCATTTATCCATATAATATCACCCTCCCACCCACCCAACACTGGCCCCGGGGGCCCCAGATAGCTATTAATTATAACATCTCATAGTTGCAAGTAGCCCCACTTGGGGAGCTGACCTAGGCCTGCTCCTGAACATCCAGCAGCTGCCACTCTTCACTACGGAGGCAGCCGCTTCGCGAGGCAGCCGCTTCGCGTGGCAGCTTCCAGGAGGGCAATTACACAGCCCAGATGAGATGAGGCGGCTGAATGTTTGGGACTTGAGCGCTCAGACTGCCATTAGCACTATAAGCTATTACATTCCTTCTTTTTTTTTTACTCCCCTATGTCTCCTTGCTCACTTGCTGTTGTATATTGATGAAGTGGTAATGGGACCTCTAGTTAGATATTCCTCCTGTAAAAACATTGTCTTGTTTCTAGTCTCCCTCAGGGGTCAATATATTCTCCCAGAGTTGCTGGGAATCATTTCTGCTCTATTAATGATGCAATTCCAATGCAATTCAGATCTACTGAAGACGCTGCACAGTGGGCTTTTGTGGAGAGTTGATAGATGACGCTGTGTGTTATCCTGCAGTTCGAAAACAAAGTGCACAGCAGCTCTGCACAGCAGCTCTGCACATCACCAGGAAGCTGGTTGTCACTCCAGTTTCCACCCTCTCACACTGCTCAGTAAAAACAAGGAGAGAGGAGAAGTCTCCATTCTCCTCGCTTCACCTCACCAGCGGGGTCCTCTTGAGAAGAACATGTCCATGCCTAATGATGGTCACATTAATTATAGGCTTATCAACCCCGCAAAAATTCAATAGGGCTATTTATAGAGGCCTAAAATAGCATAGGCGAGAGTGCTGCACGCCGGGGTGGCCTGTAACAGGCTCCTCTCGCTCCACAGTCTGTCATTAGAGCCAGAGGTGGAGGCTGATATCCGTGTTTCTTTTTACTGTGCAGTTAAAACAACTAACAAACATCTGTCCATCAGGACCTGTCATAGCAAGCGATTTTATATAAAGCACGGCAGAGCGGTGGGCCCTCAACACGAGCGCTGACATTGATGAGGTCTGGCAGCTTCCATTAAATCACTCTTTCCTGTAAAGTGCCGGGCATCAAAGCAACCGGCCGAGGATTTTTCACTCAATCAGGTAACACACAAGCCCCCCACTCCCCACCCTCCTCCCTGTCCTCTCAGGGGCTGGAGCCTTCTGGTCAATAACTCCAATCAGTTCAATTTCATGCACAGTTAGCCATGTTGGGGTACTAGGGCACTGCTCACGTTGGGGTTGCATATGTTGTTGTCGCTGTTGTTGTTTTTCTTTAATTTTTTCTCTTCCCTGGGAGGGTTGATAAGTGGGGTGGAGACCTGTACTGTGTAAAAGTGGAGACTAGCCAGGGCTAGCATGGTTGTTTTAACTCTGCCTCACCAAAGCGGGCTCCCTGCCAAGCCATTAAAAGTCTCTGTGCTCTGCTTCAGTGACACAGCTAAAAGAATAGAGAGCAGGCAAGAGGGAGAGCTGTAAATGATCAACACGATAATGAGCTGATTATCAGTCAAAGGCATGGATAAGCTCTCTCTCCAGTAATTTCCTTTCAGATCAGTCAACCAAATTCTCCTCTCTGCAATCAACACTCAAAGGGGAGGCATAGCATGTAGCCCGATGGGAAGCCGGCCCAATATCAGCTTCAAATATCCAGATCCTCGTTGTCTTCTGATCAGTGCCTGGCTCGTCCCTTGCCGACACACCAGCATGGTGGGGAGGCTTGTGTATCACTACTCAAGTCTGCTTTTGCAATGGTTGTTTCACAGTTGTCATGCAGCTTTAGGCTCTGGCTGCAGGACAATATAAAGCTGACTGATGCTCTAATGATGTTCAAATGTACTGTGCAATCTGCAAGTATTTGGACAATGACTCATTTCCTATTGTTTTGGCTCTACTTCAGCATTACATTTCAAACTTTAAGTGAGGTTAAAGTGCTGAGTCTCAGCTTTAGAGATCCCATTAAATGGGGACTTTAACTTCTTGGAAAACTGTTTCTTCCTAGAAATCAGTTCAATTTCAATGATGACCTTGTGTTGCACTAGTGGGAGTGACTAAGAAGTCCAGCCAATAAGGCTATCCTACGCTTCAGCTTTTCCTATCGAATAAAACTGATCCTGATATCCCATTGGTTTACACTTTGATCCTTCACTGTGCTATGTCCCACCACAACAACCTGTTTCTATGGGAATTTAATTGTATTAAGGAAGTAATGATACAATTTCATGGGACCTTTAAGTGTGTTTGAAGGTGTTTGCATACATAATGAGTGAACAATGTAGGGATTCGTGCCAGTGCAACCAGATGAAGATTTCCTCATTAGTTAGTTATTTTGCATTAAAATATTGTGCAAATGAAAATCAATTTGCGCTTCCATCAACTACTGTTATGCAAATAGACTTGAAGCCACAACAAGATTACATAATTAATCTAAACCCTGTATCTTTGATGATGGCTTTTCATTGCTGATTCCCACTTAAGATGGCATTTGTATTATGCATGTGATCCATGCATACTGTGTCATATTTTTATTTAGCCACTGGAAATATAGAGGGATAACTTGACGTGTTACATTACATTAACGCAAATCTTATTATTATTATATTACATATTCTTTATACTTTGAAAATGAGCACATTCCTTGATCTATATTTTGAGTATTCCATTATAAACACTGTACAGCTCTTTTCATTCTAAAACAGATACACATTATTTTTGTAAATTTCTATTTTATATTTAAGATTCTTAACTTGCAGTACTTTTCATTTCTCTTACTATGTTTATTGTGAACGTTATGCACCAAAATATCAAGGCTAATTCCTTGTATGTGAAAACTTACTTGGCAATAAACCTGTTTTTGAATCGGATTCTAATTTCTAATTTTTTAGGGGCAGACATTGCACCTCTGTGCTTTTTATTCTTAATTTTTTGGGATTTCTGGCAGCCAGATGCATGTGATTTGTTTTTCTTGTTGACTTTATTAGATACCTGACCTGTAATATCTACAATATGCAAAATCTTCCATCTCTAACAATATTAGAGATGGGAAATATATTATTATCTCTAACTTATTTTGTGATTAGTTTTTTTCTCTGACAACTGTGGCATTTCTGGTAATTGTAGTGTGACTTTCTGAATTTCATTTTTATTCTCAATTTGAAAATGTGCATGTAAACAGGTACATGGAAAAATACCTATTGTTTTATTTTAGAGCCAGTGTGCTAGAGTACAGAGCCACACACAAATAAACACAATAACAAATACTGTCTAAATGCATATGGACTGCACTGTACATGGTATAGGCTATATTTAAAACCCAACAAATAAAAAAACAAAACAAAACAGAGAGGATGCTACAAGTGAGAAGGAAGTAAATAGTCTGTCTCTAGTAGACACTGGTACACTACCCCAAGGGACTGATGTTAGAAAACACAAAACACCAAAACAAACGAAGGCAGCTTCCGTGTCCGCATACACGTGTGTCACAGACGGGGTGGCGGGCAGGAAGGTGACAGCTCCCTGGAACAGCCCCCGATGATAAGCATCAAAGTCGATGACGCGCTGACACACTCCATAGGTTCTGATGTTAAACACGACAAGAATGTCCCCGACAGTATCTCTGCACCCTCTTCAGAGAGCTATCAAAGGGCAAGTTCAGTGAGCACACAAAATAAACCCCACCACACACACACACACCTCCTAACACATCTCACTGCAGCATCTTCGCACTGCATAGGAATCAGGAATCTGTCGCTGTCCCCAGGCGGCAAGTTTATCTAAAAAGGAAACACCTGATTTTTCTTTTTCTTTTTGGCTCCTCTTCATTCCTCGCCTCCCTTGTTAAACACACAACCTTGATTTTGTTTCTGTTGCCCGGGAGGGGTGAATTATTTACAGGATAAACAAGGTGATGTTGTTTCAGTCAGTCAGAGCCAAACTCCCGTATCGCAGCAGCAAAGAGGCAGACGGGTTTACCTGGCAGGCATGAGGGTCTGAGCTCGGATACAGAAGCCAGGGAGCAGCATCACAATGGCGGGCCGTACAGTGATACCTTTCTGAGGGGTGGGGGGCGGTGTTTGAGGAGAGAAAATGCCTCCACACTAGATTCATGGGCTGGGAGTCCCAGACTGCGGGGTTGTCCTATTTATCTGCAGAGACAATGGTGGCTATAAAAGCACATGGGCTGATTTACTGAGTGTGTGTGTGCCTGAAGTGAAGATGGGGGTGTTATTAAGTGATCATAAAGTGGCATTTGTGTTTGCGGGGGTTGTTGCCATACATGGTTCAGACAGAGAGATGATGAGGGACCTTTGCAGCTAAAGCCTCTAATCCTATCTGTGGTCCGTGGGCTCCAGCTGGTGGGAGTGCAGCTGTGCTCGGCCCCTGCACAGGTGAATCAGTTCTGGCCCCCTCTCCCACAACTCCCATGTATCCAGTATTGCGGATTTGCACGGTGCTTTGATCTCGCAGAGGTGGCAGCGCCCCCCCTGGATACGGTGACAGTGCTGGTGATCCGTGTTACCGAGAAGATTTTTTTTTAAAAAACATATGCCAAATGACAGCCCCGGTTGAGGGCTTAGCACAGGTCAGGCCCGGCTAAATGTAATATGGCAGTGCGTATAATTCACTTCAAAACATTAGCTGCTGGGAGAAAGTGGGCTCTAATGAGTGTTATGACTGAACTTTGTGACATAATGTAGCATCAGAGAAATGATTATTCAACACAAACTATCCATCGCATACATTTTTAACCCTATTCTCCCACTATATCCAATGTTGGATTACTGACACACTTCTGAATTGTAATTTGGACATATATAAAGTAGGTCTCTAAACATAAGCAGCTTAAAACATGACTGCCACAAATTGGGTTAATGGTGATCATGCTGCATTATTTCAGCTAGATGCTTGTGTTTTCGAGGAAACCAGGCTAGAAACAGCATACACTTCACGTTCATCAGAAACAAGCAGACAAAACAGCTGTGCTCTCAGTTTGACCTCTGACCCTGTCTGCACATTCGCTGCAAACTGATTTACACTTAACACACTGGTTTGCTTTGACAGGGACACAATGGGAGGATATGATTCGGCCCTTGGCACAGATCGAAAAACAACATTCCTAATGTCTTTACGCACTATAGCAAAATCCCACTTATCATATTACTCGTGCCTTTGTGTCCTTTTCTGCAGGCAAAGAGGTTTCTCTTCATGTTACCAGCTGGAAATATCAGTGATGAGCTTCTCCGCTTACTAAGCTTGCTGGTGTAAAGGCAGTTTGTGTGCAGATTCTGTGGTTGGCTGGCTGCACAGGTAAGCAGAAAATAGCTCTTAGCTCCAGCCTGACCTTGAGGAGGATGCCATTCAATCAGTGAGCTCGCCGCAGTAAAGGCCCTATCATTGCACTAATAGACTGAATCTTCCTCTCTGCCCGGATCATGGACAATGCATGGATGGCTTCCTCCTGCTTGGCAAGTTAAAGGGGCAATTGATTCAATAAATTAAACAGAGAAAATAAGCCATGATGAAAGAAATACTGCTGTTGGGCAGGCATAGATTGAACTTGTGTAACAGTCTGCACACCTAATTTAATTTTGAGTTTATAGACATAACAGAATTGGATGACGGCAATTGACAAAACAGTTAAAATGCTAGACTGAACAGACTGTGCTCGTGTTCTCACTGCCAAGAACGAACATCAGAGGTGGAGAGAGTGTGCAGTGCGCTCCTTATCTACTCCCCATCATCCAGCTGGAAGCAGACAGAGCCAACGTAATAAGGAGAAGATTTAAGAACAGTTGCCCGCTTTGAACTTTGAGGTTGTGCGATCAAATTCCACCTTATCAACTGGCAGCTTAAACAAGTTGTGTTATTTTTCTGACGGCTTACAGAGAAGGGGGGTGGCAAGCTGGAACCGTCATATCTACTGGCTGCTGCAGTGCATCGTGACAAACAACAGCGAAAAACTTGGGATTTATTGCTCTGATAACCTTCCAGATTCCTTCGGCTGGTGCTGTATGCCAGACAACTCCGGCAGAGTTATGCATCATTAATCCCCATGAACACTGCCAGTGATAAATAATGCTGTGCGTCCCTATGAAAAATAAGGCAGTTATTACCAAACCATAAAGAATGGTATTCGTATCATCACTTCAACCAGATAATAATGTGAAGATACGATGTTTCAAGGATTCAAACACACACTCACAGTGACAGTGAGCTGTATATCTCTACTCTCATCTATGTGCTGTTGGAAAAAGAACTCCAATAAATAACAGCACTTGAGCTGAGTAAATTAAAGATCTTTATATCAATGTCATAATGCTTGCAATACTGAGCAGACACTCAAACTATCAAATACCATTTAGTACATAATAAACCAAGGTAAATAATGACTTAGCTCCATATTTGCAATCATGAATAGCACAGTAGCAAATAGCAGGTAATCAGTTTGTACACAACAAAAATAAAGTGTGTCTAGTAACCTGTCGCTCGACGTTTCCCACAAAGAGCAGTTTATTTCACTCATGACTTGAATCCAGTCCAATAAACATGGTAATACTATATCCCCTACAGGTGTAAATTCTTGGTGGTTAAGCAGTGCAAAGAGAAACTAGAAGGAACTCTGTTTGATACAGAGATGTTTCCAGCACCAGATGCTGTGGGGCCCTCTCTTGTGAGAAGCCGGGGGCGAAGATCACTTACTTTCCTATTGAGAGTTGGAACATAAATTCAAACCTTGCAATAAATCAAATATAAATTTTCAGCTCCCCTCACTTTCCCGGGAACGGCTGCAATAACAATGTCATTTGACTCTGCCTGGTTACCATTAATGCTCTGGATTCCGTCCATGCTAATGATTTGGTCCTGTATCCTGTGCATTTTACAACAAAAAGAAGGGAAATATTACTGACCTATTTAATGCTTTGCAGGTTAAGAGAAGAAACTAAGGTCTGTGGCTGATGCTCTTTACATATACAATATTTCCAAACTCTCTCAAAATGGATTCTCCTTGCCAGATATAACACCCTGCGTGCCAATAATGTTAATATACCGTAACACTGCGGCTGCAACTTTCACATTTTTAGACAGCAAAGTTTCTGAGCCAGAAAAGGGGGACAATGCACTCCAGTTAAATCTAACTTGAGTGAAAAATGTGATTTCTATTTAGATACTGTTCAGTGTGCCAACAAGCCTTTCCTTCTGCCAAAAAAATGAATTCGATCTCATTCAGTCCATTTTCTCCTTGAAAACACTCATAATAATCTTTAAAAAAATGAACGTGGGCCAAGACTGATTCACCTAGCTCCTATCCCACGCTGAATATTTACTGGAATGGCCACAAATCACCATCTGAGCAGTTTTCATAACCCAAATATATACAGTCTAGTATCAGAATCCAATTCATACCGTATATTTGTTTCGCACAGTGTAAACAGACTTTTTCATTCCAGTGAAACCATAACCCCAAAGTGGAGCACAGGGAACCGATTCTGGCTACAGAGACTGTTTAGAGAGAGCCATTCTGGGTAAAGCACACTTTACTTTTTAAGCAAAAAGCAAACCAATTTCAGTGCAGCACCTGCACCCTTCTGCCCTGTTGGCTTTGGCGAAGCAGATTCAATGAGTTTTCAGCCAACACTACACGGCTGTGTGCCTGTAAGAATCTGCACTGACAGAAGGCTTTTAGAGAAGAACCAAGGTCACCACTACAATAACACAGCACAGAGGATCTGCTCAGAGCCAGGGGAAAGTGCTGTGTCTCTCTCACACCCTTGAAATAAAAACCAATGAGTACAGGATACCAAGTTCAATAAACTTAACTTCACTTTGTAACCTCTGCAAAAACAGCAAATAAGCAGGGGGCTAACAGGCTGTTAACAGGCTGGTAGTGTTTATGGTATTATACACTTAAGTATAAACCAACTGTGTGTATAAAACAATCTCAATCATTGCAATGTCAATTATCTCTCAAGACTAATGGCTGTGGCTTCCAATCCAAGCAGCGTAAATATAGAGTTAGTGTAATAATGTCACAAGCTAGTGCCAGCTAGCGTCTTTCAGGGGAAATATATTGTCACACAGGTGCCTTCAGAGAGCAAGAAAACATATTTGAAGGACAGTTGACCTTATGTTTTATGCTTAATAACCAGAAAAATAGAAAGTGGTGCACTGTCTATTGTAATTAAATCAAATACAACACTAAAAAATAAAACACAACAGTCAAATGTTAAATAAATACACGCTACTTTTGTTAAACTTGTAATCGCCTCTGCCTGGGAGGTCAGGTTTTCGGTCCAGAATGTTTTTTCTATTAGTGTGTGAGTTAGCAGGATATCTGAAAATCTTGTTTACAGATATCAATGAAATTTGGTGAATAGTTGGCCAATGAGCCAGGGAACAAGTAATCAGTGTTTGGTGCATATCCAGGAACTTATTAATGGAGTTCTTATAAGGATAAGGCTGATGTTATCCTATGTTTTTCATATTGTCAACAAATCCCAAGAAAAGACCAAAACCAACAATGTGTTAGTCCATCTTCCAAGCCCATTGGCTCTTAATAAAGATGTAAATCTTTAAAAACAGCTCACAAGTATATAGTTTCACTCTTTAAAAAGGCCCAATAACTTCATAAAACAGTTGGGCACTGTGGTTTTTAGCAAACATTACTCAAAAATTAGTAAATAGTGCATTTGTTTGGGGACTATTTTCTGCAGCGAATTAATACACATTTGGTGTCCTAGTTGAGTATTTACAGCAGCAGGAAGGTATTTGTGGGATTGATTGTTGACAATAAGAAAAATATAAAACATCACCAGACTTAGAAGACCTAGAACATTCTTGCTATTTTCTCATGATCTATATTGATGCTGATCCAGATACAGAAAAAATGTAAAATAACACATTTATAAACATGTATTATTAAAATCATATTTAATAACAATATTTCGGGGGTTAGAGGATTATGCAGCCTTGGCAGAGCAAGTGTTTTTAATTGTTAACACTATTTCAGAGAGGTGTTAATTCAACTTTATGGTGTGTTTTCAGGCTGTAGTTTGTGCTGCTGTGTTGAACTTCATTATATTTACGATGATTTGTAATATTTTGTCTGCCTCATTTAAAAATACACAGTGACAACAACAATTAAAAATTAGTTTACGAAGCACTCTTGCATCTTGTTTTATATCACCATTTTCAGGGGTTTCTATTTTTCTGGTCTCCAAGTGTAAAATCAGTGTGTGTGCATGCAAGGAGAATTTTTTTTCAACAATTGTTAATGATGGGAAAGCCCCAGCAGGCTTCTTTAAAAGGTTGTCAGAGAAATCGCTAACAGCTGCCAGCCACAGGAATTCAGAAATGCCAAACCAGCACTTTGTGATTGGCATAAGGAAGTTACACCCACTTTGTAATAATATGTTTCTCTTTGGTGAGTTGCCAAATGGGTTGCTGCCAATGTAGACATGACAGACTGATCAGATCATTCTGTACAAAAACATCAGGCCAAGGAAAACTATAATTATTTGTCTGAGGTCGAGGTCAGGTCGCTGTAAAGCTCATAAATACAAATGAGATGTAACTTATACAACAAATCTAATACTGGTGATTCCATTCAAAAAGTCGTTTTTATGAATAAGCCTTAATTATACCTATTTGCCTTTACATTTTTTTTATTTTTTTTTTTTTACACAGTTCGATGCCTATAGCCCCTTTGACAAAGTAATAATGACATACACAAAATAAAATAATATAATAAATATTAATTCTCAATGGGAGTAATTTTATGTTATTTTAAATGACTAATAACTGATTTTGGTAGAGTTAAGCAGCATGATACTGCACTGCTGTGTCTATGGCGACTTTAGTGTTTTGAAGAAGTAAAGTCAAGCAAACAAAAGGACCAATAAGCTTTCAGAAGAAATTAGCTCAACAGACTGACTGTAGTCGTACATCTTCCTCGACTCCACCACACCTGCTCAGGTCCGTCTGTAATAACCTGCTCTGTCTGCTCTGCAGGTGTACTCTGGGTATTTACTCCAGACCCATTTACCACAAATACATGCTACTGTATGTTATGTTCCCCCAGCAGCCCTCTTTCTTCTTCTGTCTCCTCCCCATCAATCCACTTCCCTCCCAGTCCCAGTCCTAGCCTTGATGATACATTTACTTTCCAGAAATCAATTTTTATGCCACGCCACAGGGAGTCAGAGGAAATCTATAAGTCAAAGGTCCCGAAGATCCTCAATAGTCAATTCTGTCACTTCATGTCCGCCTGCTTCAAAACACAGTGATGGACCTCAGTGGTAAAGCTAACGCAAGTTAATAACTATCTGACTAGACACAACTGCAAAAGAGGGGCTAGGTAGGTAAACAAAACTAAGAAAAACAAGAAAACTATGCATACATGTGCATTGTTGTTACACAATGTTCTAATGTGTTCACACATGGAAAGATTCCCACCTAAGCTACATATTCTTATATATAAAAATTATTTAAAGATCTAATTTGTATTTTTGTTCTTTAGTCTTTAATATTAGCACCTTTCAATGACATCTTTGACCATTAAAAAAACATTACCAGATGCCAATATTTGAAGCTTTCAAAGCACACTCTCCTACCTAAACTCTGTTTTGAAAGATACAAATGATGACCGTTATTAGTTACAGGCTACAATAAGCGGCACCAGAAGTTTCATCCCAATTTTGTACTACATACTACTGTGACACAGTATGTATAATATACTTATTTTCATAGTCTACTGTTTGAACAGTTAGTATAATAAGAAACTCCTCTGTTTTGTACCAAATAATACAAGACTTGCTTAAACGGACGTCAGTCAAACTGCAACTTTGGAATACCACAGCCAATTAAACTTCACAAAAAGAAAAAATGTTTTTCCAAAGATTTAATGCATTGTTTTTGTTTTCTGAGATGTCCCTGTAGCTGTCTCAGCATCATATGAAATGTGATTAAATTTTTTTCACAGTTCCTCTGTTTCCTTTGTGCATTGCTTCCGAGAACAATAATGTTCATGAACAAAATCAAGCACATCTTTGACTACTGTATACTCAAAACCTGCTTAGAAAAAGTAAGTTGTATGGAATTGGGACACAGAGTCTCTTCAGTGTTATTGTAATTCCTGTTGGTTGCAGATAGAGGTCAATAAAGGTCATAGATTACTTAATGCCCCTTGAATAACGTTTTGATGCAGGAAAGAAATGCGACTGGCAGTATTACAACCAAGTGACTGAAAGACCCTTGAGACCAAAAACTCATGTGTGATATAAATTATCACTGTCCCACTGCTACCAACAGCAGCTTTCAAGAATGGAGATTTAATTTCTTTACATGTTTACGTTTGTTTCATCCCTACCTACCCCTCCCCTCCGACATTTCTCCTCTCTCTTCCTACCCAGGAGACAAAGCAGGCAGACAGCACTAATAAACAGTGGTGTGAAGCCTTACAGTGACGGCGTATGCCGAGGCAACCAATGTGATCAATTATCGAGTGGCCGTTTCTCTTTAATTAGAGGGTTTAAGTATTGAGTTAGCCTGGATGGGAAGCTGAGAAGCAGCATGTAAACCAACCTCATTACACTGCAGTGATTCACCTCCCAGGAGCTGTGATCCACGCAGTGTTTACACCATACATTTGTTTCTGTGGTAACATATCGAGTGGAGGAATGGCTCTATGACAGACCCAGTTTTTCCCCCTCCTCTTCTCTACTCTCCATTTTCTTTCTTTCACTCTCCCTCCCACTCACTACTGAAGAGGCTGTCACACTGGTTTGCCTTTTGTTGTGGAGAGTCTGGAGAGGTAGCACAATGTGTCCTAGTTAAAGCAGTGCCCCATCTGCCCGGCATAATTAGACAATTATGCTGGAAGGATCCGTCATTAATTCCTTTGTGGTGGCCAATTTCGCACCACAAAGAGGTCTCAGGTTTAGTTTTTCTTTGCAGATCTCTGTTCATTTACCCTGGCCCCTGTTATCGTCCTCAAGTATTGATACTGTGGTAACTTGGGGCAGGAAAATATTCTCCTGCCAATATTGACTGGTTTGTACTGTTGTAGTGAAAAGGCCAAGGGGAATATTGGCTGGTGTCTTGTGCTGAATAAAAACAAGCAGCTAGGAAACAGCACTGTGAAAACACAGGTAGACACCAAACAACAACAAACAACCATAGTTAATGTATTGAGGTTAAGTATACTGATATGCTAAATATGCTAAATGTATACTAAATATGCATTATGTGGAATGATCCTGGTGTTGCATTGTGGGGTACAGAGACTTATCTGAGCAGGAAAACCTTCATGTCAATTTTAAAATGCCAATTTGACCTACTAAAACATCACCAATTCAATCTGGAACTACTGCATTATATTCATATGGGAGTGATGAAATACAAAATAAACACTTCACCACCACTTTTCAGAAATGTTGATCTGTTTTGTGAGGTCACGCTTCACCTTTTGACAGTGTCAATGCCATCTAACTTAGTCAAATTAGTAAACAGAGTAGTGCATGTATAATATGAAAAGTAAACAACTCCTTTCTGCACTTGCAGCTGTTACAAATGTTTGGTATCTTTACTTGATAAACAATCAAAACCTTAGTATTAGCACTAGCATGTACTGCATTAGTGCTGCATACACTTGAGCATGCTAATTTCAGTATGTTAGAATGCTAAGATACATGCTAATGTTAGCATGGTATATTATATGCTAACATTAATGCTAGCTAAGACGGTAACATTAGCATTTTAACACTGAAATTACTATCTGTAAATCTATGCTGCTACCTTGGCTAAAAGGTCAATTTATCATCTATTAGCAGCTAAGACCAAGACAGATATGAGACATCAAAAAAGGTGTTCTTGAGACACAATCATAAATCAATGATGCATCTGAAATCACTTCCTATTTGCTACTACATTTACATTCTGGCATTTTATTTGAGTTTCCAAATTTGAAGTATAAAATATATGCAACATGTAGTGCCCTAAAGGGGAATAAAATGCTTTACACTACTTTTAGCCAAAAATACCATTAAGCAACAAAGAGCCATTCCTAGATGTGCTGCACCTATCAGTGAAGTCCCAAATTTAAATTTACTGCTCACAATAAGAGCAGACTGTTGAGAGTTTATTATGTAAAGGACATGAGTGAAGGAGGGCGTGATTTCAGACACAGAACAAGACAACACTTCAACCCTGTATTTAACTAACCAGTCTTTATGCTTAATTATAATGGTCTGACAGACTGAAGTTCCACCTCAGCTTTCTATCTGTTGTTATGGAACAACCTGCTGCTTGTAAAAGTACAATTTGTACTCTGCAGTGAGCATTTTACACCGGGTAGTTTTACAAACTTTCATAGGAGGCAACTGGGATTCACTGATAATCCGCTGTTACTGGTGAATGGGGCCGAACCAACTATCTCCCGCCCTGGCCTTCATCATCCTCTCTCCGACATCTGGTGATTGACGGCAGACCGGACCAACTATCTCCCACCCCGGCCTTCATCCTCCCGTCCCGCCGACAACTGGTGCCACTGTCGGTAGTACGTGCCCACCAATGAGTGCAAGTTGCCTTGTGTGATTGTGTTATACAGTGGTGTGAAATAGTGATTGCCCCCTAAACCTAATAACTGGTTGAACCACCCTTAGCAGCAACAACTGCAATCAAGCGTTTGCGATAACTTGCAATGAGTCTTTTACAGCTCTGTGGAGGAATTTTGGCCCACTCATCTTTGCAGAATTGTTGTAATTCAGCCACATTGGAGGGTTTTTGAGCATGAACTGCCTTTTTAAGGTCATGCCACAGCATCTCAATAGGATTCAGGTCAGGACTTTGCAAACATGCAAAAAAAATAAGAAATCAGGAAGGGGGCAAACACTTTTTCACACCACTGTAATTATAGTAGGTAGTCCACAGTACTCTACTTTTGCAACCCCCTAATGTGATTTTACATGCAGTAACGTTAGCCTAGAATCATTTTTATGTAAGCTAGTTAACGTTACTGCATGTAATGTTATATTGGACTTGCCCTCAGCAGACACGCCCCCAGCGTTTGAGAGCAGACAATACTGCATATTTTCAAGATTTAGATTTTATTTACTTGGTGATTTTTTTAGTCATTCAAATTCCACTGGGTGGTTAATAACACATTTTTCTGTGGTGTGACAAACTCAGAACACATATTTATTATTGCTTTACACTGACTTTAACAGTTTCACAGTTACACTGAGTAACTCAGCTTGACAGAGACATGTGGGAAGATATCTTACATTGTAACTCAAATCTGATTAGAGCAGTGATCTAATCAGCCATGAATTCATCTGTGAAGACAAGCAGGCAAGAGAAAATCACAGTAGAGAATTCTGTATAATTATCAAAAATCTCACAGCGGTACATTAAAATTCTAATTACGACATATTATCTTAATTGCTAAGGAGATGCAAATCAAAACAAGGTTAACGCTGCTCCCTTAACATGCAGGAGAACATGTGGTGGGAAACTCTTCAATATTCACTGAATCAGCTTGACTTGTTCGACATGAGAGGCTGTCATTTTGTAATGCTACGATAATCCTAGCTGAGAGCACAAGCAGCAGTGGTGCAGTCGTGCAACAATAAGACAGAACAAACATCTAATTTCTGTGCATTAATTTCCTTTTATTGTATCAAACAAAGCTGGTGACAGCTCATCGCAGGCCAACTAATGTTGCTGTCCGGAGAAAACCATGTACCTCGAACATTTCAGGAACAGAAGAAAAACAGCCTTGTTGTTTAGTGACAATGCACTTTTTAGATGATCTAAAACCCAAAAAGGAACTTATCTGAACACAAAACCAATCACAAAACCTATACTCCAAATTTCACTGTTGGCCAGAAATTCTGCAACAGAAACATCCATGTCTAATGTGCAACAAATACAAGAAAAAGAAAAAAAAAAATAATTCTCAAGAAACTGCAACTCCCATGGTACACAACAAATTGCTTGCCATAAATTGTATCTGACAGGTGCACACTGTAACTCTGCAGACATAAGACAGCAGGATGACAGCAGGCACAAGGGGTAATGGTGAAAGAAGAAGACCATGTCATTGAACATGGATTTATGAGCAGGTCCAGACTGAAGCGATCCATCAGTGGAGTCACATAGCATCAAGCGTGGTCAGGTTTAGGACATGTTTAGATGAAGCTTTAGAGGGTTTTTAAAGGGTGCCAATACTCAAAAACATGTGGGGTGTGTGTTGGGAAACAAGTAATTTGCTGCTTTTTAGCAGAGGAGAAGTCAGTTGCCACCCCACAAATCCAGTGCAGTCCCTTAATTGGAGTAGTTATGCTTTGATAGAGCTCCCATTTCTATGGAGGTTCTCGCAGTAGGCTAATAACAGTATGTGGCAGATTTAAACTAACTACAGCCATTTTTGAAAACATCAGATTCCTGACAGAAAATAATAAACCAGAGGTACCCTATGTTTTCACTAAACGATATTGGAGTTTCTCTACCAATTGACTTTGGGATAGTGGTTACCCACATACTATAAATTGAGTTTCTCTCTCTCACTTTCTCCTACAAACACACACATACAGTGCAAACACTTTCCCAGACACAGTCCTTCCCTTGCTGGATAGAAATAAATGGAGACCCCAGGAGCTCCCTTTGGCCCTGGCCCTAGCAGTCTATAACAGAGCCGACAGCTCCGATCACTCCTGAGAAAGCAAAAGCTGCTCAGGGATCGCTTTACAATTCTCAGGGGCTCGAATAACCTGATCTTGAACTGATCCTGAGCACTGATCCTTTGGTATTGGGTTAGGAACGTGTGAAGGGGCCTGTTGAATGAGCTCGCTGGATATCAACATCCTCACTCCGTGTTGCTCCAGCCCGGCAGATTGTTTGACTTGATTAGTCTCTGCCCAAGTGTTAGACTACCCAACGCCGAGCCCTCCAGACACCGGTATCAATGTGTCAGAGGGAAAAGTGCTCTCCCAAGTCTCAAGGTGGAGCCCATTACCCTGAGTGAGAGCACTGTAAGTTAATAGGATTTGCTCCCGATCAAGAGACTGAGCTATTTCCTGAGGCTGTTACAGACCGAAGCACAAAAATAAATGTTCCTTTATTCAACACTATTAAGCACCCCCCACCCAAAAAAAACTCCCCACCAACACCAACCACTCTGACCCCAGCCCTCCTTTTTCTCCTTGTTGGAATATCTGTTTTTACTGCAGGAGGTTGTGCTCTCCCTCTCTTGTTCTCATTTTTTTATCCCAAGCAGCCAGTAAAAGTAAAAGGTTGGCACTTTTTGTCTAAAGGAGCCATTTGTTCAGGTGAAAATTAAACTTGCATGGTAAGCAGAGCCAGGCCTGCCGTTGGACAGGGGCAGAGGGGATTCCAGATTAATCATATGGACTATACACCATGAGGATATTCATTGAGGAGTAATTGCCAAGGGGCTTTATGTAATGTATTCTCCCCATGAGGTAAAACCTTGTAGCAGTGAGAAAGGATAATAGAGTAAGAGGATCATATAAAAATGTTTGCTGCTCCAACCTTTAACTCGGAGCTTAACCCTGACCTCAGATAGTAATTACAGAGTTAATTGCCAACTGATCTGAGCAGCTCCATCCAGCTCCACTGCAGATGTCAATTGGGCTTAAGAGCCTCCTTCTGAGGTGCAATAGATCACAAATTGTCTTACATAATTTAAAGAAAGGACAATTAGTAGCATTGGGTCAAGTAGTGTTTGGTGTTAAGGTTTTGGGTGTTAAAGTTCACAGCAACTAGAGCTGGCCAGTAATTCAATATTATTATTATAACGACTTTCAATGGAATCATTTTAGAACTGCAACTAACACATTTAATTTATATTTTATTCCTTTCTTTAGTCCAAAACTCCATACATAATTTGTTTACAATGATATAAAAACACAGAAAACTAGCAAATCTTCACATTTAAGAAGCTGGAACTGGAGGTTGTTTGACATTTTTGCTTGATACATTACTTTAAATTTTCTTTTCATTGGCAAATCGATAACTCCACTAATCACTCTCCACTAATTTCAGCACTAAATCATATCATGATGGCATCATATCTTGTTATTGTTTGACAAAATAGAGTTATCCAAGTGAGTGATTCACAGAAAAATCGAATTAAACAACATCAGTTATTTTTGTTTTGCACAAGAATTTTGTCTGGAATAATGTGTAACAGTGGAACACAGTTCATTGTGATGAACATCAATTTGGTTATTTTATGCGTGATTTTGCATACATTTGCAATATTGTGACGTACTGTATATCAGAAGTATTCTTATTTAAATTATGAAATGGATTTTAACTAGGGCCGGGCGATAATTCAATGTTAACGTTTATTGACTTTCAGTGGAAACTTAAAGATTAAATGAGCATATCGTATTATCGTTTTATTTTACACAGTGCTGTGACACATAACATAAATTGTAATAAAATTAACAAAATTGGTTATCAAAGTTTTTGTATTACACATTTGAAGTGTCTTGTCTGACATAATGTACAGCAGTGGAACACAGATATATGTTACATTAAACATTAATTTGATTATTTTATAGGTAATTTTGCAAACGTGTTATATTGTGATATATATTTAGATAGTAGAAAAATAGTTAATTTTGTGAAACTGACTTCAGCCATGTTGCACAGGCCTAATGGTAACCACTCTTCCTTTGGTGTGCATGACAACACACAACTGACAACTCGAGATAGAAAATAAAGCACATTACACTATATAATAAGCCTCTCTGAGTGAAAAAAAAACCTGACAGATTTGGATTTGTTTAAAACCCTAAGAGAAAATAGAACTGGCGCATTTCACCACAGATCTGAGCACAGCTCACTCAGGAAACCTGAATGTCTTCAGTGAGTCAAATAGTTAAGTTGAGCCGGTGCTGCCATAAACCCGGTGGGAGAGCTTGGAATAATCTAGGCGATGTTAATGATGCAATTTATATGTGAGGGGACCGGTGTTTGGCAGGCTCTTTCCGTCTGAGCGGGCTGCACAACCCAGTGAGCTCCCAGCACCCCCTGCTAGATGGAGGGGGTGGAGTAGGAGGAGGATGTCAGAGCCCATGTGAAAAGAGGGAGCGAGCGAAGCACTGATAAGAGCCATTACTATTAGTGTCTGTCTGTCACCTGCTGTGCGTCATCCAGCCTTCTCTCTCTCCACATGCGCCCCCATCCCCGTCGCTCCATCCCCATCCCTTTTCCTGAGGCACATCACTTCAAATTTGCACTCACCTACACATTTTCCATCCTGTCACAGATATACTCAGTTGGCTTGAAAACTGAGCCAAGTTGCACTCTGAAAACTACTGTGAGCTTTGTTTCAAAACAGTTGTGAATTAGTGAAGGTGCAGACAGCTGCCAACATTTATTCGATAAACAAAATAGCTATAGATGAATAACTGAATTGGCACAAGGGGACGCAATATTCTAGACATACCGCTTCTCAGTTTTTCCAAGCAAACACAAAGCCTAATTTGGTATTTCATTTATTACTTGGCACAATACTACCTACAGCTCTTTAAACTTATGAACTTGGGAGAAATGAACAGTAATTGCAGGCTGTTCTTTATTTTCTTAAAACCTTTTTAACCAAAATATTTAAAGCTGTTTTTCTCAGTTGCTATGCAACACTTCAACCGCAAGAGTGGGAGCATGCTGAGAATGTGCCAAATAAATGCTACTGCCACAGACATTCTGCGGGGAAATATGAGAGAGGGGCATCGTTCAATCATAATCATATGAAAATGTAGAACAGTTGTGTAAAATGCACAATCATCCTTTCATTCATCAGTTACTTGACCTGTGTCAACAGATGATTCCAAGCAATAGTTTGTTTAATGAACCATTGTTTACAGTCTGAAAGGCTCTCAGACCATTCCACAGACATGTGAGCAGATTTTTTTCACCAACATATAAGTGCCTGCTTTTAACTGCAGAATACAGCGACGTGGCAGGCGATCTAAGTGTCCTGTGCAAAATATCATTCAGTAATTTGACATGAAAATGCTGCCAGATATGTAGACTACTGTCTGTTTCACAAGTCCTTTTAGATTTCACTCAGAGCTCGCCTAGAGCCCGGGCAACTGTACAACAGCCAAGCAAAAAGCAAGCAAGCCAATGGTGCAGCCTTTCCTCCTGAGCCTGGAACCAAGGACTTAAAGCAAGGACACGTTATGCAAGATATCACATTCAATTCTGCTGCCAGCCTCTGAGGCCAGATGATACACATTGAGTGGGTCTGTCTCTCGAGCCCTCAATGTTAATCAACACTCTTTCCAATGCATACTTATGAGTTACAATCTACTCCCCACGTCTTCCCTTTGGCAGCTTAAATTAAGTCGCAAATTTGACGGCAAATTAACTTCAACAGGGACGGTAATATGTCACCTATACAGCAATCTGTGCCATTTCTTGCCAGGACAACACAAATCTTGTGCATCTGACAGAAAAATTAAATCAAACAAATTATTTTCATGTGAAAGTCAAATTCGAAAAAAAACACAAAAAAGAAGGTACAAAGAGGAGGGGCCAACAGCTGTTAACAAATCCCTCTGATGACAAAGCACTGCATAATCGCCCAGTCAACCTTTATCATTGTGATCACAGAGCTTGAGATTTAATGCATGCTGGTATTAACTGTGACATACAGTCACAATACAGTTGAGGTGGGAGGAACACATGCTCAGACAGTGTGTGTACGTACATGTGTGTCTAAAGGGGAGGTGGATGTGGAACCAACAGAGATCTCCCCACTTCATCATTGAGTAAATGGCACCACAGACGTGAGCTGCGACTTCACAGCTGCCTCATGGCGGGTGACATTGAAGCCCACGCATGAACACATCGCTCATCAAAGCGAATGAGGCGTTCTTTGCTTCCCCTGCTTGTGCCGAGGAAAACAATGGCAGCCCCCCTCAAGTGCACAGTTGCACACCTGGAATGTCTAGAATGAGTGGAGATGGGAATGAAAAGGGGAAAAAATCCATTTGGTTTCATGCATCTCTCACAAGACGTTTAACAGACTGTGACCATCCACTGCTTCGTAATGGGAAGGAAACGGCAAGACCCTGGTGCCATAAAACGGCTCAGAGCGGGTGCTAACAGTGGTTCTGCAATTAACCTGTCTTAAAACAAACAAGAGGCTTTTGCTTTAACAACAGGCGCATACTTGAGAGGGTTGATTTCTGCGGCGTGAATCTCAAAGGCCCACCAGGGTTCAGGTTTTAATCGGTCATTAGCGTGCTCATTTCGGCACAGCTGCGCCAAGATCTATGCAACTACAAGCTCACTCAATGTGATCAAAAACAAAAATGTCAACACTCTTATGTAGATCCCAGAAGCTAAAGAATGAACCATCTCAGAAGTCTCTTCACAGACAAAGAATATTTGTCTTAACACTAATCGTAAAGTGTGAGAAGAATGTAAGTAAAAACAGAAAGAAACAGTAAAATTGTAAATGCCCATTTTAGAGCATAAGCACATCCTCCTGTAGGTTCAGTCACATAGTTTGAACACAAAAGCTCCACTCTTTCTCCTTAACTGTCCTCTTTTCTCTAAGTGGAACCAGACCTAGGCATTTCTTCATTTAGCCCATTCAAATGGAGGCAAGTTGCTGTTCTTTATTTATTTAACAAAACTAGCTGTAAAAGCCAAACATTAGGTCATGGAATATTTTCAACCCGAGAAATAAGTCAATGCCTTCAATGAGACATCAAACCCAGTTTAAGTATTCCCCCACAAAATATGAGCTGGTGAGGACCTTTTTCGAAGTCAAGTAGTGCTGTGGGATTTTTCTGTTTTTTAAATACAACTTTCAACAGTGTGGTGCACATGCGTTTCCAATTAAGAGCTCAGAGGCAACATCCAAGCCTGGGCCCCATTCACCCCTTCCACGATTGACCAAGTCTGAAGAAATGTTAAACAGGCATCATAACCATAATAGAGACGGCAGAATGTTCAAAAGGCTCTACTTTCTAAACAATAATTAAGACATCACAGTGAATTTATGATGTAGACTGCAAACATCGCACAAAATCTAAATAAAGAAAAGGGAACATACTTAATCATAACTTTTTGTGACGCGTTCACAGCTAGGGCACTTAAACATAACAATTTGTCCCTTTGGTGAATGGGTACAAAGCCTGCTTACAGTGCAAAGAAATTAAATATGTCAATGCTGTTGATTTGTGAGGATCATAATGAGAATGCACGGTTTACATGAGGCACTCAGAGTAGGATCTACTTCCCTAGCAGCAGCAATAACTCCCTATGAGCCTGTCTCTGCTCAGACTTCAATCTCTGGGCCCTAAGGAGCTGTTGGAGGACTTTGATGTTCTGTCTAAATGAATTGACTGTGCTTCTTGATACAGCCCTCCGGTCAACTGACTCCCCCCACTGATTCTGTCACCTGTGATAAACACCACGTGTACCAAATTCTGGATCACATGCTCAGAAAGGCCACAATTTTGTTCCCTTCAACTTTCTAAATGACTGAAAAAAATAAGATTGTTGTTTCCCCACCGTGCCGTATCTGAGCAGAAGCCCTTTGATGTGTGAGGCTGTATGTGAGCAAGCAACGCTGGGCTGGTTTTTGTTACCTTACAGCCCTGCAACATCCAGTAGGTGAGCCTTTATGTTGGATGCCCCTTCAAGGCATGGTGTTTGTTAGAGCCTGGGCAAAGGCAACAACCTCCAACCCACTTCTATCATTGCATTTTTTTTTCTTAAGAATCAGAGCCAGAGAGCTCTGCATACAAGCTTGCAACTTCACTGACTTGATCCAAACAAGATCTAAGGCTTATTGAGGAACACTGGTACACAGCTCAGGAAGTACAAATGTGTTGTTACATCTACCTTGGAACTTCTAGTTTGTCACAATGTGTGCTTTGAATATGGATAAGTAGTGATAGAAGCCATAACGCATGAAAAATGCCAAAAAAAAGTAATGTCCCAGTGCTAAAGATAGCACTGAGTGCAACCAATCGACGACTGATTTCGATCAAAGAGTGGGGCAGAGACGGTGGTTAGAGGGAAACAATACTTATCCATTTAAGCTTCAGCTTGGTCAATTCTCATTTGACTAAATCCAATTACCATCGATTCTGCATCTTTTTAAAGCCGAGGTTTAGGTTTTCCTTGATAGTGCAGAAACCTTAACTCGGATGAAGCGGCAGTATTTAACCTATTACAGCCTCCGATGAAGCGGTTGGGTTTTGGAGGAAAGTACAAGTTCTACTGGCAAAGGCATTGATCCTCCCACACCCTGGGTTTTCCCAGCGTGTGCAGCGATTCCTGTGCAAAGCCTCTGAACACTTCTCTCTCTCTCTCATCCAGCAGCGATGGTGCTCCTGAGCAAACCTGCCCTGGATCGAGCATCTCATTTAGTCACTGGGCCCTTTGATGTGGATTCAGTGCTGCAGTGCATATCATTCGTGTTTGAAGGTTCAGCTTCCACAATACAGCAGGGTTTGAAGTTTCACATATTGCAAGTGCTACAATGTGATAATCTGGGAGCCGGTTATGCATTATACATTTTTCATAAAAGAACACCATCACCTGAAAGTGAAATGTGGAAAAGTCAGCGCTTCAAGGTATATATTGACAGAAACTGTTTCTGAGACTTCTGGGTGTGGGACGAAAACACTCTTGTTATCTTGAGCATTTCAGAATCAGCTCTACATCTTCCCTCGGAAGGGAGTAAATATCCAAATAAACAGTAGAATAACATTTGACTGAGGTCTGCCATGCCATTCTAAGACAGAATTTAGTTGACTAAACGCTTCTCACAGGGCACAGAGGCCATGACGGTGCTTTCTCCAGCAATGACCAGCAATAAAAATCTGCTTCTCCATCTGATTTCACAAGGGAATTGATACGCAACTCGCGGCACTTCTTTCAGTGTCTTCTTAAATAAAACATGAAAAATCCTTGTCAAGGTCTATGTCTGAAAAGACTAAATCTATGGCTTTGGCTAGTGTGATGACAAGAAAAGGAGGAACTAATCTCTTCCCATCTTACAATTTTCAAGGTTGTAATTGACTCAAGTGGAAAAGTGAGTCCACCAGTTTTTTAAAATCCAAATGCATCAAGCACACAAAATTTAAAAAACAGGGGGAGTTGTTGCCCAAAGAATAAAATCAAGTTGGCAATTAATGTCTTTGAGTGACTGAGGTTTATGTAAACGCTTTTGATCTTGATAATTAAAGAGTGTTTGTATGTAGGTGCACAGCTCCATGTGTCTTTTTAAAGGATGCTTACTTTCACCAAAGCATGGAGATGGTGGCAGCCTGAGAGCCTGCCTGCTTTCTTTTCCCTGTCTCTGTATCTGTCTTGTGCTAAATAGACAAAAACATTAAAAACGCTCGCGCACACACACACACACACACACACACACACACACACACACATACACACACACACACACACACACACACACACAGCAAATGTGTACAAATATGAACTCTACACACTGTATTGACACGTACAAACAAAAACCCACACACAAGAAAGAGTCGGCGCTTTCACAAACATCAGCCTCTCAATTAGCTTCTGCACTCATTTCTCCTCGGAAGAGAATTATTTTTCAGCTGGATGCTTTTTCTTTGTTTATTGTGAGCAGACCAAAGCCTTATCAGCAGCTAATCACTGCATGTCAAATTCACAGACTTACTGCAGTCACTTAAAAAAGGGATTCAGTGAATAATCTTCTCAAATTCAGATTGCCATTTTAGATTTGGACAATCACCAATTTCTTTTAGATGCTCAAGTCTGTCTAACAGCCAGGGAGAAGATCAGCACTTGTTTGATGTAATTTGTTGTGACATGTTAATTGCATCTACTTGTAATTCTCTCTAATTGATGTTTGATATGTCTCATGAAATTAGGCCAACTAGATAACACTGCAAATATTATGAATCCTCCCCGCCTTTCTCTTTCCGTGGCAGGTCTGATGAATTCACAACACCTAAAACTGTAATGTGTCAACATGCTGTGCAGCTATGCTCTGTATTCCCAAGGCTGCCATGCTGACAAATCTAAGGTTACAAGCATACCACTGTATATTCAAAAAACATTCAGGCACACTGTAGAGGGCCAGAGAAGACTAACCTGAGCAATTTTCACTGAGTTCTGGGTCGAACCACCAGCATGGTATTCAACTTTGTTCCTCTTGACAATTTCTTCAAACCTGAAATAAAGAGAAGCACAAGAGTTGTTGCATAAGACAATGTTCAAGATTAACCACAGAGTGAATTAGACCAGACCTGCTGAAAAAGGCTTAGTGTAAACACCAGACCTGTAACATAGGCAGACTATGGGTTTCTCATCACTTGTCTCATTACAACATGTGTAGGAGGAGCGAGGTGAAATTGTATTTCATAACCACCACAAATTAGTCAATAAAAAATCCATTAGGAGAGGTTACACAAGTACAGTTGAAGAGCAGCTGTGAACCAAGAGGATGTGAAAATGTCCAAGGGAAATCGGACTGATGTGAATTTTGGTACGGACGTTCCTGGTCTCCAGAGAATTGATCCTAATGACTCTGGTGATCCTTCAATCATTTTATCACTATCAACATGTCATATTTTACAATAGTTCAACACACAATAACCAAATTCCAGTGAGTCTCAATTGTAATATGAACCAGGCTAACATAGCATGCTGAAATACTAATGTTAGCATTACAACCTGCTAATATGCTAAACATATATTAAACACATCTTGTTTACATAACATTTTAAAGTTAACATGTCTATATGCTAACATACTAAAGTTAGCATGCCAAATGCATGTTAGCATGCTAACATGCCAGACATAAATAATAAACTTTAGCGTGATAATATTATGTCAACATAATGAATTTAGCATGCCAACACAATCGTTGCACGTTAACATGAAAAACTTTAATAAAGCTGCACTAATCAATATTTTCAATGGCTCAAATAACTGCGTGTAATTCAAAAGAGGTCGCTTGCAGCTGCAAACTATAAATAGACCCTGCACTTCAAGATCATTATTAATAGCACAGTTCAGATTGGTATAGTGGTAAGCAAGCACTGTATTTTCTGGGTTAAGTTAGTTTTTTTATCCATCCAATACTTTTGTTCTTTGGTGTGTAATGAGCACAGTCTCGTGGGGCTGCTAGTCATGGTAATACTTGTTTTGTTTTTTAGTCTCGTTTTAAACAATTTTAACAGTATTCACAATCACTGCTTATAAGTCATCAGTTCCCAACCTTTTTTGTCTGACCCCCACAGCCCTGTCAGATGAACTCAGTTCCCCTTCATCGACACCATGAAATGTGTTCATTTGAAATGATTTATTTTACAATGGATATTATTTTACACTATTAATTATATAAAACTCTAATGTTTTCATACAATTCAACTGCCAATGTTTAGGTTAGTTTAGTCGAGTCTGCATTTGTACTACTACCACTTGGAGCGGCAGCTGGGTATTTCAACTCTTTGTACATGACTTTGCTAACTATTTCAACCATTTATACGATACATTTAGCTATTCCGACTATTTATCCATTACTTTTAGCTAACTTTTCCCACTATTTATCCTTTACTTATCACTAACTATTTATCCATTACTTTTTATAACTATTTAAACCATTTATGCATTACTTTTAGCTAACTGTTTAGACCTCTCTGCTTGCATGCTTGTTTGCTAACTAATTTCCTGCACTCTCAATCGCAAGTCATAGTGTTCAGGTGTTACAGCTTACTCGATGTGGATATATTTTTCTAATCAAAAACATAATTTCTATTTTTTCAAATTTGTTGAGCCACTCTACACCCTTGTTGGAAAACACTAGGTTAAGTAATCAAAAACAAATTTCCCCTTCTGTTCCAGCTGTAAAGAAGATAGCAGTATGTCAGCAATATAAAAAACTTGAAAGTGGCATACATTTTCTTTTTTGCTATCCTTCAACTGTGACATTCCAGGTGCAAGCTGTTTATATAAACTGCTTAAAAAGAAAAAGAGGCAGAAAAAAAAGCAGCAAGCAAATGCTGGATTTTGTTAAATGGGATACTTGACCACAAATGTTGCTGGAGTTGGTAAGAGGCAGTTAGGGTCTAAATGTCAGCTTGATAAAAGCAAAAGAGGAACATTGTCCACACATGGTTGTAGTTAGCCATACAGTATTAAAGCAAGATGAGCAGAGAAAGTTATTTCTGAGGAACTTGAACTGTTCCTCAAAGGGATGCATGAAATAAAAGAAACTATTCATCTTTCACTTGGCAGAGATAGGCAGCTATTTTATATTTCATAGGTGATGTTTTCAGAGCAATTAGAAAAACAAGTTTTACAATTTTCTTGTGTACAAAAACCTCATAGCCAGATAACTTGTTTAGGGAGAGACCACATCTGATTAAATGTTTGATGTATGAACCATACAGCAAAGTTTAGAAATAACTGTAACAGACTAAACACAACGAGTCAAGAAAACAGACATGACATTCGGGAATGGGGAGTAAACAATCGCTGGATTTTCAAGCATAATACACAGGAACACCCCTGGGTCTACAGGGAAATACTGAAGACGGTTTTATCATTTTTGTATTTTCCCATCATACTGCCATTTCAAACATCAATAGCTTCAATGCTTAGGCGGAACGTGATGCAAAGCTGGGCTATGCTGAGAGATAGAGTCTTTATCTGGGGAGCTGAGAACATGAATAATGTGTATTCTCCACATCGTTCATACAAACAGCCTCCCAGGGGGCTGGCTATATAAACGTGTCCACCCTGCTAAGGAAATTGACCTAACTGCAGTCAAGATGATACGCCACATTAGGAGGTCCTTGGCTTTTTTCCCCCTCAATTATAAATTGAAGACTGTCTATTTGTAAGTGTATTTACATCAGGGGAAAAAATCCAGTGACATGGTAAATAGTTCAAGGTGCACAATACCATTCCCACTGGTGTTATGTGAAATTCCACCTTAAAGTAACTGCGTAAGAGGGGTTCATGAGAAAATGTTTGAGTGTAATCTCAAGAGGTGTTAGCTACTGTATGTAAAGGCTCTGCTACAAAGTGCCAATACATTCCCTTTTTAGGATTAAAAAAACATTTTCAGGTGAGGTCAAAGGTTGTGCTTTTTAGGGGAGCAAACTTGAATTTTAAAGTTGAACCTAGAAATATGTCATGTCTATTGCATATACTCACTGCAGACAGGAGTTATATGTATGCAAAGTGCATCATGGCTTACCAACATATGTCAGCCAGAGGTGTTCAATACCTCAGCACAACCTGGTTTAACTAGGCATGGCCGAATTTTGAGCGAGTGTGAAAGTAACCTTTACTGCTTCAAAGAAAGTCTGCATATCATGTCTCAAGGCAAGGGGTCTACCCAGGGCAGAATGTTCCTAATAAAGAAAAAAAAAAACTTTCCATGCAAGTGGAAAATATGCTAACCGGGAAAAAAATCCTTCCTGAGACACCTGTTATGACTCCTTGACAAAGGAAGAATTTGAGCACTGTGGGTGTTTATAACATGAAGGCAGCCGAGGGACTCCAGAACCCATTTCAAATAGACACACAGCTTCTGAGGATTTCAGCTTTTTTTTCTTCCTAGAAGTATTTGCTCCACCTTTCAGTGCAGACAGCATGGGGCCCTGCTCTTGGATGCCTCGAAAATCCCATCCGAAAAGGAGCAGCTGCCTCGAGACCTTTACACCCTCAAACATCATGTGATCCCATAGTAGTGACACCGTAAACGGCCCCCTTGGCCATTTAGGAAGAGAAAATCCCATTCCATCTACTGCAGTCTAAGCTCACTCTGTGATGGGAGGGAGCAGAGAAAAAGAAATTGTTTTGAACAAAATGTCCTCAGCCAGTAACCTCTGCTTTTAAAACCTGCTGGTGTTGTTCAATGGATGAGCAATTCCAACTATGCCATGCATTCCACTAATGTATGGACAGACTGTGTTATATAACACATGCTTTACAAGAGACTGCCCCTGACACTCTGGTTAAATACCGCTCTTAACTAAACTCACTGTGTTATTTTTCAATTTCATACCTTCTAATTTGAGACTAATAGAGGCACTTATTTATTCAGCTTAAATCAAATTAGGGGAATTAGGCTACTGAATGGAATATTTGTATTCAGAGGATATGAGAGTCCTCCTTAAAAACTAATACCTCTACATCTCCCTGTCTTAACACATTCAAATTGTTGGGGTAGATCACACAAGTCAGGAACATCGTGTTGTTTACATTCCTGGAGATGGAGCGTCCACCGTTGTTTCCCATCAAGGGAAATATGAGAGCTTCCAAAGTACTAGGAGTGTTCTCTGCCCCGAGTGACTCATGAGTTCCTCTCTCACCTCCCTAAAAAACGAGCCAAGTAGATTATTTACATGAGGCAATAATTCAAGATTTGCTCCTCTAAGTCTCTTACATGGAGGGCAAGGCAAGCCCATTTACCCAATCCCTCTTCATTCGCCTTTGATGTTAGCCTATCTCGATAAGACCGGATGAGTGCCCTAAAATCCCCGTCGAGTGATTTCACAGGAAGAACAAGTCTCTGTTAATCAATGGCTAGATTGGATCTGGATCCTCGGGAGTGGTCCACGTGAAAGTCCTCCCGAGTGTTTGAGTGCACACCGGGGTAATTCATCGCTAATGATCACCGCGGCACCCACTCTCTTCCGTTCGTCCTTATTTAATTGCCTCGTTCACGTTTAAACAGCTTACAAATCACAAGGACAGGCAGGGAAACATGATCAAACAGCCCCTATCACTAATCAGGGGAGGGCAAGGAGAAGAAGTGAGAGGACTGGGGCTTCTTTGCTGCTCTCCTTGGGGATTAGGAAGGAGGAGGGTTGTACAGGAACAGTAAATTATCTCTGCTTCAGCTATAGCAGGCAGGTACACTTAAACAAGCAGATCCATCTTTCTCTCTCTCTGACAGAAGCAGAGAGGGGGCAATACAGCTTCAGTAATCCCAGATTCAACACAGGCATCTGGAGTGGAGACAGGTCCCAACATTGATTAGATTCCCAATCAGTGTGTGCATCCTACACCAGCCTTCCTTGGTAGTCTGGAGGCAGTACAAGGCCTGATGCACAGTAATTGTTTCCATAGGTCAGGCAGAGGAAAAACAGCTCAGGGACGTGATGAAAGGGAGATGGAAAGGGTGAGGAATATTGTTGTTTTTCCCCCCAATTAAATTGTTTGTCAAACCCTTCACAAAGGGTTACGCAGTTTATCTGTTTAAAATCAATACGCTCGTCTCAGTGTGAAAGCTTGTCCCGACACAAGACAGGCCCATTAATTATTCTGTTTTGTGCGCTATCGCTGGGCTGCTCAAGGTTGAGCCTTATCTTTTCTTATTTCAAATCAATAATTATCTTCCACCATGCTCACGCTCCCTCTCAGAAATAGATGTGCTTTTCATTCACTGCCTGTAGAGTCTCTCTCTCTTTCTCTCTCTGTAGCAACTGGTGAAGAACGCAGAATGAATAGGACATTCTTATCAGTGGAACATTAGGGCAGGATGGGAATAGATGGCGAAGAATGAGGCACATAAAAGTACTGAACACAAATGAGTCATGATTCAAACAGCGAGAGAGGCCTTGTTCCCGTCCGCTGACATCTTCTAATACACTACAGTAAGGGATGAATGTTGATTTGCACAAAAGCATTACAATATCGCCATCGTTCAGGTATCTCAGTCTGGTCCCTGTTCAACCCGCCTCAAGTCCCTCAGTGCAGAAAATGCCACGACTCCAGCCACGATGAGCCTTTCTGCATTATAGACTGGATGCACAATTAATGACTGCACAATTACATGGTCATAATGGATGAGTAATTGCATTAGAATGCAGAAACAACAAATGTGCATCCCTTTAATAATCAGCCGATCCAGCAGCAGCAGCCCATTTGTTGGCATTAACCGAGGACTGCTGTTTGTACTTAATTAGGCTGCACTCAAGGATTAGGCGGCGGGGGCAAAATCTGGTCATGGAGGCTGAGTTCATATTATTTCTTCTAAAATGTCACAGGTTTTTGGCTTGGCGCTGCAGAGGGTGCCGTTGTTTGTCACACTGTACTGTGTGGATGTGGGAGAGGGAGTGTGAGAGTGTGTGTAAGGACATGAAAGGGAGAGAAAGAGGGACACATTGAGGGAGAGAGTGGGAAGACGGAGTGTGTAAGCAAGGATGGAGCTTCTGGTGTTCTCTTGAGGATTGAGATTTGAAGCCGGAGCACAAAGCCTTTGAGACATCCCCCTTATCTTGGAGGTTGATACCAGGATCTCGGTGATTCAGAGTGCTCCGTGTGAATAATTCCACCAACACCCCCTACTGCGGGGACCATATGGCCCAGTGTGAACTTTAAACACACGGGGAGTGTTGCTGCTCACCAGTCAGGCCTCCCATCTCTACCCCCGCACAGGCTAGGTGTAGAGAAATGATCACCACAGATAGTATACTAACTAGCCTACATGTATCAAGGCTGCTGCCATCAGTGGCTTTTCCTGTGTGGCTGCTGGGGATCAAAGATGACTAAAAATAGCCCTGAGCATGCTTTTTTGAACTGAACATGCTGTATGTACTGGCTGAGACGCCCACATTTTAATTATAAAACGCTCTTTAAAAGGGGGAGTTGGAGGGAGGGGATGGGGGGGGGACGCCCACATGCACAGAGATGTGGATTATGTTTGTTACACTCCCTTTGACTTGTGATGTTTCCTTGTGGCACCACCTGCTGGCAGCCGCCGTCAACAAGAGGTAGGCATTTGCAGCACCAGCGAGGACAAGCCTTAATTATGATTGCATCAGCCATCTCTCATGATGCAGCATGTATGCTTTAAATGCAGAGCAATCACCCTACATCAGTTTTTGTTAACCCATTTCACCAAAAAAACAACAGCAGAACAAGATGTGAGGCTTCTTTATTTCGATTATTTGCAGGTTATAAGTTTTATAATTCAAAAGGTCTAGATCCACATTTCTTACAGTTGAGTAGACCTCGGGTGAGCACG
This sequence comes from Siniperca chuatsi, assembly GCF_020085105.1. Lineage (NCBI taxonomy): Eukaryota > Metazoa > Chordata > Actinopteri > Centrarchiformes > Sinipercidae > Siniperca > Siniperca chuatsi. The sequence goes on from NC_058061.1 coordinate 10,630,469, forward strand.
TCAGATTCACGCAAGCTCCAAATCGTCGGATTCATGCATATCAATAAAACATCAAGAGCAGCACGGTTGACGGCTGAACATGTTTCTGATGTCTCAATTATCAGTTGAGTGCCATTAATCTCTGCTCTCTCTCTTTGGCTGAGAGGCCGGCTGATGGATGCAGACCCGCGACCTTTGCCCTCAGCGGCAGGGGGAGCCGGATGTTCTGACCCCCCAGCGGGCCGGCAGAGATGAGTTTAAGTACTGTAGTACAACACTCAGCCTCAGCAACAGACAAGGGAGCTGGGAAGTAAAAAGGGGGGGTTGTAATGTGTCTACACACTCAGTCAGGCATGAGTGCATCCAGTGAAGTGGCACCATGGCAAGCACATGCAGCTTCTGCACGCATGCTTGCATATGAGCACACACAAACACATACACACACACACAAGGAGGAGTGTTTCTCCTCCTGACACACCAGGATAGCTCCGCTGGGGGTTTCTAGCACTCACAATTCGCTTCATTATGATTTTTTTTTTTTTTTTTTTTTTTTAAATAGAGGGGTAGAGTCAAGTGTGTTTACAGAGCTGAATCTATCACACACACACACACACACACACACACACACACACACACACACACACACACAGGAGCCAGAGTGTTTAGCATGTACTCAATGAGAGAGGTCTTTGTTGTTTTCCTCCCAGTAAGCAGATTGAGCTGCACAGCAGCAGCAGGGGTGTGTAAGATGTACACAGACAGCGGGGTGTGTGAGTGGAGAGGCACCTCCACTGATCTCCTGTGTCGTGTGATGATGTGTGTGTGATGTGTGTCTCAATCCAGGACTGATCCCCCTGAGTCAGCCCTGTCAGTGATATGAGCCTCCCACCCTCTCTCTCCCTCTTTCTCTCTTTCCTTTGCCATCCGGAATGCTAATAACAGCCAGCCACTAACGCTGCAGCCCTGAATTATTCATGCAGCAGAGGGTCACACGGCATAATGAGGAGTTTACTCTCATTCTGGATGTGATTGTGACGCTGCTAATCTGCATTTAGCACAGAGAAAGAGAGAAAGGGAGGGAGGGGGTACAGAGAGGGAGAGGGAGGAGGAGGGAGGATGAGCACTGATGAACTTAATTGCTGTGAGCAAACAACTTCTGAAAAGAGTCACGCCATCATCCAGAGATGAGAAAGTAAACAATTAATTATCATCGGACAGAGGGAGTCGTAAAACAAATGTTTGAGCGGGACTAATATTCAGGAGCCAGCTAATCTTTTTTTTCCTGCTCGGAGGTGACAATACACTCACTGTAACAATGACTCACTCATTTAATAATCATTAGCTCTAATATGACATGGTTAACAATCCCAAGAGGGTTTGGGTGGATGGTATTTTAAGAATGGCTGCGTGTTCTAAACAACCTGTAATGCCTATTATCCTGAAATAAAATGTCTATTTACCCACATTATAATCTCCTGTAGAAAGAGACATGTTTTCATTATGTTGACATGTTGTCTCCTATGGAGACTCCTTGGGGTAAAAACAGCAGGCTACTATTGCCCCCTGCTGGACATAAAAGGTATATATCCCTTTTACTGCAATTCAATACTGAGCAACTAAACTGAGAAAAAAAGCAAAAAGTTAAAATTCAACCAGCTGCTAACAACATAAATATTTTAAAGGCCTGCAATCAAAATAAAATGCAACAGTAAATTAAAAGAGCAGTAAAGTGAATAATGCAACTTTAATTAGAATATACCGTTTTACTAATTTGTCTGATCTGATCTAAGATGAAAACAATATGTACCCCAAATCTGCAAGTTATAAAAAGGCATTACATATTCCCTACCTTGCAGGTATCAAACTTACAATTTTAGCCACATGATGGCAGCAGTGACTACAAAAAGTGAGCAAGACCTGTACAGCATTACATCTGACAACATCTCCCACTGAAATGTAGAATGATACATGTCTAGGCATGCAGAAAGGAAGTCAAACACAGTGCTTTAGTTAGTTGGTTTCCTCTCATACCCCAATTTCAAAACACTGGAAGCATCCTCTGAAAAACCAGCATCTGCTTAAAACAACCCTTTCAACTGCAGCTCAAAAACCACCGTGGAAATGTCATCTAAATAAAAGCAGTTACAGTACAAGAACAGGGCGTTTACTGCAATATGACTCACTAACCACCTTACTGTAAACTCTGTATAAAAGAGTAAAAGTATTGAGAAACAGCAGCTGCCTTATATGGAGAGAGAGTGATGAGGTCATTGGTATGTGATTCTAGCAGTGCTTGTGATTGCACTGCATGATTTGTGAATTTACTTTAATTAGAAGTTAGTATTTCTTGGCATTTTTACCTTTATTAGACAGGAGAAAGTATACAGTAGATACAGTCAGCGGTATGAAATGCAACAAATGTCCGGACAGGAAACGAACAGGGACACACTGCGGTTATATGGTATGCGTCTTAACCACTAGGCAACCAGGACACCCAGGAAGTTAGTGTTTTTTTTCCAGCAGAGCATATACTCCACTAGCTTTCATTAGGGCTAAAACTAATGATTATTTTCATTAACAATTTACTGTATTTCTTCAATTACTCAATTCATAATTTAGTCTATGAAATAATAAAAAAAAATAGTAGGTCTGCAACGAACAATTATTTTAATGACTATTTCCTCGATTAATCGTTGTCTTCAAATTGCATGTTTTTCAGTCCAAAACTCAATATTAAATTTACCATCATAGAGGACTAAGAAAACCACAAATATTCACATTTTAGCACTCACGATTAATCAAACAAAATAGTTTAGTAAATATAGTAATAGTCGTTTGTTTTGTCCAACCAACAGCCCTATATCCAAACATATTCCATTTCTAATGATATAAAGCAAAAAAAAAAAGCAAATCTTCATATTTGAGAGGCTAGAACCAGCAAATTCTTGGCATTTAAGCTTGATAAATGACAAACAATTGTCAAGTAATTTTCCATCAGTCAACTAATCGATTAATCAACTAATTATTTCAGCTCTAGTTTCTGTATTAACAAACTAAAGCGTTTTGAATTAAAACTGGGAATTCATCGTAACTTAATCGTAAAACATTTGAAGCGAAATGAAAAGGCATCAAAAGTTACAGTTGAGGCTTATTCAGGAAAAAAACATTAAGTCCCCAGCCAGTACTAACAGGGGATGTTGATGGTTTCTACAGGAGGCAATTTCTCAGCCACAACAGGATTATATGGGCTCTGCTGTGACTAGATAATTGAATTCAGGCATGGCCACAGTGCACTGCATCCAATGATCTCTCTCTCACTAAACCCACCAGGGTGATGGGGAGAAAAAATGAATCGTGTTACACTCTATAGATTCAGAAGCACAACAATAGTGTTAGTCGACTAGCCTTGTAAATCTATTGTGGACTTTTAAGTAATGATGTTATTTGTCACAACAGTCAAGTTCTTCTTCTTCTATGGACCAGTGACCTTGTGAATGACCCCTTTGCACTTTGTAGTCTGTCACTCACCCAACATCTTTAATAGGAATACTGTGGCTCATATCACAGCATCTAAAGCTTAAGTTTTTCATAACCTGTACTGCTATAAGTCAATAGATAATGTGATATAAAAATACCACATGTACATTAAGATATAAATTGACGGACATGAGGGCGAGTATGCTGTTGTGTGTGGTATTGCAGGGGACATGCATTGAAATGCATTGTGCTGGGAATAAACCACCAAAGCCACATGTTAATCCTGCCCTGACCTTGTACAGAATGTGGTGGGAATGGTGTCTGTGGGGCTAAAGATAACACAGCTGCCTTTGTGCTGGAGGAGAACAACACTGCTGATGATGCTGCTTTGTGCTGCTGCTGCTGCCGCCCAAGGTCACATGTGTCCCTTTGTCAAGTAACAAGACCTGACAAGGTAGCCTATTGTAAGGTACAGACGGTCTGATGTACTGATCTGTCTTTATACTGTATATGCATTACTCTGGTGCTTTATGACTTTATAATTACTGCACTGTGATTTGCTTAGAATTTCCACACGAGACACTAAAACAGAATTGATCACTTCTCAGATCTGAAATTGTTCAATCATTTCAACATGCACTCTCCTAAAATTAGGTGTCATCAAAGTACAAAGCACTCAGAGCAGACCAATTCTGCCAAGGCTGCATAATCCTCTAAATGCGGCATTTTAATAACAGATAATGCTTACAAATGTTTGATCTGCATCTGGATCCAGATCTGCATCAAAGTGCAAACAGTGACATATAATCATGGAATAGTGTGCCAGATTTTTGAGTAATGCATTAGCAGTTTGTGAGAAAAACAGCTACAATTATTTGGCGTTCTTGTGTATAGCTTTGCAAAAGATTTATTCGTGGATACAAATCTCAAATGAATGGTCCTGATCATATGATTGATTTATTTGATTGAGTTAAAAAGTATGCACATACAAAAACCTTTGAACAGGTGTTGGACCAAACAGGGGATATTGTGGAAAAAACAAAGATGCCTTGGGCTGTCAGTGGCTCGATCCCCAGACCAGCAGGATGAATTTGGATTTAGAAAGTGAAAGCAATTGTCCCTCCATCCTCATAACCATCGCTGAGGTGCCCTTGAGCAAGGTACATGACACCATACCGCTCAAGTGGAGCTGCTCAGTGGCCAGCAGATAAGAGTTATGTGGTTATCTGACATCCAACAGATAAGACTGCGGTTGTCCTAGGCGGCTTCGAGGTGTGAATATGCCCAAGTGTGGAGCAATAAATTCCTGTAAAAGACACATTTGGACTCAGTGAATCCACCCTGGTTAAATAAAAGGCCGAAAAAGTAATTTGTTGCATTCTTGTAAGAGCGTGCTAAGTGGAGGCAAGCGATGTCTGAATATTACATACAATGTCTGGTAAGCTCAATCATGAGCAAAATGAAGAAGAGAAGCTCAGGGATCCTATCAGTGAAGTCATGAGTCACCACAGGAGTCTGCAGTATCCCATTTATGACTAAATGAAATGTTGGTTTCAAAAGGGAAAAAATTATTAATCGTGACAAAGCTAAAATATTCACCAAAACAATAACTTAACAGCTCGATTAATTCACCAAGGAGGTTATGTTTTCTGTCCCAATGATTGTCTCATCTGTTACTTTGCAGGATCCCCCAAAATGTACAATGAAATCTTGGACCATAGATCAAGGAACAAGTTTTTGGTGCAAAGCTGAATCTAGGATTTTTTTAAAAAAGTTTTCAAAATGTTATTTTTGAGTATCTTCTTATTTTCTCATGCACTACTGTACTCAGTTAAATGAAAAGGCCCGCCTTCCTGGTATAGCGCTGATCCCTAAAAAAAAAAGAGTTTCAGTCTAATGTGGAATGTGCTAAATAAAATTCATGAATGCTGCGGTTTACAACTCTGAAAAAACAACATTTTGCTGTGTATGCAACGTAAAACTTTCAAGCTCCAGACAGTCTTTTTCCTACCAAGGTAATTATTAAAGATCATTCAATCATCGTTTTTAAACAAATCAAACATTCTCACACTCATGTATAAAAGGCAAGAACTAAACAAATGATCACATATCCCAAATGTGATCTACTTAGGAATGTTAAAATTGTTTGCTCGAGACTTCAAAGAAAACACCTGCCTCTCGCCATCATCTTGCTTGCAGATGGTGAACTTTTTATGTGAGCACTGTTAACACAGACAAATTTCCTGAAAAGACACCATCTGCACTCTATCAACTAAAGAAAAGAGGGCGGTGTAAGGTCAGTCAGTAATTAAGGCTTGATTCTGTTTTATAGTCTTTCTGTTGTTTACAGTCTATGTTTACCTTCAGGTGCATTTCTAAAGAGAGGAGTGCTATGTTCAGGGACACGCAACCACGTATTCGAGGAAGGCTATAATATTACTGTTGCAGGCGCTTGCAATGTGAAGGAGGGAGGATCTGGAAAAGGAGCATGTATGCTCAGCAAAACCCTTCTCTGAACAAATAACAATTCATTCATTTTGTGCCAATCTAATGGCATGTAGTTAAAATATCTATGTAGAGCTCCTACTTAGTCCAAAGCAGTAGTAAATTCAGAGGCATCTTGGTATAGTTTGGCACAAATTGATTATGTGAAAAATGTGGGCGTCAACTTCTGAGGCTCCCAATTATAGAGGGTTGATTTGTAACTTAGCTATTTTGAGCACAGCTTAAGTGTCAAGATGGTAGTAGTGGGTATGAATGACCAGTGTATCCCTTATTTGGTTCCTTGTAATTTTAACACTGTGCTACACTACCGAAGCACATGGGGTCCCAGTGAAGTTTTGACTCACAAAGCTTTGTGTTTGTCTTCAGCGAGGATCTGGTTATTAGGCTCCAGTCCGAACCTTTAGGAAAGAATACAAAAAATAAGTCAGATGAGACGCAGAGTTATGAAGCTATCAGTGAAAAGAAATGAACTGTTTAGACTTACTTGTCAAGGAAATCTTTGTCCACAACAGCTGAAATGTCAAGCAAGGGATTTCCCATCCCAAAGAGTGTGTTTTCACTGTGGGCAGACAAAAACAGTATTTTGCAGACTCCCACTCACCGGCTCTGCACGAACAGAGGACTCAAACAATCTGCTGTGATACAGAAAATCATCTGTTTCTGATTTGTTGAATTAAATCACATAAACTTTGATGAGGGACGAACCCATGTTTCACCGACATTTTTGTTACCTGACCTTCTCTCTACAGTCAACATGTGTACAACACATGAGAAAATAAAGCTACAGAAACATGTACAATTGCAAGCTTATGAGATCATAACAGACTAATGAATTAATTTTTATGACTTTGGGAGAGATCACTCCTCAACTTATATTGAGAAATGTAAAACTGCTAATGACAGTTTCTTTTTTACCCCATTCAGATGGAGAGTAGTCAAATGAAAAGGCACTTCAGCACATTGAAAAGATCAAAATTAAGGATTATCATTCTTTTACCAACTGATGTGTCAATGTTCTCATGCACAGACATGTGCAGCTTATGTGTCATTCAAAAGCTTTAGGATAATGCATGCTTAGGCTAAAGTTGGGATGTCAAAAATGAGGGGAAACTGTATTCTGTTTGAATTGTTTTAAATTTGGCATTCCCCCCCAATGACCCCTTCAGAGTCTTCATAACAGGTTACCCAACTTTCATGAAACAACAAGACACAAACGCATTGAAATAATTGTTCTCTTATGCAGCAGTTTGGCTTTTACATGATCTGTAATAAAATTGGATGCAAGAAGATCCGGACTCACTGAACCCATCCCAACTTAATACATCAACCTAAAAGTCTGACATTATATGCTTTTTTTAAGTATTTTCAATCAACCCAGCAGAATTGTTCCATGTAGAAACACTGGAGGACATTATCATTTGGATCTTACCTTGGGGTTGGCATTATGTCAGAAAGCTCAGCAGACTAACTTGATGATTAAATGGTCATCAGCTTCTTCCTTTCTGTCAAAGCAATGTGCTTTTTGACTACAGGAACTGTAGCTGCACTTTGGCAAACACTGACTGGTTGGTGGAGGAAGAGGGAGGGCCTTTGTATCTTCTAGGCATATGATTGGCTACACATGTTCTATCTATTATAAAGTTGTCTATGCTGCGTTTGAGGCCAATGGGAAAGAAGAGGGGCCCTGTGATAAACACCAATACCAGCAATAAAGTAAAAGAGTTCTAATTAAAGGACTAATCTATAATTTTTAACCATACACATTACATTTTATTTGCACATAATTCAACCATCTGAGTTATATATAGAAAAATCTGCATTTTACAAAGTTTTGTAGCTGTATGAAAAAACATAAAAAACTTTAACAGTACCAGACAACATGAATAACTCATTTTGTAGCTCTTCTTTATCTAAAATGTGTATTAAATTCAATCTAAATGGGAGTAATAGCAAATTCTAATCCCTATGTGTTTTCAATTTTGTTGGTGGGGTGACACCTCGCTTAGAATTGGAGCACGGGTTGTTCATTCAATCATAAGAAATAATTAAATTAATAGTTTATCACTCTTATTTTGTGTAGACAATTCAATCACCAGGGATATAACACAACATAGGTACTTGTTCCATTAGGTTCTGTGGTGTACATTAAAACAATAAGTAACAACCACAATTTTAAGAATAAATTAGGGCTTATGGGAGACTTGTGTTTCTAACCCTAACTTATGTAAGCTTATCATTTAAGTTACAATTTGAATGGAATAATTTTTATCATTAGTAATATTTAATTATGTTTGACTTTGTGATATTATTTATGATAATATAAGCATTTATTGTGTTAAGTTGTTGGTGGTATGATATCGCCTGGTCACCTGCATCATCTTCACATCAAGGACCACAATAAATATAAAGTGGTCTTGACTTTTGTAGTTGTCAGTCATTTAATGTCCTGCTTCTCATGATGTCAAGTAAACTAAGCAGTTAGTAATGACATTACAATGTTTTGCTTATTATAAAGATTAAAAGTGTAAATATGTCAAACAAGAGGGGCTGTATTACTCCCATTCTGTCAACATTGTCAGAAACCTGAGATGCTCTGAACAAAAGCTCCTGTCTGTTCCTGGGTACCGGACTAGTGCCAAAACTTAGCAAATAAGCCTTTTTTCACGTTTTGACTTGTCATAGTAGGAAAAGCACAGGTGTGACTAATAACATTAACGACAGCTCTGTCCTATTAAAGTGTCACATTAAGCCATGACAGTGAGCCAGCATGCACAATACCAGGACCCTGAAACTGCCATCATTCATTTTATGTGCTTATCCTACAGTGACATGTCAAAATGTCCTTCCTGATAAAGGCCTTTTTCTCACACTACTGAGGGCTCTCAGTGGCCTTAACTTACTGCTCCCATGTTACTTCTAAAGCATGACATTGTTTGCTGTCTCTCTGAGAGGAGTCTGTGGTCTCTGTGTGCACTGTCATGAAAAAGTGAATTTGGTTCTGTTATTTTTCCTTGTCCAGTCCTCTTTTTCTGTCTCTGCGCTGTTAAGCAGTTTGGACTGACTGTGTTGTGTAATAAAGTACAATACAAATAAAGTTGAGTTGAGTGTAAAAATTCCGATAATTACCTTTGCCAACAGTAATTCAAGTCTGTAAAAAAAAAAACACTTCCTCATCCGTCCTGGCTTTAAACATTAACTCAGAATCGTGATTATGGACAATTAGCTACGTTGTAAGTTAAGTTTTCATCAAGTCAAGCGAACCCCGCACAATTCACGTAACATGTCAACAAGACACTAGCTGCCTGCCAGCACTGTTAATGTTATGCTAATATGTGCTTCATAACGGATGATAAGACACTCAACTGAAAAGATATTGAAACTGACAGGATATTGAAACGCTGGGGTAATATTTTAATTAAAAGACACAGGATACATTTGCAACGGCTAGCTTAACGTACATAATTCGTTTAATTCCTATATCCTGGTCTTTTTTCATATTTAACTGCCTATTTCACGTTTGTAAAATGTTAATAGCTTAAAAAGCGTTTAAGTTCGTGACTCCTGCATTTTTTTAATTTGGTAAATCAAAAAAAATATTCAATATATACAAAATCCTTACACGTAATGAAATACCGTCCCCTCAACTGACAGCAACACTGATGTTAAACTTCCTAGCTAACGTTAAAGTTTGATCAGTTTTGATATTAAAAAACAAACATTTCCCGCTGTTTTCACACCATGATGACGATTTTCCACACAAGCTGTTAACGTTATATGTCTTTTTTTAAAAGGATAATTAAAGGCTGGATAAATGTAGCGACAATTATTGTCTCCCAGTCATGTGATGAACCCACCCTCTCCTGCTAGCTGTGGTTAGCATCGTTATGACCGAACAATCTGTGTGTAAATGCTAACAACGGTTTTACCTGAATACTTGATGTAACGTTCAAAGGTTCAAACTGCTTAGCGCCTTATTACCCTGCACCTCCTGCTGACAGTTTACCACAACACCAGAGACGTTAGCGTGAATTAACAGCTAGCTACAGCGGCTAACTATACAGAGCATCTCGCGTCAGATAACACAAATACTGTCAGCTTATTTACCTTAACGCTGTTTTCCTCCCTGTCAACATGTTTGGTTCTTCGTCAGACATTTTTTTTTAATCTCCAGCGGATGTGTTGACGCTGTGGAGTCGGGGCAGCCACTGCTCACTGCTGGGGAAGAGTAGTAAGAGGCTGCGGCTTCCTTTCCCACAGATGATGGTGGAAGAAATTGGTCACCAGCATGCAACCTAGAGAGAAAATGTATGGTTATGTTCAGGGAAGGATCAGTATTAGCTAGTTACTTTCTCCTGAGCCGAGCCAATGTGCATTTGACACATAAGGAGGAGAAAGAGATAGTTATCGCGCTGCTTTCTGTTTCACCTAGATTAAGTTCACAGTCACAGGAGACAAAATATTGTCATATTTAGTGTGGTATGCTGCTGAGTTCAAGGTACTGTATAACATAGTACTTTACATAATTTATAGGATATTGTTGCATTAATGTAATACTTCATAGTGGAGTAAAAATACACACCTTATCTCAGTTTATGCACCACTGACATAAGGCTGGAGTACCAAATGGATCCCTGAAGGTCCCAGAGGGCCCCATATTATTGAATTGTTCATTGTCTCATTGGTGATTTAATTGATTTCAAATTAGTTTGGTAATATGCACCACTAAAACACAACATCATCTCCTTCATTATGACCTCTCATGTCTTGTAAGTGGGCCCTATGTCAAAATTTACATGGTGCATATTTCTTTATACCAAAAACAGGGGAGAACAGAGGCACCTTCATGGCATTATGCAAATCCAGGTTACAGGAATTATATTTATTTGCACAAGTTAAAATCAACCATGAGAAATGTTCTGGTGGCCCAGTAGTTAAGATGCACTGCAAACTTTTCTGTTTCGATCCTGGCCAGGGACTTTCTTCTTGTTTGATGTTTCTTGTCTGAATCTATACTGTCACTGTCAACTATCCAGCAAAAATACCCTCAAAATGAATAAAAATAAAAAGGACATGAAAGAATAACAACCTTAGAGAAGAATATCTCAAATTCTGGGCAAATAAAACCAAAACTATCAACATGGCTAGATATAAAAAGAAGTGAGGAAATGTTTCTCTGTAATTTGAGTGAACTAACCCTTTAAATAAGCCATTCAGCAACAGAATTAACACTTGCCACAGCAAAACATAGTTGTTTACACATCAAAGATGAAAATTCATGCTTTTAACCATGCCCATCAGTTCAGGCTCAGCCTCACTCATACGGTCTCCAGAGACACTGCGCCAAACTCCTTTCAAAAATCCTGCTATTATGATCTTGCTCACTGGCAAAGAATTATAACACCAGACTTTTTAAATTCAAATGTAATGATTTTGATTACGGTGTTAATGCCAAGGCTGGATTACTGACAAAGCGGCCACCTCAAAGCTCCAGGTTCATCGTGTGTCAGTGTTTGTGGTAATTTGTTTGGTAATATGCTCCATTAAAGCGCAAAACTAAAATGAAGTGCCTTAAGGCAAGTCCTGCATTTGGTCCTGTGTCTTAACACCATTACTTAGTTTGTTGTCATAGTGCTTATATAGTGCATATCCTTAAATGACTTAGTGTTTAATTAATTAAATTCTCACAAACTGACACAGAGTAAACCTAGGGGCAGGTAAAATTCCTGTAGAGGAGAATTGGGTTGGTTTCTGGGGTTCTAGGCAAAATATAATTAAGCTTCCATGTGTAGTCTGCCATGTGAATTGTACTTTATCGGTAGTCCTACTTGACAGTGACAGAGTGCAAAGAACAAGGGGTCTGTAGGGATCACAACAGCTTATTTATGTCCCAGGGCCCCCTAGTGGGTTAATTCAGCCATGGTTAATGCAACCTCAGGAAAATTCCAATATGTTTTGACTGTGGAATGAGGGTCAATTAATCTGTTTGTGTCAAGAGAAAGTACCTGGGTCTAACGGGCAAAGTTCAGAACAAGTGGAGCCTTTACATGATACACAATACCTGCATGCTGATCCAGGTGGTGTAGTAGAGGTCAGTAAGAAGTCAGAGATACAGTAAATTCAACTATTCAGTATTATTTTACACACACAGTGTAATATATGCAATTGCCCGTATTTTTGCATGTGGACATTTTCATTCATATAACAAGCCTTAACATTCACATAACTGCTGACCCACAAGAACAAGTTTTAAAAAAAGATAATGGGAGAATCTCTTTGGCTAAACATTCCCAATATAGAAAAGAGAAATAATACTTTTGGAACAATCAAGTTATAACAAGAGCTTCAACTTCCTTACAATACAAGCATTGCTAAGCATATATAAGAACAACAGAATATATTATAGTGCAAACACACATCAGTGTTATAAAATGCTTTATTACAAAATTGTGAACAGTGCCTCAGCAAAACGTTGTTCAGGCCCATTTAAAACCAACTAAATTGCATAATTTTGATATCTTTTTAGACAAACTTTCTCAGGGTTTGCATAGAGCATAATTTGACTTGAAGTAAAAGTCATGAAGCGGATGTAACTTTATAGAAGAATCATGTACAAGTGTTTTGAACAAATCAACACCATCATACCTTGTACAAATGATACAAAACATCTATAAATGAAAACTGTATCAATTGCAAATAAAGTTTCTTTCCCAAGGCACATCAGCTGGTATTAGATACTTAAAAAGACACATTCACGCCAGCGGTCTTCAGACATTTCAAAATATCAACTACAGATGCCACAAAAAGTGGCCAGTTATGTTTAGTGTATCAAGACATGTTGAGACAAATGTGATAACATAAAATGAAGATTTCACCAGCTGCCGATGACACTGTGCTTCATCTCTAAACTCTGGTCATTCCCTTGACTACCTAGGAGAAGTGTGCAATTCATATATCACAAAAAAATTATTGTGCACAACATGACAACATGAGACATACAACTGTGTGCAGTGTTTAGAAGAAAAAAAAACAGCAGTCAAGACAAGCCTCTTTAAAAAAGACTAAGCTTTGTTAGCTTGCTGTGAAAATCAGAGTAATAATTTTTGGCTAATAGGCCTCATACTGTAGCACAAGCCTGTTTCTTACATGTAATCTCAATGCAACATGTGAAACATAAAACATATCTAGAAAGAGTTGAATGAGTCGAATGTAAGCTTACAAGCAGTTTTCATCTTTACCTGCTGTTGGTAGAAATTTTAGTTACTTTTTTAATTAGCTTATCTAAAAAACTACCCCTTAAAACTCAAAAGATATATTGCTGACCAAAGAAAGACAACTTTTAAAGATCATGGCAGAATGTCTTTGGCAGAACTCTTACGAAAATAAAGATTGCTGCAATTGCATTACAATATGTAAAATAATGAACAGTGCTTCTTTTTCCACTTGTGATAATATAGAATAGTGTAAACAGGCATAATACCACTGAATATATTTTTGCGTGTGCTGAGTGTAGCATACTGTACTTGTAACAACTCCTCAAGTTCATGTACTTATCCTAGCAAAGGTGAATGAATGATAGCGATGCTAAAATTATCAGTACAAAGATATAAAAATGTCTCGAGGAAATCTAGTTATTTAAATTTAACATAAGGTTTGTGTCTAGATGAGGCTAAAAACAACCTTGCATTATATGAAACCCAACCTCTAATCAAAACATATATATTCTTGGGATTTGTCAAAGTAAGCTTTGAAGCAAATTTTTTTTTTTTTTACACACTTCAGAAAAAAAAAAAAGACATTCCCAGTAAGAATCTAACCCATAACTCGCACTGATAGTCCCATCGTTTACATTCTACCAGAACAGCAACTGTTACAGACAGGAAATGGGACTAATAGAGAAACATTGCCCATATTAGGGTGAGGGGCACTGATATCATAGCTCTGATAAAGTATATATCTGTCCATTTAATGTCCTCTTGGACAGCTGGATAGAACCAGCATGAAGCAGAGGAACAGTGGCCCTTCTCTTACTGGTACCAGGGGGTCTTTCTGACCCAGTGAAGGGTGAAACCTGCATCTGTTCGGATCTTAATGGAAGCTGCCTCGGCCTCCCTGACTGTCTCCTTCACAGACTGCATCAGGTTCTGAGCATTGTGGACCAACATCTCAGTAGCCTGCCGGAGAAGACATTAAAAGAGATACAGTGATGAGGGAGACTGGAATAATCTTTTTTCAAAGGCTATTTTAGGAAAATAATGGGAATCTTGTGATCCAACACACCCATAAAAAAACGACTCAAAAGGCTCACCTGCTCTGACTCCTCTTCACTGATGTTGGTACGACCCAACATGGTGGCCTTGACTGTGGACAGGATTTTGAGCTGAGTGCTGATGGTGGGAATGCGCTCGCACACCTGAAACAAAGTCAGAAAGTCAGGTGAGGTCCAAAAAATTGTATACCAAAACAATAAAGTGTCTTTCCACGGTAAAAAGCCACTGCAAAAACGTCTGATAAAGACGAATGAACTGACTTGGAGCAGGTTGGTCCGGATACGCTTGTCAGTACACTGCTTGGCCACCTCCTTGGCCAGCCGCGTGACTTCATCAGAAGCCTTAGCGATGTCCTTGGCGCACTGGATGAGGGCGCGCTTGTTTCCGCTGCCTCCACGCACCAGACGTGACATCTCAGCCATGAGCAAAGCCATTCGTTTGGCAGCACCAATGATGTCATTTCCCTAAGAGGAACGACAGGAACATAATGAATCTGAAAGCATGGGATTTCAAACTAAAAGTCTACTGTGTTTACAGTGTTCACTTACTTTGCTGGACCATTTGCGGGCTTCATCGTGGAGCTGCCTGGCAGCCACCATCATGGGCTCGTTAACCATATCACCAGCCTTCTGCTCAGGGAACTCCTCATCTTTCTCCTCTGGGGGAGGAGGCCTGGGGGGAGGAACCTCACCCTCAGGAAGAGGAGGTTTGGGTGGTGCTGCCTCATCGTTAAGCTACAAGGACAAATTAAAGTAATTATGATTTGGCAGTTTAAATACACAAGTCGTTTTGGACTCTGAACCAAAGCAGCTTCAGATGATTTGCCAAATTCAAAAGTTGTGCTTATCTAGGGACTTACACTAAGCTGATCCAGTTCAGGAGGAGGTGGTGGGAAGTCTGGCTCCTGGGGCTGGAATGCCTCCCTGACCTTTGCCACAGCGCCAAGAATCTTATAACCTGAGTCCAGAAAGCCCTTCTGAAGACCTGGTAATCACACAAAAAACATGTTTATCACTAAATCAGAAGGTTCCACATACGCATAAAACATGATCCTAAAACCTGTTAGCAACATCAACTTACTCGGATCATGGATATTTCCAGCCACCGCCTTAGCGTCCATAACCATAGGAGAAATTGTCTGGCTCAGTTCATCAGATGCAGCCTTCACCATCTCCCTGAATTTAGGATCCTCAGAGTTCTCCACCTCTCGCTTCGCCACAAGGAGGATACGGTTGGCTCTGCGGGCGATGCTGGTGGCGCCGGCGACCAGCATCTGAGGCTGGTGGTTGCCCATGGCCACACGGCACTTATCCAGGTCCTTCTTGATGGCCTCCTCTGAAGCATCCAGCAGAGATTTGGTATCGATGGCCTCGTCCACCAAACCTAAACATCCATAACAAGGTAAAATATGGAATTACACCAGGAAGTATGAAATAGGAATCACCTGCAATCAAGGAATTTACAGCATCTTTAGAGCACCTCACCTGTCATTTTCTCCACATTGTCAATCCACTGATTCTTCATAGTTTCAAAATGTTCATACGCAGCTTGGTTGCCAGGGTTTCTCAGCAGAATACGAGCAGCAGATACCACCTAAAAAACAATCCGAGCCATTAATTGTCAGTCCAATGACAACTGCTAAAAACTTGGCTCAAGAAGCAAGAAACACTTAAGCTCTGAGACTCATGATGCAGAGTGGAGGGCAGACACAAACGGAAACAGATATAAACACTAAACCGTGACATACTTGTGGTGTTAAGTCTCTTGTTGACTTGACGGCAGCCTGGATTCCCTCCACTGTGCTCTTGTTGGCAGTGCCGACAGCAGCAGCCTTCTCTGCTGTGGTGCCAAGTTTATTGGCGTGGTTCTCAAAGTTGGCAGCCCTTTCGTCAAAGACCTACACATGATCAAATAAAACAATTATCCAAAAGGGTTGTTAGAAATCAAACAACACCCTGCCAATAAATATAAGACCACTGAAGGAGGCTCACTGCAGTGAGATCACAGTGAGGAGTAGGGTGACTGTACCACTGACCTCATCTCTGTTGGGGGCGTCCAGAGGGGCGGTAGCAGCCACTCCCAGTAACTTGATGGGGGTGGTGGTGTCACTGAAGATGTCGGACACCTCCTGAGTCATTGCCTCTTGCATCTTCCCTTTAAGGTCCTGGGATGAGGACAAACAGATGTTACAATCAGTCAGCACACTCATGGTGGCTCACTGAAATTACAAAAGGGTTCATCACGAGTGGTTTGTCCAAATAAATATCACTGATCTTTTTGATTAAAAAATACAAATTCTTATTGAGCTTCAAAACCCTCTGATAAAATACATATTAAAATACGATTAGGGCTGCAACTAATGATTATTATAGATTATTGTATTGATTATTTTTTTGATTATTAATAGATTAATAGCAAATGTTTCAAAACTAAACTGATAGCAACACTGAGTATGTGTATTCTATAGAAGCAGCAGGGTTCCCATCGCCTCATGTAAGTAAATATTGTAAGAAAAGACAGTTTTTAAGTTTTACTTGTACATTTCCACTTTTGGAGACTCCATTATATTTAATCTGATGGCAGATTTGGAGCTTTCATTCAGTTTGGAGAACTGGCTCTACAAAATGCAGACTTTTAGAGAACCATGAAAAACCAAGAATGACATTATTTTAAGATTTTTGAGAAGTTTCTCAGACTGTAGCATGTAATCTTTCATCTCATCTGAGAGCAGGAAAACCCAGAGTCATTGGGGTAATTACATTTTGTTAATGTACTTTGTATGTTATTGTCTTAATAATTCAACGCTGATAGGGTACATTCTTCACAATGAGTAGTGTACTTTAACTTTTGACACTTGAGTATATCATACCACTAATACTTAATATTAATATATTTACCTAATTTTGACAGCAGGACTTTTAGTAGAGTATTTTCCTATTGTGATCATACTACTAGATTTTTGTATTTCTTCCACCACTGATAACCAGCAGAGGGGGTTATTTCTCTGTTTCCATGTAGGAATCCTAATCTATCTCAGCAAAGCTACAGGTCAGAATGAGAATGACTGTTGAGTGTGAGCCGTCTTACTTTCAAAGCCTCCTGGAGCTGCTGAGCGACAGCACGTGCCTGAGGGGAGTCCCCTTCACCGCGGGCAGCCAGGTCAGCCAGCTGGGCCATGAGCTGCTCCACCTGCTCACACTTACCCAGCATCTCCTGCCTGTACGGCCCTGGCAGAGCGTTGGCCAGCCTGCGGCCCTCTGCCACCAGCCCACGGATGGCTGCCTGGCCTAAACACACAGACACACAAATATATACACATATTATTATCATGTTATTACCTCTGGGTGCATCAACACTAACTAACTTGTGTACTAAAGTGACAACTCTGCCACTACTTCTGGATTGCTTTGTTAAATCGGGGGATAAATATCACTTTTTTATATCACTTCAAAACTGTTTTAATATGAGTTTTTAAATTCATTTCCTGCCATATAAGTGTTAAGATCATTTTGTTTTTGATTAAATCAATCAGTTGTCTACAAAATGTCAAAAAATTGTGAAAAATGCACATCTTTCTTGTTTTATACGTCCAAAACTCAACAGATATTCAATTTATAATGACATAAAAGGGAAAAGAGGCAACTCCTCACATTTGAGAAGCTGGAACCAGAGAATGTTTGCTATTTTTGCTAATAAATGACTTAAATGAAATACTAAACTGAAAATTGTTAATTGTTTTAGCGCTAGTTAACTGTAAAGTGTACTTGTTAATGCCAGCGTTGAACTTCCTCCTGCAAAAAGCAGCCCATTAAATGTTGGGTAGTTTTGGTATTTCACTGGGTGCTTGTATCAACACTAGAGGGGAAAGAAACCCATGGCTTCTTCTGTATTATTTCATGTTGTTTCTTTGAGGTAAGCATCGCCTCCTTCATACCGTGTAAACCAATCATTCTTAGGGCAGCCGGCCTACAGCTCTATTGTAAACATTTAAGACGTTGTCCAGGTTTGAGAGGAGACAAGCCAAAACCAAAAAAATTAAAAATAACAGTGTTGTGAGAGAGCGTTGTGGAATGTTGAGTACAGTAGAGAGCGAACACAAAGTGGTCTGCAATTTACCCACAGGAGCAGTGGAAGGAATTTGAAGGAGTGTGAGAGGAAGATAGAAAGACGAGGAAGTTGGGGAGGATGGGAGCCAGACTCACCCACACCGCTGTCATCCATGGTGGGATTGTCAATCCAGCGCTGCGCCTGCTCAATCTTTCCTTCCAAGTGAACAGCTGCCTTTGCAGGCCTACTGTTGGCTACAGCTTTGTTGGTCTTGGACTGCAGGTTCTGCAGAGCTGTTGCGATCTGTTTAGCCAAAGCTCTGGCCTCAGGAGTGTCACCTTTACCCCTATAAGGAATTAAAAACAGCAAAAAGGTCTGAGGTGGTGTTTTATCATATAGACATGGCTGAAATGAGGCCTGTAAATGACAAGCCACAGTTAGAGTGTAAATAACTAATCAATCAGTTTGACTAAGAGCGCTTTCACAGTGCCGTTTTAGTCCAAATATGGAGTAGTTCACCTAAAAATTTGGCAAAATGAGTGCTTTTTACAATTCCTGGTGCAGAACAAAAACATGTACTCCACTCCACTTGTACAAGGTGGAATGAGAATGGTTCAAGTTGAACAGTAGTCTGAAATCTGTACTCTAACAGAATAACCATGTGTGCATGTTATGACAAGACCTTTAGAAGAGAATTGTTATAGGGAAAACAGAAGAGATAAAATAACTTACTGATCTATGGACAGAGAATAACTTTCAAGCCCAAGTTAACAATCATGACTTAACACTGATTTCTCAATCTTTCCTGCATATGTAAAAACAAACACTATTATTTCCCAGCAACAGTGGTAAACAGATGTGATTTGATGATGAAAGTATTGAATTGATTAAAATACTGAATTAAAACATCTGAACAACTGTAATAAAATGTAAAAGCACACCAGTGGGGTTAGGAAGAAGGGGGCAATCAAAGTCAGGCTCAGACTCAGATAAAAAAAAAAACCCAGCATAAAATGATGCAATATTTCCAGCAGTCAGCAACTTACTGTCGTCTGAGATCAGACAGTTTGGCAGTCATGGCAGCAATCTCTCCAATAGAGCGCAAGATGTCATCTCTTTCTTTGGGGTCCTCACACATGTCTGCAATCTTTTTGGCCTCAATGAGCAAGGCCTTGATGTTCTCTTCTCCCTCTGGGCCACCGTTAGGGTCTGCCAGCCAGTTCTGCAGGGGTAGGAAACACACAAAACACCATCAAATACTTGCATTTAGAGGTTTGAATCCATGTTTTGTAAGGCAAACTGGGTTAATGACTCACCTGTGCAGCATCAATCCTTTTGGCGACGGCCTGCTTAGAGTTAGTCATGGCCTCCAGCTTGCGAGCAGCATTTCCCACCTTTCCGGTTAGCACGTCAAGCCCCTGGGAAACCTGCTGTGCCTTCTGCATGGCAGCTGGGGAAGTGCCCTGCCCTCTGGGGTGGACAAAGAAAACACATGGATACCATAAACTGCAGCATTCCTATGCCTTCAAACGTCACACATGCATCCATCTTTGTTTGTTTACTTAAAAGCTTAAGCCTTATGGTGCTCCTGTGCAAGAATATTTCCTAACTTAATGCCTCTATTTCCAGACAAGGCTCAGAGGTCTCTCTGTTTTCAGAGTAACTCAACCAAGTAGATTATGGATAAATACCAGACAGCTGCTTTTAATCTAGCGTGACACAGGGTCCCTGGTGACAATCAGTCAGATTTCATATCAGAAGGATATCACTTCCACTCTTACACACTATAATCCCCTCTAATATGCTTACCGCCTTACACTCCCTACTTTTAAGGATGGAAAATTAAACTACTGTATAAAAGAAGCATTTATCAATAAAAATATCCAATGAAAATTTTATTACGGAATCTAGGAAACGTACAGTAAAAGAACATGAGACTATCTAATGAAAGAGACAACAACTGCGTGAAATATGAGGGGAATTATCTTGCCATAATTGTGACACAGACACATAAAGCAATTTTTCTTTTATGGTGTATAGTGTACCTGGCCCTCATCTCAGACACCTGGTCAGTCATCTGGCCCAGCGTCTTGGCTGTGCCCAGGATATCTCTGCGCTCCTTCCCAGCGCACAGTTCACCAACTTTCCCAGCTTCATCAAGGATCTGGCGGATGGCCTGCTCACCCGCATCCCCTGAAAGCACAAAAACAAAGTCAGACAAATCGAGAATGTCACTAGATACAACTAGATTATCAGCCTGAGGACGTGATTAGTGGCAGAATGAATAGTTTAAGGTAGAGGACACAGGTGTTTATTACCTGGTTGAGAGTTTGGATCCCTCAGCCAGTTCTTAGCCTGAGCCATCTTTGAGTCAATAAGCCCGAGGGCCCTCTTCATGGCCTCTGTGTCCTTTGGGTTTGAAAGACAGAATAAATTAATAACTTAAAGGGAATCAATGCAACCAATGCAAACTAAAAAAGGAGTCGATCAATGCTCTTTTAGTCATTACATGTATACATGTTCTCTCTATAAATCATGACATGATTATTAGAGACACTGGGATTATATTTTAATTTCAATTCAATATTTCTGTGTATATTATGTTTGAATGAAGTTAACATGTGTTGTCATATAATTATATTCCCATTTAGAAATAAGGTCAGGACTCATTGACTGAGTTGTAGTTTTCCTCATTCACAGCTTCTCCTGAGCGAGTTACATGGCCAAGAAAAGCTCCAGGCTCTCATCATCGTTGTGATCAAACCCCACTGTTTAGTTCTTCCAGTAGAAGAAACATACAGCAAAGTCCATGTGCAGCATCGCTAACATCTGTCAGGCACAACCACATAGCGCATGCCATTTCCATCATTCTTGTACATCGTCAATAATGAGCGTGTCATGTTATAAAAGCCAAACGACTTTCCATTGTATCTCAATCAGAGTGGATGGAAATACAACAATCTGTCCAACAGCGGCTGACTCGACAATGAGTCCACTCATTGTCGAAGTCTGCAAAACAAAGCAGAGTCCTGTAGGACATGGAGCAAAGCAGGACACTAGAGCGGATGAATGAGTGGTTATATTAGCTTTTTTTTCTCACCGTACAATAATAGAAATTCAGAAAACACAGGTTGCTATTCTTCATAATGTTGCTTGAATCTTCATCACAGAGTTCAGCAAGAGTTTCATAGCAAATTAAGCCGAATAAGAACAAACCTCCACTGCCTGCTTTAAAAATATTCATCACAAAATATGTCTGAGCCCTCACAATAATCCCTGTGTCAAAATAAAAGAGAACAACAAGCATGTTTGTTTGGATAACTGGGAGTGTGGAAGCAGAGCTGAACAAGGAAGGGAAAAAAACAGGAAGTACAAAGGTGTGAAGTCATGTCACCAGAGCTGCGTGGGTATATTAGTTTACTGTTCAAACTTGTACAGCTGTTTTTCTGTCAGTAACTGCCAGTCTTTGCACTCATTTCAAATGCAAACACACATTCACTCCAGTCTATAATCAAACACAGAATGGCATTACTCAAAAATAAAACAAGGTGTGGTTTATGGCACTAGTAATAGGGATTATGTAAAGTGAGAGGGCACATTTAGTGTTCATGGTAATAAGATTTGTGAGCAAACTAGGCCATTTCTGTTGGATTAAAACTAAAAATTAGCCATTCATACAACAAAATCCATATCAGTGTTTCTATGTGCTCTCCCCCTATGGCTGTTAAATGCAAGTTCAGGTCAAGAAAAACCCGTTCATCATGGTAAAGAGAGATGAATGCTGAGAGAAATCTCATTAATGACACCCAAATCAATACTGCATGAGTCAGGTCAGTCAATAATCAGACAGGTTGAGGACATGCATATAGTGAGGTTTAAATGACATAGGTGGAGGACACACAGATGCTGAAACAATGTTGTGTTATAAAGCAAAACAAATCTAAAAAGGAAAAATACTGCATAGATCAACATTTCAGCAAATCAACCTGCTTAAGACTTGTTCAATAAACACCATTCCATTAGCAGTACAAAAAAATTCAAACTGCGAATTTACTATTAATAGACTGTCAACAGTTTAACCTGACAACTGCCTCACTACTGATAAGCACACAACGGCACCACAAAGCAGACAGCACACACTCATCCGTCAGACATGCTGCTGCACAACCAATGGGCGAGAGAGGTAAGGCTTACCTTCTACAGGGGGTGAAGGGAGAAAGAAACGGTAAAAAGAAAGGAAGAACGACATAAATACAAATGTTGTTGAACTGGACATACCAACTGAGAGCAACAAAAAAAACAAACAAAAAAAAAACGTGTCAACAAAAGAAAAGAGTGGCACAGGAAAGAGCCATTTGGAGAGTGTCGGGATAGGAAAGAAGCAGAACGTGCAGAGCAGAAAAATATAAAAGATTAACCAGTTACGTAGAGACACAGAGAAAAGCATTCCTACTTTAATTATTAACTGTATATAAGCTTAAAATATAGCAAAAACATTTTTCACACCTGTCAACCTTGAAATAAGGTCATCCTGACGAAACAACGTGCATGCCTTGTTAATAAAGTAAAAAGAAAAAAGAAAATAAAATAAAAACAAAACCCAAATGAGAATAACATCACTTCATAATCTTTCCAGTCTATAGCCTCCTGCCAAAGGCATTCTGGGCGTGTGAGAGTGCAGCGGGTAGCCGACAAAATTCAGATTTTGCTCATACAGACACTGTTTCCAGCTGTGATCCGCAAAGAATGCACAAAAACAAAGTTTAAACACTCAAAGAGGAAAGCAGTCTCTTGTTCCTCGTGTATATTTAAAATAACAGTGTGTGCATGTGACTTTGATGGCCATAGACAAACTGAGGTAAAAGCATGTAATTGACCTTGTTGGCCCAGGCATCCTCGTCCCAGGACGTAAGCTGCAGCACTCTGATGATCTCGTTTATCTCGGCACTCATCTTCTCAAAAGTGAAGTTACGGTTCTTCAAGGCCTCCTCCACACCCTGGCTGCCAGATGTCTTGGTTGTCACAAAGATTTTGATACCTGAAATACAAAACAGAACTCACAATAAACAATACAACATTTCAACTCAAAAACACTGACCGAAAATACATTGTGTGGGCCAGTGTATTTGCTTTATAAAAAGAAGAAACAAAAACAAACACAAAGTCTGATTACCTGAGATGAGGATGGGCAGCAGCTCTTTGACTGTGTTCATGGAGTTGACCAACATCACACGGTGCTCCTGGTGTGTCAGCTCCTGCTGTCGCTCATCTATCATCTTTGCCATCTTTGTCATCCCTGGACACAGGCAACAAACCAGAGGTGGAAAGGAATTTACTCAAGTAACATACTTTAAGTGTAATTTTAAGGTAATCGTACTTGAGCATTTCAATTTAAGACATTTCATACTCTAATACATGTATCTGCCATCTGAGGTTACTTGTTCATTTTTAGATTAAGATTATACATTCAGCATGAGAAAAGATCATGAATTACGATGGCTCTAGTAACATAAAACTTGTATCTCCAAAATATAAACTTTTCAGGAACTGAAAAAATGACTGATGATAATTTTGGACAATCTCTAAAGAGCTTTAGAGAATTTAATAATCATGTGCATGTAATCCTTAAACTAGTCTGAAAACATAAAAACCCTTGAAATTGGAAATTGGAGGGATTATTGAGGCATAACTGATTCGACAATGTGACAGGGCCAGTTCTTCAGGAGAGAATTTGAGTTCTATATTTATCACTGCAACAAATGCATATGAATGCTAACAAAGCAAAAACAAAATGTAAACTCCAGCAAATACCCTGAATCTGTCAACCAAGACAGATTCTGAGATACTGTCAAGACTTCAGCAAAGTAATCTTGTCGCTACTGTATCAGCAGACTGACCTGGTCCCAAGTTCTTTGTGTATGTGATCAAGTCCTCCATAGACTCCACCACCTCCGCCACTGTCAGGTACTCCAGGATGCCTTTGCACACCCGGATTATTTTGCGGACCTATGACAATGATGGGATAAAACAACAACAAAAGCTAATTGAAAAACAACGTTGCATTCCCAGGGGAAAAGTGATTATGCGAACACAACCCCCCCCCCCTTTATTCACATTCTCTCTAATTACACTCCGACAATGCTGCCTACTGACATTCCAGCCTCTTTGTCCTGCTTCACTCCAGCTTTATGTGGACTGCTGGAGTCACCACTCCACTATACAGAGCGATCCCTGAGCTGCATTGGAAAACATGATGGCACTGCTGACTGATGACTCCTGCTGAGTCCTGCTGACTGCTGCAGACAGCGCTGGGATGCCTGATGTCTGCTCCCAGAAAGCTGATCTGCAACATTTTATGTTTTACTCTCCACCCCTGAGAGGAAAAGAAAGATGGGCCTGATGGTTGATACTCCTGCCCGGTTCAAGATTTAGGAAGTGTTTGTGTAAGAAATATGGAGAGTTCCACAGACATGTGTGTGGTATATTTATCTACCTCTCGGTCTTCTTTAGCATTACAGTACCTTATACCAGAAGAGCCTATGACAACAGGCCTTTGCCATGCTCAAGTGTGACATTGATGCCCTTTCAGCTCAGCTTCTGTTCAATTAAAATCAATGGTACAACCTTTAACACAGTTACAAGCTATAATAGCTATGTTCTGTTCATTTCTCAACTTGCTGCCTAGTGGTGTTTAGTTAAAGTCAATGTTGGTATGTCTTTCAGACTATCCCCACAACTTGCTATGATATAAATTAAAGTTTAAATTAAGATCAAATATACATAAATATGCCATGTAAAAATATATATTGCTGCAGCAACTTAGTGCATTGCAATAGGCTCTATATGTTACTCTCTATTTAGCACGTATTTGGCTCCCTTGGTGGTGCAGCTGACTTTCATGCACGAGTTGTAATTCGTGGCTTAGTATTTTTGTATCTGGTTGCACTGGAGTCATCAGCTTATCACATGCTTCCTGCTTTTATTTATGTTTTTAACCAGCCAAGCACAGAAGAAGTGATGTCATATTGACGTATTTCCTGTCATCTCAAATCTCATCTGTAAACATCAGGTCAGTCCAGGTGAAAAAAACAAAAACAAAAAAAAACATCAAGAGCACATGTAAGCGCACACCATTTTGCACCAATGATTTATTAATGCACTGGGAGAACTCCAGAGCACAAGAGGCAGAGAAATCAATTCCTCCATCGTCAGGTGTCTCAATAAACCATTATTAAATTCCCATTTTTTTAAGTTAGGGGCACAACCACATCCTGCAAAATGTAGGGAATCGCTGCATAGATGAGGTGTGCTAGAATACATGAAACCTCTAAAATTAATGATATCTAGTAGTGTCACCTGATCTGTATTTCTTTCCTTTAACAAAATCTGCAGTCTGACCTCCTTGTTCAACAAACAGACTTCTGCTGATTAACAGATTTTTCAAATAAAATAAAGAAGGAAAGATTAAATGAATGAATACCTCGGCCTCATCAAAGGTTAGGAGCAGGTCAGAGGTCCCAGAGAGGATGCCCCGGGAGCCATCGATGAGGTAATCCCGAGCAGGAACAGAGTATGGATCGGCTTTCAGCATGGAGGCAGCCTGCACCAACTTAGTGCACGCATTCTCCACTCTGTTGAAAGCAGATTATTGATTTGAAGACCAGTAAAGGGAAAAAAATGCTCTAAACAAGTCATGCTGATGATACGAAGCCCTTAAGAAGCCAGAAAAAAATAGATGGAAGCTTTGGGATACAGCTAACCATTACATATAGTAGCTGCTGTCTAAGCATGACTTTGTTTCATTCCCTCTTCTTATATGCTTTTCATCAGATTTCAAGCAAATACTAATCTTTACTAATACTTTTTATATTATCTTCCATACAGGGGTTAAATTGGGAATTAGGAAGGGGGCAGTCCTCCAAAGCCTAAAACCACAATACATGATTTATTTATATACGAATTTAGGGATTCAAATTAATTACCCTGATTAGATTTGACTGTAACTGATGCTGGGTGTAATCGAAAGTTAAAGTAATCGGTCATTTCAGCTCAAAGGAATTGTGAACTGGAAAATTTGCTGGCAAAATTTCATACCGTTTACAGGGAGTCCAAACATCATGTAAACAGCTTACTTTAATCTTACTCATCCTAGCAGCAGTTTCCTTCCTGCACTAAAAGCTATGTGCGCGTGCGATTAGCAGCTTGTGTGTTAACCAACAGTGTTCATGACAGACAACCAACCAACCAAACTTTGTTCTGTAGTAAGCAAATTATGAAGACATACTTTTACAGAATCAGAAGGACATTGTGAAATTCCCATTGAGGAAATGTCTCCTCCATAAGGCAGGTGTTGTGCTATATAAAAAAATTGACTTGACTCATGATGCACACTACTTTGCAAGTTAACTTGCTCTCACAGGATGTGATTTAGACCCCAGGAGGTGGAGCTCCATTCTTGCTGGCTCTGGCCCAATTTAACCCGTTTCCACAGAAATGTAAATGACTGATAGTTGCCTCCTGGGTGTGATGCACTCCAGAGCAGCAAAAACTGCAGGCTCAGTCCTATGATTCAGTGTCATACATGCCACCTGCATAGTATCATAACAGCCATATTGCACATAGAAACAGGCAACAAGCCAAGGACTGACACATGTTTTAGTTCCCACAGTATACTGTCCAAATGTCCAAACAGGGGATCATTATTGCTATTTTCCACATTTTTAGGCGTTGCAAAGAGGCTAAACAAGAGCTGCTCAGTTTCCATTCTTCTGAAGGCGCAAGTCTTCTGCAGGATAAAGGCTAATGTATGTGCATGACATCGAGGCTGACATGAGTGTGTGTGTGTGTGTGTGTGTGTGTGTGTGTGTGTGTGTGTGTGTGTGTGTGTGTGTGTGTGTGTGTGTGTGTGTCTTTGCAGAGCCAGCCAGCAGTGTCCTTCAGCGTGCACTAGCGAGAAACAGCCATGCATTAACCGGACCCTGACAGACACTATATTTAGTGAAGGAGACGCATTCCAGCACATGTGCTGATGGATGACGACAGGGTGACGATGTGACTTCGAGGCGCCAAATGTGTTGAGCCTGATGACCTGCGCCTGCCAATGCGTTTCATCCCTGACCTTGGGGGGCTCTCAGGTCCCGCCTCTCTCTCCCTCGACTGTAGTCTCTCTGAAATAAGCATCGGTGAAAGACTGTGATATGGACAGACAGCAGCTGAGCACAAGGTAATGATTTAGCTAAAATGGAATGAGCCAGGAAAACAAATAAATTGATTAAATATGTACAACTCTCCTTTTCTACATCAATATGTAAACTTTTTTGTGTTTTATGACCAAACCAAAAGCAGCAGCAGCCAGCGGCTCTCATGTATGAGGATATGTATGAGTTTGTGGCACTTCTCCTTTAGGGTAAAGGAACTCTGTGTGCAAAAAAGTATTTATGTTACACCAGGGCAAGATTCTGAGGCACTTAACATGGCATGTCTGACCTTTGCTTGGGCACAACCAGCCATTACTGCAACAGATAAAGAGAGAAAGAGAGCCAAAGAGAGGCTAGTGGGTTCCACATACTGTAGAGAGAGAACTATTTCATCTAAATACATCTGAGAGGTTTGTCACTGCATGAAATTTTGGTCTGCAAAGAAATCCTTCAGTGCTTACTTGATAAAAGCTGGTGACATGTCCCTTTTCATGATCTGGTCCTCTGTGGTTTGTACAGTCTCCTTCCCCACCTGGAAAACACAGATTATGAGTAAAAAAATCAATCAACTATGATTTAAGGGAACAAGACATTTCAAGGAAAGGATGTACAATCACTAAGACACACAATAGACATATCAAAGACATGAGATGCCATTTTGCATGCACAAAATAAAATTTGTGACCCACTTTTTGAAAGCCTAAGATAAAAAATCTTTGATGCAGAATCTCAATCTTATTATTTTGCTCATGTAATGTCATATTTCATCCCAACAAATTCAACATGTTGGGCACAAGTGAATTAATGTGAACCTGTTTTCTAAAGCAGGTGCTCAATTTGACTAATCCAGTAAACTTCTTACTCATTTCACCCACTTCGTCATTCGTTCTTTTTGTTTCATCTCTTTCAGGGCCACAGGGGGCCGGAGCCTGTCCCAGCAAGCACTGGGCAAAGGTCAAAGACACCCTGTACAAGTCATTGGTACATTACAGTGTCAACACAGATGCTGTACAATCACAGTCACTTTCATGCAACAATTTAGAGTTGTGAGAGGACAGGAGGACGAAACTGTGGCAGGTAACCACGGTGAACATGGTGACAATCAAGAAAGAAAAAAGTTGGGATCAAACTCTTAGTTGTGTAATGACAACACTTAAAAGTGAGCCACCATACAGCATCCTTTGCAGTAATTACTGTAAATGGTTTTAGACAAATATAAAATTATTCTTTGGATACTTTTGCCTTTTTTTGTCTTGATTTGATTGCAGGACATTGTGATCACGTGCTGCTAAATGTGCAAATAATACATGCCATGTGCTGACTTTTGACTGAAAAGACATTTAGTTGAATCAGGCTTTTAATAATGTCTGCATACAGATATTTGTTAATCAAGTTTTATTTCTTTGGCTGCCTCATCAGAGCATTGTCTGCTGACAGTCCTGAGAATTATTGTATAATATTGCCACAGGAAATGTTCTTTTCTGGTTGACTGAGCAGTGTCAGTGACAACTCAAATATAGTTCAGATATTATAACAGTCTAACCATCGTTCTAAATCATTGCACAAGGTTAAACTGCAGTAACAATAAAAACAGCACTAATGCTTCACATGCTCTTGTGATTCTAATTCAATCATGGGCTAATTTGACAACAAACTTTATAAGCACAGCTTCTCTTTTTACCTTTCATAAGAGGCCATGGTATAAACATGATAATGCACTCTGTGGTGTAGCAATATAGAAACGAATGGATTCGGTGGAGTTTTTTGCTCCCATCTGATCCATTATCTTCTCATATTGGTTCCCTTGTCATGAATTATGACTATTTTGCAGGACACTGCAAACTACAGAGTTATAAACAAACCCTAAATCCGTTCATTAGACGGAATTACAAAATTTGTTTTGTTTTTTTATTAGAAGATGCTACATGTTCTTCCGTTATTAATGACAAGCCAATTAGCTACTCTATCATATTTAGAAACTGGTAAAAGTTTCACCCCCCACCCCAGCCTCAGCCCTGATGACTAGTTCATCAGTCATGAGGATTTTGAATCAGTCAACACTTAAAGCTCTAGCACTAAGTTTCAGAGGACTCAGTAATATTCAACTCCCACGCTTTTATGCAACTTGAGCGCACATTTAAACATCAATAGCATGTCATATGCGTGAGTAAAAACTCTGTTACCACAACTTTCCCCATAAGGGAGTTTTGTCTTTAATCATGCAGTTTTCCAGAATGATGTCCTGTTACTTGTACAGCGAACCATTATTTCAACAAGGCAGCTGCTGGGGGGGACGCCAGGCTTCAGCACAGTTATAATGTGTGTAGCAGCTGAAAGCCTCCTCTCCCTCAAATGCCAAAATGACTCACCTCCCCCATCATGACCTCAGCTCTGTAGGGAGGCACAACTCGCCCACGTCGAGCTGCCGTGGATGAGAGATCACACACGTTCATACCGGGACACTGACTGACACTGACTGGTTAAAATGGAGCTGCATGGGAGGTGCAGGGAGATGTTAAACTATTTCTTTTATATTTTACATTATTAGATTATAACAAATATAAACTACATGAGTGATTACCTCACTGTCACACACATAATTTAGCAATATATAAAATTTTCCACGTTTCACTGCGCTGAACTTCACTGCACAGTCTTGTACCTGCTAAGTGAATTTAGTTTAGCATGAAACAATCAATCAGCAGAAAAACAATTTTGATAATCAATGAATTGTTACAGTAATTTATTTAGTAAGTTTAAGTCATTTATATAATTGGAAATGTAATATCTTTGGGTTTTGGACTGAAGGTCAGACAAAACAAGCAATTTAAAGATCTTAACATGGGCTCTGGGAAATGTTAATGGCACTGTTTTGGCACTATTTAAAGATATTTTATAAACTAAACAATGAAGTGATTAATCAAAACAATCAAGCAGACCTACTGGAAATTATAGATTTTTTTTAAAGTAGATTATGCTTTTATTTTGGTGATTTGGGATGTAGTCTTGATGCTGTGGTGAGCACTCCCAGAGAGCTCGTCAACGTGTCCGACTACAGGCAGTAGCAGAGCTATTCCATGTGGTTGACGTGGAGGCAGTAATGGAGCGGAGCAGACATTTATATCCTCACTCTCTTTTCACTGGACCAGAGGGACTCTGAGTAACTGAGGGGTTATAAATTAGGGTCAAAGGTTGTGCCAAACTAAAACTGGAGCTTAGCAGTGGCTGTTCATCTCAGAGTGAAGTTGCAGCGTACATGCCACCCTGACATTCGACCAACAAGTGGCTCTAAACAAAAGCCAACAAAAACAAACTAACGTTTTTGTCCCGTTCAACTAAAGGACAGCAGGGCTGACAGAGTAGTAAACATAACTGAGGGGGGAGGAAGTAACACAAATACCATACAACCGTGCCAACACTGCATGTGCATTTATTTATGTGCACTTGCTTATTGCACTTCTGGTTAGACCTAAACTGCATTTTGTTGCCTTGTACTTGTACATGTATAATGACAATAAAGTTGAATCTAATCTAATCTAAAGAGTGTTGTTTACTTTGTTTGGCTAAAACAGCTAATTGATTAATCGATTTTCTACATTATTTATTGGAATGCCTCTGCGGCTTTTGACTCTTGGTCAGGCTAAATATGCAATTTCCAATAGCTTGTGACATTGATATATCTTTGACATTTTATTGATAAAATGACTCGATAAATAAATACTTTTTTTCCAGATTAACTGATACTGAAAATACCTACTTACAGCCAAGTTTTGATATCACCTAAACTGAACAAAGAAAAGAAGACCAACTACACTATAGGCCAACAATGGGGAGGCCAAAATCTGAGTGCACACTGCGTTTAACAAGTGCTGAGTCATATTCTCCCCAAAGCATCATGCAGGAGTGAAACCGAGCAGAGTTGGTACTGTATTCAACAGGTCATCACTGTCTTCCTTTTCCTCCTCCCTGCAGAGCCTCTTCCTGCTGTCTGAAGTTCAAAAACAGTCTGCAGCCGAACAGTGATCCAAACAATTCACAGCAAAAATAGAACTGTGACACAGTTTATAACTCTTGTTGTCAAGCAGTTCATAATGCCTGGCCTTCTTTGCTATTTTGAGCCTCTGTCCAAATTTTGGACCACATTCTTATGATACCAACACTGACCAAGCTTGACATGATTGATTTATCTGTTGGGGTTTTTGGCTTAAAAGATTAATAGTTTACTTTGTAGCATCTTAGAAGGTAGTGAGAATGTCCATCTGTAGTTCCCAGAGCTCAGGATAACATCTTCAATGCATGTTTTGTCTGACCAACAGTCTGAACCTAAAAATATTCAATTTACAATTATATAAAACTGAAAAAAGCAGCAAATCATCATATTAGAGAACCTGGAACCAAATAGCTTGGTATTTCTGACTTCAAGTATTAATTTCAAAATTGTTATTGTTGTCAATTACTTTTCAGTCAGTCAATGTATCAATTAATAAATAACATGTATTATTTATTGCCATTTTGCCTTTATTTGATAATTGATAGTGAAGACAGGAAACGTGGGAAAGAGGAAAAGATGACGTGAGGACGGCTAGTTTTAACTCATTCTTAATCAGAACCAAGACCCACAGGCCAAACTACAACACAATATATCCTGTTCCTT
Source organism: Siniperca chuatsi (assembly GCF_020085105.1). NCBI lineage: Eukaryota > Metazoa > Chordata > Actinopteri > Centrarchiformes > Sinipercidae > Siniperca > Siniperca chuatsi. The sequence continues at coordinate 10,662,595 of NC_058061.1, forward strand.
GAATAGATTCTAGCAGACCACTTTAAGGAAGGGCAGTTGTTCACTTCCACCTTCTATCACTGATTCAGAGCCATCTTCTTCCAAGCTGTCACATACCAAGCTACTGGCTGACAGTCTCATTTACCATTTGTGTCTGGAGTGGAAACACAGACACCCCTTTTACCATCCAAGAGAGCTGTGTGGAAACCCTGTGTTGTGAAGTAGTTTGATAAAGTGGCTTCTCCTTTGGAACAGACTCTGCTTTGTTGACAGCAGCCCATCGCTCTGCCGGGAGAAGAAAGGCCACTCTGAAAGCCTCAAGGCTGCCAAGACACAGCCCGCCTTTCAAATGCTGGGTAGTTTTAGCACAGTGCTGTGTTAGTCATGGTGACCACAAAGATCTTGGATGCCAAATTCTGGCAAGCGCTATCACCGCTGCCCTTAGCAATGTCCTACAAATAAACTGTATGTTATTCTGCTCTGAGTTGTAGTTCCTCAAAATGCAACTTAGACACAGATTCCCACTCAAAGTGACTTTGCACTGCAATCTGATGAGACATGCTCACACAAACTGATAGCGCAGCACTCCATTAGCTACTTTTGATCAATAGTCCCAGAACCAGCAACTGCTGCGTTCTGAGATATCAAATTACTTTTGACTAATACTGACTCAGAGGGGCAGCAGAGGGGTTGCACTGAAGGTCAACGCCTTTATCATGCATCTGTCAAGTGGTGTGTGACATGGTTTATTAATTTGGTTCAGGAAGTTTAAAAAGAAGAATGAGTCGATACAACGTCATTTTCCACCAGAACAAGGATTGCTAAAAGAACAGAGATAACAACAGATTATTTGTATTGCATCAACTGGGTGTTCTGGGGAAGAGGCAACATCACACCCGGGCATCCAATCAGGTAATTCAATGGACCATAAACCTATTTGTCGCTTTCCAATGGATCTAAATCTTTCACTGCACTGTAGGACTATCACTTTTTATTTGTATTTGTGGTTTAGTTCAGATGGAAAAATGACAGCCCTACTGCATTGTATCCTTTGTCATGGTCTGCAGCCATGAACATCTCATTTCCGAGGGAGAGGGGTTTCCCTTTACTGGCTCACACTCCTGTTCCTGAGCGGGGCCGACAGCTGCCAGGTCTTCCTGACTTGGCTTCTTACATTAAATTAACACTTCCAAGAGTCCCTTATCCTGACAAATTTTAATCTGACTGATGAAAAAGACTACAGTTGTGGTATGAATCCATAACACAACAATGGATTTCTGTGAAGACGTTTCAATGGAGACTACGCAAACATTTCAGACTCCGTGGTCCTTGTATTGTTGCAAAGATTACAGAATCAAACGGTGAGCGGCATGAAATGATATTTCCCTTGACAAATTGCAGGAAGCTGGAATACCAAGTGATACAAAGCATTTTCTTTTGTTTGCTTTAAGCACTTTAGTTAATGAACACATTTGTTTCCCTGTCTGTAAAAGATTAAAGAAATAGGTAATTAAAATGACTGATCTAACCATAGTTTAGTATTTATAAGTTCCTCATTACGGTTGGCCGATGTCTACCGAATTGGCAAATGATACAAACATGGCAATGTTGACTCACCCACCAATTTACTAAGGCAGGCGCAAACCAGGTAGATTTAAAAACAATTTTTAAAAGGAGCCATCATAATAAGAATAAACCAATCCTTCATGTTTGTGCTCTCTGGCTGACACTCCTTAAAATACATAATGATCAGTTCTAAGGTGCTAAATGTTTTGATAACTTACTCTAACTGGCTTTTTACTTGTGAAACTTTTATTGCACTTTCAGTAATGAGATTTTACGCGCCAAATGGAAAATTTACCCACATTTGGCGCTTGGCGGGTGTTAATTTCCGACCCTGTCTGTGTGTGTGTCATGTTGTATCACCTTTCTTTCTCTCAAGGTTTAAGAAATTGAAGACACACACAGGAACAACACTTCCAAGTGTGTTGCTGTATTATGAACTCAACGAACGTTGAACCCAACTTCCGGTAATTGCATTTCTTTGGCACTGTTGCTTAAGGCACAGTGGTATATGTAACTTAAGCAACATTGCGGAAGATGGTAGCTTTTTTTTAATATCCAAAGTTCGACTGAATAACCACTGAGAGATCTGCACATAGGAGCATCTCTACAAGTCATGTGAGCCCTTTGATCTGTGCAAACAGGAAGACCAACACTTACAACTTCATCCGTTCCAGGACCTTACATCACTTGCATTCTTTTCGTTATCCAGCGCCTGTAAAAAGGAGCTATAAAAATAATGAAGTACAACAGGACTGAAATAAAAAGGGCCCGTATAGTCAACTCAAAAGAACGACTGCCGACAAAGAGAAGCATGATGTTCTTCCATTTAACCCAGTAGGAAAATATCTAAACTCGCAGATTCACTTAATATACAATATAAACATTTGTGTGTCTATGTAGCTGTGATGTGTACAACAAATATAATTTAACTCCAAATGTTTAGATGTAATGGTTTAATTTTGATTCAAATACTTCCTGAAATGGAAACTTAGAAACTTAGGAAACCTAGAAAAATTCCCCAAGCACCAGAGCTGTATAAAATTACAGAGCAAACATTGGAGTTAGCTCTACAGCTCAGCAGGTTGTGAGCCCTGCTACCAAGTTAGTAATTTCTCTTATGTTATCGTTGCACAAGCCATTTGTGCAATAAGCACAAGGCTTGCTTATTGCACAAGCACTGAACACATCGTCTCTCACACTATTCCAAATACAACATTTACGCACAAGTTCATTGACTATGGTTAGCTACTTCCTGCTGGTAAAGACATTCACCAACTTCAAGCTGCATTATGGGTCAAACACAGATATCACAGAAAAAGATGAAGCTAACATGAACGGTCATGTGAACATTGTGAGCCTTGTTAATTGATAATCTTACTCAATAATACAGTAAAAGTGTTCATTCAACCCCCCTCTGAGCAGGGATGCAGTCCTGCTTGCTGGGAATTCTTCACATTCCAGACATTCATCTTTAATTGAAGTCTGGCTCATTGTCTCAATCATAAATATATTTGACTCACAATGGTTTGTGGCCATGCTGCGCTCAAAATACTGGGTCGGTTTACGAGGGCTGCACTTTTATCTCCATGCATCTGGAATAATGAGATTAAGCCCTTTCAAATAAATAATTTCAAGGTCTACACATTTATCACAGTGAGTGAACCAGATCTCCTCAGACAGGCTTAAGCATCCAAGAGCATCCTGAAAGCTCATCTTCCTTTTCTTTGTCTGCTAATGGAAAGTGACGCAACCATCAGAATATGTCATTTTGAAAAAAGGTACAATCATCTGTAACCCAATTTTACCCAGTTTTTCAGGTCATCCAAAATCCACCTTGATTAACTGTGCTTAAGCTGCTGGCTCAAGAGATTTTTAACAGAATTCAGGAAGGAGGAAGTCTGCGCAACATGTGGTTTTCTGGGCAACACTGACAGTGAAGTAAATAGCTTTTCTTTGGCACAGCCCCACCCTGAGAATGTCTAGAGATGCAATTAGACAGCCTCATCCCTTTCTCTTCCAAGGATGATCCTTTCCTTGACAGTAACTTACTCTCCAGTTAAATGTTTACTTTGTTTAACAGACTACTTTGTTAAACTGAGTGACTTAAAACTAGTGCAAGAATTGAAAATGCTACAAATCAAGATTATGAAAACATAAAACTTGCGTGGGCAAAATGGCAACCACCAACAGAAAATAAGTTTAAGTTTCCTGAGAATATTCAACTGTTATCAGTAACAAAGAAGTCCAAGATAAGAGCCAGACAGTGTGTTTATTTTCTAATTTGAGCTTTGCAATGTATGGTGGGACTGAAACCAAACGAAATCTGATCCCTAACTTCTATGAAATCATAACACTGTCCATGTTGTAATGTTGCTACAGCAACTGGAAATAATTACACGCCTATCCATCCATTCATGCCATGTTGGAAACATCTGATCACAATTCAGAATGTACAGAGAGCCTGGATCATTTCACCCCAAGCTAGTTGAGGTTGCACAAGACATGACGCAGCATTCATGTGAAATTAATCCACATCAATGTAATTTTCTATAATTAAAATTACATTATATATAATTAAAGCTGCATTAATTGACTTTCTAGCGACTTGGGGGCAGAAGAACTGTAAAACAAGCTGACAGACATCCAGCTCTGACATATTATTGTCTTATAATGTTATATCTAATGTGTTAGCTAACAGTTACCTATTTACACATCCAGCAACATTAGCATTTATTTGGAGTCATGAGTCCACCTGATGACTATAGGTCCAATATTCACTGTCCTTTTAGCTCTGGTTTGGTCTTTAACAACTCCTGAGAAACCAAAACAATAAGCTAAAAGAGGCTAAAAGCCTCTGTAGAGCCGCAGAGTTGGCTGTTAATTTTCTGTGGGTGCACCATTGCAAGCAATACCTTTCAATTCATTGAAACAATATCTATGAGTGGAACTTTTAGCACTATTGCAATGTTTTGCTGATGTTTTCAACTATGTTTTACACTGCCAGAGACTCTGTGCTTGACCAGGCTGACAGAGAGAAAAACACAGGAACCAAGTCTGCCTTCATTTAATCTCTATCCCTTCCTCTCAAACCACAATATCTGACAGACCCCTCATATCTCCTCATTTCCTTTCAAAGAAACTTTCCATGTTTCCAGGTTTGTGTTTCAGGCTAAAATTTGGGTAAGCAACATTGTAATTTCCTTGTTGCAATGATAGTTACGATGTGAATCAGAGGAACAACACTGTGGTTCGGCAGTTTTTGATTCTAAATATAAATAAACCACAGCTGCATCTGGTCAAAGGGGTGCACGTAATTTAATGTTTGCATAATGCATAATTAATAGTGCCAAAGACATTTTAATTGCTTTGTGTGGGTAGAAAAACATCATGGGCACCAACTAGATATGATAATGTATGAGCACTTGCTATAGTGCGCCAAGAGTGAGTCAAAATTATACCTACTGTATCTCTACCAAGGAGGTTATATTTTTAGTTCAGTTTGCTTGTTTGTTAAATTTTGGTTAAATCTCTTGGTTCTAGGACATAGGTAAAAGTGATTAGTTTATGTTCATTTTGATGCATATTCTGTGTTTCCTCAGAGTCTTTGACCAATCAGATTCTTTGATGCTAGTGAGTCAACTGTGGAAAAAAAAAAGACAACATTTCGACATGTGAGGATTTCTGGCTTTACAGACAGATCTACAGTGTTCGCTATGGTTTATTTCTGCCATCACAAAATTGGGCCACAAATTTAGTTTACAGCATGTGAGCACAGTAAAAATAAAGTTTCCTAATCAAGTCATACAATCTGATGGGTCACAGGAGTAAGCATAACACCAGATCCACATGCAAATTACCGATTTTGCACGTTTGTGCAGCCCTAGTGGACGTTTGATAGTGTTTCCTAGTCCTATCTAATTTTCTTTCAATCACAGTAGCGGAGCAGCTGAGCTGAAATATAATATTTATGACTTTGCATCAGTGATCAATCATTTCTCCAACTGTCCCATACAGTAGTGTAACTATACAGATCTGTTTGGAAGTTTCTGTTGCCATGATATGTAGTGCAATGAACTGCCCCGCCTACTATTTGGTTAAATGAACTGAGGTTGTAGAAATCATTATGCATTTAAAGTTCATTCATATTCTAATTCACAGCCAGATTCAATGACAACCAGTGCAAAGTGGTCTTTCAAATGAACTGGATTAAATGAAAAAGGAATTCACTGCAGCCTGCTCCGGTACCTGGCTCATACATACTAGCAGCAGTGCCTACGCCAAGATATGGCAGTAAACTACAGAGGAGGCAGGGCATATTTTCAAGGGGAAAAGGGCGTCACTGCCCTTTGCCCCCGAGCCAAACAACTTTAAGAAACTTTTTGTAGCATGCATTCATCTTCTCTGCTACTTAAACACATAAGATAGAGCTAGCTACCTGTGTATACCGGTAAGTGTTGTGTTTCAACCTGTTTTATACAGTCTATGGTTCAAGTAAGTTAATGCGAGAGCGGACGGTGTGGGACAAAGAGCGACAGGTAGCCTACAACACCCGCCGAGTTTATGTACACTTTACCAGGTACAGTTTTACAAAGGGAAGAAAGTTACTCACCCGAACAAGGTTGCTAACAGCCGCCTGCACGGCAGCCACCGGCGCCGTAAGATCTGGAATAGCTTTCCCGTCAACTTCACCTTCTTCGTGCATTATCACCAGATGGGATATCTGCTGAGCCACCGGCTCCAGGATACTTTCTATCGTCTTCGTGTGGAAAACCGGCATGGTGACAACTTTAGATCACTATCCAAGAGAAAAACAAGTAAATATCCTACAACCAAAGGTAGTTTTCTCCCAAACTCCAGCTACAAAAGCCTCAAACAATCCCGGTAGCTTTTTTCCAGGACAGTTTCACCCTCCGGTATGAAGACTACAACTACTCCTGTGAAAACGTCAACGTGAAAAACTCCCAGCCAGAGAGTCAGCGCGAGCAACCTAAACGTCACCCGCCCTGTGACCAATCAGCGAGCGAAAAGGCAAGTTCCCTGGCGCCTGATTGGCCGATCTGGGTGCCGCTCTGCATCAGCGCCTCCACACAGGCGAGTTTGATCCGAGTGCTCCCTAAATTACGTAATAGGTTCTCATGCCCTAAAAAGGGAAATATGTGTCTACTGTTTGTGAGTAGATTACAGCCGCTGTAAATTAACTAGTCAGCTTTTGGCATTTCCAGTACAGACATTGGAGCAGTGACTGTTAGGAGACCTCTCTGAAAACAAACAGGATAGAACAGGATATTCCTAATAAACTTCAAACGAATCCCTCCAAATATATCCATAAAAGAGGATAATGAAATGTCCTTTCAGGGCTATTGCTCATCACAGAACAATGTTTCACAGTTAATATGAACGTGTATGTCTCACTTAAGATGCAATGGATTTAAAAAACAAAATGAGGAGGATGTGCAAGCATCAGCGAGACAACACAGCACCGTGGATGCCCAGTGGTGTCACTTTGCCAATTGCAGTGTTTCTGAATTCCTTTGTCACTTATTACAGATAACACCAACCACACATACTTGTTCACAAACTCAGGACAGAGCTTTGTCAAGAGCAACATGGCACATTTTTTCAATTCCTTCTCGGTCCCAACCTCTCACCCTGAGATAACAATATTTGAGGATTGAAAACCAACTGCCAAGCAAACCAGCTAAGGAATTCCCACAGAATCCCAAGAGGAACTGCGAGGCAGCAGCCCATTCCCTAAAAAGGAAGAGTCCAAAAAGAAAGAATCAAGGAAGTTACTCTGTTTGAACCCTTGAGTAAACACGCTTTCCTTTTATGTAAGGGGTTATTACACCAAACGTCAGTGAAAGGTAATCAGATTGAAGAGATCAGAATTTCTACATTATCTTGATTTTGATGTTTGACTATGCGTTATCGCCATCTAATTTTGCTGACCCAACGATTTTATTGAGTAAACACTGCCACACAAACTACAAAGGCAAAACTAGAGTACATGATATAATTTCTCACTTCTAAAATATATAGTTTTTACGTCTACCCTACTTATGCCTTGATAAAAAATGAATCAATAGATGCTAGAACCAAATATGTTTCAAACTGCATCTCCCAAAAGTCAGATAAATGCACTATCCAGCAGAGTCCATCCTGAATATAGACATCAAAGATGGCCTGCCGTTTCCTCAGCTCTCACAATTGACAAGGCTGTCCCTGTGTTCATGCTGGAATGTGAGTAGGACTGCTCAAGATGGGTGGTCTACACCTTCCCCACCTACTGTAGGGCTGATAAGACTATGACAAGCTGCTGCATGGAGGTGGGATAATGTCCTGACATAGCAGTGTGTGTACTCAACACCATAAATCTTGAATTTGTAGTGCACAAAACATACTGAGATACATCATAACCAAAATAGTTGGTTACTCAATATGACAATCACTAAGTTTTTAATGTAGTTGTCTTCATCTTGGCCCAGTTGCTAGTGTCTGGCTGCTTTTCTTCTTCTTTTTTGTTTTTAATCTCTACAAGAGTGAGCAGTGGGCGCCATCCTCTGGTTGAAAGAAGTAAATGCAGTCAGTGAAATGGGACAACAACAACACAAGTCAATATTATGACAATATTATGAAAAAAATTACGCACTCATGCATTAATTTTAGCTAAGGGTCACTTTTCCATCTGCAGGAGGTTGTGAGAAATTGCAGCTAAAAGGGCAAATCAGATTCACAGAGTTCCACACAAATTGCTGTTGCACTGATTTCTCTGACTTGAAATGTTCATGACTTCAAGAGAGCAGCACGTCTGGTCAAACTCCAGTCAGTGATGTTCTAGCAGGTGTATGTCCTTTGAGAGTGGATGGAGGACACCTGTTGGGACATCGCTGATTGGGCTGCAGCCAAAAGTACAGCATCCCTAAAAGATCCGACCCTAAAAACAGGTAGTTTTCTTTCATGACAGCATATGAGAGGACTGAATGATATTCCTTACCATCAACATAATCACAATTTGAAAAGTAAAAACATTAGCCATTCTTAAATATGAAGTTAGGTTCTGCATGGTTACATTATGTGTATCGATTGTATCAGTTAATGTTGTCTATACATGACTCTTAGGTACCAGTATGACTTTATTACCCCATAGTTGGCCTGATAACAACGACATGATGAGTTGTACTGCACTCCTTTCCCACACTTTTTGTCATGACACAGTCAACAAAACATGAATATGGAAGCCAGCTCCTGATGCTGCTTGGACTTCCTGTAGAGGGCATCCTTTAATCCCTCCAATCCACAAAATCAGGATTTGACTTTTAAATTAAAAGACATGCTAAATACCTCCCACATATTGTCAGGTTTAGGCTACTAAAACATGGCTAAATATTAAAAACGTCAACACTGAATTGAAGCATGAGACAGGAACCCCTGTACTTTGTGCACCCACCCAACCACACACAGCCTGTATGCTATTTTCACTATAGGCCTTTTTATATATTAGATATTTTAGATATTTTAGATATTTTGACACGTCACAGTAGGAAAAGCACAGGTGTAAATAATAAAGTGAACGATAGCTGAATTCCATTTAGCTGCTTTGTTTTCAAGGATCTGGTATTGTGGATGCTGACTCACTGTCACACTAGTATCATCAGTCACTGGGAATACTTGAATAGAACAGGGCCATCGTTAATATTATTAGTAACACCTACTATAACAAGTCACAATATCTGCAGTGAAAGAGGCCTAATGTATAATGTCACATTACTTCCTTCTTTGGAACCAAATGTTGTCAATCAGTCCCTGAATGTAATCCATGCAGGGGTCATTCCTATGTTCCCCAGTTCATAATGGAGACATGACAAATGGTCCTATGTTCCCCAGTTCATAATGGAGACATGACAAATGGTCCTATGTTCCCCAGTTCTAGGGTTAGGGTTAGGGGGTTAGGGAACATAGGACCCTGGGAACATAGAAACTCTCCCTGCATGCATCATTATGTTTATTCCAATACATGTCAGCATCAGAAACATATGCAGGTTTTAAAGAAATAGTTCAACATTTTTGGAAATATGCTTATTTGTTTAGTTTCTGAGCGTGAAATGAGAAGATCGATATCAATTTCATGTGTCTGTGTTAAATATAAACCTGGAGCCATCATGTATTTAGCTTATCTTAGCAGAAAGACAGGAACCAAGGTGAAATATCTAGCCTGGCTTTGCCCAAAGTTAAAAAAGACCAACTTTATAAGGAGAGGCTGATCTGAAGAGTCTTCAGCTGAACATTCTGTTGCTAATAGCAACCACTACTGGCAAAGTTCCATGGCAGTTACAGTTTAACTGACATTGTTACATCCACCATTTTGTCAGATCTGTGACCATGCAAATGTTAACGGGCATCTTTTATCTACTCCCCAAAATGCCCTTGTTGGAGCATTATCTGTAGGTACTGTTTTTATTACAGCTGTTTTGTGATTGTTGATTTAGTTTTTTTGCTATCAGTTTACTGCTAGCCAAGCTAGCCACTATAGTAGTTGTCTGAGGCTAATGCGTTGCTAATACAACATTCTAGCTAAGTAACTGTTAATTTACTGTCGGGCTAGCTAGCTAACTGTTATGTATTTTACTCTTTTTACTATTACTCCTGTTGATACATATGTTTACTACTGTTGATTGTATTTTACTCTTTTTACCATTACTCCTGTTGATGCATATGTTTATTACTGTTGATTAATTACTGTGGTGTACCTTCTATGGAGACTTAATGTTGGTGTTTCACTGGTGATACTGTGTTTCTTCCTGGCATTAGGGACCATGTAACTAATTTCACAACTAGTCTATACTTTTGTGAATTCAGTTGCCTTGTTACCATACTGTACTGGCTTTGGCGATTCCCTGACTCTAGCACCACCATGAGGTTGACATTTGTGGTTTTGAGTGAAATGTCTCTGTTGGATGGACTGTCATGAAATTTGTTAGGCGCATTCATGTCCCCCTCATGATGAATTGTAATAACATTAGTGATCCCTTAACTTCTTGTCTGACACAATCTTCAAGTCAAAATCGTTATTTGTCCAATACGTTAGTTTATGACCAATAACCTGCAAAACTGACATTCCCATCAGCCTCAGCTGTACTGTGTGTAGTGCTAATTAGCAAATATTAGCATGCTAACACCCTAAACTAAACATGCTGATATTAGCACAGACTCTTCTTGTGGCAACATCTTTGGTCTATCTCTTGTTTATAGTATCTCATCTTTTTGTGATTTGTAATCGTTATCATTGAATTAGTTGTCCAACACTGTTTTCACAGTTTCACAATTGCTTCCAGCAAAGGCCTTAAAGGCCAAATGCTGTCTTGAGCCTTTACTGAAAGTGTGTTTAGCTCACTGTATAGCTTTGGATCCAGGCACATAGTGAGAGCAGAGGAGCAAGGAAATGAATGTGCTGTGTGGAGATGACATATTTTGTAATATGTTAAAATGACACATGGGGGCACTAAAGTCTGCAAATAGAGAAAAGTCTTTGTGCAGCATTTTATCATATAGAGAAGGCTGACATACAGTATATACTGTTGCAGAAATTGATATAATTTATTTTAAGTCGAAATTTACAGGTTTTAAAGTACATGAGTATGTATCTTATTTTGATCAATGTTTTGACTCATGTTTGGTTCTCTGAGTTGATGGGGGGGCTGGGCAGGTGCTTGTACTATATGGCCTGGTCTGGTTACTCCACCATGACTCTTATGTTTTGTTTTTAGTTTTGGTCAATTTCTTTTTCTCTGTCCCATGTGTTTGTAACAATGATATAGTTTCTCTTGAATTTACATGTGATATACATGGACAAAATTGTATAGACAGTATTATATGATAAAAGATTTAAGAAGATTAAAGACCTTTTCCGTCATACTGACTATGTGGTCATCTCTCTGATTTAGTGTACATTGTCATCAGCTAGAGAGGCTCAGCAAGAAAGCAGTGCTCGAGGTGTCTGACTCAGTACCATTGTCGTGTCCTGTGACAACAGCAGCATAAAAAATGTGGAGAGGACTCACAAAACTACTCTCTGCTTATACTACTCTCATGAAAATCTAATATCACTGGATGATTCCAATATTGCAGCCAAGTGTATGTAACTGGCTTCATTGTGACTTTTTTTGTGGTTACATGTGTTGGTTAATTGAGAAAAAATTTACAAGGAAAACACGAGCATCATGTTCAGTGCTTCACTGCCTCCATGCCTTTATAGAAACAAACAAAGTTCAGTTTTAAAAACTGCAGACTGAACAGACGTCTGGCAATGGTTGCTGAATTAAGCAGAGCCCTATCTGCCAACACACTGACTTTGGGCAAGTTTGAGTGAGTTTATTCCGCCAACTCATGTGTAACTGATATACTTTATTAATACAGAATATGTACTGAATCGATATTTAGTGCTGAGGCCTTGACATCATCATTTCCCACACAGCATGTAATATTATGCAGCAGTGTTAATTAGCAGTACATGACTACTAGTATTAGTATATATGGCAATGAGTGCAGAGCTGAACAGATGCTCTGCAGTTTAGGTGTAATTATGATGAATAGTAAAGCAAGCTGAGACATAAATCCATTGATTGTGCGCTATATTTGTTTAATGCATGGATGAAAAATTATGTGTGCAGCAAATGTAAATGTATCTACCTATCGTGTGTGAGGAATATATGGTGAATTTCCTATGCAGCCAATATTACAGAAAAAACAATAATGTGAATGGACTGGGTGCAAGACAATACTAATGTTTATATCCCTGTAGCCAAAACAGTGTTAACCTCTAGTAAGCTAATAGTTTGTAAGTGAGCCAACAGGATGGGAAGCCCCCAAAATAAAGGCATTAATCAACCTGAAATATGTGCTAAACTGATATAACACTCATAACACTCAAACATAAGTTTTTATATGTCAACACCATGCAAATATGCAAATAAAGAGCATGAAAGGATCATAATGTTCTTCCACAAAGTCTTCCTGAAATGACAAGTTAGCTTAGCTTGCTAATGTAATGCTACAAGAGCAGCAGTGGTAGTAATAAGTGTTTCGCAGAGTTAGCAGCAGCAGCACAGCAGTTAGCAGGCAACTGAGAGTTTAAAAAGCCTGTGTTATTGCTAAAGGTGCATTTTATAGATGTTAGGCAAGTAAAGAGTGTATAATTTGAACTCCAGTTGTCTGCCTGAACTACTATAGCTTGTAGGCTTCACTCTATTTGGCAAAAAAGTAATTGCAACAGATATAACTTGACCAAGCCAGTTGGAAGAGACGACAAAGGTATGTTTGCCTTAGCTAATTTTTTTAACTGTATGTATTTAAATCCTTTACATATTTTATTAGACCATCTGCTACTGCTGCTGAATTTTCGCAGGTGATATTTTAATCGGAAAGACCAAAGAGCTGGTGGTGGACTACTGGCAGAGCAAGAAGAGGCCCCCAATACCTACAAGACCAACAGACTGAACGAGCTGGTGAGGAAGGCTAGTTCCGTAGTTGGAGCTGAACTGGACAATATGGAGGTGGTTGCGGAGGGGAGGTTGAGTAGGAAGCTGCATGCTATCCTGGAGGACCCCTCCCATCCCCTCTATGATGAGCTATCGAAGATGAGAAGCACCATCAGTTACATACTCATCCCTCCTCGGCACACCACAAAGTGCCTTGGCCAGTCCTTTGTCCTTTGTGCCAGTAGCCATCAGGCTCCACAGCCAAGGCTTGATCCCCATACGAGAACTTTAAGACCTGCACTGGCCGTTACTTACTTTGCACCTTTAACTACTGAATCCTGCATGGACTCTGGCGCACTTGCACATGGAATCATATATTCATTCATATCTGTATATGTAAATTTATATCTATTGATAGACTGAGACTGTACCAGGACTGTACATTTATTGACAGACTGTACATATGTTCACTCATTTACTCATTCAGAGATCCAGTGCAGATATCTCTATTTTTTATATTATTTTTCTCTTTATCTTGGTTTGGTTCTGTACTCTTACCTGCACCTCTCCTGTGTTCATGGTGTTGTTGCTATGACACCAGAATTTCCCTCCAGGGACTAATAAATATTTATCTTAATAGTCATAACAGGAAAAGCACAGGTGTAATTAATGATATTTGTAGCAGCTGCTGTTGAGGTGTGCCAGTTCAGGGGCCTTCCTCATTGTGACATTTTAATGCTGGGTTTAGATAATATTATAATGATTTCAGAAGTGGTGATGGGACTTGGTTGCTATCAGTTTCATTGACCACTTGCATCACTTGCTCTAATGATGTTGCCACCACGACCCCAGGTCTCAGAAGCTAATTAAGTGAGTAAAATCCTTTCATAGCCAACAGGAATTATAAGACCAATGTTGTAATAGAGCAGAATTTGACTTACAAATTCTGAACTGCCTCTTTAAAAGTTTGCCGATTTTGTGAAGGTCGCAGCTTGACTGACCACAGATGCCTGGAATCAGTCCAGTATACAAGAGCTCCCGCTATACACACACACACACACATACATACACACACACACACACACACACACACACACACACACACACACACACACACACACACACACAGGCAGATAAGGAAAAATATACACATTCTGACCTTGATAAAAATGCACTCTCACATTAAACTAAGAAAACTATATTAGACTAAATCTTTATCTATACCTGGATGCTGACTATTAGATGTCTCAAATTCTTATTCAATAATATTAGAAATAAAATATTTCTTACATTACTGCACAAAATCAATGCAAACTGTTTAATATTACTGAAAATTTTACAGAAAATGGGGTATATAAATTTCAGTGGTAGTACATAAATGCTCTTTCCTAAAACTGAGATCCTTCTCATCTAAGCAAACATCCTTCAAATCTTTTTCTCCATCTCTATCTTCATCATCCAATGAATGAATTGATTGATTATGATCTCATTGTCTATGCCCTATATATCACACTACTACTTCATGTCTTCCCTGGCTTTTCACATCTGCCAGTAGGAAAGTGCCCTCCTCAGCCCTGCCTCAGATGGTTAGTGAGTGTATGTTGCTCACTCTCTCCTCCCCTTGCTTCTTTTCTTTTTTCTCTCAAGCTGTCTTACTCTCTCCCTCCTCCTCTCCTCTTACTCTCTCTCCTCACTCTCTCAATCTCTCTCCTTTTGATCACTTCGGTCCCTTGCTCCACTCCCTCTCCCTTACTACTCCACTGCTCTGTCACTCACTCACACACTCATACCAGCTCTCCCTGGGCACCATCTCCACCATCCTCATTGTGTCTGCGTTTTGCCAGGTGGACGCACTCCCGACAGTCACCATTTCCACCCCGGAGAGTTCCACGGTGGCTGCGCAGCCCCTTCCCCGGCTGAGCATCGGGCGGAAGACCCTGGTGGCAGCTGCTGTGGGGGTCATGCTGGTCCTGGTTCTGGTGGTCCTCATCCCTGTGCTGGTCAGCTCTGTTGGCACAGGTGGCATAGATGACAGCTCGAGCCACTACGAGATGCTGGGTACCTGCCGCATGGTTTGTGACCCCTTTCCCAGCACGGGCACGACAGGCACAGGTGTGCACGCAGGAACAGATACAGCAACCACAGGCCTACAGGTGGACAACGAGGCGGATCTGAGTGATCACAGCATCGGCCCACCGCTGCCTACTTATAGTGCTCATGGCCCACAAGGCAAACCAGGACGTCCGGGCAAGCCTGGTCCCCCAGGACCACCTGGAGAGCCAGGCCCACCAGGACCTAAAGGACCGCCAGGAGATGGTGTGGACATTGTACGGACGGGGATTCTAGGTTTAGGGGGTAAAGGAGCAGTTAGCACAACCACCTACAACACCACGCCTCGAGTGGCATTTTATGCAGGACTACGAAACCCTCAAGAAGGTTACGATATTCTACGATTTGATGACGTGGTGACTAATATTGGTGGTAACTATGAGGGCGCAACGGGCAAGTTCACCTGTAAGATTCCTGGCACCTACTTTTTTATCTACAACGTGCTGATGAGGGGAGGAGATGGCACCAGCATGTGGGCTGACCTGATCAAGAATGGTCTGGTGGGTAAAACTTATAACTCTTCAGACACCCTCTCAAAACACTTCCTAATGTTTAATGATTGTTGAATTTAACGAATGGAAAAACCTCAGTTTCTCAAAGAACAAATAGTAGAGAATTATCCATTTACTGACATTATGAGTTTAGAACCCTGAATCATACACTGGGATGCACCCGCATCTAAATGCTGAGGGAACAGTGTAAACAATGTGCTGGCAGTCTAAATTGAGTAGTCATGCATTCATGTGGATAGTGATTTTAGGTCTGTCTTGGTCTGGTGTTATAGTCCAGTATAATGACAATGCACAGTGGCACACTGCCAGATTGTGTATCTATGCTTATTACACATCCAATGATGTACATGTTGAAGTGAGTGGAAGGAGTGCAGCGCTATCTCAACTCTGCACACATCAAAACACAGCCTGGGGTAGTGGCTAGTTCAAAGCTGGTGCCCTTTGAAATACAACAAACTTCATGGAGCCCTGATGTACTAGTATGCGTTATCAGACTGCCTGTCAGGCCCAGCGTTTCAATATCCAATCATGATATTTGCTATATTCATAGATAATTTTGTAATGTCTTTAAAGCCCCTGGTGATGACACTGATCAAACACCATGTAAATCTGAGCCTTGACATTTTCCTGCAAACATCTCAGCCAGGCTGCAACAGGCTGTACAGAGAGTGGACACAATAACATATACACCTGTACATTATAATGCAATCTGGTACAATGGTCACACAGTAAATGCCATATTTGTGAAGCTAATAGAGATACATTTTTGTGAAGACATTCATAGAACTGTAGGTTCAACTCGCCATAGTTTTTGGTGTTTTACTAAGTTGCATGGCAGGGCACACCATATGATGTGGACTTTCAAATAATTTCAAGATACACCACACTAAACACATTT
This sequence comes from Siniperca chuatsi, assembly GCF_020085105.1. Taxonomy (NCBI): domain Eukaryota; kingdom Metazoa; phylum Chordata; class Actinopteri; order Centrarchiformes; family Sinipercidae; genus Siniperca; species Siniperca chuatsi. The sequence continues at coordinate 10,679,133 of NC_058061.1, forward strand.
TGCTGTCATATTGGATTGCATCATACAGTTTGCTGTTTGTCTTGTTTTGTCCCTAAGGAACAAAATACCTCACACTGCAATCCAAGACAACACACCACCAAATAACATCTCTTAGACACAGTGTCCACAAAAATAGACATGTTAAGTTTCACAAATGTAGTATTTATTCATATTGATGGCATTAGATACTGTAGGTATCCATGTTATCCTCCACCCCCTATGTATTGTGACTGTAAGCTTGCATTTTTGTAAATAAGGGTTAATAGCAGGGATGTGCACAGACATTTTAAGGGGCAGTGGCTAAATTAAAAAAAGGGCACCCTCACCCTTCCCCACTCCTCATCCTGATGTTGGTACACTACAGCATATCAAATAGTATGTCAAACCACACACATACTTCACTTCTTACCACAAAGATTAGAATTGTGCACTTACATTGTTAAAAATGCATAAAATGCTAATTAAATATAAAACTGGGCAGTAAAAAGGTAATAATAAAATGAAGCTGCTTACTTTTTACTTAAACAAAAGAAAAAGAGACAAATATACTTACTGGAGACACAGTGTGTAGCTAGATATTTTAATTATAATGATTCAACTGTAGGCTGACTTTGTAAAGACTTCCTTAAGCTGCCTCCCCCAGCTCTTAACCTCTCAGCCTCTGTCTGCTATCTTTATAAGGGCAATGACACTACATTTACATTATTTTTCTCACACTGTCTTAAGCAACGAGCTTATGAGCTCCAAGAAATCTAATGAAACAAGATAAAACCATTAACAAATAGCTTACTTAATATGGACATGAATTCTTCTAAAGAAATTAAAGCATCACTGAAAATGTTGCCAAATCCTTGTAGACATGACTAGGTTCATGCTAATAGTTACAAAAGAGTTACCACATACAGTAACCAAACACAAATGCAGTCTCTATGTGGTTAATGAGGACCGATTAAGGACAAAACAGTCATGTAAACTTGGCATCAGGCAAACATTTAAATGAACTATGACTCCTGATTAAATCGCCTTCATAATGATACAACTTCAGTTGTGTTTATTCACACATGAAGAAATAAAGAAAGGTCTAAAGGGAAAGGGTGAGAAATGAATGACCAGCTTCAACAATATGATCATTAATTATGTATTTATTTGGTCCATGGGGAGGCACTTTAGCCAAAGAGGGCAAAGTGGTGTTGGGACAACATAGCCACTATACTCCGCATCTCCCTGGTTAAAATGACAATATTACTGATACAAGTTATTATTTGTCACATTTACGACATAAAGTAGGATACTGTGAATGAAATTTTCAGTCAGTGTTTTTTGTCAACGGTGGACATCATGCTGCTGCAGTAGAGCTGAGGGTGGACACAGGGAGGGAAGGGAGCTCTGGCTGTATTGCCCTCATGTCTCATAAATCCATCATCATACGGTCATCTGTGGCTCAACCTCTCCTCTCAGACCCTGCAGCCTCTTGACATCCACTTTTGTACTCCAATGGCACTAATTAGAACTCCACGTTCCTATTTTGGTTCTAACTTAGTTTAGAACCTGTCGCTAGTATTTGTAGTTGGTCTGGTGAAGTTGCAGCGGAACAGCCAACCTGGCAACCCAGATCATTATACATTAGCTAAAGCTTAGAGGGGATATGTCCTTCAGTGGCTAGCTGTACATGCAAAGCAACTTATAACACCCTCTGTAATTATCCTGTGTTGACACGATGACACTTATATTCAGGAGAACATGGCATTTTCAGTGCTCCGCCCAGAAAAAGGTGGATGTACTGTAAGAGTAGAACACGAGGCAAAGAGATTCACTGCCATCCGTCCTCAGAGGCAGACTGACTCAAGCCTGACCCTTTCAGTTGAGTCATGAAAGAAAAACAAGATATTCAACATAGGAAACACACTTTACACTCTCAAATGCAGTGCACACTTCAAATATTTCTTTCTTAAAATAAGATCTTTTTGGTCAATTCACACTGTTGCAAACACATGTGGTCACATGTCAGCCAGTGAAGCAGCAGCTCATTTATTGTTTATGTGCATTAAATTAAGCATATGTTTCAATATCATCATCAACTTCAGTAATGTCATCTTAATATTATCCTTTAGGCCTTATTAATAATAATTAATATAATTAGCATTTTGCTATTATCTGTTTTTTTCCGTTCACTTTTTCAATTCAGCGGGCTTTATTGGCATGGGAAACAGATAACAGTTAACATTGCCAAAGCAAGTGTGAAATAAAAACATATACATAAACAGAAGGAATGGGCTATTAAAATATATACAGATTAGTAAGATAATAATAATAATAAAATAATAATAATAGTTAATCTTTTCCTCAGCATTCTACCGTTTACATGTCTTCACTTCCTCTCTCCTTGTCTGTGTGTGTGTGTCATATTCCAGGTCAGGGCCAGCGCCATTGCCCAAGACCAGGACCAGAGTTATGACTATGCCAGCAACAGTGTCATCCTTCATTTGGATGCAGGCGATGAGGTTTTCATAAAATTGGATGGGGGCAAGGCTCACGGGGGCAACAGCAACAAATATAGCACCTTCTCAGGGTTCATCCTCTATGCTGACTGAAGACTAGACAGGACGTGGGCTCAGAGGTGAAAGGTCACAGCCAGAGGACATTCACTTCCTGACTTTCACTTGGTTCTTGCAGTAAGGTTTATGTTGCCCATAGCCACTGATCCACAGTCAGATTGTTTTTACAGATGTTTAAGATCGGCAGTGATACAGCGATTAAGGCTGTGGATCTGTGGTTATCGGTAACTATCTACCTCCTCATCCATACGTTCCATTGTATACAGGGTGCCTATGCTGCTATTTGATGGACGCGAGCAACGTTACAGTGACAGTCACTGCCATGTGTCATGCTGAGGTGCAGTAACAAATCTGACAGTGCAGAAGCCTCTCCATCATTTTTGAGCTGTCATTTCAAATTCAAGTCTGGAAATCCAACAGTTGTGGCGACTGCAGTGTTTGTAAATGTGCTGTTAGGATTTATGTTAAGATTATGTTTTTTCATGCTGTTTGTATGACAAGATGTTGTGACTGAGGAGATATATTCTGCCCCAAGAAATACTAATTAGTCAAATCCTGGACGCCAAAATGAGATTATGCTTGTACTGAATGGCAGACAGTGTCACAAAATGTATTGTGTCTCGGTGTGATGATTTGGAAAATCATGTCATATCAGCCCATTATATTTGGCATATGTTCGTGTATAACCTGTACATTTGATATTGATGTCTGAACACAGTCAAAGTAGTGTACATACACCATATTGTGTGTCTATTACAGAATATAGCTGTTGATAGATAGTTGTACAATTATCACGTAATGGTTAATGTGCTCATTTGTAAAGATTGAATTATTTAATGCATGAAACACCTATTAAAATGTTCTGTGTGTTTCCACAAATGAAAAAGAGAAAAACTGTGATTTTAAACAAAGTTTAAATAGCTAGGTGTGGGCTTAAGTAGCATCTATTCCTGTTGCTTTTACTTTTAATGTCCATGATTTTTTATTAAAAAATTTTTTTTTTGCATTTCCTCTCACATTATGGGGTTAATGTCAGTCACATCATCTATTTCTTGATCAGCTGTTCTGATCTCTCATTTTCCAGTGAAACCAACCTTTAGTCCTGCAAATGTTACACACAAGAGAGCCATGCCAGCCCAGCGAGAGGCAATCAACGCAAAGATGATCACTGAGGGAAAGGGAGAGGAAATCACAGCTGTGTTAAATGCCAAATGAAGCGGGAGATGATTGTGTTTCACAATCAAAGGAGAAATGTGTTTTTTCCTCTAATGGGTGTGGAGACGCTGAGATATAGCGGGAGAAAGTCAGGGGACGGGTGTTAGAACATATCATGACAAAGCTTAGATCAGTGTCGGAAAGTAATCCAGGGCAAATTAGGCTCTGCTGTGACAGCGACACAAGTGTCAGAGACAAGAAAATAGCTTCCAGGCCTAAACTGTAAAAACCAATATACTTTTCTGTTTTCTTAAGAGCTCACTTTGATATTGTGAAATTCTTTGGACATAATTCCCCTTTGACACGGGCCACGCATGGTCCAAAACTGTTTCTTATATAGTTTGAAACACCAAGTTAAGAGTTCAAGATCAAAAGTTTTGAGGGTGTTAAGAAGTGAAGATATGGAAACCATGTCAAAATGCACATTTACTCATTCACTGAAGCTAATAAAACTGAATGTCAGCCCAATGTTTGTCTGTTAAACTGCTCTATGCAGAGAAGACCAGGAAGCCCTCTGGTCTAAACTTAAGCTTGTCTTAAGACAGCAGAATTCCTCCAGACACAATTAAGACTGAGGGTCCATGCCTAAGCAGAGGTCACCCAAGCCACAGGCAGCTGAGCACTAGCACAGGCTGTTTTCTCCTTGCAGGGTGTATGAGCACATCGTCAAATTAGAGACTTCATGTCACAATGTCAAAGACAAACGCCCCCGGTCTGTGAGAAACAGCTTTCACTGCTGAAACCATTGGAACTGAACATTGCCCGAGAGTCTGCAACATCTGTACTTTTCCTGAAGTCCTTGGGGAGAAACACAAACGCACCAAAATCATTCTTACGTAAAAACACTTAAGAGACCTTGAAGATTAAGCCAGAAGTTCAACAGTATTTACTGTTTCAAAATGTATGAATGAGTGACATAAAATGCACCTGGATTAATTTGTAGGCAGTTTTATTTGTGCTTGCTGTTCCTGCCTTGATTCCCACAACGTAAAGTACTTTAGCTGTGCCATCATGTTAGCAGATAATACAAATTACTGCATCTTATTGCATAGATAAAAAGGAACCCCCTATTTAGCCTTATACCCATCCTTTTTTGAGGTGTTTATTGAGGTCAGAGTCACACTGGCACACAGGGGTAAGCCCAAAACCATCTGTGGAAACCTCTGTGTAAAATGTAGAGAAATTCTCTTGGCAGGCACCATCTTTGCCTCATCCTGCAAAACTGGGTGATCTGTACTCAAGCTACTGTGCTTGTATAAGTGACACAAACCCCTCCTCAGGGGTGTTTGGTTTTGATGGTGACTTTAGTTGAACAACCTACCCAACAGGACGCTCTGGGGCCGGTGTTTTAATTTGTGATGAAACAGCATCTGGACTATACACGACGCTTGAACCTTTGTCTCATATTTCATCTCATGTCCTCCCTGACTTTAAGCAGGTCCCGGATTTGACGATAAGTATTCCCCTGAGAAGTGCTGTAAGCTGCTTTTTGTTGACGTAAGCTTCGTCTCTTGGACTTGGCTGTGGGGATATTTTGGGATTTTCTACTGTACCTCTTTTCATCATGTGTAAGTACAGGGATTTGAAAGATTATGTCTCTACTGAAGACATTTTAATTGAGGTAATCTCCAGCGAATGCAAACGTAACTGAAGGAAATTTTGATTCATTCACTCCCACCCACTCCCTATCACTGAGACTTCAGCTTGACATTTGCAGGGGCCAAATGGTAAGGTGTGAGGCTTATCAGGCTGCAGCAGAGTGTGTGTGCGTGTTTGTGGGTCTGCGTGTGTGGGTCAGGGTATTGGTCAGCGTGTGTGTGTCCCTGCATGTGTCTTTAGTCTAAATGAGACAGGAGAATGCAAGGCTTGGAGAGGGAACCTCCTCTGAAATGTCTCAAGTGACGTTAATAAGCCCTTGGTGTTGTTATCTTGAGCGCACCCACTTAACTCACCAGGGGAGAGCCACATTAGAGATAGATGCTTTAATTGTCGAGCTAAATTGCCCCTTTGTGCTCATGTATACTTCCTCCCACCAAATGTACAGCCACCTTCCCACACTTATATGCACAAATGGTTTTACTTGTGTGAGCTTGCACCTAAGAAGATGTTTTCTTAGATTTTAACACAAAGACTACAAAAATCTCTACTTGGCAGCACAAATAGTCACACATGTCCTAATTAAGTTACTTTTGACATGGCGCAAACAGCGAGAACACACTGGAGAACCCAAAAGACAACTTGACTAAGAGTCTACAGCCATGCTAGCATCTCTGTGAGGCTGCACTCTGAGTGGTGCTTTGCTAACATGCTCACAATGATAATGCTAACATATTGATGTTTAGCAGGTATAATGTTTACCATGTTCATCTTAGTTTAGGTTGTGTCGTATTTAGCACTTAACACAAAGTTCAGCCCAATAGTACAATAGTACAATCCAATAGTTGTTGAGACATTTCACTGAAAGCCACAAATGTGAACTTCGGGTGGTGCTAGAGGAAAAGTCAGTGGATCTCCTAAGTCATTAGTATTGATTGTCTGGGAGCCATGAATGTCTGCACTTCTCTGCTAATCTATCTGGTGGCTGTTGAGATATTTCATGAAATAGGTTAAAAGTTTGACCTGCTGGTGGCGTTAGAGGAAAAGTCAGTTGATCACAAAAGTCATTATGATTCATCATCTGAGAACAATGGATGTCTGTACAAAAGATGTCATTGCAACCCATCCAACAGTTGTCAAGACATTTCAATAAAAGCCAAAAATGTCAAAATGCTAGTGGTGCTAGAGGAAAAGTCAGGGGATCATCAAAGTCATTAGGCTTCATCCTGTGTCTGTACAAAATTTCATGGCAACCCATCAAGTAGATGTTGTGATATTTCAGTCTGGACCAAAGTGGTGGACCGACAGACTGACATTACCATCCCTAGAGCAATGCTGCTAGCACGCCTTAAAACCAGTGTCTCCTCACCAGTGTCTGGCTGTCAATAACTACTGACATTGAACAGAATCTTTCCAGCTGCTCTGCCATCCTCTTCAGACCTGTTATCTCAAGGGTCACCACAAGCCTGTATATATCACCTTGAATACTAAAAATGAACAGCAAGTGTTATGTGTACACTAGCTGAACTAATCCTTCAGGCTACAATCTGAAATACAGCGTACTTACAGCACTTCTCTGAAATTTTCATCAAGAGTTTGCACAGAGTCTTTATTTTGTGTGTGGACTTGCATGGTTGACAGTGGCATGTTTATGCATCATTGTATAAGGCAGGTTAACAAATGCAGCATTCCTTTTATACAACATCGCATCAACAATCCTGTCATGACTGCGAAAGGAGGGCTCTTTTAACATTAATTATTATTATTGCCTAGTACACAGTATGTCCTCAAAATCTCAATAAATACAATGAAAGGCATGATTACATGGAAGTAGCAGGAAATGATTGATCTCTGTGAGACCTTAAATCTTGCTTGTATTGTGAAAAGGACAATGCTTTCATCAGTTTCTGCTGCTTCCTCATCAGTTTTCTCAGCTTTGTGGCGAAATGGTCAGCAAAGCCAGAGGGGAGATATGCTTTCGTGATAAGCTATTCCCGTGCAGTTATACTGCTAATGCTTAAGTACTGATTTGATATGATTCACCAGCTAGTTACATGACATGCATATGTCTGACCCTGCATATTTTTGTAGATACCGGGTAACCACAAGGTACAGTAGTGGGTAACAAAACTGAAGTTTGGGGAAAATGCTGTTAACACTAATATTCTGTGAAACCTATTAAGTAATTATGTATTTCACAGTTATGAAATGCTATCAGAGCTGCAGGGGTACAGTAAGGTAACAAAAGGGGCTTTGGGAAAATTACTTGAAACTCTGATGGAGGGGTTTTTAGAGACTATATAAAACATACGGGGTATGTCTCAAAATGGCAACAGAGGTATTCACTAATGTTGGGGTACAACAATGTAGTTTGGGGTACAAAGCTTGAAGGAAAGGGGTACTAATCTTGGAATAATGTTGGACTTATAACATTACTACAATGGTGATTAAGCCTACCATCTTTTATTCTTTGGACTGACTACAATGTTGGTGCTGTTCCTTATAGTACAACAAATAATTTTCCCCTTTGCTCATGGCAGTTGTAAGGTAAGGTTGTCCCAACAGAAAATGCTGTGGAGATAGTTGTTAGAGAACCCTGACCACCTTTTATGTATGGTCACAATACAGCTACAATAAAGAAAACAAAATACACGTAAATTTGCAGGTTGTATTATAAAGTGTTACCCAATTTCTTATCAATGTTCCAGTGTTGCTTACACACTCCTGCCGATGGTCTCACACTATTCTACTGATCTACAGGTGGCACTAACATGCCAAGATGTACAGCAATGCGCCAACGAAGACAGGTAAGATGAAGACAGTGCAAGCTAGTGAACATGGATGTAAACAATGCTGGATTTTAAAATACTTTAAGTTGAGTTTGCAAATGTTTTATGAGGAATGTTTTTACCAATGTGTTTTGGTGAGTAACACTGAATGTAAATGCAACTTCTGTTTGTTTACAAGAAAATTCCACAGGGCACCTTTAATTTGAAAAGATCTAATATTGTGAACAGATGTAACTCGGGTGGCAGACGGGATGAATACACATAATAGAGAATGTAGGGCAGACATACATGCGCAGAATCATCATCTTGCATTATATTAGATAATGTATGCATGGGTGCATTACCACATGTTCTAGCCCTCCTCCTATCCCCCACTTTCTTCCCCATCATCATGCTTGTTCTGGGGACTGTCCAGCGTGTCAGTGACTCAATACCGACGTCCTTGTTCCCTCATGGCCCCTGACTGAGCCGGGGCTAACACGTAAGGACAGGTTGAGTCATGTGGCTGGGGACGCTCCGCTGGCACATTGCCTGTCTCTTCACCTCACCGCAGTCTCGTGGATGCAGCCTGACAACGAGCTACGGAGGCGCTGCGAGTGCCCCTTCCTCAGCATGACACCAGATGCCAGAGTTCAAGAACACTACAGTCGTTACAGTTGCTCAGGCCAGTTTATTCTACCCGTTGGTGTCGAGCTGCATTTGTGACCTGTTGTGCTAAGGGTGAGTGGGCCGTGGCTTTGAGGGATTTTCATCATTGCTGTTTTTGTCAGTTTGTGCTTTATCAAAATGATCATCCTATTTTAAACAACATTTCATCTTAAAGAAGTGGTCCTCACCTGCCAATAACTCACAAATTTTCATGTTAAAAATGTTGAATAGATTCAAAAGACAAATCCAGATCAACAACCTTGGAGACAGAAAACATTCCAGGTGATACAACATTTCGAGTTTTGTATTTTAAATGTAATTTTAAAAAATCTGTACCCATCTCTCTTTAACCTGCGTCATTCACTGTTGCTTCGATCAAATATTTCCCAGAAAGACCATTGTCAACCCAGAGAGATGAAACCCCCTCCTGTGTGTTCCTTGAATCCACATAAAGACAGCTACAATAAATGTGATTGTGGTGTCAAGTGCCAGTGCAGAACAGTGTGAAACCTTGGCAATTATTTACAAAAAAGCTTAACAGATGACAAATCCATAAATGTGGGAGGTGTGGATGCTTTATATTCTGGTACACTGAGGTCAATGGTTTCTATACCTCTTTTATGTGGAATTTTTCACAGTATGATTTTTGTTGTCTGTGCAAAATGGTGAGTTTAGAAGGAGGCTGTTCAGAGCAACTGAAACATGCACTTTTACTATTGATGTTTTAAATAACTACAAAATTATGTGCAATCAAACATTGCAGCTACTCTGGAAATGTCTTGACGGATGTTTGCGCCTGTTATGATACACCGTGGCTGGACCCAAAAGCACGACTTGCACAGAGGGAGTTCAAGTATTTAGTTTCGGTTTATTGTAAAACACAATGAGTAACCATGAGTGTGGAGGTAATGAGTGTGAAGTGTGAGCCGGTGGACTGGGTGAAGACAGTGGGCTGGCAAGAGACTGGTGAGAGCAGGCTGAGGTGGAGCAGCGGAAGGTCCATGGTGAGGTCTTCCTGGAAAGCCGGCGAGTAACTTGGAGGCAGGTGAGAGGAACGAATCTGAACACAAGGAGTCAGAGAGTTAGTCAGGGTTTCAGATAACATGAAGACAATTCTTTCAGAGCGGTAAGCCAGAGGCCACAGCATAATACCACTTGTGTAAACAGACAACCTGGCAAAGACTGGTGAGAAGAGCCGGGTAGATATACTACCAGGTGTTGATTGGTGGATGGAGAGCAGGTGAGCAGCAGCAGATGAGTAGCAGGTGTGTCAGTCTCTGATTGGAAGTTCACCGGAGGCCATGCCCTGCAGCACACACACACACACACACACACACACACGTAGACAAACACAGGAGAGGAACCAATAGGGAACAAACAGACAGAGACACTAGGAATGGTATGCTGTACCATGACAGCGTCATCATAACTACTTTTGATCACTAATCTGTGGGAGCAAGAAAAGCACACCTACCCTGCCAATACCTGTTTTTAGCCCCGACATGGCTCTAGAGATGGCAATGTCGGTTGGTCGGTCCACTACTTTGGTAAATATCTGAACTATATACACAGTACAGATATCCATGGTGCCCCAACAATGAATCATACTGACTTCGGTGATCCCCTGACTTTTCCTCTCATGCCACCATGAGGTTGAAATTTGTGGTTTTGAGTGAAATGTCCATCTCAGTAAGCCATGACAGTGAGTCACCATGACTATACCAGGACTAGTGGTGGAATGCACAGTACTACAATACTTTTACTCCACTACGTTTATTTGACAGCTAAAGTTACTGGTTATTTTGCATATTTTCATACAAAACATATGACATACAGCTTCTAAAAAATTATGCATTGTTCTCCTTGCAAAATTTACTTCTTGTCAAATCATTTTAGGCTGCAATTGAGTCAGTTTTATTGACTGTTTTATTATCTTGTAAAAAGTGAAGTCTGCAAGTGTGGTCTGAATATTTCAACCTGTTTTCAATGCAAATCAACTTCTTTCAAGACTTTTCTAAAATCAACTTTTTCATAATTCTACTGCCACAATCTGCTTTTTCTTTAATTATTGTGCCATTTCTAGAACATGAAAAAACTGATTTAAAAACAGATTGAAATATTCTCACTGCACTGTAAAATAAGGACTCAATTGCAGACAGAAATGTCTTTATAAGATTGAGGTTTTTGCAGATTATACATCCCAACACTTTGTTGGGAGAATGTTTCTTACACATTATTGCATCAGTGATATTTTTTATAGAATAGATAACTCTATGAAGGGGGCCATTCGGCATAATGAGTATTTTTACTTCAGTAAGATTCTGAATGCAGCACTTTTACTTGTTGTTGAGTATTTTTACACTGTGCAGGCCCACACAGTCCTGAGAGAAGGTCTAATTAGTCAAATAAGTTAAAAAAAAATCTGTGTAGGGGCTTTAACATTTAGGACCTCATTGTTGTTTTAATGCACACATATACACTAGTCACCCTTCTCCACACACAGACACACACACACACTCACATACACACATAAATGCTGCTATATTGATATTGTTTTTGCTACATGTACCACATGCTCATTTGCACTACCGGACTATTTATTTATACATATACTGCATCATTTGCACTCCAGTACTATGTACTGAATACTGCAATAACTCATCTACTGCACTGTTAACTATTTCCATAAATTGCACTACTTTATATTCATTGCACTACTGTTCTGCCCAGTCCAATTCATTATTATACATATCCATCAGTATACTTCGGTTCATAGTAATGCCATATGTATATAATGTCCATAGTACCACTTGTAAATTATGTTCATAATACTGCTCTATCCTGCATTTATGCACACACTTTATATCCTGCACTTGCTTATTGCACTTCTGGTTAGACCTAAACTGCATTTTGTTGCCTTGTACTTGTACATGTGTAATGACAATAAAGTTGAATATAATCTAATCTAAATACATAAATGCTAAAACCATAACTGCGAATATCTTGTATTAAAGTGGTCGTATTATGCTTTTTGGCTTTTTCCCTGTCCTTTATTGTGTTATATATCTTTTTTGTGTATGTAATAGGTTTGCAAAGTGAAACAGCCCAAAGTCCACCCCAAAGGTAGTTAGCCTCTCCACAGAAAACTCTGCTCCTGAACTGCCTGAAAACAGCTCGATTGTAGTCCAGCCTTTACTTCCGTAACATATCTACATCACTATGTAACACGCGTAATAATTCATGAATTGAGCAGTTTCCACAAGTACACTTAAATAGGAAATTAAAATAACGTTAGATACCCTCCAGGCAGTCAATGGACATAAAGTTGTTACTGTGATGTAGAGACAGTGCACAGTTAAAACGTTACCTATGAAAGATAAATTAGTTACAAATTACCACTCTGAAACTCTTGCTCCAGTCTCGGTTGGGAAGCTGGTTCAGGTTGTTGGAACATGTAAGGCTGAACCGAAGCCATAGTTGCACATGAAGATGCGTCACTCGGGAGCTAAAACGGAGCGTTCAAGGCACAGGGTGAAAAGAGGTGCTGCAGCAATGAGCAGTATGAGCAAAAATATAGCGTTTTTTGAAAATTAAACCATTCAACCTATTCTGGTACAACCCCAAAATAAAATTATGAACCTGAAAATGAGCATAATATGACCACTTTAATTGACATTTCACTAAAATGGCACAACTAAAGTGCTTTCAACATCCCCTGATGAATACTGAAAGCCTATTACCCTCCTGGACCGCATGTACTTTCATTGTGGTGATAAAAAATTAGCCCCTTGAGTAAACAATTCAGACTCAAAACAACATTGACATTGTTAATGAAAATGAAGTTGTGGTGGAGTTTGGTGTAAAGATATTTATTTTTTTTGCCTTTGCCCAAGTTGTTTTACCTTCCCTCACGGCAGTAGGCGGTGGTAATGATGAAAAACCACTCAGACAGGAGATTCCAAAATGTCGATACACTGTGGTGCCATAGGCCAACTCTCTGAACATGATGGTGAAATTATAGAAGTCTTTACCCCCTGCCATCAGAAAATGATTTGCTCTGCTCCTGGAGAGGACAACACACAATAAAGCGGTGGGTTTTGCCTGCATCCATGCACTTTTACAAAGTGTAACAAGGCAACTTAAGACTTTCACCTTTTAGCTTTACACTTTCAGAATTAAACTCAATTTATATTCAGACTGAGACTTCACCACCCTTCTCTGCCTGGGGCATTTACACTTGCTGGTACAGATATAGTCTTCCTTCCATGCTCTGCACCTGGCCTCTGTATGTGTCTGAGAAAGAGACTGAGAAAAGGCACACTTGGAAATCTCTGCTGAACAGCTGGCTGCCCAGTAAAGCCTGTTACCCCCTGGATCACGATGGAGCCCGGTTTGAAATAAAGCAACCTAAAAATAGACCGTGGTCTTTATCATGGCTCTGAATGACGGACAACCCTGCATTGATTATGTTACAGTGTGTATTATGTGGACAGTTGTGTGTACTGTGTGCATGTGTGCAAAAAATTACATTGTATTTGTGGCTGTGATTTTGTGTATTACATATGTATCCAAATGTGTAGCGACGCAGCCTTGGTTCACTGCCCCCCGCCCACCACAGCCCGAGTCACTTTGCATTAATTCTGCAGTGGCTTGATAAAAACACAGAGCTGACCAGTAGGGGATTTAGACGGAGCCAAGTGAGCCACGCATACAAGTGGGACCTCAGTGCCAGGATGATCTCACCACGACCGCCCGTGGGTCTGAGTTTTCATGCCTAAGCTCTAATGTGGACAAGAGCAAGGACATCACAACTGACCATTAATACAAGTTCATTATTTTCTTCTCCTGGAGTCCTGTCACCAACACATTTTCCTGTAGGATCTAATTACATCAGTGTCTTTTGCAAAGATGATTTGGTTGGAAGTTGTATTTCAATATTGCCAATATGATTTATATTCATTATTATAGGGGCCAGAGCAGCAACGATTAGTCAATTAGTTGATCAACTGAAGATTAAGTGGCAACTATGGTCATTTTTAAGCAAAAATGCCAAACATTTGCTGGTTCCAACTTCTCAAATGTGAGGATTTGATCCTTTTCTGTCATACATGATTGTAAACAGAAAATCTTTTCACTACTTTCTTGAAAAAACAATTATCGATAATCGTTCAAATAATTGGCAGATTACACGATGATGAAAATAATCGTTAGTTGCAGCCCTAATCGGGGCACTCCACTGATTTTACACGATGATTAGTTTACTTCTCAAGCAAAGTCCTACTCAGCCGGTGAAAAGTTGTGTCTTCTGTAGTTTTGAAAGGATATTTTTAGTCTGAGAAAATAACCCTGATGATGTCACAGTGATGTCATTTGGGTTATCCTGGATTGGGACTGAGACTGCAGATTTTCAACAGAAAGCCTACATTACAAATTGGAGGTGTGGGGTTTGAAAGATGCAGGCATTTACCAGGCAGGGGAGGTCTAACTAAGTCTCAGGATATCTCGGGATCTTAATGAAGGTCCAATGCTAAATCGCTGGAGTCCCCTTTAACCCCTCTTCAATTTCTTCATGACTAAAGTAAGTAAAGTAGACCAAAGTTGTTTAATGATCCCCTCCAGACAAGTTTTAAAACACATAAAATACTCTGCTTTGAAAATAGTCCGATATGGTTTTTTGACAAAAAAAGTGATTACTTCAAGAAAGATTCCATTTACTTTAAAAAAAGGTTTAACCACTAGACACCTACTTTGAGTGGAGGGATACTTTAAATGTTCAGGATAAAGGGCATCTGCACTAAAACTAAAATAACACAAAATTACAAACTGACACCATCTGACAGTTGTCGTTACTTTAAAATAGTAATGTCGGATGATTTATATTTCAGTTAAGCAGCTAATGTTACAGATGTTTTGTTTTGGTTACAAGTGAGTGTGCACAGAAAACTAAAAATCACAGACTTCTTATTTACAGAGGACAGCTTCAAGTGTAAGAAAATACAGTGATAAATATAAAGTGTTAATTCATGTAAATTCACACTGTTCCCATTAAAAATGGATTGTCAAATACATTCTGTCTTATATCTTCATTATACAGGTCATTAACATACAATAATAACATTCTGTTAGCATCAGATCATTCAGATACAGCACTTAAATGTTTCTTTCCTATAATGAGAGTTACCTCCAATTAAAACATATTGAGGTGTCAGTTTGTGCCAAATAAGTAACAAGTACAGGAACCACAGTGACTTCTGCACATCTATGGTTATTAAGAATGTGCAGCTTTTACTTGTTTATTTGCTCTCTCTCTACTGCCTGGTGTATACAAATCACCCAAAATGTCTAATTTGGATAACTTCATAAGGTGTAAAAAAGGTGTAACAAAATAAAATCTCTTTGTTTGCACAATTATCAGTTGTGCCTTTTTCACTGATGTTAGTTATGGGTTGACTGCTGCATCAAGGTTTGACCAGTTTTTAGGCTCCAAACTGTGATCACTGTTAAGAGCATCGGGGAGCTTGTACAGCAACTGAGCCTCTAAGGTATCGCCTTCATGTTTTTAGTATTTCTGAGTAAAACCAACTGAAATTGCACATAGAAACCCTTCACACCAAACCACATTTGTCAGTGCATGTTGTGTCAATAATGTAAGTCCCTGTTAACTGCCAACAGAGCATGTCACACCTCTGAGCTGTAGCGGTAGGTGCTGTGAAACTAATATCACAGTAAATTGCATCGGTACCCCCCACGTGCCTTCGTCTGCTTCTATTCACACCCTCATCTTTGACCACATCCTAAACCAAACATGTTCTTCCCCTTCCCCTCTGTGCTGTTAGGACAAAAGTATCTTGGCTGCATACAGCAGTATCCCACCCAGACCAGTAGTGGCTGCAATTGCAATGACCCTCACTAAGAGGAAGTCCATGGAGTCCTCCAGCTTTGTGTGCAACCGCAGGACCTGCCGGTGGGTGTCCTCTCGGCTGCCCGAGTTCTCAATAACATGATTGGCCAAGCCGCGCTTTTCATTGAGGGGCATCTGTGCAGCCACGCGCAGCTCGGCCTGCTCCTGGGTCAAGCCGTCCCTCTGCATCAGGCGCGATAGCTGAGTGGCAGGGTCACTGAAAAGGGACAGACAATGGAGGTTATTTATGGTGCAGCCAGGGTGCCTTGTTAAAAAATCCAGAGGCGGTGAGTCATGCTAATAAGGCACAGAGACAGCTGGAGAGAGGTAACCACTAACTCACAAAACTGGGCTTAATGGCCAGTTACTGTCACAAACAAACCTCCAAATATTTAATGATTTAAAATATGAAACTTATAAATAAACTGTTTAAAAGTAAAACTCTATAGTGATGGGTAAAAATGGAGAAAACTCAGCAGTGGTCTTACCAGTAAACTACTACAGTGTGGTTTAGAAACTGAGTGAGACGTCTTGTTTCAAAGAGAAGGGGCACATCCAGCACCACATAGCGGTATCCTAGGGAGGCAGAAGAGGAGGGTAAGTATCGTCAAACTGAATTAATTGGTGTCAATGTATTCACACTCCAACATTGTGAAAATACAGGGAGCACAATAAATTTAATTGCTTTTTAACAACATACAATTGCTTTTTAACAACATACAAACTGAATTAATTGGTGTCAATGTATTCACACTCCAACATTGTGAAAATACAGGGAGCACAATAAATTTAATTGCTTTTTAACAACATACATGTGATGTATGATAAGTTTATTTTAAGGCATGTGAGATATCTTGAGTTGCTAAAGAATTAATGTAGTGAGTCATGGCTGTTGCTGTATTTTTTTTAAGTTATGGTTTGAAATGTTTACAGCAAAAGCAACTATATACTACTTTTATCTCAGATGCCTTCACCTTCTACCTGTTAAAATGTTGGGAATAAAATATCTCAATATTTGGCATGCAGAGAGCTTTGTGAGAAACAGCCTAAAACCCTAATGCCCATCGCTGCACTGTAAAACAGCCGTGGCTCACTTTCAGTAAATCATCCTCCTTTTCCCTGTTTACTCAGCCAAACTCAATTCCTCCCTTCACCTCTGAGAAAGTAGAACAGGATCTCTTTGAGCATTGCTTTGTGGATCTCTGGGTGGGTGATGGAGTTCAGCAGCTTCCTCTTTTCCTCGTTGGCGAAGATGAGCTGACCCAGCTTCTGCCGGTCGATCTCCCCGTTCTCGAGTAGGATCTCTGGCCCAAAGTGGTAGACGATGCGGGAATAGGCAGGAGTGTGCGGCTCCACAACTGTTCTCAAGAAAAGGCAGTAGTAGTTGGTATTTTCCATTATATCATTGCTTTAATTAACAAAACAATGGGTCAAATAAAAAAATAGTATTTTTAAATTGTTGATTTGTGGTCAGTTACTCAATATTGTAGCACATAGAATGACAGACAATAGTAGATAGTATAAGACGTTAAAAAATGGCAAAAGATACATGGGGGGGTGAGAAAGTATTTAAAATCAATTTTGTGACACTCATCAACCACCTAAGCATAATTAAATCGTTAGCCTAATGCCTTATTTTTTCTGTTCACCTAGTTCTGTGACCTTTTCATCTTCACCACATAACTAAAATATCCCTGCAGTCAGCCGTCATGATTCATGCACTCTCTCCAAGCGTTTGTCTTAATGAACCTCCTACAGGCCCAACCTCTTTGTGTCCATTCCAATATAATAATAAACATTATTATACCAAGTATAGTTTGGTCAGTGATGTAGGACATAGAGGTGAATTCCCACATCTGAGCTTATTTGAGAGACTGTCTCCTGGAGAAGAGTTCAGCTGGATGAGAGTTATGACTGAATTTGTATTCACTTTGTACATCTGAATAGATTGCATGCGATCGATATTCACCTACCTTTCCTGGCCACAACATCGGCATCAATAATGGGGCACCCAAGCTCCCGCAGCATTGAAGACACTGTGCTTTTCCCTGAGGAAATACCTCCCGTCAGCCCCACCAGGAACATCTTAAAGCAATGACACAGAAAGATGTATCCAAGACAATATGAAACTTAATGTCTAGGCACTTCTCACTGAAAGTGAAGACACACAAAAAAAGTAAATAAAATCGGACAAACAGACAAAACATACATTATATACAGTATATATCCAAACACAATAGTGGCAATACACGTTAGAGGAAATTATTGCAATCTTAAACTAACAAATACCAAAGCTGTGGACACATAAAAGTGCTAGATATTTCCAGAAATGTATTCCAGTATAACGTTACTGGAAAGACCCTCCCTGTCGTTTCATGCTGGTTGAAATGGAGTATTGTAATTATTTAAGTCTTCCCGAGGCTGTCATGGTGTTTAACAACACGCCCTCTGCTGTGGAGGTGCCGAGCTACACTCACTTTATGTACTACTTGGGAGTCAGACTTGTTTGAGTGATCGCAGTGTCAGCTTTTAAGTTATTTTTGACTAACGTTAAAAGCCAAGAGGCTTAAACAGCTCCTTAACGTTGGTATAAACTCAACACTGGAGATAACGGCTGGTTGTTTCCAAACTTTTGTTACTGTTATCCACAAAGACATCGCTTTTTACCTCGTAAACGTGTGATACTCCTTAAATCGACTGGATGTACAGTAGGAATCCGTGCAGCGCCACAGTGGTGGGGCTGGTGCAGTAAACAACCAGGATTGCTAACAAGCTAACGTTAGCACAAGTCTTGATCAGGTCAGAGCGACCGCAAACATGACAGCACACGACGCCGCAGCCATTTCCACTCCGCCCTGTCAAATACGGAGCCAGACGAAGCGCTTGGAGTCAGTCGTCTTGCTGGACACTGCTGTCTGTAACTGACATGTACTCAACTGTCTGCTAACGACCTAGCTTCGTAGCATTACAAGCGACACCTTAAAAATATTCCGACATTTCTCACTACTTGACGTTAGTTCCGCCTAGCTAATTTAAAGTTCCCATTCAACCTGAGGTGCTACAGCTGTTTGTAAACCAAACTCCGCGACAGTAACCTTCTCCAAAAGGTGTTTATTTCAAAGCAAAACAAATATTTGCATGAATGAAAATGTAAAAACACTGTTTTTATGAAATAAAAAGGTAAATCCATTGTTTTGTTTCCTGAAGTAAAACTGTAAGTACAATGTTTTCGCTTGAACAAAAATTACAAAATAAACTTCGGCAAGTCCATTCTCCTGTGAGAAAAAATTAATCTTCTGCTCTTTGATCTGTACTTTTTTTTGATGGCGGCATCTCTGAAGAAACAGGCAGACTGGGGGAATTGTGGGAGTGTTTGGACCTTTTCCCTCTGTGGACCATTTCACCTCCATTCTCCCCTTCCTCCCGCTCCAGCCTGCCTCTTTTGACAAAATGGTTTATCCTGGACTCCAGGCTCTCGCAGCATGGACGCTCCAGCAGGGGCCGGTAGTTTCTCTGCCTGCTGCCTTCTACTAGCCAGCAATGGTTAGAGGACACTCCACCTGTGGATGGAGAAATGAAACAATTTATACATCCAACCTTTTGATGTGTATAATATATTAGGTCTCAGAAAAATACTGAAAGGATACATAAGGATGTAAGCCTATAAGTACCGGTTAGCAGGAGTCTCCTCAAAATTCTTAAGTACTATGGTGCTATCAGTGTTAAAAGACATTTATAACCAAATTATTTTATGTATTATATGCTAAAAACAGAATAGGTTTAGAGAGCTGAGTGCACAAAAATTTTATACTGTTTTTAAATATTTTTGATTTTTTTGAAGCAGTTTTTGTGTGTAGTAGATAAAGATATTGGCATTAACAGTAAACAGAACAAATATTTCAACAAAACGGTATACGTGGTCTGATGTGAATGTGTGGATATTGGCCTGAACTGACGTTAGATTCCCGGCCTGAATTATTAATTATCCCAGTCTGGCCCTACAGAGGTCCATTTAAAAATCCCTGTTATTATAATCAGGTTTATGATGAAACTTAGCAGAATAAGTTGAAAATGTTGAGGTTTGTCAGGGTCTTTGAACATCTCACCTGTGGCCTCCAATCCCTGGATCATCCCGTGGAGGACGTGGGTCTTGACTGCACTCTGGGTCCAGTGTTGTTGTAGTGCAGACAGGACGTGGTTCACCTCTTCATTCTCCTGTTTCCAGCTCAAACCTTCAAAGTGGCAGTCGTACAGCACCAGCGGGTAGTCTACTGCCATGCTAGAAGAGACAAGAAGGAAAATGTTCAAGAAAAGATTCAAACTGTAGTTTAACCCCCACCCCCCAATACACAACCTCTTCAACAGCAGTTGATTCACCTGTACTGGGGCTTCCTGGGGTTATTCTGAACATCCAGGAGCTGATTAATTATCTCTGGGGCTTCCAGTTTCTGTCCTATCAGGAGAAGCAGTGCCATCATGCATCGTACCTGCAGCATAACACAACGGGAAATTCAACCGCAAATGTCATTAATCAAAGTAAGCAAATTTTGAAAGAGATTGGCTCCACAAGAGATTGTATCTAAATAATGGCTTGAAATGAACATAATTTATTACTGAGCAGAGCTGTAAAAAATGTGAATAAAAAGTACTGAGTTAGTGTCTCTTGATACCTGGTGATAAAGGAAGGCCAGTCCTTTGATCTCAAATATGAAGAGGTCATATTGGTCTGTGTGCTGAGGCTGCACAGGCTTGACTGATGCTGACAAGATGGTCCTCTCAAACTGCAGGACTCCGTTACCCACATCCATTTTGCACAGGTTGCGAAAGTCATGAGTGCCCTCATATCTGTTGGGTGTCAAAGAGATCCTCAAAACAGAACTGTGACTTCAAGGGGTGACGTCAGTGTTTATCACTTTGCGTCTTCACCCACCTTTGTGCAGCATCCGCCATCAACGCCACATCCAAGGATCCTCGGGGGAAGTAGTATCGGTACGTGCGGGACTGACAGTCAAAGCGTGCACTGAAGCCCTCTGCTACTGGTGCCCAGTCCAAGATCCTAATGTCCTGGGGCAGGACTCTGTTCAGCATCTTCACATATGGAAGCTCAGAGCCGGTAGCTTTATTCTTGGTACTAACATCAACATGTTCAGGGAGTGTGACGCCCAGTCCTACACAACACTGCGTGGAGCGCAAATCAATGGTTATGACCTGCGGAGAAGAGACAAGTTTACTCAACTACTGTATGGACTCGTTTTGGAGTACCATCCTGCATAATAGTATATTTCCTCAATACTGATTTACATAGTTAGAAGCTCCCTACATACATAGACAATAAATTACTTAGACTTTGGGTCTCAGTGAACTCACTTGGGAAAAGGCACTGACTCCTTTATCAGTGCGGCCACACCGGTGGTAGTTGGAGCTCTGTCGGTTCTGAATCAGCCGTGTCTTTAGCAAAGCTTCAAAGAGTCTGGCCTCCACAGTGTTGTCTGTGTTCTCCTGAACTGCAAAGCCCTGGTAGGCCCATCCCAGGTAAGCCAGCCGCAGGGCCACATGGCGCCGGGGGTGGGCAGAGAAGTCAAAAGGACGGTCTTTGCCTGCTTTCTTGCCCTTTTTACTGCTGCTGGTGTTACCATCAGGTCTGCAGACTGTGCTCTCATTAGGAGATGGACTGCCAGCTTCACTCCTCTCCTTCAGCTGGGACTTGAGCTTCTCCAGCTCTGCCTCCAGCTCCTTTATTCGCTGAATCAAAGCCTCTGACATGCTGCTTAACAAATAGGCAAGAAGAGAGACCATCGATAGAGGATAACTTGAATATTACTACAAATAATTAGCACCTCTTTCAGCTAATACATAAAACACAAACTAACTTAGCTACATGCGTTACTTTTCTTTTTTACTTTACAAAGCCAAACCAAGTTCAGCAGTATAATTTGTACTTTTGCTTAATTCAAAGTGGGAAGTTATGATGCTAGCACAATATTCAGCCAGACAGCTAGCTGGAGTCCCGACTGTATGTTTACTAGTTAAACGCTACACACACAGTCTGTTAGCTCGTGGGATATGTTACAATGTAGAGTGATGTTAAGTCTGTTGGTGGCCATAAATAACATCGCAATAAAACTGTGAGTTTACCTTTGTTTTTAGTCTCAATGTTGCTGTTAAACTTGTGTTTTTCAGTCAGCTTTCTTGGTTGCTACTGGCGCACACGTTACTCTCTGGGTTTGCTAGAGGCGGACCACTTTTGAGAGCGGACGCGTTTCCTTTGGGGGGGGGGGGTTCTGGGAAATGTAGTTTACTGCTTAATTTCCCTTGCGTAAAGTGATTAGTAAGTTTTATACAGCGTACAGTGTGTAAAAGAAGAAGGGTGTTACTAAATTCCTTAAGAAGAGAGCTTTGCTTCTAATAGGCCTACTTTACTGTAAAATATTGGATAATTTTACTTCTTCAGTCCTGAGATCTGACAAGGAAAAAAATATGTTTGGCTAAACTGCTAGTAATACGTAGCATGTGATGATAGGTTGGACACAAGCCAAAGAAACTAGGAACCAACCAGCAGCATGCAAGAGCACTATCCTCAGTAAACTGCCCAGTGTTTCATATTCTGGCCCTTTGTTCCTTGATGTGCTTTTATAAAGAATTGTAGGTTGGTGGACATGAAAGCAATGTGTGCATTTTACATGATGTTGCTGCCATTTATTATATTAAGTTACTGCGAGTTAGACTCTGAGACCAGATTCAAAGATGGCAACAACCTGGTGACCTGCAGCTCTCAGCCTCGACTGAAGACTAGAGACTAGACTAGAGATGCTCAGTCTGAACCAAACTCCATCTCAGCTCAAGGGTCCACAGACCCGACTAAGCCCTCCAGTCTCAGTGGTCAACTTTCCTGGCTGAACAGAAACCTTTACTCTGCTGAAGCCACAGCGCAGTATCTTCTCAGGTCCATTATGAACTGTTCACCTGTAACTCACAAACCTGTTCAAAATTAGCTCAAAAGAAAACCTTTTCAAAAGTTCTTTGATCACATGCAAAATCAGTTAAACGTGCACATTAAACCACGCAGCCACTTAGAATATATCACACATTTATTGAAATAAATGCATACTATGAATAATATTAAATATTCATACTTTGCATTACATAACAGGTGTTTTCAATGTCATAGACCATAACAGACAAAAAAATCAATTTGTCAGATAACTTGTTGAAACAGGCACATTTTGCATGATTGAAAGTAGCAATAATAACATATCAAGTCCTCCAGCCCATACGACCACATAGGTCGTTGGTTCTTACCCTCTATTACGACACACAGGAGCGTTTCCTAAATTAGCGCCCCTACCGGTGGCAGTGGAGGACGGGCTGCAAGCATACGTTACGTAAATCACGTGACATGTTTGGTTTGGTTACAATAAGTAGGTTACGCAACTAACGTAAGTTAAGTACGTTACGTAACGTTATGTAACGTTGACTTTTGGTTTCACACGGGACACTAACTCCGGTCCTTTACTTGTTTATGCCATAAGCGGACTTTTAGCTCTTTATACGTCTCCTGACTTCCTGGTTTGCTCCAGTCGTAATTACCACGACCACTAGAGGTCGCATCCTACATTAAACGTAAACATGGGTCGTGATAAGTTGTTTGCACAAACAACCTATATAGATGATTTTCTGGTGAGGACAGTCTGTATCAATGACTACGTGTTTTTATATATATGGGGTGTTTTTTTTAAGAAATCAGACACAGTTTGAAAATAATAAAGCGCAGTCTATCAAGAATAAACTGGAAAAGCAAATAAAATAGATCAAATTTGAGCACAAAATTAATAAAAATGGTCAGTGATGTGTGAAGTCGGCTGTGCTTGGGCACATCAGCTGAGGTTTTCATAGCTTTTTCGTTTCATGTCCAGACACAAGCACACTCCGACTAATACTCCAAAGACCTGTAACAAAGGTTATACATTACTGGCAGCAAATGAACTCAAAGACAGGTCAAAAAGTTTCTTTTCTCTTACTGTAAACTCTGATTAATTCTGGATTTTATTGCCCGGGGCAAACAGTATGATATAGGCTTTATTATCATTCATGCCATCCTCTACTTACTTTTCAAATGTCTGCATTACCATTGCTTACATTAACATTTTCTCATGCAAATCGTTGGAATAGACTAAATCACGCAGGGAAATACATGTGATTTTTGGTTTTTCTAAAGATATATTTATACATTTATGGCATTCCTGTCTTATCAGACCTTTCAGAGGTAAAATTGTGCCTTGTTGTCAGGGACAACAGATGAAATTAGCCTTTTGGCTCATTAACAGTTCTTTTTTTATTGATCAATAAGCAACTAAACTAATTAATAGTGGAAAGAGGGGGATGGCATTCAACAAATGTCTTGGATTTTAACAGACCCTTCATGACTGTATAATTTATCAAATTAAACACTCATCTGCAAGTCTAATATTTCACATCATACTGAATGGCGTTGAAAATCTAAACTATCAACAGTTTACCTCTGTGATTCCAAGAGCAATGCAGACAGCACCGACCCACACCAGGTTTTTCAACAGAAAGAGCTTGATAGCCCAGATACAACCCTGAGGAGGAGCACACAGTCATAAAATACTGTCTTGTTTGTTCACAGAAATGAGATGTGAAATGGTTGTGAACTTTGAGATGAGATTTCCCAGCAGACCTTTGTGTGTAGTTTCGCCTTTTCCTGTCCACAACCCTCGCTCTTCACCACACAGCAGGAATCTGGCACGGCGTTGTGGTTTTCCCAGCCCACACTCCTGGACCAGTCAGTGTGGCTGTCTGCACCACAGCAGCCAAACTGTAACATGGTTTATAACACATGAAAATTACACTAAAGCACTGTTGCTGCCTCTAGTGTCTGTGGATCTGTCTGTTCATGGTGCACTGCAAAACCCATGAAACCAAAAGACAGGTCGACACATGCCCATGTGTACATCGAAACTGTTTTTTGTGTGTGTCATCATTCCTGCTCTTCATACTGGCGGTGAAGACGTTCCCTGTGGAAGATACCCACTTTGTCTAACACAGACTGCTGAAGCCTCAGTTAGCTTTGGCTTAACTTTATAATGCATCTTTACACAAAAATATGACCGTAGATTCCCCGCCCCCCCATCTTTTATATTGCAGCATGGACAGGAGGAACAACTACAGAGACCAAAAACTGTTTCAATGTACATATAATGTACATGTGAATGTTGTTTTAAGACTGACCTCCTTTAAAGTTTCTTTTGTGGAAATGTAAGTGAAATTATGTGTCAAATAGAAACAATCTTCTGTGTACAATAAATGCCTATTTTGGTTGCTATGAATTATATTTATAAATACCTTTAGAAGATGTATATAACTGACTCTCCAGTCATGATCGACTCTGACCATTTCATTATTATAAGAATTTTTTTCCCCTCGTAATGTAATCTCAAATTAATTAATTGCTTGGATAAAATTTTCTTTTTAAGTGTATGTAATATTATGATTACCAATCAGGAAAAAGTGTACAACTGCCACAAGGCCCCAGACCTTTAGGGGGCCTTAAGGTGACACCTGCATTATTACCTTATCCTGTCTTGTAGAGTGGTTAAAATCTAGTTTTAAGGACTATATCATTTCAGTTTGTATTGTGCTTACATGGTGTAAATTCATGAATATTGTTTAGTCAAATTAACACAAACTAATTTCTAATTACTAACTAATACATATACAGTACAATGCACAGAGAGTGGGGTAAATGGGGGCTCAATAGGGGCTTACAGTTTGCAGTATTTTTGCCCCTGGGCCCTCTAGTGGGTTAATTTGGGCCTGTACACTATCACATACTACACACTCTCTCCAGAATGAAGCGCCTCTTGCAAATACGAAACATAAATCTCTGCATGTCACCTTTTCCTGAATTCTGTTGATGGCGTGTCTGTTCTCTGGGCTGTAGTCATAGATCACCCCTCGTGCTTTGGTGTTGATAGCACTGTTCATCTGTAGGAGGGCAGTCTACAAAGATGATAAGATAAAAATATTTTTATGATTGCATTGTTCATGTTTTGACCTTGATCTCAGATACTAGCAGGATTTAAACATCTCACCCTGCTGCGGAGTATGTAAAACGCAGCCCCTGTGAGTATCTCCAGAACGATGATAACTATCAGGATACAGATGAACTAGTTCATAAAGAAACAGAGTGAGCAGTGTTAGAGGTCAGTCATGTCCCATATCCCTTAAAAAAAACCTTACAACAATCTTCCGACGTGTCATATAGTCAGACTTGAACATCTCTTGCACGAGAATGATACTGAGGAAAACATCTTTTGAAACATCTCTGGTGATTGTTACAAAACATTTTGGACAGAGTCAACCACAAAAATCCAACATCCAACATCCTCCGAAGACTGTCCCACAAGCCTGTTCTTAATAAAATCTCAAACTCATTATGGAGCATTATGTTACTTACACAAGCCACCATAGAAGAATTATTAATGAACGCTCCAACATGGCCCAAGAGGGAGATGAAGGCTATGGTGACACCCACAGCAATGAGGACTATAGTGATTTTAGACAGGCTGCTCCCTGCAAAAGTGCCCATCTGTGAGTAAGTCGAGTATTGCAGTGCTCCGATAGTGATGAGGGCAACCCCAGATGCCTGAAAAACAAATTTAACAACTGGAAAATGAATGCAGTGCTTTATGTGGCAACATCAAACCCAATGAACCCAGTTCTGCTGGTGATTTCATGCCAGCCTACTGCCAACCTGCTGCAGTGTGGAACTAAATCCTTGTAAGGAGGAAGCCAAAAGCAAAGAAAGTGGACTTGTTTGATCTCTGAAATGGTGCAAAATGAGAATAAACACTGAGTTTTAAACGTTGTGTCTATCATAACAGTTTTTTCTTTGGCGTACCTGGCATAACATGTTGACTATAAATCTTCTTATTATTGCTAAATAAACCAGTCATTTTGCATAAAAAGAATATGGAATAAGTTCTAAAATAATTTTCATGACGTTTTACCTAAAATAACAATTTAAAAAGCCTGGGTTATATATTCTGTGCTGGAGGGTTACCTTTTTTTTAACTACACCTCTTAGTAATGAGGACTTTCCCAATCATTAATTTTCTTTTTGCACATAGAAGAGCCCACTAGCATGCTAGGCTCCTGTGTGCTCACCCAGGACCCCCTGCTGGTACATCCAGCCGTGAGTCAGACTGATTATCTTCCATACTTGTGACTGTTCCCTCTGCTCAGCCCATCCACTGAGACCCCTGAGACTCATCTAATATGAATGTGTTTGATACGGTTGGAAGAACAAATGAATTCTCTAATTCTCTTTCCAGTGATGCTACAAATTACTTCCACTCTCCTGCGTATTCCTTTGTATTTTCTTGCACACGTTAACAATATCAGACAAAGGAAGGATTTCTCTTCACAGATAACTTCCTGTACTTCTTCACCGCAGTTATTAGACACCCTTACAACCATGCATTGTCATAAGAGTGATATAGATTTTGTCTACTAATTTGCTGAAAGATTTTTGCCATAGTGTGATTAATTCGATGCACAATTCACTCATATCAATCAAAAAATATATACTGTAGAAGCAGTTTAATAGAAAATGTGAAAATCATGAACAGGAAGTAATAGTTTGTATGTTTGGTTTTTTTAATCTTTAATTCTACTGCTTCTCCTACTCCTAATATTAAATATGACCTTTTTTAAAATCCCACTTTATTTAGCCTGTTTACTATTTGAATCATCATTGTTATCAATCATCGCTAATCCCAACATATTCATTCATTGACTGAATTACTCACCAAGAAGAGCGCGTTGAAGAAAATGAACCAGCATTTGATGCTGCAAAACTTGCACATTGTGAGGACTTTGATACAGGTAGGCCAAGTTGATACTGTATTAAAAGATAAATGAGAGACAGAGAGAAAGCAGCAGACCGTCTACAGTAAGTGTGAAGAGATACAGGCTGAGTACCTAAACGTAATTCAGTAGTGAGTGTGTCATGTGACATTATGGAAATGAGCAGGTAGCCTGATAAAATTTAAATTGATATATCACATGAAAACATAAAGTCCCTGTTAGACTATTTGAATAGTAGCATCATGAAGTGCAAAAAGTACCATAAAATATGATTGGGTTGTATATATGTATATACTATTCTGTAGGAATATAATGTGAATATTGGCCCAATGGATGAATTTGTTGCTTTTAAAATTACTATTATCTTTCTGACTTTTATTTTATATTAAACAACAATGGGTTTGCAAGATTCCTAAAGGGTCCGTTGAAAACAAAAGACAAAGCTTGGCATCATGGGAGTCTACTCTTGTGAAGCACTTTGTGACCTTGCTCTGTGAAAGCTGCTTTACTAAATAAACTTTGCTTATTTATGTGTTTTTTTTCTAAATTGTAATTTAATCAAGCCAGCCAGTTTTTGTTACTTCTAAATGTTACTGTACAATTAAACTATTCAAACAGATTATTAGCTACAGCCAGTAAATCACTCAACATCTTGAAATATTGGATAAAAATCCAGAAAAATGACAAGAGATCTTTATTGTTAAGAAATATAGAAATGTAGTTTCTTTCTGTCACAGCTTTACTTGGAGCCGTCTGACTACTGGAACTTGCTTTGGGACTCCTTCCATCCTTTTGAGGACCAAGCTCTTCCCCAGAGCTTCTCCACCAACATATGGCACAGCTGCAGGAAACCTGACCCGACTCCACGGCCTGGAAACGGGCCGAGGCCTCTGGCTGCAGCACAATAATCTTCATCACAGTAGAGTGAGCGGCCGGGATGCTTGTGACACACTGCCAGAGTGTCCTCTGTTCTTCACATCTCTTTCTATCCATTCATGTCTTTTTCTGCCTCCATCTCCTCAGTGTTTTTGCTTCTCCCTTTTTCTGCTTTCTTAGAGCTCAAGCCAGAGTGCATCAGGCTGTGAAGGACCATGCTGCTTTGTAATTTCAGACATAACATCAGAAATTCTGTTCTTTACTCTGTCCTCATTAACCACTGAATCACAGCAGGCTCTTTGAATGTATATGAAGGACAGATCATCACCAAACAGACTCAAAAAACTGTAATTATTAGAAGGACATGCTGTAGAGGGTTGTCTGTCTGGCAAGAGACTAGCTGACTAGTTGTGTGGTTTTGTCTTCTGCACATCACTGACTCTCTGTCCATGAAGCCTTATCTACTTGTTCTTATTTGCCTGCAAAGAAATTCAGGCTGAGGAGATAAAGAAGAATATTTTTGGATTACTGCAGTTGTGTCTGCATCAGCTCTCACGGTCTTAAAAATGCAATCTATTGTGTCATTTGTCAAGTTTAATTGAGGACTTTAGTGGACTTTGCTGCTCCTGATTTGACCATCTTATGTATGGCCATCAATGCTGGTTGATGGATTTGATCATTTCTGCAATGTGAGGTGTACAACCACAGGAGGGACCCATTCCCCCTTTTATTTAAATGAACAAATGCTTTCAACATTTGATGGAGTAGGCATGTGTTTGAAGGAGTTTGTGGGAACAGGATAACACAGAGCCTGCATGTCTTTGAAGGACTTCATGGGAACAGGAAGTAAAATCATTACCATAATTGGAGTACTCAGTCACAGAGAGAGAACACTGTCCTTCCCACTGTGCAATTCCTGTTTTGAATTCCTTAAAACTTTGTATGATTTTGTCTGATAAGGATAACTGTCTAGGAAAGAAGTTGGGCTATTCTACTGGAGCTATTTACTCTACGGAGTATTAAGATATAAGTTCTTTGTACAATAATGATATTATTATACAGTGGAAAGGTCCATACATGGTACAAAAGTACCACAGAATGCACTAAATCTTGTAACATATGCTGCTGTATTTTACCTTATATGGCTATTTCTAAAGAATGTCCCAAAGCTCAGAGGTCCTATACTCTGTGGTGAGTCCACATTTTTCAAAGTTGATGTCATGTGTTTTGATGTTCTTTTATTTATTTCAAAACAAATCAGATCTGACTCATCAGTTAACGTGAATTTAAAGAACAGGAATAGACAGTCTTATATAGTGCTGTACAGATCCAAAATGCAGTAACTACATATTTGGCAAAATCTATTTAAAAATATAATCTGCCATAGGAATGTACAATTTTACATGTGTGGGAAAATGAACAAAGAAAAACAAGAAAAGAACGCATGTAAAATAGCCTTAGCAAAAGCTACCTGTCCTCTCTGGAATTCACATGATTTGATGTGGTTAAGCTACCTCAAAATCACATATTAAAATGTTTTAAATGATAAATTAGTGAATCAAACTAGCTAATGCATTCAAATGGACATGAAGCTAAAGAAGAAACAAGAGCACATTGTTTGTAGATACGTCCCTGCTATCTGTATTGTCTGAACAGAGTGCAGCATTTTTGATTAATAATCAACCTAAAAAGGAATAAAATGAAGATTTTACAACTTTATATACCTGTCACACTGTTTGGCTTAGAGCCTTCAAACTTCAAACCCTTTTTTTCTCAACTTCACTGTTTCTGCTCTCTTCCTTACATCAGTATTATTTATTTCTTGAACCACATCTGTGTAAACTGTTTTCACTGAGAGAAAAATACTGACAATGTTTGTGCTTGTGTGTGTGTTAAGCAACATTTGTGACCTCTCTTTATATTGGACAGCTCAGAAGTGAGTAGAGTGATACTGTCCCTCAGTAAACAGTTAAGCTTTGATGATGTCTGGTCCATCGGTCCATCAGTCCATCAGTCAATCCATCAATCAATCTGCTTCTAGCGCCAGGGGCCTAATGTTCATAGTCTAAAGTAAATGATGTGCCTCCCACCATATGGTACTACTTAACATACCAGTGCATGAAACTGTTTCCTTACATTCTTGCACTGAAATACGTCCACTTAAAACCACAACATAGTCACTCAATTATTTGAGGGTAGCTATAAAAAAATATTATGCAACCATATTGTTGTACGTGTGCTGCACAGGAATCATGGGTGTTTGTCTTAATAACTAATCAGCCACAATTGCATCAGTTCTCTAATGTCAATTCCATATTTCCATGCTAAACTGTATAAGCAATCATTTGTGGTTAATACCAAACTCGTATATCAATATACTTGTACAGATTCCACATTTGCTGTGGCTGTGATTCAGTGGGTTGATTGAAGGTAGGCGAGTCTGGGTGTGCCTCCACTCTGTGGTCTACTCATGTCACACACATCAGACACCGCTGGCACCCATTCTTGTGCGCAGGTATTGCATGCGTGTGAAACTTAAGTGAATAACGACATGAAGTCACTCGTTCTTCTGTGCTACTCTGTGTGCAGGCCAGGGTCCGCTCCAGGCGCTGCGGTGTATTTGCCAGCCCAGTCCAGTCCACAGTGGTGGCTTAGAGAGGACTGCCACCGGGTGACGTGTAAAGCTGTCAGCTGACTGTGGGGAAGCAAGCAACCTGTGGCCCGGCAGACCTTCGGCCCTGGACGTGTGGAGTGACAGCCCTTGGACTGTTTCTCTTCCCTGTTAGTAGTAGTAGTAACTAAAAAAGCAAACCCTAGTGACCTATCAACTAGCTTTGAATATGGATGAGGAAACTGTTGTTGACAACCATTCAACAAAAGGTAAAAGCACGCGTTGGAGACACACCCAACCAGCAGATATATTCCCATATCACTAGACTTAAAGGTGTCTCATTTACAAGTGGAGTTACTGTTTGTGGTCACATGGTCCCACTTCTCTACCCCGGAAAACCGCGGTTTGAAAGAGTCACTTCAATGATTTTTCTACATGTGTCGCTCAGCAGAGTCAATGAGCAGAAAGCTGCCTTACAGGCTCTGCCTGATTCCTGCGGTGACTCTGGCAGATTGGCTCAACCTACAGTTTGATAGGTGTTTACAGGGAATAGGTGTTTATAGAGGATAAAATGGCAAAAACAAGCTGAAAGTGTAATTATGTTCAGAGAGGAGAAGTAGGTTTTATGAAGAAAACCACAAGGTAAAACATGATTTTTATACTTCTTTGGTGTGTGTTTCTTTTATCACTATCCATCTTATTTCTTTCTGTTTCTCTTCAGCTTGAATGTTTTGTTGCTCCCACATACTTTTCTACTTTCTCTTACTGTCTCTTTTGTTTTCTGTCACATGTGTTTCTCCTCTGCCTCTGTTCTCAGCACAGAGGGACAGTGGGGGCTGGACATGTGTGTTTTTAAGTCAGATAAAACTGGCTGTTTCCTGTGTACTGTGGGGCTGAGAGTGGGTAGTGATTTCAGAGGCTCCTCCTGTTAGCATCTCTGAGGATGTGTGAACAGAGACAGGGTGGAAATTCAACACAAATGCTTCACACTATATGACTAACTACAACACATCACAACCAAGAGAAAAAGAGGAAGCCTGACTGATGAGTGGCTATTTGAAACTCAGCTGGTGATCATTTCTACTCAAGGATGGACAAAGATTGTGGGAAGCCAAAGACCTATGTGTCTACTTTCCGGTTGGCCCTCAAGCCTCAAGCCAGACCTGTCTGTGTGGAGAGGCAGAGAGAGGATGGACTGGATACCACTAACAGGATGTTGATGGGAAACAACAAACTGGGAGTCTCATCTGTAACAGGTAAAGACTAAAAGAACAGGGGAAAAGTTGATTTGCAGACTTTTTAATGTGTCAGTTTTAATGTTGGACTCATTGTTTAATATTGCAATATAACTGGAATGTATTCAGAACATTTACCACAGTTACACCCCATCCCGAGCCTCAGTCCACTGTAGGCGCTTCATGTTTTCATTTGAACTTCTTTAACTTGAATCCTTTGCATGAGGGCATTGCAAAGGCCTGTCAGGGAAACCAGGAATACTAGAATCTGTTAGATTGCATGTGTATGATATGGTTAGTTTGCTACTTTTCAAAACATTAGTTAAGGTGCAGCTCTGTATGTAACAGGATTATTATGATGATGAATGTGTTGTTTTTGCAGTTATTATGGTGGTGGTGTTGTCAGAAATGTCCTCAGGCACTCAGATTATACAGGAGTGAAATGCAACCCTTTCTCCTCCAAATTCACACAAAAACACACCCACCCTGCTGGAAATTCCAACACCAAAAACACACATGCAGTGGGAACATTTTGTAAACACCATGTCAGACTCCCCGCACTGTAACATACTGCAGTAGATACAGCCACAGGTAACTGATTAACTGAAATACAGGCAAAATAGATGAATAGCACACATCCACACATCAGTCTACAGTTTTCTTTTTACATTTTTTGACAACATTAACATTTGTAACTACCACACGGTGCATTTAAAGTCCATCTACAGATTGATCAGTTACATCATGTCCGGGGTGGAAAGGCCTCTAAAATACATTTGTTTTGCATAACATAACTCATGAATTTAGTTTTGAATAAGGTGCCCCACACTGATTGGTCAGTGGTAGAGGAAAAACTGGTTTATACAGTTTGCAGTCCAGTGAAGCATATCTGAAAAAACCCATTGTCCTTCTCCTTTCTGCTAAGACTCCAGACTGACCCCCGTCAAGGCGCTGGAAAAGCCTCACTTCAAACAACCACTCAGGGACTGTACAGTCTGTGAGGGAAGGGATGCTACTTTTCAATGCGTTATCACAGGAAGTCAGCCTCTGAGCGTTTCCTGGCAACACAATGGTAAATGACTGATTATCATACCTTGAAAATGTCTACCTACTCTCCTTATGAGGAAATGATGCTAGAATATGTCAATCAAAGCTCTTATGCAGGGGTTCAAGCCACAATATCCAGTATTTAGGAGGATTTAAATAATTATCAGCTACAGTAAAAGTATGTTTGTCCATTGTTATTTTGTCCTTTAGGTAAGAAGACACATTCAAGTAATACTTCCTTCAAAAATGGTGTTGCCAATCTGGCTCTGACTCATTGTTCACCTGGAGATGATGGGACGTATACCTGCATAGCTGAGAATGTTGCTGGGAAACAGTCAAGCAGTGCTGTGTTACACATCACAGGTAAAGAAGGGGTAAAGTGTCGAGTTAGAAATTCCTCACAAACATCAAGTAGAGTATGGCCTGTCCTCACATTAACCATATTGAATCGAACTGTGTACAGTAAACCCATTTCACTCTGTTTGCAATGGAACAGCATTAAAGGAAGTCCCCAGAACAAGCAACCATGAGGTGCACAGTGAGGCCACGTTCAAGGTTGTGTCACCTGAAAACACTCAATTGTCCTCAGCTTCTAAAGGGAAAAGCCAACACAGAGAAGAACACAAAGGTAGATTACAAACTTTTATTAAGCTTCCTGAAAAAGCCATTGTATAGTTACACACCCATAAAATCCTCCCTTCGCTCTGCTTTTAATCTTACTATGAATACTAATAATTCTGTAGAAATAATGCAAATTAATAGTAAATATGCTGATAATAGAGGGCAGGGAGGCAGAAACAAACATGCACAGTGACAGGTAAAATTATGAATGACATACATTTTGTTTAAAAAAACATTGATTTTGTTTTTAAACTTAACTTAAAGTTTTTAGTTAGACCTGTTGCCAAGACAAAATGGTGTCTAGCAACTACCTTTTTATTCAAAAGTGCAAGGCATTGGCTGTCTGTTGATTGCAGTGCCACTGCAACCAAACATGACTGCTCACATGTGATTGGTCAGATACTTCTTAAACCTGCCTATTGTGGCACACACACCTGTAAGTCCACCTACTTCTTCAGTCTCCACAGATATCAGAGAAATCAACCTTCAAACAAAAGTCTCCACTAGCAAAGGTGAGTGGAGGGCACCACAGCATGTGAGCTACTGAAGTAAAAGCTTCATTTTATTGCACTTCAGTCATGTTAAACTCTGCTTCTCCTCAGGGCCTCCTGTGGAGTTTCTAGACCCACCAGAGCAGGTGGAGGTTCGAGTAGGAGAGCGGGCCCGGCTACACTGTGAGTTCAAGAGCAGCTCTGTCCCTGTGGCCTGCTGCTGGATTTACAACAGAGACAAGGTAACAGTGGTTGTTAGTATTGTTCGATCCATTACTTTATATTCTCACTTTGAAACTCTGTGCCACTAAAGGTCTTGGTATGTACTTCCACCTTGCTTCCTCTCCAGGTGGTGGTAGGAGGGCCGAGGATGTCCGTCAGCAGCAGTGAGACACAAAGCGGTGTGGAGGTCTCTCAGGCTTGTCCAGACGACACGGGCTCGTATACTGTCGTAGTACGAAACCGAAAAGGCTCTGCCCAGCATACAGTCTCCCTCGGTGTCATAGGTGAGACTCACTTTGGTCTACAGTTCAGTATTTATATATGTGCAGTTCTCCAGTGACTTGAGATGATGCAACACTGGTATTTATTGTCCCTTGAATGCATGCCCAGATATGAATGCCCAATCAGTACTTCTCGTTGCAGAGTCGTGGGTTGATTTTAACAAAGAATCACTGACAGAAAATATAGTGAAGCGGGAAAAGGTGGCAGTTTAGGACCATAATATAAACGGATTAAAACCCATGCAGTATGTATGGAAATGAGCAACTTCAGGAAAGCACTCCAAAAAACATCAAATGATCATTGACTCAAATGCACGTCGCCTTGTGTCTAGTTATAGGAATAAAGGTATTTTGTTCTTGAATTTCTCCTCAGACCGACCCGACCCACCGGCATCCCAACCTGTCGTTTCCCAGCTGTCCACTCAGTCCCTGGTCCTGTCCTGGACGGGTCCCAGCTACGACGGAGGCACAGCTGTGTTGGGCTACATTGTGGAGGTCAGACAAGAGGGCCTGGACAAGCCTGGGAGCTGGAATGAAGTAACAAGCCGTTGTAAAAACACATCTTACAACGTCCATTCAGGCCTGGAGCCCCTGGGGCAGTACTGCTTCCGTGTCAGAGCCTACAACTCCGCAGGGGTCAGCGAGCCAAGCCAGGAGTCTGAGCGTGTCAAGATGGCGACAGCAAGTAAGTGACATGCTGGATTTGTAAAATGTTTGAGAAGAGGATTTGAGGTATGACTTTTCTGCTGTCTGTCAGGAGGGATGTGCTTATTTGTCACCTTTTGTGTGTGTGTTTTTTTTTTTTTATGTTTGAAGAAGAAAAGAAGGAAGAGCCTGAGTCGTACATCATAGTGACCGTTGACACCAAACACAAGATCAAGGACCACTACAATGTGCATGAGAAGCTGGGAGTGTAAGCATGGATTCTTTGTATTTGAAACAAACTTTAAACTCCCCAGATGGGTGAGACTTTCAGTACAGTTCAGATCATGTCAATAAGTAAATTGAAAACTGACTTTCAAAGTGAAGTGAAGTTGTAATGCCTCATATTTCCAGTGGGAAGTTCGGCCAGGTGTTCCGGTTGTCCCACAAGGACACAGGTCAGGTGTGTGCGGGGAAGTTCTACCGAGCCCGAACCTCTAAGGAGAGGGAAGCAGCTCGCAAAGAGATTGAATTGATGAACCATCTTCACCACCCAAAACTGGTCCAGTGTCTGGCTGCCTATGACACACGCTCAGAGATTGTCATGGTCATGGAGTAGTAAGTAATTAAGGAGTGGAAAAGTGACTTTGATCTGGTAAAATCATTATGTATCTGGTGATGGGAAGTTTCTACTGCTAATCAGGACAATGTCACAAGCGATCAAGCGATCAATTAGTGGCACATAAAGTGACAAAGTGATGGCAATGAGATCAAACATTTTCAAATGATAAAACTCCATAGGTACAGTTTTTATAAATGTTGCTAAACACTGGAGTACCAGAGCTACAGTAGATAAGGGTTGCTTTTGAAGCACTGACCTAAATGGTGTAAATTGTCTGCCCAGTATTGCAGGTGGGGAGCTCTTTGAACGCATCGTGGATGACAACTTTGAGCACACAGAGCCCACCAGTGCCCGCTACATGCAGCAGATCCTGGAGGGCATGAAGTACGTTCACAAGCAGAATATCATCCACCTGGACCTCAAACCAGAGAACATCGTCTGTGTGGATACAACTGGTACACGGATCAAGATCATTGACTTTGGCCTGGCTAGTAAACTGGGTGAGTTTGCTGGATTTATGGAAACATAAATCATAATGATCTCTCTGGGATCTCTAACTGGGACCTTTTTTATTTTTTATTTTTTTAACTTTTGCAGTCGCTCACTAGGGACAATAAATAAATCTCCCTGTGTGTATTCGAATACAAGTTACTATACAGGGAAATCCAAGGGTCCTTAGGCGACAGTCAATGCTCTGCAGCCGAACTAGGTGCCATCAGCTTTGTGCAGCCTTGTGCACCCAAAATGAAACGCTTCCTGTTATGGTTCACACAATAACATTTAAAAAGAAGTCTCAGCTGCATGAAGCTTTGCATCAAGTTTAACTGATACAAACATATTTCAGTATTTTGCCAACCTCAAAATATGAGTTTACCATATTTTATCCTGACAACACAGCAGTGTCTACACAGGATCACCTCTTTTTAATACATGCCAAAAATACCAAAGATAACATCAAGGAGTGTCGTTTCTAGATGTCATATCTGTCTACAATGCCCATTACACAACAACTCCTTAGATAGACGAATACCTCATGACTACCTCAACATACTAAATGCAGCAAAGCCTGTAAAGCCAATTCAGGCAGAAAACTTGGTGACTGCTGTCTATTAGGAGTTGACTAGAGCCATCTGTAAATACAAACAGGCAAATACAAAACATTCAGGGTGACATTTAAAATTTCACGAGTGTGTTTCTTACCCTTGTTCTGTTCTTCAGAGGAGGGTAAACCTCTGCTGGTGATGCATGGCACGCCGGAGTTTGTGGCACCTGAGGTGATCAACTATGAGCCTGTGGGCCTGGAGACGGACATGTGGAGCATTGGAGTCATCTGCTTCATCTTGTAAGTTGAACAAAGCCTGTGTTGGTTTAAACTATAGCCACAGTAACATACCCTAAAAGTAAAAATGGAACTGGGGATACTGTGGAAGAGAAAACGGGCATTTCAGATTCTTCATAAAATGTGGGATGGAAATCAAACTTAAAATGACATAAATGCCCTGTATTTATTCTTTCTTTATCCATTAGCTATATGTGTCAACTGTGGCAAATAACTGAAAAATAGCTAAAAGTAAAAGGAATGCATTACCTACTTGGATGACAGCGATGATGCAAGTTTAACAAGTCTACAAATAATTCTACAAATGCAGATTTGGCGCCATCTCATGGTGATGTTATATTACTACAGTTCCCCATAACAGTGCTAAATTTTGTGCTAAAAGTGTGCATAGTTTCAACCAAACCCAGCAATACCTTAAGGGAATAATAAAATCAAGACAATTAATATGCCCTCAGGTCAAAGTTCCTTGTTAGTGGGTACAAACACTAAAGATGAGAATATGCTGTCTGCGCACAAACATGACACTAAGCTAAGCTTGCATGAGACTGTGTATATGTTTCATTCACTGAAACATTGTTTTGTGCCCCAGGCTCAGTGGAGAATCTCCCTTCCAGGGGAACAGCGATCCTGAGACTTTGGCTCTTGTGACTGCTGCCTGCTACGAGTTTGACCAGGAGAGTTTTGAAGACATCTCTGATCAGGCTAAAGACTTTATCAGCTCCCTGCTGAAGAAAGACCGGAGGTTGGTCTGGTTTTCTTGTTTGTTTGGTTTTTTTTTGTTTGTTTTTTACAATTATGGCCCTGAGGTGCACTCTGTGCTCACAAACTGCTTGGACTCAAGTACCTCTCAGTTAGAAAGTTTCAAGCTCAGTGCTATGAGAAGCAGCTACAAGAGTAAGGAAAATGGATGAATGTGCTTTGATTCTCTCCAGTTGATAATGTCACATTATGAGCAACATATTCCTTGTAACATTTCCAACCATTTGCAGAAAATGTTCATGGTACCAAACTATTTAGCAAGCTCTGAACACGAGTTAGAGAGAGTCAGTCTCATTTATGCAGAAGGTAATCCACGGCTGCATCACAGTGAGCTCAGGAGACTGCTGGCAGCATTTGACAGCCTTTGCTTCTCCCTCTCTATCCACTTGCACTCTAGATGCAGGTTGTCATGTGCCGAGGCCCTCGCCCACCCCTGGATGGTCTCTTTTACCCCTCTGAACCGCAGACCTACCAAGTCCCTCAATAAGGGGAAGATGAGACGCTTTCTGGCCAAGCGCAAGTGGAAGGTAACACAACTGAAAAATGACTACATTGCTGTTAGCCCAGCATAGGACCAATGTACAATTTTCTTATCAGTGCTTCCCAGTAATGACCTTTCAATCCATTGTCCTATATAGACCTGAAGCTTGCTGACGAGTGTAGTTTGTCCTTTAAACTTTTAGAAAACTGGCAAGGCTGTTCTGGCCCTAAAGCGGATGGCTAACCTCTCCAACAGACCAGACTCTCCTGGCTGCTCCTCAGAGGGTAAGACAGATAAAAAGACAGACAGAGACACACACACACACACACACACACACACACACACACACACAAATGTCCTTCCTAGAGCTACATACATATGGCAGATAACTGAGTTTCTGATTGTCACTTCAAGTTTACGCTTTTGTGATCAGTAAAGCCTTGTTTCTGTTTTATTTGTCATCGTCCTCCCTCTCATCCAGAGCCAGGTTGGAGCCAAGAGGCAGAGGAGGCCATCCAGTCGCTGGATAAGCAGCTTCAGAGTGAACCTCGCTTCGAGCAGGCCCTGAAGGACACCACCCTCCCCAGAGGAGCAACTGCTCAGCTAACATGCCGTGTCAATGGTAGAGTGACAGAACTGTAATGCACTTCATTAAATAATGCCCCACCACATTCTCCAAGGGCAAAAGCAAAGAGGACATTACTGCCTGAAATTATCTTATTGCAGAAGAATGAGCCCTAAACTCGCTAAACTTAAAGCTGACATGATTAATATTTGTATATTAACTATGGATCAAATTACTATGTGTTTGTAGGGACGAACCCACAAATAATTATCACCCGGCTCTGCAGTTACCATCTTTCAACTCATTGTTTTGCTTTTACGGTCCGCAACTTAACTGTTTTGAACAGCTAGCCTGCCTCTGTCCAAAGGCAACTAAATCTGCCTATCAGCACCTTTTTTTTTTTTTTTTTGTTGTTGTTTTTTGTTTTTGGGCCTTTCTTGCCTTTTTATTTGATAGCGGCAGGTGAAGGTAGACAGGAAACGGGGTAGAGAGAGAGGGGTATGACATGCATGTTGTATCTCCTTTGTTTGTTTAATATGTTCAAAATTGAAGTGTCGAAACAACACGTTGTGGTTTTATGGAAGGGTTACGTGCTGAACTATTTCACTGGCATGAGCAGAAACTTCTGAAGTCGCCGCTGGTCGCCTGGCAACCTCACGGTGATGACAAGGAAGACGAGGACGACTCCAGGATGTCCTTTTTGTTACCTTTTGGACAGAGCCAGGATACCTGTTTTCCCTGTTTCTAGTCTTTGCGCTAAGCTAAGATAATGTCCTGCTGCCTGAAGGTTCATATTTACTGTACAGACTGTACTATAGTGCTCTTGGTCTTCTCATCTAACAATTGGCAAGAAAGCAAATAAGCTTATTTCCCAAAATGCTGAACTATTCCTTTTAAACTTAAAACATTTAGAAGAGCTTTATCTAAAACATCTTAGTTTCCAACAGGTTTTGGCTAGCTTGAATGGAAAAGCAACAGTAGTCATGTACTATAGAAGAACCATCATAGAAAAGGTCTGGACACAAAACAGTGTCCAGATGACTACGACTGAAACCTTTTCTACGATAGAACACTCCTGGACGAATGAGGGACTACACCGTCTTACTATAGAAGAACTCAATAGGGAATATTGAACACTAGTTTGTTGTATCAAAACCAGCTTTCCTTAATACAAACCATTCAGATATTTGATGTTGGTATATTTGATCATTTAATCGACTTAATCGTTATTTTAACGATTTTGATTCTGCAGTAATGTCTAATTGTCTCAATCCCAGGTTACCCGCAGCCAAAAGTGAAGTGGCTTCAAAATGAGAAGCTGGTGTCTGAATCGTGCAGAGTGACCGTGGAGCTACATGAAGACGGGCTCTGTTCTCTGATTGTGGCTGATTTGGAGCCTTCTGACTCTGGGGTTTATGTGTGCAGGGCAGGCAACAAGCTGGGGGAAGCAATGTGCTCTGCCAAACTGAAGGTTGAGATGTGAACGTGGTGAAAACCAGCGGAAGCAACAATTTAAGATTTTCTGAGACTCTTCAGAAGTAGACTTGATTTGATAAAGCCTGGACTTTGACATGACATGTCAGTACATGGAAGGACAGTTGTTTCACTGTCACACAAAAAAGCTGCTTTCATGTAATTTCAAGGCAAACAGGGTGTGTTGTGGTCTTCTGCCATTAATGGGATAATACGGTTTGGACACGCATTCCCACAGCCCTTTGTTTCACAAGTCACCAGTTACTAGCACACTTACTAAGATTATATTCTTTTAATCTGTGGTTAGCATGTTCAGCTACCAATGCACAAGGTTTTGTTGTACTGAAATAAGGTGTAAGGTGCAACTGTTGCTGAGCTCAGCACCGTTCACACAACTGGTCACGTGAAAATTGTACATTTTGCACATTTAAACATCTTTCAAATGTAAATGTTTTAAAGGCATTAAAATTAAAGGCTGAATTTTAGAAAAAAGTTGGTTTAAAATATTTATTGAAAGGCAAAACCAAACTAAGCATAAAGAAATAAAATTGTCCATGCTATTTTGGATTATTTTTATTAAAGAACATACAGGACTTCTGAAACTTTCTCAAATGAATACAAATTTGGCCCATGAATTCAAAGCCCATGCCTTTTAAAATGAACAAGAACAAGCAGAGATCACTCATGGGTTGAAAACATTTCATTTAATGTTATTCCAATTTATTAAAGCATTCGACTGAGTTTCCAGAGGACATGCAAGACTGTTAACTCAAAGACACTTGAAATTTCTCACCAACTGTATGACCAAATTACGCTTCATTGACTTTATTGGACAATCCTTGAAATATTGAAGGTATGGCTGAAGCAATGACGCAGTATTTCATTCTTGTTTAGTTTCCACTCTGCTGTCCCTTCTGACTTTTTCAGGTACTTTCAGAGACATGAATATTTTACTGTTCAGGTGAGCTCGTTTAGTGATCATGTGACAACTGGCTCTTGTGTGACATATAAAATACATGG
The DNA here is from genome assembly GCF_020085105.1 of Siniperca chuatsi. Taxonomy (NCBI): domain Eukaryota; kingdom Metazoa; phylum Chordata; class Actinopteri; order Centrarchiformes; family Sinipercidae; genus Siniperca; species Siniperca chuatsi. The sequence goes on from NC_058061.1 coordinate 10,721,011, forward strand.
TATCATTTTCTTGGAGTGCAATCGAACATTTTTTAACAGATGTCTTTTCAATTATAGATAAATGTTTCAAAGATATAAAAATCTTTTTCACGTCAGCTTGATTTACCTCTATGTATTTTCATGTATTAGTCAATATACTAGTCCTTTTCAGTGCCCAGTATTTATTTACCCTCATTCAACGTGACAGTTACACTGATATTACAAAATATCCTAATCTATTGCACATATTTCTACAATATAATGTACTTTGTTTGGTAATGACTCATTAGATAAAGATAGTGAATTTGTTATAATATTCCCTCAACCCTGAAACAGCAAAGATAAGCAACATTTAATTCCATGATTTAACAGTGGCAGTCATACGTTTTTCAATATGGTATCTCACCTTTCCCTTACCATTAGTTGCTTTTCTAAGCTTCATTTATTTTCATTATACTTAGGAGACATGAAAAGAGGACAGAATTTAAGTGCCATCAGTTGACATTAGACTTTGCTGTAAGGTTTGGTCTTTATATTATCCAGGATTGCCAAATGTTGGGCATATCATTTAAACAACAGTATCAGTTTAAAGGCATGCCATTCGTGTTTGGATGAAAACGGACCTACAGTTCTTAGGATAAGACAACACTTTATTGATCCAAAAACATGAATTCCAGTTTGCAAATTCCAAAATTATTTTGTCAGGGATCATTTACGAAGTTCTCTTTTTTCCTCATCTTAAAATAAAAGTAGAGTTTAAAAACCTGTGAAAAGTCAATCAGGCACTGAGTCTTGGTCAAAGAAGTGAAGGAGCTCGTTGGGTTTGCTGCAATGGCACAGTGACCATTCTCACTTCTTTCTAAGGCAGCGTTTCCTTATGTGGAGCAGTCATTTGTGCGCACATGTCCCTGGGCCTGACACATGCTCGTTCTGCATGCATGGGTCACAGCTGAGATGATGTAGTGACCCACACATGTTCCTACTGTCCCTCTTGCCTCTGTTGGATTCTCTTCTGAAGAAGATTCCACGCTTTCAGTACCTTAAAAAAAAAAGACAAGGGGAAAATGATTACAAAAATACAGTTTTCTTATATTACAGAGTCATATTCTTTACTGTAATGCAGATGTGTAGACCCTATACTGATAACATGATGAGTGTCTGACCTGTTTCCGTGTGACCTCTGTCTCCCACAGCGTGCTGAGCACTACGTTGGCGTGCTCTACTTGCTTGGCGTTGGACCACTGGCTCTGCAGCCGGCGTAGGGCATCTTCTGTGTTCACACCGTCTCGCTCTGTTATTCTTGACACTGCCTGAGAGCGGAAACAAGGCGGGCAGGTGGGTTACATTAACAAGGTGAGTGTTTTTTCTGGTGTTTATTTTGTTAAAGCCAGTGTTTGTAGAGTTTCTAAAATTTTATCTTTGGCGTCCCCAGTGGTAGTATAAAAAACACACCAAAAAAAACTATGGCAGACAGCAACGCATGGTGATATCCACACACCCCTTTGCTTCCAGAAATGTTGTCAAATACTCCTACAAATAAAACTTATGCTATCAGAATATTTGGAAGATACATGGCAATACAGTCAAGGAAAAAAGTGCAGAAGAAAAGAGTCTGCACTGAAACTTCTTTACATATGTAGATATGCTTTTACCACTTCACTTCCTAATGAAATAACATTTTATTACTTTGCTGCATTCTGAAGCCATTGCTTTCAGTGAGAAATGCTGATACAGCAACTCCTTTTTGCTCAGTTGCCACATACAAAGACTGACAATTGATTGACAAGATTCTGAACATAGGACACAGTAAATAACTCTTTGCATTCAGCGATGGGACATGTGAGGCAGTCGTCACCTTTACACCATTACATTTTCCTCACAGTCACTCAAGCTGATGTGACTCCATGTCTGCAGATACAAACATATTACCTCCTCCTCAGGGATGACGGTGACCCAGACCTCGTGGACCATTCCTGTCCAGCCAGCCTCCAGGAGAACTGCTGCATCCACCACACAAACCTGTTTACCTGCAAAGATCAAAGGATCACATGAACACTGGGGAAATCTCTTGTAATACAAAGCAAGGGCAAGGTTTCTTTTTTATCTGTGTATGTGTCAACAAGATCAGTACATTAGCCAAACCAATTGTTGAACACTCCCAACACCCTACATCCACAAAAGTCCATACAATACCTTCCTCTCTGGCTTTGTTGATTCTGTTCTTCACTAAAACTGCAATCTCAGGCCATACAATGTCTGTTAGGGCTTTTAACCGCTCCTGCATGAAAAACAGCATCTTTGGTAAATTGTCAACACACAGTGGTGTAGTCTAACATGTCATTTGCAAAGTTGTAATGTGCTGAAACACTATTCATACTTGTCATATTACCTGGTTTCCAAAAACCTTCCTTCCTAATGCACGTCTGTTGATGGTTTTATCTTCATTCAGGAGATCTGAAAGTGACAAAAAAAAAACCCTCAAATCATTGCACTGCAAAGCACGAGATTTCATACAGCACAACATTTACAAGACAACATGAAAATCAAGCTAGTGGGCAACCTATTTTTGCATTAGTCATTAAGAATGATGCTACCTAATGCTTGTAGGGTGTAGAGTACATACGTTGATGGTGGATTCATTTATGTGCTGTTATGCTCGTGTTCCAGACGCTACTAATCAGACAATGAGTGTAATTATTTAAACTCCTGAATAATGTCAAAATGCATCAACCGTTAATGTTTCATCTAAAATGGATTAGTGATGCCAAGATATTACAGCTTCATATTTTTGTCATCTAATTGTGGCACAACCCAGAGGACATTTAGGGCAATTTCTAAGAAAAGCAGGACTTGTGCAGCAGGTTTTTTGTCAGTCAGACTTGAGACGGTGCACTTACGGCCTTTCAAATTTTTACTTTTCATTTCCCCACCTATATCAGGTCCAGCAGGGTAATGTCTTACAATAAAAAGCACCTTCAAAGCAAAGTCAGAAATTGCACTGTGGGTGTCTGAGAAATTATATGTTCCAGGTTAAGTTTTTCAAACGTTAGCTGACACTAGTCTTTATCTTTAAACAAGGATAGATTGTAGGAAATAGAACATTTTTGATCATGAAGTATATGTAAATACTGTAGAGGAAAATTAATTATGGGACTTTAAAATTCCCACAACAGTGAAAAGATAGATTGGTTTTAAGAGGAGTGATGTAGGACTCATGGCCTTTCAAAATGTAAAACTTTGACATCATACTATAGTGCTCCATTCGTCTGTCATTGGGACAAGCAAACATTTTCAAAGCCAGAAGTCATCTTGTCAACTTTGATCAAAACCAAATCAGAGACATCACAACTGACCTTTACTTACTACAGTGTGCTCATTATGTCAGTCACTTAAGTGTTTCCTCACCTGACCCAAATTCTTCAAGCACTCTGTGATAGGCTGCTGTACCGGGCTGGTACACCTCATGGCCCAGCTTGTCGCAGTCAATCCGGACGGCACCCAAAGCCTCCAGCTGCCTGGCGATGGAGCTCTTTCCACTGCCGCTGCCTCCCGTCAGGCCAATCACATATGGAAGGAGAGGGAGATGGGATGTGTCCTAGTGCAGAAGAAACGGGAGATACAAGGATTTCATATTGAAGAATACCAGCAAATACTGCAGCACGAAACATGAGAGCATCTTCAATCTGTTCGACATCCTCCTTTCCAGTAAACCTGTGACCTAATGAACAGAAATGACAAATCCCTACTGAACAATATAAATGATTTTTAGCTTTCACTCTAGCTGTCTGTCTCATGCGTCATCCCACTTACCTTCAACTACCAAGATCAGATCACCCTCGCTGTCCACTTAATGAACTGACGTGTCTACTGCCAACACACATAGCTCTGTAATTCTACCTCTTTTCATTAAGTAGGTGTTACGTTGCTAAAACTTAAAAAAAGATTGTACTTTGGCATATGCTGGAAAGAAAAGCTGTTATTCTTTTACTTAAATAAGACAGCTCCTATAAGAATAGTTAAACATTGAAGTTTCCCAGGACTGATCTGAAGTTTGACCCTTGTTTCAAAATGCTTAGCCCTTTCTTTGTATGAAAACACTTTCCCTCGTCTACTCAAATGCTGCGAGAAAACAGCCGCCCGAGTTAAATGTTTTGCTTCGGTGAGTTAATAAAAATCCAATGCACTTTAGAGCACAATTTGACAATTACTTTTTGGTGAATGGAGACTGTGCAGAGCTTCCTTAACATTTGAAAAGGAATTTCATTAAAACAGGAATGATATAAAAATTAATAAAATTGTATCAGGTCTTTTCTTCTTCATCATCACAGGCATACACTTTCTTAAAAATTTTAATTGAATGAAAGGTTGCATGATTATGACGTTCTGATGTGCACCTTAAGATAAGCATGATTACATTCCCCTAAGAGGAATCACGACCCTTTTAATAAGCCCCAGACAGGGAGAGAAAGAGTGGTGATAAAAAATGTTTTATTGCAATTGTATTTTTTTAACTTTTCCTTTGTTTTCTTGTGATTCCCTCAATGTGTTATGAGTTTCTGCTGCCACAACACCACTATTAATATACTTTATCTTGCATTGAAATCTGTCATCAACATGTAAACATTTTTAAACATGCCTTACTTTAGGCGGGGTGAGGAGGGTGCCCAGCAGACGAGAACGTAGACTAGAGGAGCTGATCTTCTCCTCCTCTGTCTCGGTGTGGTGGGCATCTTTAAGCAACTGGATCTCATGGAGGATTAGAGCTGGAAGGCCCTGATTTAGGAAGCAGAGAACACAAAACATCAAATATTTGCTAATGTGTACCCAGGCTGGGGTCACCTATATCTGGACCAACAAGTTCCTCTGCTGTCCCAGGATTAAAATGTGCATGACAGCTGTTTTCTGTTACTGTCGGGCTACATGATATTGACATAAGCACATGTTAAAGGACCATCTGTGGCATACAATTTGATAAATTGGTAGAGATCTGCCCCAGAAAACATTAATCAGGAGGAGGACTGTAATTATACTACAATTATATTACAAAAAAAAATGCTGTAATGAAATCAACTATAGAAAATAATTAAACACTAATAATAGAGTATACTTAATTTTGTCACTTGACCAGTGTACAATTTCTTTAAGTGTTAAAAAAAAAAATTGGCATGGTAGGAAGTATGGAATTGTGTTCTAAAAACATTCACTGATTAGTATTTGCTCACAGTAATTTTGATAATTTCAAGGTGTAGTCAGTTGTTGATGAAGGGACGGAGGGATCTCCACCAGCTGGGAAAAGTCAATGGGAAAAGGCCTGCATAACACATATTGTCAGTTTCCTAACTTACATTCTCAATGCGTTTCTTGTTGACAGCCTCGCCTCCCTTTCTAGTCTCCTCGCTAACCACAATGCACTGCAGCAGGGGGTCAACCACAGACACTCCAAAGGGGTCGTCAAGGGGCACAATCTCCACCTGCAGTGAGGGTTTGATGTCTTGCAGGAATTCCTGTAGTCTCTGCACCCGCAGAGAGTAGGGCTCGACCAGCTCCTTTAGCACTTTTTCTAAAACCAGGGAGGAAAAGGATGTCAGGGGGGGCTGCCTTCTGATCATTGTCTTCACGGATCATTAAAATATGATATATTAGCCTCAGAAATATTATATGAATACACATTCCTAAATGGAAGTACTGAAAATGACTCACTTTTTAGCATTGCTTGATCACACACACCAATAAGGAACCTTCTATTGGCTAGCAGACATGAGATGTTGAGTAGCGTCTTGTGGGCCCCGTGGAGCCGGTCAAACGTGCCCCCTACAACCACGTCACTGTAGGTCTCCAAGGGTGCTGCCTTTTCTTCAGGGTCTTTCAGCCCTTCCTGTTTCTCCTGCAGCCTCATTAGCTGTGGGTGAAGCAGCACTGAGGGCAGATTGGGGCTACAGACGTAGCAGTGGCCCGTGTACCTCTGCAGACACTGCGTAACCTGATGGGACTGACCTGGGTCCTGCAGAGGAAAGTCTGTTAGCACCACCTCCGGGGAGTGAGACAGAGATTGTGGTGTGGGGAAGGGGCAGTTTGGGATCGTGGTCCCGCTGCAGGCAGCTGACTGAGCGCGAACATTAGTCAGCAAAACACGAACATCCAGGTGCCCGCATACATCAGCTGCATTGCTGTATAGGCGGGTAATGAGCATTGACAGGTCCACTACCGGTGGAATGAAAACTGGTCGAGGCTGGCTCCCACTTCCCAGGTTCAGTCCGGGGTGGAGGTGGACGTACAGTGTGCGCTCTACAAGCTGAGCAGCTGAGCTGAGCACTGGAGCGATGCGCAAGGGGAGAGTGTGGAGAGGAGACGTCAGCACAAGGACGCCTGTGCTGAACATGGACATCTTACTGGCTGATATTACAGGGAATCACAGTCGTCACGGTCACTGTCTGAGGAGTCACTGTCGGGGGTGGGTAAACACTGGAAGGGGTGGGAAGTGAAAGACAAGTCAAAAACAGTAGCAGTTGAGTTGACATTAGAACCAAATTACAATGCTAACTACACACTTTCTCAAGCAGTGGTGGTCATTCCTTTGCTGGTGTGGTTTTGCAACGCTGCTAAAAGAATATAGAAGAAATACTGCATATGTCATACATACGGACTAAACCATTAAGAGACATAAGATGCACAGAAAACTGTATCAGCTACAAGACTTGAAAGACTTGAAGAATAGATATTGTTACATACACAAGTTATAATAGTTACATATCGTTCAATTGGATTAGTAATTCTTTTGCTGATAATTACAAGCATAACCCATATTATCAACACTTTGGCAACACAGGTTTTTATCCTGTCTGCCTGTCTGGCCAGTCTTTTTAAAACACTAATCATGCTCATTACTGTTGCATGACTGGTTTACTGACAGGGCTGTTAGCATGCTATTCATTGTTTGTAGATAAAGATAAGCTCCACTGTCTAAATTAGGGAGTAGTCAGAGAATGTCTAAATTAGAGATAATATTATGAACATACTTGCAGTGTCTCTATAGGCCCTCTGTTATATGTTTACCTGATGTATTGGGTTGTGAATGTAATGATTTTTTCACTTTGACAATTGCACTCTTGTTAAAAACGTTCCCTTCTGCTGATGTTGCATCTCATTCGTTGCAACATTGTGTCAGTGTTTGCTGCTATTCGTGAAGGTAACTTCAAAAACCTTCCTTAAATTCCATGAAATTCAGCAGTAGAGTCACAAGATAATTGAGTGAATGAAAGTGTTGTCAAACAACTCCTTGTGGTCACACTATTCCTCATCCTGCCAACAAGGAACCTGACCGGACAGACCCTAAACCTGGCCATACTATTGGTCGCACTTTCAGCCATTGACCAATCAAATAACATATGCCTTGCGCATGAATATACAGTATATAATAAAGGATTTCAGGTGAAAGTTGATCAATGTTTAGCTAATAGCCACTGTGTCTTCTTGCTAGCTAGCTGCTGACCAGAGGGCAACAGCATAACACACGATGTTTGACAGCCAAGTCATTTTTGACAGCTGACAGCTAGAGCTGAGATGGACTTGTGTGTGTACTCAAAGTCGTAGCTAGCTAGCTGTGTAGTACTACCATCAAATTGCCTTTAAAGAATAACAATAAAAAACCCATTGCAAAGTGATCATGCAGGATCAAAATGATAATGCTGAAGAAACGTTGATGATGTTATTTATGATCCTACAATAACGGAGCAGTCTGTAACGTTATTTTGTTACATACAACATTTGGTGCGGCCCATATACAGAGCAATTGTTGACAATCTGGCAGATAGGCAACCTTCAAATTTAGCATGACTTTACCTGTGTTGAGCAAATCTAAAGCGATGTGAAGAACGGATGAATGGTGCCGTATACACGCAGACCTTTACACATATCTACAGGATAGATCGTTTTGCTGATAATCTTCAACGAGGAACTGTCTCATCCAGTCCACTCCAGTCCAAATAGCTGTGCACCCACTGGTGGAAGTCACTCACTCATGAACTGGGTTGGATAATCACGTGATCTTGTACCTGCACCGTGATTGGTTGAGGAAAAAGCTGTAAAGTATGAGACACGTAGTTACGTAACTGCCAGGGAGCCACGGTCGGCTAACCAGAGACCAATGGGATTGGACTCTCCCACAAAAATTCTTTCCGGTCAATAAGTTTCATTAAAAATCATTAATCGATGCTAGCCGGTCCGGTCTTTCTGGCCATCTGTTCTGGAAATGTATGCCGTAAACGGTGGCAAGACATTTGTAGATATATCCTGGATAACATTATTTGTAACTTTGAGCTTCTACTGGAATTTTTTTTTTTAAAGGATCAACACAGTATATGTAAAGGAGTATTTTCTAATCACTCTCATTATAAGTTTTACATTCGTAAATTTGAATTTGCAAAGGTAAAACCTCACTTTCATGTTTTCAAGAAAGAAATTGAATTATATTATTATTAAGTCGATAACTTCTGTGAGACTGCGCTCCCAATTTAATGTTTTCACTTAAGTTACTTTCTATTTATTCATGTTGACCCCTGGCATGATTTGTCTGTTATTTATTTATTTTTTTGTTTATCCTTATATTTACCTATTTGTATATTTACCTATGTACCTGTTTAATTCGAATTGTTATTATTTGTATCTGTATTGTTATACAGACTGTTTACATGCTTTCATGTAAAAGCAGGACTTTACTGTTGTAGTTGGTTGAGGTGGGGCTCATTTTTAACTATTTTGTATAGAACTGCAACTATTGATTGTTTTCATTACAGATTAATCTGATGATTATTTTCTTGATTAATTGATTGGTTATTTGGTTTGTAAAAATTCTGAAAATGCCGTCACAATTACCCAGAGCCCAAAGTGACACCTTCACAATGCTTGTTTTGTCCAACGAATAGTAAAAACCTCAAAAGTATTAAAACTAAATTCAAATTATTAAAAGGAAAAGCAGTAAATCTTCACATTTGAGAAGCTGGAACAATTACATGTTTTTGCATGAAAAATGACAAATAATTATCAAAATAGTTGCCAATTAATTTTCTGACAATTGACTTATTGATTAATCGACTAATCGTTTCAGCTGTACTTGTATATACTGTTGGGTAGTTTAATTCACATCAAAACAACATATTTTATAAACTCTTCATATGTTTTGGATGCAAAAATCTTAACTTGTAAAGTAGTAACTAAACCTGTCAAAAAATTGTAGTGGAGTAGAAAGTACTATATCAGTGGAACATGGCATGAAAAGAAAAGACTGAAATAAAGTGCCTCAACTTTGTACTTAAGTACAATACTTGAGTAAATGTACTTAGTACTTTCCACCACTGCCAGAGACAATATGTATTCAGCTAAATTGCTCCTACAGCTCTTACTATTGTATCTTTATTTAGTGTATTAGCAGTTGACAGGTTGATTAAAAAAAGCACTTAAAACAATTACATTTAAACTGTCATGTAAACCAATAAATACATTTTTCATTCTGACCACAGTTAGGATGTGTGAAATAAAAGACAGACGAGGCTGTTAAAACACAATAACAGACAAAGCAAAAAGTAAATGAAATATATAAATAATTAAAAGCCTGGAGATAAAAGTGTATTTCTAAGGTCCCACACTCACTCACACACACAAGTGTTTCACTTATTTGCCTGATTGGACCTGGAGTAGGTCCTCCTTATACTTGGCATATACTTAATGCTTATTAAAACCTGTTCTGTACATATTTTAATTGCAGTAATCATCATAAAGGTCCTATGCATCATCGGTTCCTTAATGTGATGTATTTCATGTACATCTCTCAGAGGCAATGAGTGCATAAAGTCCAACAATGTTGTAAACAAAACAACTAGACAGTAGCCAGGGCTTCACTCAGCTGGTGTGTTTTTACAAGTGAGAATTCAGTTGGGTAAAAATTACATCATAATATTGCAGGCATGTTTAAAACAAGATAAGTGCTTGATACAACTTTATTTGATTGGTCCAGCCACACTGATACATAATGTATGCGGCTATCTATGGTTATGGTGGAATGAGGGACTACACTGTCTTATAGTGGACACTTGTACTTTTAGGCTAAAACCAAAATGTGAATGTGTATAAAGGAGATTAGGATTAATTTATGAACACTTTCTGACTATAACTACACCTGGTTCTTGCTACAGTTCTTTCTCCCACCCACATCCTACTTATCTAAAAAAATAATGGAAGCTATAGGGGATCCCGAAATATGTAGTGCAAATTTCCTTAAAACTAATTTTTAAATAGTGCAATGCTGAGATAATACCCAACTGCCAATCAGTGTAAACCTGAAAATATAAGAACATGGCACTACATCAAAATTAGTTTAGGATAAATTCAATCAGCAGCATCATAGATCTAAACAAATGCTGAATTACTGTTTTACATTAAGCTTAAGGAATCAAGAGATTAATATTTATCAAAACATGAGTATTTATAGCAATCACATAGAGGCAAACAACGACTCTTGCAGAAGATGTTTTATTTTTCAATTTATACTTTGAGGCCAACAATTTGTTTTTACAAAAATAATAAAAAGAAATTAAGTGTTATCTTCATACTGTAGAAAGAGTTGCATGACGAAGCCCCGGGGTAAGCTGGGCAGAGGCATTGCATAATTAGCAAAAAAGGACATCAACACAAGTAAAAACAACAGGTTCAAGTAAAAAGTCATGTAATCACAATGCAGTCACATTAAAGCCTGGTGGCAATTCTTGGAAATTAAGACTCTTGCTGGGTTTCATTTTGGTCAGAGGAGTCAAACTGAACCCATCTCCTCTGAACTGAACTCTGTCGTCGTGAGGTGCTCAATAAGACTTAGAGAACTATGTTACCTTTAAAAAATTCAAGTTGGTATTGAAACATGTGAGACTTTGTAATCAAAGTATGAAATTCTTGATGGTGAGCCTGCAGCATCAGGCATGACATCTTCAGTGGATGTATGTTTATGAACACGGACAGACACCTTTTGTTCAGTTTAACTCCCCTGCTCTACATGAAGCCTGTTCAAATATATTAATTTACTTTCTTATCGCTGGTGCTATCACTGGCAGCTGTGTCATAATGGCACTTCTCCACACATCGCCTTGGAAACCATCCTCGTACACGCTCCCCCGCTGAAAACCAAAACAGAAAGAAAGGACACTGTTACACATTTGTTATAGTGAATTTAAAAACTTAAATCTAACCACAGCAAAAGCAACACCTCTCATTTGCTCCTCATTCAGAGCTTTGTCTCCATACATCCACCATCTAAAGAGAAAAAAAAAACATTAATTAGGAGAATTCACATAGACAAAAACAATGCAGTATTGGTCCATTACTCATAGATTCAAAATAAATCCTTAATCGGATTCCTAGCCATCCAGACTTCTAGACAAACAACCATGATGATTGTTGTTTTTGTTCGGCCTGAATGAACTCACTTGGTGCCACGAGTGGCCAGGATGGTGTCCCCCTTGCTGAGGGGGATCCTGGGCTCCTCGGTGCAGGGTGTTCTGAAAAAGGTTTGGAGACCTTTGCTCAGAGGGCAACAAGCTCCATTATAGTCGTCCACTGCCCGGTACTGGACCTGCTGGCCGAGGCATAGAAGATATCTGGTTATTCTGCTGCTCTGACTGCAACAATTCAGACAAGATACAGGTATGTGTTTATAAAGTCATGGTCCTTCTTAATGCATTAAAACTTCTGACAACATTTCTGCATTACATAATAGTGTTTTTTTTTTATTAAAGTACAGCCAATAGCTACTGTTAACATGTTTTGATGATTTATTGACCTTTCAGCAACAAGGAAGTACTCCGACTCTGTTATTTTGTCTTGTAACGTCCTGTATACCGGGTGTGGGAATGTGTCGTGTAGATTTGACATCTGCTGCGTCTGACCACCTTTCGCCTGACATTTCAGCAAATATCTGACCAGTGTTATTATTTAAAGTAGAGCATGAAGGACTGACAGAGCTGGAAGAAAATAAGAGACTTTCTTCTACAGCAGTCTGACAAACATCGAATGCTATTTACATAGCGCCGCCAATTTAGATAATTTCTCCGGCACAACTCTGTAATCAGCTGGGTCATTGTACTGCTATAATAATCATGGTGACTAGTCAATATGTGTTTATAACTATATGATATCATAACAGTTGTTGTATGAGTGTGGCAGTTCAAGACTGGTGTTAATACAATATTTCTTGTTCCAAAACACGGAGTCACAATGGAGACTCATTTGGTTAGTTACATTATTAAACACAGTCCAGTTTTCCATGACATGCGATTATTATTGTGTAACAAGCTGATTTTTTAAAATTCTATTAATATGTATATATTATATATTACATAATTGGGTGAAAAGATGCATTTTAATTCATGTTGATAAATCAGATTCCAGACCAACAAAGTAAAAATCATTGTGTTTAGTGATGATAACATTTAACTTAATAACCTGCATCATCACACTGATAAGTTAGCATCAGAGCTCTTGAAAATTTTCACCACAGAAACAGCTACTGCTACAACACACAGTAAGCTACTGAGCTATAGTTAGTAAGTATAGTATATAGTTGTAAGCCAGTTAAAGATGAGCGTAACTTTCTACCAAAGATAGTCTTTTTTAATCTGATATCTGTGGTGGATGTGGTGTTGTCATGCCATATGACCTCCTCAAAATGTGGACATGTGTTCCCAACTTTGAAAAATGTGTATTAGAGTGTGTTAACTCATCAGGGCTGCAACTTTTTACTTGTGTTTATGTTAACCAGCAACAGCAACCCGAAGTTAAACCAGAAGTGGAACCAACAAGAAAAGGGGCAGGCCGCAGTTTCCTAAAGTTAAAAGACAATATCAATATAATCCTCCATGCAGATGTGTTTAGTTTCTTCAATAAGGAATGCCAAATTCGGTTTCCTGATTCATTGTTGGAGTTTGGCACACACATCAAATTACACACGTAAACAGAAAGAGCTGAGGCTTTGAATGCAGGAGAGGCTGTTTTTGACCAGTTAGTATAGTCTTTTGAACCAAGCCTACATCTCACACACACACAGTTTTCTCCGCAAGATTTTAGTTTGGAGACATCCACTGTGAATTGAATAAGCATTGATCAGATGGAAGCCAGACCCATTAGTGATCTATGGGATGTGGTTCAATTTATGCATATATGAAGGGCAAATAGAACTTAATTTCCTGCCTGGATAGTGGAAAAAAATCCTTAACACTGGACCCTGCCAATATCACACATCAGCACTGTTAAGATTATATACACTAAGCTGCAATGACAAGCCATTGTGACATTTCTGATTTACTAAAAATTGCTTTACTTGCATAAAATGGCACAGTTATAACTATTTTTTGGTGAGTACTACACTTGGGAAGTATTGGCAAATGTATGAAGTACAATTTATTAAACTCCACAAACATTTCTCTGAAGTCACACAAATCCTAGCCAGTCTGTCTGTGCTACATGTAAATCAATACCACACGGATGTCACAATATGGATTTGCCAGGTACTTACACTTCTCACTCGTTTATCAGCTTTCTGCTTCAGTTGCTCAATCTGTTTAAAGAGGAACAAGACAATTAATTAAAATATTGTTTGACAATCTAACTTTAATCGCACTGTTTAACTGAGGAAATTTATCAAGAGGAGGACTTATTACAATACCTACAGCTTTTACACATTCTACAAATTAAAGATAATTTATCATTTAACATACAAAGACATTTCACAGAGGGCATAAGAGCAGTAACAGACAAATCAAAAACAACATTGCACGCATTACCCAACTCAACCAACAAACTGAACCTACAGTTAAGGTGTGCTGGTGACACTTGGGATGGACAGGCCATTCAAGGCCATCACCCTTGGGCGTCCCTGACCACGTAAAGACTTGCTTGAAGTTCAGCCAGCGGCTGCCGAGGTCATATGGGAAGGTGAACTCCTCCCCTGTTTGGTAGTGCTGTATTCTGTCTTTGGCCTAGTGGAAAAGACACAGGGAGTGGTAGTGTATGTGTATGTGTTTCCTACATTACTGGTTGTAGATCAAACAATAAAAAATACAAAAAGTATTCCATCTTAAATTACACTAACATCACAAAATGTCATCACAAAACAAAGTCATAGGAAACATCCTGACCTTTTCCTCGATCCAGGACTCGATCGAGGTCTTATTTCGAAGGATGACTTTCATCTGAAAAAGGACAGACTATTTAATTATCAGAGTCAACTTACATTTTCTTTAATTAATAACGTTATTAATGCTTCACTGATTTGCCCCGGATATGCACTGTGAATTTACTGTGATATTTAAATGGCCTACAAAGCCAGCCCTCAATTTTTGCTTTGCACTTTCTGGCCTGGCAAATCTCAGTAAGGTATTTGTTAGGAGAGCTACCATTTCAAACAGTTTGTAAATTTTAAGGTTGTGTTTACTCTCACATGTATAAATTACTTTTTTTTGTACTATGTTCTGTGTCTGTGTTTGCAAGTAAATCAGAATGAATAGGGATATGCCATGCATTTGTAGAACCATACTGCATTTTCACATCTGATACACCTAATTTAAATATTTGTTAATGAGGTATGGGAATTTTGAAAGGGAGCAAGTCACATCATTGTCTAAATATGCTGATTGGTCAGATTTTCTCCAGATGTTTTACAAATGAGTGAAAACTGAGCACACAAGTAGTCTGGCTTTGCAAGGGTAATGCTAAAATGATCATGCTAAATATCACATTCCACAGCCAGCAGCTTGCGTAAATTGTAAGCCCCTTTGAAAACCTTATGAAAAACGTACCTGTATGAAGAAAAGCATGCCAACGGCAATAGTGGTGCCCAGTGCTAAGCCTAAGGCGAAGAGTGTGGCAGCAAAGGCAGGCACACTGAAGGGCATGAGGGGCTGGAATTGACGCACAGCACTCATGTCAATCTTCACAGTGCTCCAGCCAAATGATATCTGCAGTGGGGAAAAAGAAAACAGCTTGACATGTGTGTTAACATCAGTATCAAATGATAAAATTAATGAGGCAACTCTGTCTAGAGAAAAGCTGTGGTGGTAAAAGGCCATCAAAAGCATGGTGTAGTGGGGTAAGGAGACTACTGACCCTCTCATACAGCTGCGTGTACATGGTCATAATGAAGATGATGGCAGCGTGTGAGCAGCCAAGTGGAGCCAGCAGCAGGAAGCTGGTGAAGTAGGCATGGTTCAAGTGGCCGCAGCAGTTGTTGATCCAGGGGCAGTGGTGATCCATCTTCATCACGCACCTGGGGGAGGGGAGGCAGAGGAGGAGAGGAGTGCTGGGGGAATTGACTGGTTGTTTGGGAGGACATAAAGTGACAAGTTCATCAGCAAGTCACACCACATCTTTTTTTTCCCTTCAAAAAATAGATTTTCAGATCAGGCATGATGTTAATCTATTTAACATCACATAAATAGATAATTTTATGCTGTAAGATATCTGTGCAGCACTTCATAGGCTGCACAGAGACTGCATGGGTGGAAATAACATGGACAAGCCACGAACACGCACAAGCCAGCTCTAGTTTTGTGTGCTGGAAACAGCTCAGTGGCTTTATAGCTACAGTAGCTCTGTCTCTGTGCTCTTTTATTTTCTTTAGTCCATCTCACACAGGTGAGAAAAAACCTACTCTTACTTTGGTTATAAATGTAGCTACCTGTTACACTTGCGACAATGGTGGGATCTGGGGGGCTTGTACCCTTGGCAGACTCTGCAGTACTGTAGGTACTGGGTTTCCTGTTGATTCTCCTGTTTCGGGACAAACAAATAAGTCAAATGTCTGATTTAACATCTTTCCCATGATTAAATGGTTTCATTCTACATTACATCTTTATGTTGTAATTTTGCAGACATGGTCCCAACCTGTTCTTTACACTATCTACATGAACAAACACCAGTGACAAATGTCATAAGCTTTTATCCTAATTGAGGATCCTTACTGGTTTCCAGCCAAGAGGGATGTATCCAGGTCCGACAAACATAGCATTGAAGTAGTTGTAGAGGATGAGGACAGTCCAGTTGATGAGCATGATGAAGTTAATGCTGCCTCCTGTAGTGTTGAGAGGCCAGTACCAGATAATGGAGTCCAGAATTGCCATAGTGGAGCATATAGCAATGACAGACAGGGCTATGACTGGACCCCAGTGGCACAATCTCCGAACCTCATGGAGGTTCTCAAATGTCACAAAGGTTGACAGGAAGTTCATCTTTTCACCACAAGGTTAGTACTAATATTTTGGCTGTTGAGTTCCTGAAATGTATTGATCAAGCTTCAATGTGTTACTTTTCTCCTCTGCTATCTTGCAAAGTCAGCGGTGCAGATGATGCACATATTTCTTCTCGTTTTCCAAGTACCCAACAACTGGCTTGGTCTTGGGTCACTGGGGCTCTCTGTGTCCCATTGTTCCTTGCTCTGGCAAAGAGCAGCATCCTCTCCTGCCAATCTTCAGAGCACTCTATCCTAGTGACAGACTCAAATTCCCCATCTACGAGAAAGAGAGAGAGAATTTTTAAAACATCAGAAGCAGTGCTGCTACATTTCACAACACATGTTTAACTGTGAAATACTGTCAGTGCCAAAAGTCATGTGATGCTCATTCTCATTTTTAAGCAGTTACTGCTGTCAACTGTCACACTACTGTAGTTATGTGTTTTCTTTTTCCTAAATATCAATAAATCCAAAGGTTTGAAAGATACGCCTCATTGAACTCTCTGTGCACAATATATACACCAACTACATCTTGTGACCATGTTTGTTGTAGTCTATATATACTCAGTTGCCAGTTTATTTAAGCACACTTACCAAAAAATAATGCATTTAAACATAACAGGCCTGTAATAAACCACACCTTCATGATGGTTGTAATGTTCAGTTTTTGTTGGGACTGTTTTAGGGAGGCGTTGATTCAACTCTGTGGTTATTTTGGAGGCTGAAGTTTGTGGTGCTGTTGAATTGTATTGCGATGTTTCTAATATGTAGTCTAACCTCATTGACATTAATGAACATAATATCATAATGTATGCTATATTTCTCCCACTCTTATCTGTACTGTTATAGCTTATTAGCTAATAGCTTTAAAGCAAGCACACTAAACGTTAAAAACACCAAAGTGGATTGTGCTGTATTTATCAAGTGATTCACTGGCTGCAAAGTCATAGCATTTGCTCAACAGCGACCTAACTAATTAGTTAGCTATGTTAACAAGCTAGCTAACTCGCATCAAGCAAAAAACTTTGCATTGCAACATTATACGCAAACGTAAGCATTGTCCACCGTATTCGAGACCACTCTGGTAAAAAAAAATGAATACTACATAAGTGATTATAGCGTTGGCAAAAAAAAAAAAATCGGTTTAGCACCGGGGCTAACGTTACAGCAATTAGCTAGTTAGCTAGCTTGTTCGCCAGCTTGCAAATACTAACGTATCAGGCTGGACAACTGCCACAAGCTGCAAAGAGAACATTTTGCATCTTAAAGATATAACGAATGCTTACTGGTACATGTTTATGCACAGTTTTTATGAGTGGAGAAAAAACTGTCACTTTAAATTACCAACCTGGCCACTTCCTTGGTTTTTTTTCTTCAATTTCTTCTGTATACAGAGAGGAACCTTGGTGAACATGGTGTGTCGGAAACTATTACCCTCAACCCCTTGCGGACACTTTTAAATCTAAGCAATTTATTACTCAACCATCACAGAACTGCATATATAGATAGATATATATATATATCTATCTATCTATATATATATATATATATCTACATATTCACGTTTGATAAAAATAAACGTGACGGATATTTTCTATCCACTAGTTGAACCATTTTCTGAAAGTGTCGGAAAAATAAAGATAAAATCCAGTTCCTTGCCGAGCACATTATACTGCAACTCAAGGAAGAGACTCCGTTCGAGCCTTGTTTTTATTATTCTGACCTAACTGTCAACTAGAAACACCTGTTTTAAACTTAAACGTCAAAATGTCTTCAGACTTTGAATCATATGAGCAGGACTTTGGAACCATTACAGCGGAAGTAACTAACAAAATTGGCAGAATTCCCAAACTAAGTGGAGGTAAGACAGTTAAATGTATTAGCTGGAATCGCTGAGCTGGAACTAGCTACCAGTTAGCTGGCATTTCTCAGCCGAGTAGGCTAGCTAACGGTAGCAGGTGTAGCCTACAGCACTTGTTATTTCACCACTTTATCACAGTATCTTCTGGTAAAAGATTTATCGCACTAAATTGTGAAGCACAGCTCGAGTGTGTTCTTGACTCTTATGTAAAAGGATACATCACGTATTACTGGCTTTTAGCTTGGTTTGTCTTTAAAGGATTTAGCCAGTGTGAAAATGTGTAACACTGAGCATAGTCGCAAATAACATATTATGTTTTCCAGTAGAAAACGTATGTATGCTTTAGTCACTTTAAATATAGTGAATATTGTTTGAAATCGGAAATGAATGGATAGGAAGTGAACTTTAACTGGTATCACAGGGATTTCTTGTGGTACACCCAACACAGCTTCATCCCATAGACGTTTGATGATGAAAACAAAATAAATATCTTGTGAATGGACATTGCTGGGAAACTGAGTTTTGGAATCACCATGATACCACACTAGCTTTCTGTGTTTTGTGCACTAAAATGACTTCCATGACAACATTATCAAACAGAGTAGTAAGTGCTGTTATATTACAACAAGACTTGCGTATTTTTGCCATGTGGTTTCTTTCAACACTCCAGAGACATGTACGTCAGGTGAATTGATCACAAGATAAATTGTCCATAGGTATGAATGAGTCTGTCTGTGTGTTATATTTTGCAATGGACTGCCTTCTTCCCAATAGATGCTGGAGTAGGTTACAACCCCTATGACTGATATTGAATAAGTCCGTATAGAAAATAGATTGATGTATGAATGACATTATCAAACATTCTTTGTCAGCCAAATGACCATTCAAGTGTGCAAATGGGAGTACCCATTCAGTCAATATTTGTTGGTTCACACAATGCTCTGTTTTGTTGGATTTTCTTGAATAGAGGATTTTCTTTTCTTGTTTTCTCCATATGGATTACACCTATGTAGCCAATATCGGTTGTGTAGTGATATGGCTGGGCCTGATGTACAGCATGTCAGCAAAGGTTCCGAAACAGTATATTTACACTGTAAAATATTTGTCTTAGTGGCTGCCAGGTATTGGCAATTCACAAATGTTTGAGGTGTAGCCTATATTATTTGCTTGATTGGACGGATACATGTTCATTCAATATATTGTATAGTAACTTTCATTAACAGCTTTTTGTTTAATCCATACACTGTAGATTAAGACAATAAATAGGGGAGAGAAGTGGGGATGACATGCAGCAGAAATGATCAATTTGATTTGAACTTGCAACCTGATGACAGGTGTTGAGTCCCACTCAGAATTCCTTTATTTGTCAAATGGTAAATGGTAATGACCAAAGCACACTCTGTGAGGCTCAGTGTGTTAATAATAAATAGGCACAATGGTGTACCCATGTCCACAATTTTCAGCGGATTTAAAAATGTGCCTTTGTGGTGCTGCTATACTCACAGGTAGGACCCTAGCATCACAAGCTTCAATCTGCCACAGAGCAGAAAGCCATAAGGGCTGAGAAATGTTTCCTTCTATTTTTTATTATAAAATATAATTTCTGGTCCATTCGTCTATATTCCTATATATTTAGGTCACAAATAAGAAATAAGAGTGTTACAGCCAAGCATTGATTGTAGTTTAGTAATTACATAATACAGACGGCTTATAGTAACTTTCTCCAGTTCAAGCGTGTCTCTCAGTGTGGAGCTGATGCACCTGTTTTACCTAGCCGGTTATCTTTTCAAAATGTTGTTCCTGTTATTCTGAAACGTTTTGTTTCTTTAGGTTCTAATGTTGTTCATTCAGCATGCTGTCATGGCATATTTTTACTCAGACACTATATTCGCACATTCAAACAAATGACCTGTTTTCCCTACTACATCTAGAGCCGTTAAAAACAGACATCCTCACTGAGCCATCACTGTGTCAGTATCACGCAGTTGTGCACAGTAGCCTATTTGTTCTTATTTATACAGATAAAACCCTATTTTTTGCAGTTTGCGCATACTACCATGTAAATTTGAGCCATTACATGTCAGTGAATACTATTTAAAGTTGGAAGTGGAATAACTGTTAATTTGCCATGTGAAATGTGCTGCATATTTTTGGATTACCATCAACTGCACAAAGCAAAAAAGATATGAAAACTATATACAAGCATAAATATTATATAATGTGTGGTGGCGCTGGCTAAATTGTATTGTCCACTACAAGTTGACTAGTGCTAGTAGTTTGTTTTCAGTTTTGACTGCTAAAAACTGCTTTCAGCCTCTACTTGCAACATTTATCTCCTTTTCTGGACTCAGGCTTGCTCATTGGTTTTTCAAAGGGCACGCTCACAAAACCTCGCCTGAATATTTCTGGTTTGGAATTGGCATCTTTGAAGATTCATGGCAGCCCATTCCACAGTGTAATTCCACATTGCTTCCTCTCACCATCTGTTGACTGTGTCAGAGTAAGCCCATATGAATATGTACAAAGCCAGGAAACACATTTCAACCATAAATAGTTGTTCAATGTCTTCTACCACCAACAGAATAGTTTACAGTTGAATTTCAATTCCCTTTGTTCTCATTAAGGTTCTTTTCTTAAGTGCCTCTGGCTCTTCTTTCTGAAGTGGATGAATTTTTCCCGTGGTTGAACAGCCCTCTATTTAATACATTAATATAGCTCTAGACAAAGGGCTTATGTCATTGCTGTTGTTCTGTCTCCCTATTTCACATGTGCATAATTAATGATAATGGCCAGGGCATGTGGAAAAAATGTCCTTGACTGTCTTCATTCATGTAACAATCAAATGAATATGTTTTCTTATGTATTTATTTGTTACCATCCACCAAAACCTAAGGTTCAAGGAATATTTGAATAAGAATACAATGAAATTTTAGGCCTTACTAATTTATTTTTTTAACCTTTTTTGAGTGTTTATGAATGTGAATGTGCGCATGCGCCAACGTGCCTGCTGCCTGTTGCCGTAGCTAGAGTGCCACAGGAAGTCATTCCTGCCTGTGGCCATCAGACTCTTTAACTCCTCCCTCTAAGTGTTAGTCTATATGACCCTAAGTCATTAAACTGGACATTGATCATTACATCTCTGTAATATTTAATAATAATTGTGCAATATTCCGTGTTATACTCCTGTGCAATATACTCCCAGTTTAAAATTCCCTATTTATTGATATTAATATTTACTCATACCTCTATTACTGCTGTGCAATATCCTCCGTCTCATTATAATCTTAATAGCTACACTTAACTTGACATTTCATGCACTATTACTTTATACCATATTATTATCATCAACCAGTAAACACACTTTGTACTTCACACTTATTTTATACTTATACCCACTTGGTATTTAATTTATTTTCTGACCTGTATTATAGTGTATTATATTTTTTGCTTAGTACTTCTATTCCTGTGTGCACTGACGTGATAGTGAGCTGCTGTAACAAAAGAGTTTCCCCTCGGTGATCAATAAAGTATTTCTGATTCTGATTATGGCAAGAGATTGCCTGTCAATCATTGCAATTCAAATATGGAAAAAATTTTCAAGTAAAAAAAAAAAAAAAAAAAGAAAGGTCTACTTCTTATTTATTTGCCTTACTATTGAGTTCAAAACTCCTCATCCGTCCGTCAGCAGGTTGTAGTCTTGGTAAATATCCATACATATTTCACAGCCCTCCAGCTCGGGCCTGAGTTTGAGCAAGAAAGCACCGTCTCACCTTTCAGTCAATCGCCTCTGGCTGTTTACTGTGTAGGTTGTGAGGTTAGACACAGGTTTTAAAAATTTGAGGACTGGCAAAAGGTAATGCCATGGTGCCAGAGAAATGAAGACCTTGGCTTAGCTTTTTTACAATATTGCAATCCCACAACTGATAGCCTTGTGAAGTTTTTTTGACTTTGCATTTTAATTATTTAAAATGCTGTTCATTATTTATCAGGCCAAAGATGCTACTCATGATTCTTGATTTATTTGATTTAAAAAATATTGAGTTAAATTATTACTTTTTAAGAGTATATCTGAAATTGGCCGTCAATTTAAAAGAGATATATTTGAATTGATCACTGTTGAGATTTTCTGAATGACTTAGTTTTTGAGAGAGAAAACTGAGATTGGTCTTACTCTGTCTTTGATCACTGCTTTTCTGATTATATACTGGAATACTGACATGATGATATTTACAGTCTTCTAAAAAAGATGCCAAAACTGATTAACTAAAATTGGTCTTTTCAAAGATGTTAAGTGCTTATAGTTCCTTTTTCTGCTGACCATTATCTTAATCTGCTGCAATTTTATTGTTTGTTTTGGCAGACAGTAGTCACTTCTTGCCATATATTATCTTCTAAGATTTTTAGGTTTAGGTATGCTTAAAACAATGTTTTGTTTCGGTTTGCCAGACTTGAAGTACACTTTCAAAAGGAGGGCTTAGAGGAGAAATGGAGGCCTCCATATATGCTATTCGTGCATAAGGCTGATATCTGTTTTTCATGTAATATAAGTTGTGATTTGGCGTGAAAAGTAGTGACAAGGTGAACCTTGGTTTGTGACTAAAATAGTAAAATGTAGTCACAAATAATGCTACCTTTTTGGGAGTAATTTACTGTTAGAATAAAATGGTAAAGTATGTTGAATTTTTTTGTATACAAACTCTTTAATCAGTTTACTATGCCGATTGATGTGTACTATACACTGTATAGAATTATTATATAGTGTGAATTTGGGAGAACTGACCCTTTGTTCATGTTATTAGTAACCTGTGCTTTTCCTACTATAACAAGTAAAAATGTCTACTGTGAAAAAGGCCTATCCATTATTGCAATATCCCATTCCTTGATGAGTGGATTTAGGATTATAACAACTAAACACTAGTTTAAGACTGTAAAATGTTAAGTATTTCTACTGTAAACTCTGCACTAGGGCCGCAACTAATCATTTTTAGTATACAGTTATTTGTTTGAGTCATCATCTTTAAAAATGTAAAAAAATAAAATGATGACACATGTCAAAGTTTTGGTCAATCATCTCTCCTTTTTTCTAATCTCGCTAAATTACCAGACCAGACCTCTACATTTCATATGATCTACTTCCATGGCAAAGAGCTAATTCCAGAACAAAGACCAGTTCTTACATGTACAGAAATTAAGTGGTAATGTTGCTGCCTTGAATAGCAATGGCATGTACTGTAGTTTACATGCTTCTTTGGGACTCTCGTAATGAGTTTCAATGGGTAATGTGGAAGAGCAGCCACGGGGTGAGGTGCAGAACGGTGCGTTAGTCATTCTGAGTGGGACTCATACTTCTGACAAGTGAGCAAAGCTGACACCTCCCTTCCCTTTGAGTTGGCACGAGGTGTCTCACTGCTCCTCAACAGAAACCAACAAAGGCCTCATAGACGCCAATAACTAAGAGACATCAAATGTTGGCTCGTCGTGTAGAGAGAATGTGTAAATATATCTTCAAATGTGTCCTCGTGTGTTGTTTTCTCCCAGTCTCTTTCTTTCTCTCTCCCCCTCTCTTCCCCCGTTGCGGGGGAGTTAGGTTGTTGTCATGAAGCACTGTTCCTCTGTCGGCTGATCAATATGTTGCTGTTTTTTTCTCTTTCAGAGGAGAAGACACAGCTGGTTCTAAATGTCGACAAACAGCTTGAAGAAGTCAGAGAGTTGGTATGTCTTTGATCAGTAATTTTCTCCTCTTCCCATTTCGTAAATAATGAATTTGTGCAAAGAGGGAAGGGACAATTTTCACTGGCACCAGACAACGGCACCTGTATTATCCTGGTGGTGACATGACATGCAGACACACACACACACACACACACACACACACACACACACACACACACACACACACACACACACACACACACACACACACACACACACACACTTCACATGGCGGAAAGGAGGCTTCCTCCTCACATGATTACTTTCCAGTAATCTGCTTTTAAGTGACATCCCTATGACACATTTCAAGCCATTATCTTGAGGTGAGAGTCTTCATGTTGCTGTTTAAAAACGAGCAAAGTCACCTGACAGAGACAAATTGTTGTTGCGGTTGTCTTGTTATGTCACAGTGATTAGTTTCCTCCAAATCCGCCACACAGAGACCTGTCTAGCCATGCATCAAATGTACTTTTACTTCATTCACTGTGACATTGTTGGGCCTGTGCATGTCGCTGCAATGAAGGGGCCCTCATATTTGATTGTGTATTTATTTACAGAACAGCCTTCCTCTGTTGCAACTTTTATCACAGCTGAGTGACGTGAGCAGGAGGCTTTTGCTTTTTATCACCATTGGAACATTTTAAAGTTAATGCCACTGAAGTTTCTCATTTCAGAAAGTTTAATATTTTCAGAGTTGTCACAATCTCTATCTCGAGCAGCTATTTGTCATAGTTAAATAACCTTTTTTGAGACATAGCAATGCAACATTTACAAAAATGCGTAGATGGTAAGAGAAATATGATCATTAGAAGATAGCGAGGCCTAGATTTTTTAAGCATCTGTTCAAGAGAGCTATAAATGTGATTATAATTAAAAGTACACATTCCACCAGGTTGTTACCTTGTAACATAATAATATAAATTTGGATCAGAATGAACGCTAAACCTGTCAATGTAATGTTTCATATTCCAAATTATTTTTTACTTGTGAAATTAAACTTAATGTGTTAGCCAGGAAAAATACTTGAAATGTTTGTTAAATTAACTGGATTAACTGCGGGTTTTAGCTGGAGCAGATGGACCTGGAGGCGCGGGAGATCCCCATCCAGAGCCGAGCCATGTACAACAGCAGACTGAAGAGCTACAAACAGGAGATAGAGAAGCTCGAGAAAGACTTTGTAAGTACTTAAACACTTTCTTCAATCTTTGTTAATGGTTATTCAAATATTATAAATATAATGTACACCATCGACATTTGGCAAATCCTCTTTTAAAGTGTGACTTTTAAAATGTGCATCTGTATAGCAATATACTGTTTATGCATATGACATTCTGTAGTTAGAAGTTGTCCCTTTCTCAAATCCTTTGTGGTTTATTTGCACATCCATTGTTTGCCACCTCAACCAAACTCTCTCTAACACACACACACAAACAGTCCTACACTGAAGTTAAGTGGTGCATCCACCGAGGTTAATTCAGAGTTCGTATTTGAACTTTCAAGTGATGACTATTGAGAACAGGTTGTGTGTGTTTGTGTTGTTGCTGCAGAATTTGGCCTTGTTTAGTAATTCATAAATCACTGTATGTCTTGACTTGATCTCTAGCCTCTATCAAAGCTTAATGAGCAGTCCAGTCTTGTGGCTTCTTTGCTTTTAGTCCACATTGTTGGCTCCCAATATTGCTCAAGGTATTTCACTTAATGAATAATATAATAGAAGTGAGCAATTATTTAATGTAATGTAATGCTTGCTTGTTTTTTTTCCCTTACCTTCATATATCTTTATTTTGTCTGTTATTGTTTTCTGTTGTCAGTTTTGTTGTGCTGGTGCTCACAACACGATAATAAACCCGTAGTGTAAACGCAACTGACCTTGAGCTCTAGAGCAGACGAGTCCTTCCACAAATCAAATGCGATGTGAAATAAATCCCCAACCTCAGAATGGGTTGGAAAAATAAATACCGAATTGGACGTTTAAGAACTTTAAAATTAACTGACAAAAGCTGACCTTGGATTGGTGCCACATTTAACCTTGTCGTTAATGTGTTTCCAATTAAGTTTTGTTATCTTTTAGATTTTGGCAAGATAATCAACAAACTTTTCTCAAGACCTTGAAATTAATTGAAGGTGTAGCTTTCCTCTCACGTGAACTTTTTTACTTTACTTCGATAGAGCATTTATTGTTGGGTAGCTAATGCTTGAAGGAAATTATTTCAGGAAATAATGATAGATTATAATCATAATTTCAAGTGTCACATGTTTTTGTGTTTGTTACAAAAGAAATGAAAATTGTGAGAATCACATTTAAACAAAATATAATTATCAATATATGAGAAACTGGATATTTTGAATGTTCTCATAAACATCGTGTAAAATAATGCAATGCAATGAATTATGACATACAATTCATCTGTATCCTAACATTTTGTGTCTCATGCTACCACAGTCCATGCTCCTACCTACCACTGAAAAACAAACATAATCTGAATATTAAAACCTGTGTATATTTCATCCTAATATTTATCTACATTTGCTTCATATCTAATATCATTCACCGCAAAATGCTTTTAAAAATCTGCATTGAATTAAATTAGGGACAACATTTCCCCCCAATCCATCACTAATCCAAATGAAGAACAAACGAGTAAACATGCATAAACAACCCATTTGGACTGAGTTATCATGTGCTAGTGATCTGTGAGCACACCACAGAGATGTGCTTACTGAGATCACAGAGGAGTTTTCCGTGCCAAGACAGTTTACTTTCCTCGCCATGGGCATTTAATTGGCTGACGATTAATCTTTAACTTTTCTTCTCCCCACACTTACCGTGCTTAATCATCAAACAGATAACACCTGCTGTGGCTGATATTGGTGTTCATTTTCATTACTTTTCTTAGGGGCATATGTGGGAAAATGTTTGTTTTTTTTTTTAACCTGGAAAAAGTTAGTATTTCTCCATCCACCTTTTTATAAAACCAAACCTCACATGCACAGTACATGAACAGAACATGATTACATCCAAATTCTTACTTCCATATCATTGCATACTTAAGTTGTCTGTGTCAATGCCCATAATACTGAAATACAAAGCAGAAGGTAGCAGTAGGATAGTCCTAGTGGATAGAGAAAAGAATATTAGCCTGCTTGTAACTGACTCCCCACTTTGATAGTTATTTTAATTTTTACATCTATGTGTGTGGTGTGGTCAGATAAGTGTACATTTAAACTAGGATCACCCACCTCACACAGTAACATCTAGTATATCTGGTCTCCTGTAAATCTGATGCAAGTGTTCAGAGGGCAAGAACTTCAGCCCCCTCAGATGTGCCTCAGATGTGCCAAATGCTATAGCTGAGCTCAGCCTCTCGCTTCCTGCAGGCCTAGGGAGGACATGACACACTGCTCGAAAGGCGTCTAGTGGAAAAAAGGCAATCTCCTTTCTTTTTAATGTAAAAAGCCCTGGCTTTGTTGTGCTTTCCGTGGATATCAAGGCCTTTCCACTCCCTCACTACCCAATCTCCCCCCAACGCCACCCCCTACTGGCCTCCCACGGGTGTCTCCCCCCGTAACCTACTCTCTCATCCTCCCATTCACCCGTGGTTTGAAGTCTTCCTACCACCGGTGTGCCAGCTTGAGACCTCATTCCTACTCCTTTCCAGACAGGGCCCTAGCTGACCTCAGTAACCCAGCCATTTCATCCAGGAAGACAACTTATCAAACAGGCATCCCAAAGGTGTATATATGAGATGTAGCTTTGTTGGCTTGGCTGACAGCTTCATTGCAATAATAGATAGGACAGTAGGGGTCTTAAAGGTGCTGGGTCACGGCCAATGGGCATTGCAGCAGCTAAAGGGGATGCCAGCCTGACCAAAAAAGAGTAAGTCAGAGTGTGAAAAAAAATTAAAAAGGACAATGAAAATCCTATTTGATGGAGTTGGCTTGTTCAAGTCAGTGGAAGCAGGGTGGCATGGCTCTTAACAGTGGCTTTGATCGGGCAAAGAAGAGGCCTAACGTAAGCTTATTTTAATGAAATCTATCGGGTACACAGAGCCACCATCTTCAAAGGGCTGCGTTTGGTCCGTCCCAGTAGGGAAGGTGGGAGTCTGTAGACGTCTGCTGTGTCTCACTAAACACAATCCATTTTTGAGGATGTGACTCGAATTATGTACCATGCTAATTGTAAATTTGTGATGCCTCTGACGTGGGCATGATGAGATGTCAGCCATAAAGCAACATCGACTCAGAGATTTATGATTTTGTCAGTCCTTGAAACTCATGGTGGTGTTTTCTGTGCTGTCAGTACATATTTTTAACATCAAAGCCCTTATTTTCTTGGAAGAAAAGTGTTCCATGTTGTATTGTTAGGTTTGTGCTTGAATATGTTTAGTAAATAGGAAATATTTTTAGTCTAACGCAGATATCAGTGAAGTTAACGATATTAAAAATCATGATATCATTGGTAAAACAGAATTGAAACAACTGTGTCCAATGTTCCAGCGTGCTTAATACATTAGTTGAATTTTCACAAGAAATGTTTGTCACAAATATATAACGTGCATCTCATCTAAATTCACTGTTATTACTCCACATTCGTTACAAGCGCTTAGTTTAGAGCATTCTATCATGAATACTTCATAAAGTTAATCATTAAATCCTCAAATCTGCAGCGTTTTGAAGTGTCACTTAATTGTGTTTCACAGATAACATAGAGTGTGCTGCTTTTACTTTGAGGCACCATTATGCCTCCCACTTGCACTAGCTGGTGTGGTTGTTAATCTCATTTTGCAGCAGATGGCGGTATTGCTCTAAGAATTTTCTTCTACTTAAGGTACACGACAAGGACAATATTGGGCACATTTACCAATTACTTTGCCTGTCTGATGTATGAGTGGACTTGCTATGATAAATACTTCCACTTATTACTATGCCTGACCTAATCCTTTGTGCTTTGTAATAGAGACTGAAAATAATGTTACCAAAAATGTCCTTGTGGTATAAGCATTTAATACAAAGTGCTTTTATAGTAGCATGGCTTCCAACTTTATGTATTTTCTTTAGTTTTGCTTTGCCCAGTCATGCTCTGAAAGTTAATTATGGAAGCCAAACAAAATGTGAATGAAATAGTGCCTCCTTAGTAAAGTGGAATGTCGTTTTGAAGTGATAAACATTTCATACTGTAACTCTCCCATCTCCTCTCCCAATTAATCTTTCTGACATTAGGTGTGTCTTAAGTTGTGTTTAAGGAGGTGATGTGATAGGCTTTGTGTTCAAGGATCCTTGATTCTGATAAAGGTTAATTGATAGTCATTAAATATCACATTAAATGAGAATCGGTGCCACTAATGGTCAAGGCAGTTTTATTGATGGCATGGCTTGTACTATGTAGCAGGATTAAGTTTGTCAGATTAACTCCAATATTGGCTTAGTAGAAAACTATTGTTGATTTATCATAATATGCTGTAAACTATTTAATCAAGGACCATGAAGATGTCATTCATTGCCAAACATAAGTGATCCATTTGAAACATGTATCATTACCCAGTCTTTATGTGAGATTGGTAAATATGTTGTCACGGTACATAATGCAAGTTATTACAAGATTTGAAAAATGTAATACGGTCAAATTTTTATTCACCTGAGGTACAGTACTCACCTTCAAAAGAGGCCTATTCAGTAAGGTTTGTTATTATAGTGGAATGATTTCTTCTGTCTCTTAGTCATTCCTAGCTTCATTTATTCCATTATGGATATTGCAATAGCTGATCTTGCCTGTGTTTTCTGATATTGAATCAGTAGGCCAAATGTCACAGGGATACCCCTTTCTAATTTCTGATTGTCTACTAGGGTATTGTTTGGAGTTGCAGTCACGGTCAAGTACTGGACTGCTTTTTGCTTTAATAAAACCCTTTTTAGATGGAATGCCTCCTAGTGTCCACCCAGGGAGATAATTAATACCTTTCCTAAGAGTCAGCGAACCTTGAAATGAAGAACATTTTGTTTACCAGGTACACTGAGGGGAATGGAATAAAATAAAGCTATTGGTACTGATTCCATTTTTTATTTCTTGATTTTCTTTTACCTGTATCAGTTTCATAAGTGCTTATCAGTGACCGTCTTGAGATAACTTAAAATTTTGCTTTCAGTTGACGCAAACATTGAGTGTTGTATTTAACAAATTGGCACATTGGACCTTTTTAAAAACAACTTATAAATGAGGAGAAATAGTTTTATTGAAATGTGGAAACAAATAAAAAGTGGATGTGTATAAAATGTGAACATACCTCAGATGCCAAAGCAAACTACTGTAAACCCTGATTTTTATTTGGTGCCCTATTATCAGAATAAATGGACTTGTTGTAGAAGAACTAATGAAAGACAACTGACTTTACCACACACAGCTCAGGCCACATGTTTCAGTTGCCAGTAAGAATGCTATCAGAAGTTTTCCAAAAGCCTGTTTTCCTGGTTCCAAACCCCAGAGCTATTTGTTGCCTTTGCTTCTCAGGGTCGTCCATGATCGGTTCATCATTGGCAATGAATTACCATTTTCTAGGGTTTTTGAAATGCCATATAAAGTATAGGGTATTGTCTCTATGTGAAGGGAGTTTATTGTGTGAACTGTTATTTACTCTTCACTCAAAGCATATTAATACCCTGGTATGTATTTAGGAGCACGCCCCAAATATAACCAAGCCAAATAGATGAAGATGAGGGTGCTCTCCATTTATGCACTATATGAATGCTCATGTTTTTAGTTAGTGGTCATGGACAATTCAAGGTTGTGGAGACTATCCAACTTTAGCTGATAGTGGCCATAAACTCATTATGTTTGGCACAATTAGTAACCTAAATGGAGAAAGAAGAGTTTGCAAAGTCAATTCATCAGAAATTCGTATTTTTGTCTTAAGAAGCTCTGACATCATAAATGCCCTTTTAAAAAAACAAACAAAAAAACAAGAACAACAAAAAACAGATGCTGATAATTATGTTGAGATTTAGGTTTTGATGGGAGATTTTAGGACGACTGTACTCTAGCCACACTAATAGTGATAATAAATTAGCGTTGTTGTAATCCATCTTGAAGGGTTCTTGTTGTTTACCCCCTGTCTTCGTTATGGTGACTCCTGCAGGCAGACAACATGACAGACCAACATTAGTTGGATGTTAGACACTTTAAATCGCCTTAGGTTGCCTTGGCTTACTTGTTCTTATTAAACACAGAGGAGCAAAGGCAGATTGACTCTTTTCATGGTTTGTTGCTTAACAACCCATCAATGACACCAAAGTCTAATCACTCATAACCAGTTTTAAAAGGACTCTCTCAATTGACAGGGATTTTTCCTGTATATTTCCTCACAGCTGAGTGCAGATTTAAGATGTAAACAAATAGATCGTCTTCTCTACTTATGAATTATGTCTTTCATTTGGAAGTTGTTGTGCACAGTGTGTCTTCCTCCAGCCCTTTGTGGATTTGTGGCATTGGAGGCTTTTCCATGTCCTCTTTATGGACACGAAGATGGGATTCATTTGCGGATTAGCCTTATGTCACTCATGTTGAAACCATTTTTTTATGGGTTCGATAGTGTAATGGTAGCAGTGGGTCAAATATGGGTTGAAGGACAGTGTCACAATAAGGACAAAAGGATGTGTTGTCCAGAAATGCCATGTTCAAGTTTTATTATCAGAATAAAATTGGATTTTTGTGATTTAAAATGTATGGATCTTGTTTTACATGTTTGAGTTATAGGAGACACTGATATCTAACCAGTCACACTGAAAGGTGTTGGTTGTTTTGTTCATTCCTATACAGTGAACATTCATTAATAAGTAATTGTAGTAATCATTTTGATTCCAAAAGGAAGTTTTATTGATGGTTGATAGATATGTCTGTCAAGCTGAAAATGCTCCTTTTTTGGCAAAGTACGGGTGGTCACTCCATGACTTGAATAGCATGACAGTGCTGTCAACCATGTAATGGTAATTAAGCATTAATAGCAGATTCTACAAGAGTCTTCAACTCCATTTTCCACTACTACTATAATCGTGTATTTCCAAGAACAATTTAAAATATTTATGTAAGTTAATAACCACTAGAAGAATTATAGTGACAAGACTAAAACCATGAAGGAATAGCAGCAAGTCTTTACTTGTGTTACCCTTATTTTGACCAGACCTGATACTGAAGTTACAGGAAATACAAGTGCAAAGTTATCACAAAGAAATATGTTGGCCAACCGTTTTATAGATATAATTGTTAATATGAGTATCCCAGACAGAGAAGTGGGAATAAATTTTGGGGTCATTTGCTTTACTGTCATCCTTATGAGTTTTACGGTCATTAACAAGATGAGTTCTTGTCAGTAGTCGACTCGTAGAAATCACATAACCTATAATTTGTAAGCAGATCACCCCCTACTCCCCCTGCATCTCTTTATGTTAATTGTCTTGTCTGTATGGATGGGGTATCTGCATTATGCCTGGAGCACAGGTTTTGTTTGGCAGTGTGCAAATTCGGCCGTTATCCTTCCACGCGATCGTTTCCTCTCTCGCTTATCTCTCCTGGCCCCTCCAAAGTCGCCGTACTTCCACACACACTGACAGTGATCAGTATAGCTTTCAGACGCTTGTCTGGCTGAGTCTGCCATGAAGCGAAGGCCCTCCCAGGTCCCCTCGCTGTCCTCAGGGCTTGTGTGATTGAGTGACTGGAGTGAGTGGGGGCCAAAGATAATAAGGGGGAAAATATAAAGACATGGGGCGATGATATGATAACACCCCCTTCCCCTCCTCCCTCTCTTTACTCCCCTTTCCACCTCCCCTTCACTTTTCCTTCTGTTGTTCTTTCTGTCCTACCCCCGATTTCTGTGCACCGAGCCTGTCCCACGCAGTAGTGTAAACCAGAAGTGACATGTGACACCCACTCCCCAGTGATGTGCTGACAAGCGAGTACTAGCATAGGTGACAATGTTTTCTTTTTTTCCCCAGACTGGCTTAAGTATAGTTAAGGGATTCATGAAGTATTTATGAAATATATTATGAATCATTGGGTCTGTGTTTTTCCTCTGTATTTTAGGCAGTGGCATTTGCTTTTTAATAAGTAAGCCTCAGAGAAGGCAAGAGTGAGAAAAGGGGTAAATAGAGGAAGAACTCTTTACATTGCATCTTTACTGGCGTTTCTTCATAGCTAAAGCTCCATGTTTACAAATGTTTTAACCCCTGCTCACACCCCCTTCACACAAACACACACACACACACACACACACATGCAGACACACAGTTAAACTTAGTTTCTTCCTCTCATCCTAAGTGTTTCTAATGAGGGAGCGTGCCAGAAAGAAAGGGAAAGTGTCTTTGCTCTCAGCGACCAACAATTTTGCCTTTTCTATGGTGTTTTTGAAGCCTGCAGTGGAATCTGGCTGTGGCCTTGATCAGAATTACATTGTGGAAGATGAATTAAGGTTTTTTCTTTTCAATTATCCCAGAGGTTGGCCACCATTAGAGCATCAGGCTACTCCTGCAGTGAGACTAAACTCTTTAGTTTTGTTCCCCTCATCACCATAGAGCACTTGTTTGTTCTGCATTGTCAAACTTTTTGTACATTTTTGTCTTTGTACATTTTTATTCAGAAATTATCTGTTTCAAATAACACATTCTTTGCTTTAATTGCATGTAACAAATGGCCAAGAATTCCCAGTAGGAAAAATGTATCTGTTGCCTATTAAAACAATTCAAATTTTAAAATTGCTCTTTTAATAATGTTATTTATTTAGTTTCTACTTTGCTGTGGTCCTTTTTATATTTTCTGCTACTATTTCATTTGAAGAATAAACAGCAGATGATTGTTTTTGTTATTATTCAACTTCACTGTTTATTCCTGGATTGAATATAGCATGTTCTGTATACTTTAGTTTTTAAAAATAAGCTTAAGAGGTGTAACCAAGTCTTCTCTGTAGCCTTCAGTTGGCTATTTCTCATAATTTTTGAACTACTGTTGTAAATTCCAGTACAAAACCTGCAGACTCCTAGGAAACTGGTAAGTGTATTGGGAAGTTCAGGAGGGCACATGTTGGAAAGGCTTTGGAGGGGGGCCTTACTGGCCTCATCAGCATTTGAATGTGTTCTGGCTAGTGAAATAACAAAGTATACATAAATATATAGAGATAATGATCTGGCTAAGTCCCTATATGTGCTGCTGTATTCTTATGCTAATGAGTGAGCTATTCAGCACCAACAATGGTCACATTACAAGAAAAGGCAAAGCACTGAAGGAGATAGTCTTCTGTGCATGTCAACTGATGGACACGCACACACACATGCTCAGCAGGCCCGACTCCTCTGCCTTTGTGTCTAGGTTTTTTTTTTGTATTACAGTTTTCAATTTTAGATAACACTCCAAGAATAGACATCAAACAAAAATGAATCATAAATCGAGGTCAGGAGTGAACCTCTTTCCAAAGCAGAGAAAGGGTTAAAAGTGAAGGTATTTCTTTCTTTAAAAAAGATGGGAAGACTGATAGGAGAGGAGCTCTTCTCAGCAGAGGGTTCAGTGAACCATATGTAGGTAGCCACAGGCTAATGGGCCGGTTGGTCCCTGGCTTGCCAGGTATCCTGGATTGTACATCCCCTAACCCCCCCCTCCACACACACTTTTTCTCTCCTCGTCATCCTCCAACACCCACCCCTCCCACCTTCACTCTGTGAAAATCCCTCCTCCACTTTTCTCTAATCTCACCTTTTTCTCTGGTGCTGACCCGGGGAGGCCCACTTTATTCCCCACTGCACGCCAGAAGCCAGCGTTGTGATCGGAGCCCGAGCCCCTGTGCTGGTTCCCCCTCTCCTCTCCTCTCTCCTTGCCCTGGCTGCCCGCCTCCCCGACGGCTCTGCTCTATTGATTTACTCCTCCAACCAATGCTGTCTGTGTCTGTTTTGCACCACTAGCACCTAGGTCCCTCATCTCTATAACCCTCCCTCTTTCCCCATTTTCTCTCTTTCCTTCTCTTGCTCTCTTCTTTCTTTCTTTTCATACTTTCTTTCTGTCTTTCTTTCTGTCCCCTTCTACACAACCATGGGCTAGAGGAGAAAACCTGACAGAACACGAGAGAACGAGAGAAAGAGGTGGAAGGATGGGGGTGTGGAAGGGGAAAAAGGGCCTTTGATTTTTCATTAGAAGCGCCTCCATATTTTAATATTGGGTTTAATCGGGCCCTCATGCCTTAAAGAAATGATCCCTCTGCCTTCAAAAAGTGCATGGCGCTTCTTCAATCAAAGCCCTCCTTGAATTTGCTCTTTTGTTTGGAGTTCACTTGCAATCCTTTCCCCCCCCCTCCTCTCTTCTCTTGCCGCCTCTCGGCCTCTTGCTTGGTGGGTACAGTCGTTAGGCTTATTGACTGATCTCGGCTGTACTTAGCAATAGAAATGACTTTGACAGGGAAATACACCACCGGTATCACAGAGGTACAAGCATGAAAGGCCCTTATCAGAATAATATACTCTTTCACCAGCAAAGGGCTAGGTATTTTCCCACAGAGATAAAATCCAGTTTACTTGTGTGGTCTAATATAAAAAAAAACATAGATTCAGTGATAGTGTTAAAATAGGTATTAGCAATTACATTTTTTATTGAATTAAAACAATAGAGATTTTTTTTCACAGTTGTCTCTGACCATGTCAGGTTTTTTTGAGTGACATCATCTTTATGAAGCCGATACACTCTGTCACCCTAAAAAAAGTCTCCTTGCCTCATACCTTTTTAAGATATGTCGCAGGCTCATGTTTTACCTCGCCTCAGTTGATAATTCACCTTTATTTGTGTTTTCGACAACCGCTTCTCTGAGACTCCTTCAGGTTTTTCATGGAAGTGGAACACAATGCCGTGTGCGTAAGAGCCACCAATGCACCAACCTGTGAGCTAATGAGAGGCTCCATGCTGTTATCTAAGGCTCCGGCTTCTCTACCACTGTTGCACTTCTATTAGGGGAGAGAACACACACCGGGCTACCGTTCACATATGTTGCACGCGAACGTTCTCTAAAGGAGGTTTCCCTGGGATGCAAAGGCTCATAGAAGCCTCTGTCGTTCATACAGTAGCCCTGCATGCGTATGCACACACACATCAGTCAGAAGTGGAGAATTTGATGGCACCAAAGACCACAATGAAACAAAGGCACAAATGACACCCTCCTGTGACAATCCCAATTGTAGCTATTTGTCTTTGTCTGATAATATATCAAATGCATTAAAAATGAGCACTTACTTAATTGAACAACCTCTCCCCGATTTGTTTGTATTAAAGGAGAGAAGAAGACGTTAGACAACAATTTGCGTGTGTGTTTTCCTTTGTGCACTTCCTTGTGCATGTGTGTGTCTGTGTTAAACCCCTGCCAAGCAGAGATGCATTATTTAAGATGCTGTTGTGATACTTGTGCCTGCTTAAAGGTCTCAGCTTCCTTTTAACGCCATGCCACATCAGTCCACCTCTGCCCCCACTTGTGGGGGGAACCAGAGTGGGACCTGCTGGCACTGGTCCACACATCACCTGGGAAAATATCACAGCAGGGGGAGGAAAGGAAGTGATATAGATAACCTTTGAGTTTAGCACACATTCTTGTGAACATAGAGACATTTTATTATCCCACTTTATTGTCATTTCATTGCTGACTTTAGACTTTTGTATTTTTCAGTTTTTACAAGATATTC
Source organism: Siniperca chuatsi (assembly GCF_020085105.1). Lineage (NCBI taxonomy): Eukaryota > Metazoa > Chordata > Actinopteri > Centrarchiformes > Sinipercidae > Siniperca > Siniperca chuatsi. The sequence goes on from NC_058061.1 coordinate 10,757,520, forward strand.
AAGGATATTAAACTCAGAAAAAATGAAAATGTTTAATTGTGTATTTGTGTGAATTTTATACTCACTTGGAAGCTATTTTTAAAAAGGTGGTGTTGATATGTTTCCACATTCATTGAGCAGCTCTGACAGTTAGAAAAATAAAAAGTTAAATGCCAGTTTCAGACAAGCACATGGAGCTGGACATAAGTGTTATTAGGTATACATTTAGAAATGCCCAGCCGTTCTCCTACTGGTGAAAAAGCCTGTGATGGAACATAGTCTTGTAAATTGAATATAGTTAATTACTCTTCATGCTATGCCACCAGTCGTGTGTACAGGGCGAAAAGGAAAAGCTTGGGAAAGTTGAGGGAAAAGCATCTGCAGAGGAACTTCAGGGCCCCTCATTACACTCTGCCCCTGGGTATTTTTACACCTTTTATTTACCTTCTAATGAACTGTTTACATTTTTCAGCTTTACAGGCGGCACAATTATTTGCGCTTGTCCTTGTGTCACACGTTGCACTGGGCAAAAAGCATGAGGAGAGTTGGAGGCCATTGAAATGTGTATAGAAATCTCAGTTTATTTGCTTTTAATTATCGTGATTGTTTTGTTGATAGGGATCTTTCCTTTCACATTAAAAAGACAGCGATTGTTGACTGCTTGAAATTAGGAAAGGTCATTGTTTTACAATTATAAATACATTTTCTGTAAACAGATGGTTTTTAGATTTACTCTATTCTTTCTGGACCATGGAGGACCTTTTAAAAATCATCAATTAATTTAGTTAATCAGTTAATTTAGACAATATATACCCATGCATGCCCATATACTAGAAAGAAATTGCACACAAAGGAAAGACCCATATATTCCCTATAATTAAATAAATATCATTTGCTGCTCAGAGGATTATGCTGAACTGATTAGCATATCTGATATGAATTGTTATGCATGCATATGTAATTACATTTTGATGGGTAAAGAAGAATTATTATTTTTTTCCCCCCCCGTCTGCTATCCATGTCAACAGAGGTAAAAACGTGTGTTTTTGACAGGACACCAGAACCTCCATCGCTGCATTTGACAGGATGTGTAGAGTTTTAAAGGCAGGCCACTTTGCATAAAGTTAAGATGTACCTTTGTACTTTTCTTGTGTGCTTCCGGGAATAGAAGCAAATTCTCACCCAAGATTTAAAAAGTGACAAAAGACAGACCTTTCAAAAGGATTTTAAAAAAAGTTCCTTTTTTCTTTTCTGAGCAATAAGGTATCTTCTGAAAGCGCTCATTCTTTTTTAGATTACAAAGCCTGATTAGTTGGCTTCGTCTTAAGATGCGGAGCTCAGTCTGTACGTACTGTAACTAGAATGAGAGAGTTTCAGCGCATTGTCTTTATAGAATAGAAGATATTATGGAACAGGTATCTGATACCTGCATCCATGACCTCAAGAGTGATCCTGTTGTCACTTAGCAATTTTTTGCTTAACACCCTAACTTATAATAAAAATCTGTTACTGTATTAAGCAGTCAATATTGCACAGCTGTTTATGTTTTACATCAAATGGGAAGGCAGTAATCACTCAGGAATCTGTTGTTTTCCAGAGGGGGAATCCAAAAACTGGAGTGTACACTGTAGGTACAGGGGAAGTAGCGGCAACACTTTCATTTCAATGACATTTTCCATTCTTTAAACTTTCTTTGTTATCTACATTGTTCTCATTGCAGAAACTCTTCATACATTCATCTGTAACAGACAGCTATTTAGAAATACCAAAAACAAAAACCCTGCATATGGTTTGAAGGCGACGTAAGCCTTAACATTCAAATCAATGCTTCTCCCAGGCTTCCTCGTCTCAATTACTGGTGAAGTCGTCTTTTCCCCTAAGTTGCACTGCAGCTCTTTAAGATGAAGCTCTTCTTAAATGGAATATGTGGGTGTTTTCCTGGCAACAAATATGTGTGTGTGCCTTGTGTACAAATGTACACGCTGTCTTCAAATTGATGCTTATTGTCTTTTCTGGTTTTACTGAAATCTGAAATTCCTTTTAATGTCCTGACAGCAGCACAGTGACCACTTATTCACCCCTGCACAGAAGTTGGGACTTAAAAAATGCTGACATTAGAATTGAAATTAAAAATCAGCATAAACATTAATTTAATTTTAAGATAATCACACTTTAGAGGGACAAAATATGATCAATTTAATTATTTTTCTATATACATATACATTTTCTGCAGACATTTCAACAAAGGATGGGTTTCAGAAGGAAGAAAAATAGCAGTAGTTATTATATTATGTATGATTATGTCACCTATATTTGCCAGAGAGCGCCATACTATGTTATTGATGTTAATCAAAAGAGTATTGAAGAAGCAAATTGACTTGTTTGATTTAAAAATGGATTACGCATGTCTGATATTTTACCTAGTTTTTCTAGATATTTTGGAACTTGCTGTCAGATAATTGAGTGTTGCAACAATTATCACAAACTTAAAAGTTAATAATTGAGCTAAGTGTTATATGGCACAAAAAAACAAAACAATTGCAAAAACATCATGAACATCACATTTTGACAAAGTGCTCCGGTGTAATGCGTGTTGGGGGGAACATGTTGTTTTATTTGAGTCAGTGCTGCCGATCTTCTCTTTTTCTCCACAGTAGGCGTTCTGTGGTTAGCTTAGGTCCCCGTGGTTGAGTATTGTTTGGGTGCACTCTTTATCTAATGGGTTTTGTGGTCAGGGTCAGTCAGGCCCTCCGTCTAGTCAGTAATTACTCCAGAGAACTGTGGTCCTCACCATCACGATAATAACAACCAAATCACATCAGCCCTGACTTTCCACTCAGTGCTCCAGATTATGAGGGGAGACACAAACAAAATCAACTGGCTCGATTGTGATTGGTTCCAAAGTTATTTCAATCAAGCAACTTGATATCATCACTCTTGAGGTTAGAATTGGGTTTGATTTGTGCTTTTCTTATGGAACATAGCATCAAAGTACTTGTGCAATAGCTTCTTCAAACTTTTACTAATAATAGAAAGGTTCTAGGAAAGGATACTGTATTTGAGGAAAGAAAATGTCCCTACCAGGTAATTGGTGTTCCTTCACTGATTTTCCTACTTTGTTTTATTTATTTAGAGTCAGGAACCAAGTAAATATAGAAAATAGAAAGCATGCGTTTGGCGAAAAGTGATATTTTCATTCCTATGCTGTTGTTTGTCTTTGATTTTGCCCACCTCCTGCAGCCCACCTAGAAACCCTGTCAAGGCAGGGAGAGAAAGCGAAGGAGGCTTAGTAAACACTTTCTGTGTCTGCTGCTGGTGTGTATTTAGTTTAGAGGGCATGCCAAGAGGCTGTTTTTCCATAGGTCGGGCGTCTGTAAACAAGCGGTACAACGGCAGCCCACTCTTCGACAATCCGAGGTGGCACACTCTGAAGTGTGTATGAAATGTGTGTGTCTGAGTGTTTGTCTTTTTGGGGTATTATTTTTTTTTTTTTTTTGGACATGGCATTCCCTCTTATTCTAGCCTATCTGGAGACAGAGAAAGAGAGAGTGTGTGTGTGTGTGTGTGTGTGTGTTAGAGAGAGGCAACCCCAAATCCGATGGGCCGCCAATGGGTGATGAATTATTCCCTGTCTGAGTCTCAGCATTGGTGTTATCACAGAGCCTGCCACTGCACTGGGATGACAGCAGTGACAGCCCCCAGAAAAGATTTAGCACTGACAAGTGATACTTCCTCATAATACATCTCCCTGGCCCTCTCCCCTGTCCCCCTGTTCCACAGCCTCTTCATGCACACAAGATGAGGTTTTTTATCCCTCAACTTATATTTGTTTAAGTGGGCAAGGTGGGGGGGGGCTCTTTGCCACCACTTCTGTGGCACAAGTGCACTAGGTACAGTAGATCGCCTTGGAAGGAGGCATGGGCACAAACCCAGACATGCTTGTTTTCAGTACATGTGTTGTAGGGGTACACACACACAGACACACTCACACAGATACGCACAACCTGCATGTGTATGACTTGTCACCGAGTTCCATTAGGGGGCTCTCGTGCTTAAGGAATGCCTGTTGTGTTTTTGCTTCAACAACAGTACTAAGCCATATTTCCCCACTTGTTTTCTCTTTTTGCTCTCCTCTCTTTCTCCCTTCTCTTCTTCTTTTTGTCCTTCTTCATCCTCCTCCCCCTGCAGAAAAGGTCACGTATTGCCTACAGTGATGAGGTGCGCAACGAGCTCCTGGGAGATGACGCCAGTTCCTCCGAGGGCCAGGTGAGGTGCTAATTAGGGTCCCAAACGACACCAGTGTGGGTGGCTGACTGGCCCCCAGGGTGAGGAGGTGGGCCCCTCATAGTGGCCATCGAGAGCTGAAACCACAGTATTGTCACCAAGTCATGCGTAAGGAACACTGTTTAATGCAAAGCTGGGCTGCCAGTGAGTAGGCTCAGGGCATGGGACCAGTGTCTGGCCAAAGCCAGATTGTGACCGACACACACACACACACACACGCACACCTAAACACAAACACACAATCGAACACAAATTTCAATCTAAAAACCCGGCCTCCCAGCTCCAACCGTCCCACAGCTGTTCTCCAGCCGGGTGTGGACTTAGGCCAATAATAGATCCTCCATCCTCCATCAAGGTCCACACACATACACAGACACACATGCACACGCACAATTGCTCAATCTTGTTCTCTGGTCTTTCTTTAAACACCAAGGGTGGCGACCTTGCACAATACAGATACTCAAAATGAATAAGAACACAGGTTCTCATATTGTTGACAACTGATAAAACTCACTGAAATATTTTGGTGCAGTACTCCTTTAGCCCCTAAATATTTTCATTAATTTCATTCAGCCTTTAATCAAAAATCTCATTCTATTTGACTTCTTCGTGGTTTTGATCTATTATCTATCAACATATTTATATTTGGTTTATTGTTTACTATGATGATGACTGACATTTTGTTTGAATATCAGTTCAGCCTGTTGAATGTGAGGGATACAAACAACAGATTAAGACCACATTAGCAATTTTCACTCATTGTCAGCAATGTCTACAAAAGATTCATTCACAGCAGTTATGAAAGTGGCAATGAAGAAGAAAAACAATTATATTGAATTGTGATCTTAATTGGCCAAAATATGTCAATGCTATTCTAAACTTGTTTTGAATAAAGTGTTTTGAATAAATGTAGATCTGCATCAAAACAGTGATACATCAACGGATTCACCAAACAGCATTTTAACGTTTAAGACGCTCTTACCTATTGTTCACCTGCACAGCTGCCACTCATATACAGCCACTCTCAACTATGACCAAACGTCTTTTGACTAATTATATATTGCCTTTAGAATCTGCTGTCAACTTGGAGGGGTTACTGTGTCTCAAGGCACACACAATCACACACATTTGCATGCAAATAAATACTTAGCATTTGCAAACGTACACACCCAAAAAAGAAAAAAAAGACAAAGATGAATAATCAAATGCATATTTGCACATTTAGTCCCACAGTCCTTTATGTGAGTATATTTAGATATTCACAGCTAAGCAAAGCTAAATAAAGTTGTCTGTTTTTTTGAACATTTCCCTATTACCATTTCAATGATGACCCATGAACTTCACATCTTACAAACATATGTATCACGAGCCAAAATGTGTAATTGAAATGCATATTCCTGGCAAATTAGTGAGACACACAAGTGACTCTGACATTTTATGCAGAAGTTTGAAGGAGATTTGCTGTCAGAAATGTCACATTTGAGACACTGATGAGTTCTATCAAAATCCTGTCAAGGAAAAGCTGAAAACGTATCACATTTCATTTCACACTTATTTACCTTTTTATAAAAAATGTATCTGAAAATATTTAAAAGTAATATTTTTAAATCTAGAATTTACACATCTCAAAGAAAATTGTTGTAAAAAAAATGTATCAGTATAGAATTAATGTTGTGGAATGATGTTATACATTTATATTCTAAATTTTGGAAATTGCCGTTTTATTTTTGTAATTATTGTTTTAAAAACTACTAATTATTCTTGACAATAATTACCAAATATAACAACAATATTGTTTTTATGTCAAATGATTGTATTACAAAATGAAAAACAAAATGTTGTGCTCCTTTAACCCATGCATGCACACGTGTCAGAAAAAGGGGTAGAGGTAGCAGAATGTGACATTTTTGAACACTATCCACAGCTTCATTCTTAGTTCTCAGTTCAACATAATAATGTAAATTATGAAATGTAAAACAATATTAATTATATAAAAAGTTATGTTAAAAGGTATCAAATGTATTTACCTTAAAACATATTTATCTTTGGGAATTTAGGCCAAAAAATCTAAGCTAGTTATTTTTTATACCATTTTATTTTATTCTCCCAACTTCTATTTTGCAAAAAGATTTTAAATTTCTGGTTAAAACATACGCGATAAATGATTTGAATTGTGAAAAACACAGTAATAATTAACGATAATAATGTCTGATGTGAAACTAATTATACCTTATATCTAAAACACACACATACACAAAGCCTTAGAAAGAGTTCATGCAGGGGGCAAAAGCAAAGTAAATAGATGATATACATTTTCCCTTTTTTTTCCCCCACGTGCCGTATTTACCTCATTTTTATTTTAAAACTTGTGGAGATAATACTTGTCTTGGTCTTGCTGTGAGTGGAGTACTCGGAACTTCAGGGTTTTTTATCTAACGAGACGGCGGTGATAGGAGAGTGGAAAAGATGGTGGGGGCCGGGGCAAGTCGGTCAATTTAATTCCTGACGATCTGAAAGAGGTCAGGATCATTTCATATAGCCCTGGCTGAGCAGATCATTACCAGTCACAAATCTGTTGGTTACATGGCAAGGATTTATAGCTAAGTAAATAGGGAACCGTCATAAGTTCTGAAAATGGCGTGTTGGCCCTGCGATAATGGCTAAAGGACGATTTAATAGAGTTCGGCATTTATTCGTTATCTGTATGCGGACAGAGACTGAATTGGCACTATCGCTCGTTTTTTTAATAATATGGTAGGCTACTATTGCACATTTTTTCTTTCTGTTTCCTCTGCATGCAACACACGCACAATTGCTGGTGCGCACACACACACACACACACACACACACACACAGACACCACACACAAAGCAGCAAATGCACACACATTTTTCACACACGAACACTATACGGAATAGTTTCGATTTCAGTCACAGCAGAAGGCTTGGCCACAAGAGATTGTGCTGGTTTGAGCCGGCATGGACCAGATTTTACAGGCTACAAAGGAAGCAGATTACCACTTGTATCGAATTCCGTATTGGATAAAAAAAATCTTTTGTTTGAAAAAAAAAAAAAAATTGCTGATTATCATAACAGAAAAATTGCAGCAGTGCAATTTTGAATACTGGCTGGCATCACAAAAACACAAGGAAAGGCGCTCATGCAGGAGTAATTATAACATTTACAATATTCTGTATTTACTGCTCTATATCTCTTGAGCAACGCGAGCATCGTTGGCTGTACTAAAGAATGGATGCCAAAGAAAAATAAAGCTTAACAGGAAGAAACAAGAAACACAGCTCAACATGCCCCTCGTATAGTTTTAACAAATCCTCCACGAGGACTTGCAATCAGTCAAGCAGCACAAATGAGCTAGAACAAGTTTTGTTTGGTACCCATTGACTGATGGCAGAGCTGGGGTGAGGGATCGCAGGATCTGCTGGGTTTTTTCAAGCTCCAAATAACCACGTCCACAGTGTAGTTTTAAACTTTGGCCTCTTCAATAATGCATTCTTAGTGGGGAGTTGCTACTTAAGATAGAAAAGATAGTTTCCACTCTAAAGTGCGCCTTGTTAGTGCCGACATTTTCAAGGAAAAGAGCTCTTTAGAAAAACATGCAATTATACTTGTTTACCTCCCACATTACAGATATTGACATTATTTTTATATTTGCAATATAGCAGTGAACTATTGTAGTTATATTTTTTGATTCGTGAAAAAAAAAAAACTAAATTGATGCAGGAACTATTTTTGAGATGCTTCTAAAATTACAGGGGAATGCTGTGACAAATGCAAGATTGTAATGTGTGAAGTACTTGATATTTTTGTTTGTGTTTTATATAGTATAGAGTCCTGAATGTATTATTATATGACAAATTTCTTTGAGTGTGTTTACTAGTGGTGTAATATAAATAGAGGAGACAAATGTATGTAGTACAGTATTGTTTTTTTGTTTACGATTTCCATATAATTGATGCAAATGTTAAATGTTAGTTCTTATGTTTATTCTGGTCACAAGAGCTGGTAGAAGCTGATGCTTAATTTCTGCCTCTTTGTCACTTGTTTTGAATTATTTGAACATGAAGATGCCATTTTCTGACCCTCTCCCAGCTGTTTTTTTAACCTTAAAGTTAGCAATCAAGTTTGTAATTCAAGATCTAAGAACTCTCTCCTTGTATGATGCAAAATTATTGCAGACTCAGAAAATTAAATAAACAGCACAAGTAATAGTGGCCCGGAGCCTCCCTTTAGATGTGCTAACCTTTAATGTTGTCCAAGAAATGTGGATTAAAAAAAAAACCTTTTTAAACCTTTTAAAACTCACCTTTTTAAAAGGCTTGCAAATCAAGAAATTTGTCCTTCCCCCTTTTCGTCCAAACATGTTGCATTCCCACAGTAACACCCAGTCTTCTCTTTCCTTCTCTACAGCCCTCACTTAAGAACCGGCCAGGGAAGCAAACCTTTTTTAATTGTAATTAGGCATAATTAATGAGAAATGGGATTGTTGCCCTCCCTCAAATGTCTGATTCATTATCAGAGATGCAAGGTTTTCCAGGACAGGGAATAGGAATAGCATTTCTTATTTACTTCACTTTAAATTTGCTATGCTCTTTCATCAAAAATGTATAGCTATGCTAAGATTCATTTTTCATGATCTGAGGCTGTCCCAATAATAAGCTGCACTGTATGTATATACAGTGGTAGCCTCACATGGCTTTCCGTACGTGATCTAAACAGCATGCACCTTTACTGAGATGCATAAGCTACATGAAATATTGACAGCATATCAGCATTGATAAACAGTGGTACAAATGGAGTGGCTCAGCATTTCTCCAACTCTGTACCAAAGGGCACATATTTCTTTTTATCCTTTTCCAGAGAATTCAGCAAAATGACAGATACAAAATATATTTGCAGACTATATTTTACTCATTTATTCTTTTCTCTTGCTTTTGTGATGTGACTTCCTTGATAATGTTAGTTGATATTGCAAGTCGAGCGATCCGTTCCCTCTTTGTTTAATGTGACAGCGCCAGGACTTGATCTTTGTGTGTTCAAAAAAGTCAGCCCGAGCGGCGCGTTTAGCTTCGTTTAATGTGTTTGTCTTGTGATTTCCAAATGCTAAACATGCAAACAGATAAATCGTCAAGGTTAATTCTGTTCCCAGCCACATGACTGATCTTCTTCCTGCCATGTTTCTGCGTTTTTATCTCTCCTTCACTCTCTCCATCTCTCTCTCTTCTCTCTTTTGCTCTCATGATGCAGTTGATAAAGTTACGTGAAGAGGTAAGTGCTTCTCTTCTCTAACAATTTAAATTCTGCTTTCCCACTGGAATTTCAGTTTGCCCTCTTCTCTCCTGTAGAAAATTAAAATCGGCTCATTTGGACACTTTTTTTTGCATGTCTGATTGAACAGCTTACAGGCCAAGCCAAAGATAAAGAATTCACTAAAGGTTTCCCCTACCTTAAATATCAGAAAGTGAAGATAAGATATTAATTCTGATATGCCTTTTTGAAGACAAATATTGGAGATTGAAGCAAGGCTTAGAGTAACTTCAGTTATTGGACCCAACACAGTTCAGAACTTAATCAACTTAGCTTCAAGAGGGAACTGCTGCTTCTAAGATTTACTATCCCTTAATTTTCTTGAATGGTGACATATTAGTTGCTTTCTGACTTTTGCAATAAATTGGATTGAGGTTATCATTAGTGATATGATATGTGTTTTAAGCTATACATGATGACAAACTGTAGGGTAGTTGTAGATTTGTCATTCACCACTGCATTAACGTCACCACCACTGCCAAAGATTACTGAACTCAGTTCATGTCATTTTAATGTATTTCATTGTTCATACTATAACTATAATGTGCAATGTAAGGTACTATGCACAGTATGCAATGCATTAAAACTGCTAAAGTCATTAAGTGTCAACTCAGGTGTTATTGTTGATGCTCAGTGGAAATGTACATCAGTTCAAACAAACAAACAAGAAACATGTCGATGCCTAAATTAAATTCTTGAAGCTGTCAGGTACTGTACATTGCTGGCTTGAAGATCATGTTAATTTATAAACATGCAACACCTAAAATATTATTTTGGTGTAGCAGATAAAGTTAGCTACAATACATAGCCAGCAGAAACAAGAATCATAGTTAGCTTGCTGATTAGCTTACCAAACTAGGAATGCTATCGTAAGGGTTTTTTAAAATTAGTTATGACCAGGTAAGAACCTAAGCTGATTGGCATTAATGATTATTTTACTATTCATATATAAAGTTTCCTGTGTCCAGTTCCATTAGCAACAGTTGCCATTACTCTCTTAACTACTATTCTCTCTCTCTTTGAGGTGGTAAATGAAAAAACAACAAATTATTAAGTATTAATTAATACTCATGAAGATCATATTTTAGAGAAAGTGTATTTGCCTTTAATTGACGCAGATTTAGTTTTTTTCTGTAGGTCACATTATAATCCTTTGAAGCATGACTGAACTTGTATTGGCAGATGTACTTACAGTATGTTGTTAAATGTGTCTTTTAGTGAGGCTACGTTCGAGAGGGCTTCTGCTGAAGCTATCAAAGCTTCACCATTCACACCTATCCATAATTTAGAGCGCCATCCTGGCCCAGATGCCATGTTATCATGCTTTTTTCTTTGATTTAGCTGTACTTTTGTTTCCCTTCTTCTTCCCACCTTTTTTGTGCATTTCTTCCTAGCCTGAGGTTCAGAAGACATCTTGAGTTACCTCACCTGTCTACCCCTTTTGGAATGGCCCGATCTGTGTAATCGGGCTTGATTCTGCGCCCTCTTCGCCATTGCACTTCTCCATTGCAGTCTTCTACCCTTCTGCTCTTTCTGCATTTGAATCAAAGGCTGGTACAGCGTATACACACTTAAGCCTTGCTTTTAAAAAACTATACTATTTTTTTCTTCAGCTGAAAAACATGTTTAAATATTTAGCACCCATATTCACAGCTGTTTGACACTTGTAATTCCTCATCTTACAAGTCCCAAACAAACGGCACAGAAGATCACACAGTCAGTCTGAATCACAGCTGTCATCATTATTCACTTTGACTCTCCCCCACCCTTATTGAAATAATAAGGAAATCATCTGAACTTTGGAAAATGGTGATAGTAACTGCCTGTGTTTGATATTGAAAAAAGGCAGGAGAGCGAAAGAAGAGGGGAGAGATTTCTTTTGAGCTACAGCTGCATTGTTCTGGGGCTCCCTGTTAATAACTTACAACTGAAGAGTGTTTCTTGACGCAAAAAAGCACAACAAAAAAACACCATTTTCATGGTTCCTAAGAAGATCTTTGTTCAAAATGTAGGTGTCAGATGAAAAGGCATACATGCATAGGCAGAAATGGTGGTGGTGGTGGGGTGCACCAGTGCACTCAGAGATGCACAATATTTATCATATATTGTATTTAAATCCTTTGCTAGAAGGCTCTGTGAGACGATCAGACATGATTTTTGATGACATCCTTTGTTTTTCTGAAGTATATTAATGGCACATCTGACTTGCAAGCCAATATTTGAGCTTGAATAGGCATTAGGGTATGTGTGTCTTTGCCTTATTCTGAAGGTTTCACAATGGTTATATCAGAACCACAGGGGTCAAGCCTTGATATAGGACGTTGTAGCACAGTAGGGGCTGGCAGCCACTTTGCATTTCCTTCCACAGAAATGCTGACAAAAATGCCTTGGATTTTGCTTGCTAACTGCAGAATAAAACTGTAGCTCAACACTTCGATACATTCAGATTTTTGTGGTTGTTGTGCGACATTCGTATATTGGAGCAAAATTGCTTTTCTGGAGAGAGTAAGCATCATCTCATTTTAGATTAAGTTTGTAGACCTAATCTCTTTACCAGCCTCGACTGTGACTATGTAGTGTAGGATGTTTAGTTTTAATTGTACATGTTCCTTTTCATTATTTTCCATGGTATCATCATATGCCCATGGCTGGATTGTTTCATTATTAGGGCCATCACAGTGTGCCATTAATGGATTCTTAGTGGCTGAACTCTCACCCTTTCCTTCAGGTTCTGTCACCGTCAAACTCGGGGCGCATTATTCTAATGATCACATACACTGCCACTGCCACCACTACCCCCAGCACCCCCTCCCACCTCACACACCCACCCACACTCACCCTCCCCTCCCCCCGGCCCTAAAACTAGACAGAACGAGGGAGAGAGGAGCGAGAGAGAGAGAGAGAGAAATTCAGGAGGAGAAAGCTTTGAAGTGGCTTTCCATCGCAGTGAGTCTGCCGGCCGTCTCCCCGAGACGTGTCACCTTTGCCGAGAGGGAATAGGAAAATCACGTTTCGAATGGTAATGATAACATACTAATCACTTGAGCTCTTTGAAGAACCCGGGGAGTGTGCTACTCTGTCAGTATCCCTGGCTGCCTCACAGGCACACACAGGCACTGCAGCCATGGTCTAGGTGTAGTAGCTTAAGCATTGCATGTCAATACGTCCCCTCTGATCCATAGGGGCTCATTATAGCCCAAGCTTGGTATCTATTTTCTCCCACATGCAAACTGCCACCATCTCTGCTGGTGCCACTACCACTTCCACACCCATGTAACCCCTCCCTGAAACCCCCTACCACACCCTTCACCAAAAACACACCACACCATGCATCCTGTTCCACTCACCATCACCTCATCACTTTCCTCCTACCAGCAGCCCATTTTACCACCCACCCACCCACCCGTTCTCCTATCCCTCCATCCTCCCCCTGCCCTCCCTTTAACTATTAAAAAGTATCTCTGCAATTTTAAATGACATCTGTCAGCAATGCGAAGAAAAAGGAAGCGAGGGAAAGAAAAGAGTTCAGAGGGAGTTTTCTCCTCCCTGCTCTTTTCCCATCCCTCTTATTGTCAAACTTTGAAAAGTGTGTCGTTGACTTTTTTTTTTTTTCCCCTCCACGTTTTTCATTTCCTTTGAGTGATTAGCTGGTACACATTTTGACAGCCTAACCAAAACGAGAGAGATTTCACTTCTCCCCCTGTCCCCTTCGCTCATGTGATGGGCATAAACCCTTGTCAGAGAGGCGGTTGTCATTCGTTGGGTTGTTTTTTGAGTGTCAAATATGTATCTGATCAGTTTCTTAACATAGCATATTAGAAAGGCCATCAAAACCAACAACATTTGAGTAAACATTTAAGTCTTCCATGTTTATGTTGTTTATGATCCTATCTACTGAATGTAGTTTGGGTTCAATGAAAGCTGGGTCTTACTTTGGACTTGCACATAAAGTGGACAATATTGAGCTGTATATGTTGTTTGAAGCTATGTTTGTGTGTTAGATTGTTGAAACTGTGCACTGAACAAACATAGATTAACAATAGACTTTTTTGAGATTACAATGTACCTCTGCCAAAACGTACTGTAGTTAGTGTTTTAAGTACACCTAAAGGTTTGTTTAAAATCAGTTTGAAGCAACCATGATGATGAAATGAAATAAGTGTATAAAATAACTGTACCATCCTTTTAAAGGGAATCTAATATCACCTGTCTAAAACATGTTTTGTGAAGTGGATGTAAACCTCCATGGGAAAACTGTGGTTATAAAATTCCATTATCTAATATTGGCATTTTTTAGGCAGTTTCCTGCAACCACAACCAAAGCCAGCGAGATCATAGTTAGTGAGCCTCTTTTGTACAATGATTTAAAAAAGGTAATGTTGAAAACATTAAAGTAGGTATTCCCAGCAAGAGATTTTATGCTTTCTTAAAAAATGGCTTCCAGTACTCATTGACAAATTGACTGCCTGTAGCTGTTAGTTGAGATGAAATTCAGGGTCCCCTGATGATGGTGGCAGTGCAAAGAATTATGTTTAAAGCAAGTAGAAAAACATTTAAGACATTATCAAATAACCTCAACTTATCACTCACAACATGTGTACAAAATTCAATAAAATCCCACTCATTCCTGAAATCTCTTTGTTCAGGTAACATACACATTCCACTTAATTCAGGATAATAAAGCATGGATTACATTGAACAATATAAATTGTCAGGTATAGATCAACATGCTTTGTTGTCAGTATAAGCTTTTGTATAAATGTTGCATTGGTATATATATATATATATATATATATATATATATATGAGCCCCCTAAGATGGAACTCAAGGTCCTCAGTGAACAGATCAGATTTCTTCTAGCCTTGCTTGTCAGACATGAATTGTTTAGCTATAGAGAAGCCAAAACCATTTTTTTAAATTTTTCTTGGTATCTAAGGAACTGCTATCAATTGATATGTGTACGTATGATATTAGATCCCTAGCTAACACCTTGATACTCATAAACATCCACTTTGAAAAAATGATCAAATTGCTTAATTAATTATTTATGAATCTTTTCTTGATATGCTCTGTGAATTCCATGCTTTCAATGGGCAGGCTTGTCAATTGTTGATAGCAGTGAGTAAGCCAAGGGGGGATGCAGTAACTCATACATCATGAATACTGTTTTGGTCCACTAATGTGGATATACAAGAAGCAGAAAAGGAATTTGATGGTTTTGTTTAGGATAAATATTACATTTCACACCTCTATAATGATGTTCCTTTTATATACATTTATGACACTGATGGGTTTGAAAAGGCTTATCAAAGATATTATTATTTATTTATTATTATTATTATTATTATTATTCAAGAAAGATTACACTTTATATGTTGCTTTACTGTCTACAATAGAAAATAGTAAATGTTGATATATTTTTTTACTTAAATTTCTCCTCCAGTTGGAAGCCATCAGCTGGACAGGATTTTCTTTTAACTAGAAAGCTTCAAATATAATTGTATTTTTTTTAATTCGCTCCACTTCCCTGCCTTAACTTTTCTCTGTGTGCAGGAGAAGGCTGTGCTGTGAAACAATACGAGGAGGCAACAAACCTCAAAGTAGTTCTTGTTTTTATGTCCAAGATGAGGCAGCAGCACCACTTACATTGTCAGCCTCAAAATGCATATGCTTGATATTCCATCAGCATATAACACATTGTCATCCATGAAGGTTATTGCCAACCTGGCTGTATTATGTTGTCGCTGTGGATGTGGTCTGTCTGTTTAGGTGACAGTGTTGATGTGTTTCTTTGAAATGGGTCCCAGCCCTCTCAATCAATTTTTTTGTGTTTGTTTCTCTGGCTTTATTTTTTTCCCTGCATTTGTTGCAGAGAGCGCATCTGTTGGACAACACAGAGAAGCTGGAAAGGTCATCACGGAGACTGGAGGCCGGCTACCAGATAGCAGTAGAAACTGGTACGTATTCTGTTTTGGATTGGGTTAGGAAGGAGTGGGGTTGGTGTTGGGCGAGGGTTCAAGATAGTGGTGAGGATGAGTGAGCGACAGCAAATTGTCTTTCTCATGCGAGGTGGGTGGATATGTGTGTTTGTGTGTGTTTGGGGGGGGAGGTGGCGGCTCAAAAAAACCCCTCTTTCCTTGACGCCTGATGACATTTTCGGAAGCACATCAAAGGCAAGCCAGGGAGGGAGAGAGAGAGGTGTACAGGCGACAGATCGAGCGCAGTTTCTCCTTGCTCTGCTCCCGAAGAAAATTCGTGCATCGCTATGGCTGTGTGTATCTGTGTGCTGTGTATGCGTGTATGTTGGGTGGGTGGTGGTGTGTTTTTTTTTTTTTTTTTTTTTTTTTTTTTTTTTTTTACACAAACAGACAGGGGGTCTGTGAAAATAAACAACGTCAGCGTTCCTCCTGAAGTTCTTAATTCAGGAGTGCAGAAGAAAGAAAAAAAACATAATATTACTTTCTAAATAAACCATCCAAAAAACACACACTCCTCCTTTTTTTCTCATTATCAAGGATGGTTTTTATCTTAAAATAGGAAAAAAGCTCATTGGGATCTTAAATAGATTTATCCAGTTAGCATATTTTTTTTCTTCCTGTCTTCCTCCCTGACAGTCACCACATTATTGAGGCAGAGTGTATTCCTCAGAGATGTATCAAAGCTCATTCTTGAAGTATCAACCAGCTTTCTGTGGCTTCCGTTGTAGTTTTGAAAAAGTTTGTCAATTTACACTATAATCGTGGGGTGGCTGGCATGTGCGACATCGACAGATTTAATAATTCAAGTCAAGGAAGGTTCGCACGCAGACCACCATCTTTTGATGTTCTCTGTAACTTGCATTCACAAATTCATAAATACAATCTACATTCTCTGCTTAAAAATGTTGATTCAAATGCCTCAGATGATCCTGCCGTTATCCGAGTTTCTCGACTGTGTCAAATTCTGCGACAGCCGACAGGTTTTTAATTCTACCCAGTCATATCATTCACTACAGTGGCTCATTTTTTGATGTTTTCCCTCACAGCTTGGTTGGTGTTAGAGAAGTGGGCCGTGGCTTAACAGTGTTCAGTACCTACTGGGCCCGGTGGTTTCTCCTGCCGTAGTCGGCCACATGCACCATGACCCTGTGTCACTGGTGGCCGTCTCATCCACTGTGTGTGCGGCTAGCTAAGAACAATGCTCGTTTATCCTGCCTTGGTCCCACACACTTGGCTTGGTCCACACCAGCTGGGGCTGTTTGTGGTTTGGTGGGGAAGCTTCGCCCTGTGTCTTTAATCCATGACCCCTTCCTTTACTCTGCTGTCAATACCAACCCTCCGCTCAGATGCACAACCTGAAATGGCAATGTCTCTGGGTCAAACAGGGAATACATCTGCTCAAAGAACATAGATACACAGGGAATATGCACTCCTCCACCAGACTAATTACTATATATACCAAGCTCTCAAATTCAACAAACACACTGGGCACAAACATTAGATTGCTATATTTATGTATTGTTTTATAAGTTTTGACAGGGTTTGCCATCTGATCCCAAATCCAGTTTGGTCTTTAATTTAGTGTTGTTCACCCATCTCAAACTATATATTTACACTTGTGGTCCCACAACGGCTCGTCACAACACTTCCCAGACATCTTCATGAAATCCTGCACTATTTAGATCATAGGCCTGCCATAGTTATTGAGTATTGAGACACAGTACACTAAGGACTGGGATTTGTATTTTTGCAAACACTGAACTGTTTCGTTTTATAATCCAACAAAAGCTCCATTTATTGTAGTTCCTTCTCTTTCACACCAACAAATACAAAATAATGAAATAAAAATCCAAGAAGTGAACCACGCTTTATTCATGCACATTATGAAAATGGCATTGGCAATTGTTGAGGAATAAGCTTTGAGTTTTAAAACACAGAGGTGTGGCACTCATAGACGTTAAACAAGAATAATTAGAGCATAAAGTGTTTCTCCAATCAGACACTCTCTAGTCATACTGTAAATACTTTTCTTGCCACGAACCTTAACTCTCCTCAGACATCTAAGCTGTACTTTTTACGAAGAACAGTTTAACGTCGTTATTTTGCAGTAATTCAAAGTTGCATTCTTCATCCACAATGACACAGTAGCCCTTAAGAACTGTAATTGACCAATGGGGAAAGTGGAACTAAAAGACATTTTATTTCAAAGAGATAGATCCTGAACAAAGAAATGGCGTTGAAACTCAGCTTTGCCCCCTTTTCTCTTCAGCGTCGACAATATATCTCTTAATGACCAGGAACAAAAAAGCCAGGATGCTTCTAGGTCACATTTAAGGGAAAAAAGAGGACTCGTAGTTCTAAGAAAAGATGAATCTTCACACAATATCATTTTATCAGATTTTAGCTGTTTTTTCTACCATTCTCAATGTCTCTAGTGTATTTAGTGAAAACAAAGGCTTGCCAAAAGCAGTGAGAACCCTCAGAGGGATATAGAGGAGACTCTTTGGACATGCAGAGCTATTTACCACACGCACCCTGAAGAACCAGAGTCCTCTGTTTGTCTCATAAATAAAGTATAGAACTTCATTAGTGAAGAGCACTGACTTAAAAGCCCAGGCATAGCAACAAGCAGACACAGGGGCGAGCCCAGTTAAAGAGGGCCCTAAATAAAGAGGGAGGGCATGCAGTTAGCCAATTTAAAGACATTTGAGTCAGGGGCATTTGAAATGCCCAAATGTGGAGGCTTGACTGATGTTAAATCAAAGACATGCCAGATTTTAGTCCTTCCCTCCACAGTTGAAAAGATTTTGAATGATTTATGATTGCTTGTTTAGAAATAAATAGCATGTCAGATAAGACATCTAAGTTGCAACGATTAGCTATTCCACCTTTTTGATTATTATTCATTGAGGGGGAGAGAGTTGAGTTTTACATACTGATCGACAGTTCATACAAGACATGGCTAAAAAATGTTCCATGAAACCCTTACTGAATTTTCCAGTTATGGTAATAAAAATCCACTGATTTGTTTACCGGCATCGCTCTAATAATTGAATTGCTTTAAATTAAATTTTCTTTGTTGTGTCAACATAGCTTTTGCTGATGGTACTGTAAATGTGCAATTGTTTTAGGACATTAACAGTAATTGTAAACTTAAAGGTAAACTTTAAACTTGAATTATGGACTCGTAGCAACAATAGTTTTTAAATGTTCTTGAACCTTCTGTAGCTTGCTTGCAGAGACATGACTCATGCAGGTTTAATGCAATTCTAAATTTTTTTATTTAATTTGAACAAGAAATGTAAGGACCTTTTACTTTTTACAATTATGAATGAATAAATTAATCTCTGAAGCAATATTTAAAAATTGTAAGAGTCAATGAATCAACCAGCAAATGTGGAATGAATTTACTTTGAAAATTCATCTCCCTTTATACTTTTATACAGTTGACACAAATAACTTTGCAATGGCAGCAAATTGAACTCCTGAGACAGACAAAAGCGTTGCTACTCTGCATTTTAAAGGTGGCCAGCAAGAGGCTGAGAACACTTCTTAGGCAAGTGTTCTTGGTGTTTAGGGGCCTGTAATCAATCCTGCGAAATGAAAACAGCTCATTAGGGATTGATTTCAGTCCTATTTAGATAAGCAGAGAGGGCCGGGGCCGGCCCCCAGGGGCCCCAGCCTAGCCCAAAGTTCACACCATGCCAGGTAGAGAGCAGCACTGCAGGCTATCAACTTTATTAGGATGGAGATAAGCTGATTAGACCTTGTCAATCAAAGGTGCCAGTGACTCAATCATGATCCAGGGGACTTTTCTTTCTGTCTCTCCCATTTTCTCTCTCTTCCCACTCACACAATCTCCCTCTCTTTTTTGTGATAAATCATTGAAGCGACCAACAAAGTGGCAGCCATCGCTGGGCTAAGCTAAGCAGCCCTGCAGTTGTCACCAAGGCAGACGCGTGGGGACCCTGTGATGATGTGACGACTATATTAAAGAGTACATCAATTTGTTTTAGAGCAGTTTGATTTTCGACTGCAGTGGTATTAAAAGAGAGGGGGTAAAAAAGGGGAGGGCGAGCATGTCGGCGTCATCGAACATGAATCCAGTGGCAGAGCAACGGGTGCTGGGACAGCAAGAAATAAATAGATAAATGACAGAGTGACGAGAAATAAATAAATAAATTTTTGTAAACATAAAAAAAATCTTCATGGCTCCCTTTTGAAGCAGAGTGTGGCTTTGAGTCTTGCTGAGAGTCCATGGGCGCTGGAGTGGCCCAGTAACACAGCACATGTTTGTCCCGACTCTCTATCTCTCCCCCTCCATCTTCGTCTCTTTCTCTGTTTCTCTCCCACTTGCTTTATTTGTCCCTGTTCCCTCTAAAGATCAGACTCAATGATTCTTTTGGTGCTGGGCCACCAAAGTGGTGCTTGCTCCTCAAATCCATAAGCAAACACTTAGCAAATGACATTATCAGTTACATTTATGAAGCCCAAGTGATGTTTTTAGAAGAGGCTATTATTAGCTCTTGACACATTTTATATCATTCTTTTAATATTTACAATATTTGGTTAGGTCAGAGCAATATAACATTTTTTATTATGTTTAATAAAACATATTTCTACAAATTAATATCCTACAAATCAAAAAGTGAAAAAATAAATGTTTTCATTGGAATGGACATTTTTGGAAATTGTCCCAAAAGGAATAAATGTAAATATGTCATTTATTTTTTTAAGCAAACCAGTGTTTAATTATTTTTGTTAATTCACATACTTTTTAACAGATCAATTTTAAATTAAGTTTAAATTATTAATTTGAAGTTTTGTGTGACCTGCTAATACACCACTATTTGATACTTGCTGTTAAGGATTTTTTTTTTTCAGTCACTACATGAATTATTTGTAGAATTCTATACAATATATATGCACTCTAAATCTTTTTCTTATTAACATGTAGCTGAATCTTTTTTCACTTCTATTTTTAGTTTATTCTCTCTGTTCTACAATGTAGTTTGAGTATTTTTAGGGATCTCCTTTTCATTTCTCTTTTTAAAACGACAGTTTGCTTAACTGGATTTCCTTTTAGGTATAGCATAATAAATAACTTTTTGTAGGCTGATACAATCAGCATGTTGTACTGTGTTCAAAAAGAATTTGAAGTTATTTAATAATTGTTTGATTACGGAAGCCGAGAGCTAGGACTTAAAATATTTCACAGCTTGAGTTTTCAGCTGAGGTCAAAGGGGGCCTTTTTTTACAAAATATTTTAAAGGAAAACTCTGTTATTCTATAGCTATTTAAAAAGAAAATAATGATTAAAATTGCTCCCAAAATTTCACTCGAAACCATATTTCCTAAATATATATGCTTCAACGCATAACATCTTGCTCTCAGAAAATCTAGCCGTGGGTGAGCTGTTTATCGGTAAACCCCCGGTGGATGAAAGGCGTAGCAATAATGATTTTTTCTCTCCTAATCGGACCTTGTCAGCAAGGCGTCTTATCGTGGAGAGGAAAATGACACCGATCCTATCGAAGAGCCTGGAGTCCGAGTCGGCGGCGTGTGTCCCCCCCAATCATGGCCGGCCGTGGCCCAGCCATATCTAGCGCCGCCACAAACGGCGAGCGACGCTTTTTTCATGTGGACTTCAAAAACGTTGCGAGTCATTAAAATTGCACCCGCGTTCTGCAGCGGGGATCAGCCGCTCTGGAGCGAAAATAGGATGTAGGGAGAGGAGACTCGCTAAATGTGTTAATTCCATCCTCACATGTTTAAGGCTTAATTTTAATCTGTTTGAGGGAGGGGGAGGGGTGGAGGGACGATTGGAAAGGGGCGGGAGGGGCAATGAGAAAGCCTCGCACTGCAATAAATCGCCATTATCTTTGACACCCTAGGACTCAGCTGTTCCAGGGATTTAGGGGTCCACTGGCAACAGTGTATATCGCAGGGCATGAAAACACTGTTTACGCTTGAACTGCGGTAGCTAAGGTGCAATCACCAGTTTCAGGCTGCACAGACAAAAGGCCTTACGTGCACAATGGCCAGCTAGCATACGTACCCTCAATGGAAGAGCTGAACCAACAGACTCAAGTATGTGTTTGTGTGTGTGTGCGCCTGGTTCCCTGTGTGTGCGTGCGCAAGTCTGTGTTTCACCTTTGTATCGACAGGTGTTGTCGCAAACATCCAAATATTAGCTTAAGTTAAATGGAGCTACAAAGATGGCAATAAGTGACACGTTTGTGTAAAATTAAATGAACCTTACGCCAAAGACAGATGGCGATTAAAATTTCTTGACTGAATAATAACACATCAGTTGAATCCAATAACTACTACAGCAACTACTAGCCTCCTTGTGTCCCTTTGTTAGGTCTGCACAAGGTGTTAGCTAGCATTAATAATATTATAAGAAAATCGAATAATTAGACCTTTAGTCGGTTATTAGCTTCAACAAGGCTCTCATCATAATGAGACTCTTGGAAGTAATGATTTGACTAGAGAGCTCATTGGAGCTTTCAGACTTAGTAAAACATGAGGCAATGATGCTAAGAGAAATGTTGGTTTTCCATTTTGAAATGATGCTTACATTGTTAAATAAAATCTAAACTGTAAGCTGAGACAATGGCATCAGCATTGTTAACTGAACACGTGTGACGTGTGTGATTTTGGCACGGTTTTGTAAATTAGTCTATATTCTCGATCAAACCTCATCCAAATCATTTATTGATATAATCTAATCCTTATCTCAAGATACGAAACACCCTCCAATTGCTAGTTAGTGTTATGCCACTATATCTTAAAAGACACCGTCGTCCCAACCTTAAATCAGATTTTTGTTTTTCTATTTTTAGGTTACAATAACTAAAAAGATACCCCCTGCTTTCTTGCATGCAGAAGAAAAAAGTGTGGCATTGACCTCTGGCTGACACAGAGAAAGCTGGGGGGGGGGGAGCAGAAAGCGCGACAGAGTGGAGAGAGCTAAGACATCAACTGTGAAGAGCCACATAGGGTTAAAGAAAAACTGTTTCAGAAGGAAATGGGAGACAAAAGCGAGGACTTGGAGCCCCCATGGGCGGCTTTAAAGAGCCGCTACATCTGAGGCCCTGAAATATTAAAAACAGAAAGGGAGAACCACAAAAAAAATTTGAAATTGTGAAATAAAGTAAAGGAGTGGCAGTGAGAGAGAATTGTGCCACCTTGTCACCCGGGGACGTATATCAGAAATATTAATTCAGTGATGAGAATGACGCACTGGATGACAAAAGGATAGATGTCAGTTAAAACCCTAAAAGGAGTAAAAGAATGAGGAGACATTTATCAGAGTGAGTGTGGATAGGCTGCTGTATACGAACAAGAGATAGAGATGTTGGGAAGGAGATGTCTGTAACAGCCACATAAAATGTTTTTATTTTTTTCACTTTTCACAAAATGCCCTGGCTTTTATTTAACCAGTAACCTCCCTTATATGTGTTCTCATTTACAATGTAGTAAAGTGATGACCATCTTATTTAAAAAGAGGCAAGCAATGCACTTGAGTAATGACAACTGAGTCAAACTACCATTAGCAGTGTATCTTCACAGTTAGTCTTCACAGTTAGTCTAAATGGGCAATGTTTTGATGCAGATCCAACAGTTTTTTAGGAAGAAAATTGTTAAGGACCAAGTAGTGTTTTTACTGCTTTTCAACATTCCCCCTTTGCTTTGCTCATAGCTATGTAAAATGGCAATGTTATGCGCCATGGCGTCAGTAGTGATACCCTATAACAATAACTGTATTTTGTAACAGTATTTATTGAATGCAATTAATTACTTTGATTTGTTTGTGTTCAAGTGAAAACATGTTTATCACAGACAGTAGATTTTGAGAAAGGGAAATCTTTCAGTATTATAATGACAACTCTAAAAACCTGACAGAAGTTAGGAACTAATATGTAATTCATCTATGACTGTCAGCCTATATAAACTTTTTCCGATTAGGAATACTTAACTCACACTGACCCTAATGGCACAAAAATAAACTCTAGTTTTCAAACATTAAATGTTTCGAGAAAAAAAACAAAATCTTAATCACATTCACAGTGCAGTTGAACTTGTGTGTCAGATTTAGCAGTAGTAAGCAGACACTCTAAGGCAAAGTTACTAATAGTAGCTTGCTACCCAGCTGACTGCTGATGCCATTTTAATGTAAGTAGTCTGCTATCATTCACTTACTGTAGATAGCTATATTAAAGTTAGAGTTTGCAAAATTTATTTTTAGGCCTATGTCTTACTGTAACAGTAAACTAAAATACTCAATACATGGAAATAAGTAAGAAATAAGTAATATTTTTCTGAACTTAAATACTGTGTTCACCAAAACATAGAATAAATTAGGTTTTTAAATAAATCATCTTCTCTTGCCCTGTACCACACTTAAATATTCTTGCTTTTCAGTTTTCTCCTAATGGTTGTCACTTCTAACAGTAGATATAACTTTTAATTTATACAATGCCACCATATCTATGTTTTTTTTGCATTATATTTGTTTATTTTGTGCCCTCAAAAAGTAATCAATCATAATCTTATCAAACACAAACAACAAAATTCATTGCAATGCCAGTGATAAGACAGTAAATTTTTTTAGGAAAAGGTATGCACATTCACTTTGTGTTTCTCATAATCACATCACTCTCATACCAGTTTTTGAAATGCAGACTGCTGGAGATTTATGAATGATATATTATAATAAACTAATTTCATGTTAAATGTGTTTATGACAATTTCCTTGAAAACCATTTAATGCTTACCTAATACTATTTATAATACTTGATGCATACAAGTTGTACGACTGCGGAAATATGGTTGGTTATAGTAATAAATGATAGCAGAAACAATAGTCACATTACATCTGTTAATATGTTTTAATATAAGTGCCAATATGTTTTAGGTCTTAAGATTACTGGTTTTGAGTAATCTAGAGCATTTTAATGCTTATTATATTATAATTGCTTTTAAACAAGTTATTATAAACAAGTTATTAGTAGATTATTTTCAAAGTAACTTTCCCAGCTGGGGACTGCAAGCAAAGGTCTGTGAGGGAACAACCCAACAACAACAATGACTCCTTTTTTGCTTAAGATGGTGTAGCTGGTGCTTTGTTGTCAAAGTCATTTAGTGAATGCACTGTGTGTCAGTTCTAGTATAGTCACACAGATGTTTTTCAGTAGCACAGAAAGAGACCCTGTAGCCTCACGTCTGCAAACTGCTATGTGGCACCTTTTGTGTTACAATAAGCAATGCTTGTACTCTTAGATTTAAATTACCTGGTCTAAATCTAAAAAAGTAAAACTGCTCATGACCCCTGCAATAGTAAGTGTTGGCGCTAGCCTTGAGGAAAATATTTGATTCTGTGTTAGAAAACCATATAGGGCTAAATGCAGTCATTAGCTCTATTAATCTGCATCTTCTGTAGAAATTCCCTGAGCCTCCCACCCTGCAAGACACACAATTATACTGTACAAACACAGTGAAGCACATTAGCCATCTCCGTCTGTCCTTGCTCCTCTTTTCCTCAATGGTAGCCCCAAGGAGCACAACCCCCCTCCCTTGTCAAAGGAGCATCCTCCTTGGCTGTCCTGTGCCCATCAGACAGGGTGCCCGCCCGTTTAAGACACCCAGGGAACATGAAACGGAGCCGGGCCGAGATGTCAGCTGGTTGCCCCATCTGCCAGTCAGTGGGATGGTAAAGCTTTTGTCCTGGGGGGTAACCTTAGGAGTGCTCTGCGTGCTGCTCAAGCGTGTCTGTGTACGCGCATGTGTGTGTGTGTTGCTTTGGGAAAGAAGACTGTTTCACAGTTTTGAGCAAAGCTAGCCACAAACAACATGCTGACATTGCCCTGTTAATTTATGTTGGACTTGTGTGCACATGCAGTATTGTCACATTTTGACCAAAATTTAAATTTGGATTCTCTGTTGTCAGATCAGGGCAAAATAACTGCTGTGTTTATAATACCATTTTTGAATCACAGAGATTTCAAGGGAATAGAATGTGTAGGTCTCAAAGAATTGTCCTCGGCTGTATTGAAGTTAATTGGTCTCATTTCAGATCTGCTCACTTCTTATGGGTATCACAGTTGATGCAGCACACATCAGAATTTTAAATTGCCTGGAACTTGTCTCTATCCTTTTCCTGTTCCCCTGTTAAATAACATAACCTTGACAGTACAAACAGTTTGACTCCCATATAAATGAACCAAGGCACTGAGTGAATGGAGGCTGGTCGGCTGGTTGAAATGAAGCACAATTCCACTCATGCATTCTATCGTTTGGTAGATAGGCCGCGCCCTTGAGCTGCTTTAGCAGGGAGGTGCCGCTTGTTCTCACTCTGTAAGAAGGTGCTGAAAGGGGCCCTCTGTGCACGCACGAATGCACGCACATAATCCTTTGGACGGGTCTATGTGAGCCCAAGAGTTCCTAAAAAGAAAATGCACGCAGACAGCACGAACTTATTTATTTACCACTGAGTTATGCTTCTGTAGTTCTGTAGTTCTGCCTGTCAAGGATATCAGCACAAGTTAATATGTGTGCTTTTGTGTGTGTGTGTGTGTGTGTCTGGATGTGTGTCTCCTAGTTATATGTGCATGTTGCACATGCTTTGCACCTCACTTGTTTGAGGCTCAGATAAAATGTGATTTATAACAACAAAGTCATCCTTTTCCTGTGCTGTAATAATTTTTAGTCAACTTTGACTGTTGACTGCCATGTAGAAAGCTTTCCTTAAGTGGTCTACATAGTCCCCATGCTCACATCAGTCAGTCTCACCGCATGATGTATGTACTGTAGTGGTAGTCCTGAAGGGCTGATGTATGCACAGCTCTGCACCGGCAAGTCCTCTCTGAGCACATCTATGATCTTGGGTTACTCAATCATCAATCAAGGCCAACTGCAGCGTACTGTACTGTCGCCCATCTTTTAAAGCTCAGTTGTGAAGGACTGGCTAAGATGGCCTAAGGGACACTTTCCTTGGTCTGGCCCATCTCAGGTTTGATGTGAATATGGGTGTAGTTATGACTACACACTGAACAGAGTCGACACATTGATGTAGACTTTTTTAATGTTTGGTGAAGGCCACCTGATAGTAGGGATGTGGTTTTTAAGAATTTTTCAGTATTTTTTGGCAAACATTTTTCAGTAATTTGTTTTTCCTGTTATAATTCTGGTCATTTTCAACTTTCAACTGCATAATCTAGTAACAGAAAATAAACAGGAAGAGGAAATAAAAAACACCATTTCATTAAGTAGCTTTTGTTTTTATATCTAATATTATTTTAGATGTATTATTTTCTTGTTACACTGTGAATTATTTAAATGAACATTTATTAGAAGTAACATTCGATTAAAAGTATGACATATTCCACTCTGTTACCTCATACCAGTCTGTATTTTAAACATTTTTCTTCATTATTATAATAAAAGGTAGTTGTCTGTTAAAAGATATAAACATGATAAATCCTTTGCCGACAATGCATTGATCAAATGTTACTGCCAAATTTACCTCATTCAGAATGAGCCTTACCTGAGTAATGCAAAGCCAAAATTTCAGACAATATGGACAGAGGGAGCACACAAAGACGAAATATACAGAATATTCACTTTCTCCACAAAGCTACTCGGAATTCATTATATTATCCAGAATGGACATTCAGAACCATATGATATTGCAGTGATAGAGTTGCATGCCAATTTTCCTGTGTGCTTGAAGTGAGGTATTGTGCTATTTTAATGAGCTGTTTAGACTAGTGGCCGGTTGCATTTGGGCTGTAACAACCAGCTCAATGAATAATTGTTATTGCCTCTTAAAGGCCAGATGTATGGAATTCATGCAAATTCAGAGCAAAGGGAAAATGTTTGTGTGTGTGTCTTGGAATAATTGTATTCCAGATGTCCTTCTTTCATATGAACTGTACACACACACACACACACACACACACACACAAAGCACACACACTAAAAGGACAGAACAGATGATGGTGATGATGATTAAGATCTTAAGCATATGGAGATACTGTGTTGGTTTAGTGTTTGTGTGTATGTGTGTGTGGCTGTGGCAATTTATTTATTTTTTTTTGTTAAACATTTCTGCTCCCTCAGTCTTCTGTGACAGGTTCACCCATCTCTCCTGGGGAGGCCTTCACTCCCAATTTAGACGCAAGCGTCGTCAAGTGACAGCAATGGCTCCGGCACCCTACCTTTGCAATATGACTACAGTTAACTTAACAAGTCTCGATATGTGAGCTCCATCTTTGATGTAATTGATTTGAGTGGTTTGAGCATCTTTCTTGCTGAGAAGTTGAAATTTTTGGTAGATCTGTCAAGATGATCTTCAGAGGGATGCAAGTCATTTCTGTCACATTTTAAACAAAAAAAACAAGAAAACAAAGTCATTATCTTTAATCATATTTTACCTAATCTGCACTTTATTGTTGAATGTCCATCATAAAAATGTTCTTCCTCTGCCGCTGTATGTCAGGTACGGTATAGCCCTTCAGAAAACTCCTAGTCTCCAGTATGGGCATGTGTGGCCACAGTGTACTCAGGTCTCTAAAGAGGAGCAGAGCAGCAGCACAATAACACAATCCTTCTGCCCAAGCCTTCATGTTGTACAGTGATCATAAATTTCAACAGCAGAACAGAAATCAACAAGCCCTCTGATACAAAACTGTTAGGAAGGTGGTCACTATATAGGCACATCTTGCATTCCAACATGTTTCTCTTCATTGGACCTTTCGTGGGCTGGGCTTTAGTGTAAATGTGGACATTTTTGTTGGTTTTTGTTGATGATATTCAAGTACTGTGTAACTATTGTTTGTTCTTGTCTTTGATATTTTTACTGCCTCTGCAACAGCTTAAGCTTGGATGTTGCATCTGTTTTATAAAAAAACGCGAGAAACCACTTTACTGCAGTAAAATTAGCACATCAGTGCAATATACATAAACAAAAATAGTACAGGTTTATAATGTAAAAAAACAGACAGATAATAATGTAGGTAGTTGTTTATTGTATACATTTTTTTCTGTTTTCAGTGACGTAAACCGAAATAAATGAACCAGTAGAATTAATTAATATTGTTTAATTAAATGAACGTTTACTTGATTAATCTTAAATTCTCTGATGGCCTTTTATATTGTTTCCCTGTCAGCCATGCTCATGAAGCCTTTTAAAAATGATCAAAATTCAGTCAACTACAAGTGCATTAGTGTCTTTTTTATTGTGTACATGTTATCACATGTGTGCCTGTGTGTGTGTTTGTGGGGGGTGAAGTTGTGTTGAGTGACAAGGGCATGCGTCTTGAGCCACCTGGATTTATTTGGGCCAAACAAGAGGGGCCCATGGCTGTCTGGACAGTGGGGCCTCAGAACCACGAACAGAAGGTGCCTCCTCACAACTCACACCTGAGCTCCTCCCAGCCTGGGACCAACCTTGCTCTCTCCATCCATACAACCTCTTCTCTCTCTTTCTTTCACTACCCTCTGTATCCTCGCCACTTCTCTCCCAGGCCATGGCCTGGCCTACTTTTACCTCTCCCACTCTGGACCCTTTGATGTTGACTATGTTGGCCGTTTCCACAGATCATGTGTATGTTTGGAAATGGCCCCTTTGCTCAATCCTCAGTCTGTTTATGAATATACATTTCACAAACAGGATATGTAGTTAATGGTCTACAAAGAGA
Source organism: Siniperca chuatsi (assembly GCF_020085105.1). Lineage (NCBI taxonomy): Eukaryota > Metazoa > Chordata > Actinopteri > Centrarchiformes > Sinipercidae > Siniperca > Siniperca chuatsi. Next base: position 10,786,793 of record NC_058061.1, read on the forward strand.
AGCATTCTCTCTCATGTATTAGCTGTGCTTATCACAGTAAATGATGCTAAGGTTCACAGTGAAAACCATTCTTCCGTTTACTTGATTCTCTCCTTTCTTTTTCAGTCACTGCTGAGTTTGTTTCCCTTTGTTGTTGATGTTTTTTTCCCCTACGAATCTCCCAACTCAGTTCCTGGAAAATAAGCTTTATTCAGGTAGGAAATGTGTGTTTGCTTGTCTGTTAGCATCTTTTTCATTTAGTCTTGAAGTGACAAGGTGTGAAGCTGGGTAGGCGTGTGCATCTCAGAAGTCAAAAGCACAAACACTAACAAGACACCAAGTTGGCTGCTTTATTTTTGAATAAAAAATCAACAGGATTCATATTTCTCTGGTCAGTTTGGCATTGTATCAGAGAATTTTGTCACATGACATAAATGTATTGTAGCAGATTTTACAGTATCTTAGAGATAAGACTTTGCCTTTAACTACAGAGAACCATTCAGAGTCCACACTGGTTCAGATGGAAGAACTTGTATGAATGCTTTGAGAGCATACTTGTCACCTGACCTTTGATCCAAAAAGAAATTAGTCAATACTTTATTTCTTGATGGTGAAATTCAGTCATGAAATGTGAAAGTTATTGGCTTGATTGTTCCATCTGAGTGACATTTTACTTTGTGGAATGTTCTTCTTTTTTGGGAGGTTTTTATTAGAAATACACTTATTCTTTGTTGATCACATAATTCAGTATGTAACCTAATGCAACAGAATTCTGTGGCATGGCCATAAGCTATATTAGGCTGTAACAACACCTAAATACTTGTTAGCAGGATACATGTATTGTTGGTTTCCCTCTCGAGGTGAAGTATTGATAAAAATAAAAAGATGAAATAATACCACCCTCAATCTTAAGCGTTGGCTGTGGTTGAAGTCACTACAGGCCTAGAATGCAGTTAGCATTTCCCCATCTTAGAAACCTGTTTTGCAAAACTGCATTGCTCAATATAGTTCCAACTGACATATTTACTGGCTTTCTATTTTTCATCCGTAGCCACCAAGGCTGTGCAACATCATCACAGTGTGAGGGGAGCACACCCGCGATGAACTCGCCTCAAGTTTCTCACATTCAGTTTCATTATTCAGTTTGCATTATGGCAGTTTCTTGTCACCCCTTCTATGTATAGTTTCTTTGCATGTGAGTAGAGTTATAAAATTACCACTCAGGGACTCAAGTGGTAACCTCACTTATCGGGATTCAAATTGTCCTCCCAACCACTTTCAGTGCGTGCAAAAAGCCTCACATTCACATTTAAATGCAGAATTCACAATTAAGTAAACTAAATCTAACTGAGTGTAATTGGACATATTTCTTATTAAGTTCCATGTCTTCTAATAACACAGGCCCATAATCCATTAAACACAAATTTTTCACATTTCTCATAACTTTGGACTGCCTGTGTTTTGACCATTTATCAGTTGTCGTTAAAACAGAGACTGGACTCTAAATCACAAGGCCAGTTGGCAATAAAATATGTTTATAGTTGATTCTTGTCAACCCTTTATTATGACCACTTTGCTTTTTGGGAAAAGGCCAGCACACACAACAATTGTTGACCCTACAAGGTAAAAAACTGCAATGTACAGTATACCAAAGTGCTAATCAGTGTCCCTGTTGTCAGCTCCTCTGGACAAATGCACAGATAAAGCACTTGTTGCCTTGATTCCCTACTGGAAGGTTAAAACTGGCTTGGTGTCGTTAGTGGTCAACACTAACACCTAATTGATCCAAGCTGGTCTTAATAGGCGAAGTAGGATGTGGTCCACCATTGTAACTAGTAGCATGGGAAACCTGGCAATTAATGGGACATGGTGGATGTCTCAGATTTAGTGGTATCAATAGAAAGTTGCCCCCTCACACTGCACCATTGTGGTAATTGAGCCATCTGTCTCCTTAGGTTATTACAGTCATAGAGGCTGACACCTGGATCCAAATGAAATTAAAATTGATTTGACAATATTGGTAAAGCCACTTTTATATAAAACTTACAGGTCATCATTCACTTATTGTCCAACTCCTATATTATCTGTATCTATGTTATCTGTAATGAATATCGGTACAGACAATTGAGATGAATGTTTTTCAAAACCCACACAAGGTATGTTCTTGAACATCTGGGACAGTGCCAATACAGGTTATGAGTGTGCGTGTGTCCATTGATATGTGTGTTGAAGAGACTGTCTTTTCTCTATCAGACTAATAGTGTGTTAGTCCATTCTTCAAGATGTCTGAGACTGTAATTAGTGGATTGCTTTGAGTCAGGCCAGCCCAGGGCGATGGGAGGGACTGCGGGGAGTGAAGGGAGCAACAACATGAGGGAGGCTAGAGAAGAAAAGGGCCGCCCATTTTATAGTCCTGATGGAGGTTATATTTTCTGTGACAACTGGACCAGAGTAATCAAAATGTGTTAATAATCCCTTCAAAGGGCCTGGCGGCACATCAGTGTGAAGCCTCAGTGAACGCCAATCCCCCACTAGACCCTGGTTCTGGCTGCCCCACCCTCATTGACCCTCCATCACTCTCTCTTTCTCCCTGTCCTGCTCTCTGTCTTCATGTCTTATGCTCTTGATCTTATCTGTCATGTTCAACCAATGTTTCAATTGACTGTCTAGACAAACTTCCACCAAAGTTACATATTAAACTGAATCTCGTTATTTCCAAATCACACAAATAACCAAGTCTATGTGTCACAGACCTCAAATTTTGTCAGGTTGCAGTTGTTGCAGTAGAGTCCAGGCCCCAGCAGGGGGCCTTGGTCTGAGTTTTAGAGTCTGTTGTGGCGCCCTCCTGCTTGAGTCTAACCCCCTGGGATGATTCCAGGTCAGACTGTATAGGTTCCAATAATTTCTATCTTTTGTTTGAGGATTAACACAGAGGTCAGAGTTCACAAAGATGGCCAGATGGGGTCTCAAGTGCTAAATAGCCATACCTTCCGCTCCTAAAAGGAGGTTGAGCGTCAGGATCAATGGACTCAATCGATGGGCATAGTGGTGGAGGTAATGCTGGCGAAAAGTTTGATTGCATGCATATTGATCAGAGTGAGGCTAAGAAGCTGTAAGGCTATTGCTTTTATTTTGGATTAGCACTGTTGTAGCTCATTTCATTTGTCTACATTTTTGGATGGAATATGGTTATATGCATACGCACACGCACACTCACAAAGATAGTTGAATCAAGCCAGTGTTACTGTAGTACTACTTGGCTACTCCCATTAGTAGTCTGTGTAATCCTTCATGAAAAAGTCAAGTACTGTAATAAACATCAATTCACCTGTATTGAACATTAAGTTCATCTTCAGCATTAACAAAGATGTCTTGGTGTCTCTTTAGTTTGTTCTTTACATATCGCTCTTGTCATATCAATGATACTTATAATGCCAACTTGTCTTGCTATACTTGTGGGAACTCTTCATTGGCATCATTTAAGGCCATTTCAGACCAGGAAATGGTCTGCTCTGTGTCCAGAGGCTTTGTCACCCAGTCCAGCTGCAAAGCTACCACTTAGCGGTTATTGAAATATATAGAGCCTGCAACTTTTTGCTTCCTAATCTGAAAATGTTTTATAATAATCTTAACCATGAGAACTACATACCTTACCTAATTCAATCAAACTTTAACCATTAACTCATGTCACTAAAATATACAGTTAGCCTTATGGAAATTAGTTTTTTGGACCCTAGAACATAAGTGTATCCCAGCAATATGAGTGTGCAAAGAGGTTTATGTCCTTGCAGTGTAATATAAAGGACACACTCACTGTCATCTTGGTTATTGTCACTTAATCAACCATCATTTGCCAATCATTGGCTTTGAGTAGGGGTTCAAGCACAGAACGTCATGAAGTGTAATCCTACACACCCATAATTACATATATATTAACACACAAGTACACACACACACACACACACACACACTTATGGACAGAGGTTCCATGAGATATAAACACATTTAATATGAATGATATAGATATTAATATGAAGGTCTTTTTTACAATCATGTTAACTTTTCTTTAAATTAAGTCTACCAATTAGAGAAACTCTGCCTCATTTAATAGTCTTGTCTGAAGCTGCGTGTCAGGATCAGTTTGAGGCATTTAAAAATGCATGGGGTCCAGGTGAGGTGCCTGAGCCCCAGTGTGACCTGGGAGCAGTTTTTGTGGCATTTCAGGAGAGGCTGTGTTCAGTGTAGGGCAGGAGAAGGGGCTGTGCTTAATAAAAGAGCAACAGCATCAAAGGCTGTAGACTACTGCTGGCTGATATGGCATACATCATGAAACGTGTGTGTGTGTGTGTGTCAAGTTGTTTGTCGGTGCTCTGTATTTTTATGTAAGTTTACATTGAGGTGTTTCTGTGCACATATATCTTATACATGTGTGTCCAGTTATGTGTACCTGCAGTAGTTGTGTGTGCATAACACCTTTGTATCAATGCTTGGCATGTATGCAGGATATACAGTATATATAGTATTATAGTGTGTGTGTCTCTGTGTACATGAATGTTCACAATAGGGCCTCACTAGGTGGTGTGGCTCCCTGGGAAGGCTAGCATAGCTGCAAGCGCTAGAGGACTCATTGACTTTCTAATGATTAGTGGTCAGGCCCCCAGCCCATGCTAGTACCAGGGGTTTGGCCTAGCCGCTGCTGCTAGCCTCTGGCCACCGCCGCGCACCGCTATCGACTCACCCCCAGCCCCCTCTCTCTTTGGCCTGCTGGCGATGTGTCAAAACCCATTAGCACAGAGTTCCGCAACTATAGAGAGGGATCATTTTAGGTTTATCTTTCTTGCTCTCCTCTTACTTATCCACAGCCGTCTCCTCTCTCTCCCCCTCTCATTCGTTCTCTCTCTGTCTCCTCATCCTCCTCCGCCCTGCAAAAATGAAGAGAGAAACACAGAGAAAAATGAGTAACCTTTGACAGGAGTTGTTCCAGTTGTGGTATGTATGGCTGTGTATTGATCTGCATTGGCTTTAGGAACTATAGAGAAGAGAGTTAGCGAGTTGCCGCCGCTTTCAAGTCCCACACATTTTTTTTCTGGGGAAAGACAAGGAAGTTTCAGATGCATGTTGACCTCCTTAGGTCCCATAAGCTATGGAGATTTGTTTAGAGAAAAGGGTGGGGTGTTGTAGCATGTATATATGTGAGAAAAAAGTTCAGGAGTCTATGATCCCATATGTAATCTTCTATCATGTTAATTTCCGTTGTGTGTGTGTGTGTGTTTGAGAGAGAGAGAGAGAGAAAGTGTGTTTTTTTGTACTCCACTGTATTGTGTATTATGTATAATGTATCTTTCTGCGCTTGTTGAGTTTGACCTCTTGACACACTTGGTTGTTTCTTTGAAGTTATTGACTGACACAGCCAGTTTATCCAGATAACAATTTTAGAGAGTGGAACTTCTTTATTTTTAAAAAGCTAAGCCATGGTTTGAATTAGAATAGACTTACACATATGTGCGCATACACAGCTCAATGTGACAGGATCCTTCTAACCCAGCACTTCTTTTTCTGATAAGCTCAATCTCCCAGGAGATAAGTGCCTGTCAAAGACTTTGTCCAAACAACAAGAAATATGTGGGCTGAAAAAACAAAAACCAAATACTTCTCCATCACTGTTCATCAATCCATCTAGTTGTGAATTCATTGTTTATTTATTTATGGAACTTTAAAGCGCGTTATTTGAATAATGCGGGGTATGACGAAGGGGGAGCTGTACGAAAACAACAAAATGACAACCACACCAAAACCACCCGAGGGCACATGCCAACACATCGCATCATTGTCATCCTTCCTCGCTTTGCCCCTGTGGGCTCACTGCTCAGCAGGTAGCCACACACACACACACACACACACACACACACACACACATACTTACTATATAATATTCTAAAACATAAACCTAAACCATAAACCATGTGAATTTGCCTTCTTGCACAGGTTTACTAAAAACACATCAATGGTTTTCTGATAGACAAATATAGACTTTACACAAACTTACTTTCTCTCTCTCTCTCTCTCTCTCCCTCTCTCTCTCACACACACTCTCTCACACACACACACACACACACACACACACACACACACACACACACACACACACACACACACACACACACACAGATGTATGCACCACGCCCTCAGGCCCTGGAGACGGCAGCAGTGGCATCAGCGGTCTGATAGATAGATCCTGTCTCCTTGTGATCTCCACTTGTCAGACAAGCGTCACACAAAGCACAAACACAAATCAAAAACACAGGTATGGGGCACATGTCAGTTTGATAGGACCTCATGGATGTCTCCCCATCCATCAGCAGCTAAGATGCTCATCCATTGACTTCGAATGAGGGTGTTTAACGTACGGCTGTCAGAGTGTTTGGGCTATTGATGTATCCAGTTTGCAGACTAATGGGACCAATATTTGTGTTTGGTTTATGCTGTTAGTGCTTTTATCTTGAGCTTTGTTGTCAGTGAGAAACACATAGACAGGGCATTAATAGTGGTTTTGGAATGGCCGGAGTTATGTACTATTTGTCCCAGTATGCGCTGTTGGAAAAGAGCAGGTGCTATTTTGATTTTGATCAAAGGTGGATCACGGGCCAGGCCTGGTAAGGGATTGTGACAGAGGTGATGTCTAAATGAATCATTCAACATAGTTGAACTTCTTTGGATCAGCAGTGGCTAAGAAATCATCCACCACCATCCCCTACACCCAGAACGCACGTACACTGTTGTGCACATACATTTTTTCTTACGTATGATCCTACAATAACTTTTGCTTCCAGTTGTGAAACTGTCCCCCACACCTAGCAACTGCTGTTCACTTAACACCTGAATGTCACAGGCAAACCACAAAGACAGCCATCTTGTCCAACAACACAACACAGCACCTTACCAACCCCCACCCCCCACTTGCCAGACAGGAAAAGCCCAAACCAAACCACAACAAAAACGAGGGAGAGCCCACCTTTTGTTTACTTTTCTCAAAGGTGGATCACGGGCCAGGCCTGGTAAGGGATTGTGACAGAGGTGATGTCTAAATTAATCATTCATGCTCTTTCACATGGGCTACAGTAACAGCCCTGAAATATTAATGACAGCTGCAGAATAAATTTGATTCCCTTTTCTTTCTGATTATAATCCACAGGCGTGCTCACACACACATGTTTATTTATGCCCTGGAGATGAGGTATGGGGTCACTATCAGGAGTTTGTCTGCACACACAGACACACACTCCTTCCCTCTTGCCACTTGCACTTGTGTACCACCTCATTGTTTTGGAATATGTACATATTTTTCACATGGTGGGCTATACATTATACATTATATGCTTGTACCATCTAGGTATGATATCCTGTATGAGTACTGTGCAGCTGGCAGCCAGGGTTTTTTGTTTGTTATTTTAATTAGGTGAGGGGCTTTTTTTGTACTTTTTTGGAGAGCATGACCTGAGTGGAGAAAAGAGGGTGTAGGATGTATTGCAGTGTTCCCGCCTCCTAGTTGGAAATTCAATTTGAGGTAATCTGACTTGCAAACTGAGACACGCCTCTGTTCAGGTCATGTCACTTTTGGATTTAGTACCTCCACTATTTGGGTCTTTTTGGAAAATTGTCAGTTTCACAGTGGTAAAACTGTAAAACAACTCTCAGCCAATGCTTTTAAGCAGTTTAGGCTGTCTTGTCAAGTCGTAAACATGACTGAATATTCACTTATTGTGACATATCCTTAGAATTAAGTATACTACAAGTTTTCTACGTAGTATAGCTAAAAGTCAGCAATCAAAATATTCCTAGGCTTTGGCCACTTGACAACTCTTCAGCAGAGTGAAGGTTGTCTGTCATAAAATGTCTTCGGATTTTGTTTTTCCCCATCTCAGACATCATTGCTGTAAGCCTAACTCACAGCACCTGGGCTTGGTGCACAGATAACTATCAGCTGTTTATGTCTCAACATGTCACTGGAGATCTGTCTTTCTCTGTCACCTCCTTGTATCCCTCCTTCCATCTGTTCGACCCTTGCTCCCTCTTCTGTAATGAGGAATATAAGAGAGCCAGCAGGATAGAAACCCAAGCTATTTATCAAAACAACTTGTACAGAAATCCGAGTTTCTCACTGTTTCTGGCAAGAATAAAAATAGACTGCAGCCCCACAAAAATTCAATCTAGACATTAAAATATTAAAACTAAACTAAATAGGTGCTTGTTAGGTCAAAATGTCTCAGAAAAGGTTTGGTTGAGCAGCAGTTGAGCTTTGAGCAGTCCTTTAGTTTTACTGTCTTGTCTTTAAATTTCTTATCACTGACTTTGCAGAAGCATTTATGTAAAAAGTTTCCTTGTAGGTTTGCTTTTATTCCTGTTGTTTGTCTCCTTCAGCCCTTGTTTGGACAATTAAACAAGCAATGGGCTTAATTGCACTTCATTCAGTTGTCATCTCCTCTCAGGAGACGTGCTCATGAGCAAAACTCGTCTGTCAACTCCCCAAGTTTGCTCATTTAAATTCATCATGGTGAGCTAATGCTGTTGTCAGGCCCGTCTTCTCACATGCTGTTCATGTATCAAAGATTATTTTACTGCTATTTAGAGTTAAAAATAAAAGATGTGGTTTAGGTCTGATTTGATGTACTGTATTTGGCATCAGTCCCTGTGGGTTAATTTTTCATTTCTCTCTTTTGTTAGAGCCACCAAAGGTATTCACACTGTTTTGAATTGGTTTCTAACCCACTGCAGGTGCTTCTCTTTATGACACCATATGGAGATTGATTGTTAGCTTGCAAGACTGTCAGGTAATTTCAGGCTATCTATTTTAATAAAATTTTCTGGCAGTGATTTGTAATATATTATGTCATGCCCTGTGGAGTTACGCTCAGTCATGTGTTTATGTTTATATTAAGGCTATCTATAACGAAGATGTGCTATGTCATATAATCTGTTTTAGTTGTGTTTAGCCTTGTCTGGCTCTGCCACAGTGTGCTTGCCACTGTGACATGACAGCGGCCACAACGTCATGCTCTGTTTGAGGTAGAAAATATCAGTCAAGAGATGTTTTCTTTCTTTTTTCTGTGCAAACAGGCATGCACACTATTTCACATGTCTGATGGAGTGTATGGAAGTATTTTGTACATGAATATTTGTGCGTTGATGTGTGTATTTGTGTATTTGTTTGTGTGATCCTAATGATGCCTTCCTCCTCTATTCTATTGGGCTGTCAGCACGGTTCTGGTGACTGTCACACACACCAGCCCCCCTCCAAATCTCGCTGAGATAGGTCATTTTTAAGTGTCAGGACAGAGGATTCACTTTGGCACCAGATAGATCCGAGACACGTTGGACTCATTATTCTCTGTTTGCATATGTCTGCTTCATACAGAATTACAAGCTGATGTGTATAGAAGGCTTGAGCTGAAAACCTATAGCACTTCTGAATGCTTTGTTACCATTAGCCTAATCAAACTGCATTGTTGTGTATCTCTGGTGTAGTACAAATGTGAAAGAACTATCCAGCACTTCACACAAATCAAGAGCTGTATGTTCTTGATTTGTTTCTGTTCTGCTGTTTTATGGAGTCTAACTAACAGAAAACTGGCAGTATGGGAGACATTCTCTATGTTTAGTGGAACGGATGAATGCATAGGGGGTCCGAGAAGAGAAAGCCCATGCAGGATTTTATCCCAGATTTCAGTGTGGGACTTAAGACCGAGATTTCATGTCATTCTTCAACTTTTAATATTTATTTTGTTCTGTCGTTTTCTATTTCTTTATGGCTTCTTTTTGCCCTTCCTCCATTGTCTCTTCTTCCATGTTATGTTTTTTTTGAGTCAACTTATCCATTATAACCAAAAGTCCCATTACTCTTTATCCATTTTTCTCTTTTAACATCTCTCACCCTTGCCAGCCTTCCTCAATCTTTCTCTCCTCCCTCCCTTTGGCAGGGTGGATGACTGTGTGGGTAGACATGTGGCACTGTGGGGTAGGTGGGGGTCAAGGCCTGTGGCCCAGAAGTGTGGTATTTTAATCTGGGCTATTTGTAATGACAGGCCTCCTATGAGCGCAGAGGAGTGGCAGGTTGAGAGGCTCTGACAGGTTCTAATCGCTGTCAGGAAAAGTAGCTAAAGAATGTGCTAGCTACACCCCCTCCTCTTCCTGTCTTCTCCCATAGTTGTTGTTCTCTGCTGTCTCTCTGTCTCTCTCTCTCTCTGTTCCTACTTGTATCTCTTAGGGTGAATAGGTGGTGAATGAAGGATCTTTGTCTCCCCCCATTTTGTTTTCTCTTCCCTTCTTTCTTTATTTTGGCTGGCATCCAAGAGCCACTACCTGCCAGTTTAATTCCTTCCTCTTTCCTCCCCTTCCTCTTTGTTCCCCTTCCATAGACCCCACCTCCTCTTTTCCACTGCTGTGGACAGTTGTTGACATTCCTTGGGAATAAAAACTCGGCGTGTCCCATGGTCATTGGCAACCCGCCTGGTTTAGTGTCTCTGCCAAAGGACATTGGCCAATATGTGATAAATGAAAGGATAGAAAAGTTGAATTACTGTGAAAATATGACTTCAGTAACCTTTATTTCTTAATTTAGATTTTTTACACAACTCCCATGACTTTCCTCTTGTACTATGCAAATAATTTTCATGACAAGAAGCCCTGACACACACTGTTCTTAAACTATCATGTTGTCCTATAAATCTAACCAAAAATAAAAAAAGAGGAAAATTATATTCATTGTCATTATTTTAAACATTTATTTCTGCCAGAGATTTAGTATTTTGGTTATGCCTTAGGTTGACTCCTGTCCTGTAGACCAAGATGTTTGGTCCTGCAAGATTATGCCAGAAGTACAAAAAACGCATATGAAATCATTTTCAGCAAAATTTTAATTGAATTTAATTTTATTGTCCTCTAGTGCGCTGCTTTTGTCTGGCATGACTGTGATGACCCAATGTTGTAATGTAATATGTAAATACATTTTAAGAAAAATATATTTTGTAATAAACAATAGATTTTGCAGACACAGTGCCATGAACACCTGTGCAATACAATGCAATCAATACAGCTCTACAATAAATGCTACATTTTTTAATCTTAGTGTTCACTTTTTTTGTTCGGACTGTGTCAAAGAGGTTCATTCAACTTTATTCAGATTAAATACCATTGTAATCACTAAGGCTATAGTTTCTGATATGTGCATTATATTACAAGGTGTTCCTGTACAAATGTCTAACTTGTTGAACATTGTCCAAAAAATACCAAATAGAAAATGGTAAAACAACAAAATTAAATCCATACTGTGAACTAAAAGGTTAAACTGAAAGTAAAAATTACTAAGTGTAGAAAAATGAAAACAATGAAAAATCACAGTCTATATTAATCCTACTATTTATCAATTTAGCATCAGTGTTAGTCACTACCATTGGGGGGAACTTCAGTCTATATTCAGGATGACTGTCTTAAAATGTATCTCATCTCTATTTTGGCTGCAGTTAATAGTAAAATTCCAGCAGTATTGTGTCTAGGCTGTGGATGACTCACAGCTGGGATGTTACCTAATTAAAGAGAGATCAGTTCACTCAAAATCAGCCTTGAAAGAGATTATCTGAAAAATCAAATTTAAAAAAAAAAAAAAAAAGTCAGAACCTATAAAAGTTGGTTAAGAAACTTAAGGTACAATTTGATTCTAACTCGGAGTTCATATTGTATTTGACCCATATGACTCACCACTCTCTGTTGATCCACGATTTTTGATGAGACTGCTATAGCAGATATTTTTAATCTTGAAGATCCCAACTCTTTTTACACTTCATATTTCTAGCTTGTTTGTTACGGTGTTGCTAATGAAAGTGCATATATAGGCTGACACACAATACAGAACAAATTTTTCTTTTCCCCACTCAAGGACTGAACCATCAACAAAAAATAGAAAAAAAAAAGAAATACAAATATAAAAGTACCTCAAAGAAAAACAAGATGGCCAATAGAACTTTTCAGGTTCAACACAAACTTGCTCCTCTGCCTCTCTTCTCCTTTGGCACAGGACAAGGGTGGCCAGGCTTTGCCCAGGTGCCGTCTGTGCCATTGGCGCTAAAGCGAGGAGAAGCTGGCACACTTTGGGCATGGCTGCGGCTCCTCCTTCCTCAAAGGCTTGCCTCGTCTCCCTTCTTTCCCATCACGGTCCCTGCTGCTCCATAGCCCAGGGAGCTCATTAGGCCAGACTTCCTCTTCATTTAATCCATTTTTCATAGCCTAAAAAACAGTCCCTGATCTTAAAAATCCTGGCTAATTTAAGCCTGGATGTTGGGGAAAAGAGTAAAAATATCATGAAAAAAGCAGGCCCGTGCATGCTTTTTCATATTTCTGATGTCAAAATTAAATGTTTTTATAGAGTAGCGCTATGGCCAGAATGGAAAGATGCAGAACCAGCACTAATGTGAACAGTTCTTGAACAGAGTTTTAGACCTAAATAGGCAGCATCCTATTCCATCCACTTTCTTGCCTGTTGTCTGTAGGTCTTGGGGGAGACCAATGTGTTAACTTGGCCTAATGAAAACATTGGTAATAACATGCTCCCTGTCCGTGTTCCTTTAATTATGCATCTTCAACTGGATACCAGAAGTCCCCTATAGGCTTCCAGCTCCACTTGTTGTGGAAGTGAAGTTTCATTTGTAACTCTGATCCTGGTGGGGAGGATCTGTACATAGAAACTAATGTATTTTCTTGTTCTTTCTCTTACACTTGTTCTCTTCTTGAAACTCCCTTGCTCGCTCTCCAACATCATGTTATTCCTATCTATCTCAGTTACTTATTGATCTAGAGAAACATTATATAAATATAGCCTCTTTTAAAAACACGTGACCAAGTATTTGTTTCCAGTGTCTTTGGAGATACTACAATAAGATAATTTTCAGTCTTTGCTTCTGCCTTGTGCTTTTATACCTTTCACATTATGTACATAAACACCGTCAAAGTTAACATCCTCAAAAGTTGTCCAAGGCTTTGTCCTTTATCTCTCTCTATGAGGACAAAGCTTTTTTTCTTCCCTCTTCCAGGAAACCATCACAGCATTAATATACCTCCCAGGTATAAAGTGTTGATGAGTGCCTGTCTCCTCAGCCTGACACTTATTTCACCAAAGGTCTCAGAGCAAGGGGGGGAGGAACACTGAGGGAAGAGAGGAAAAAAGAGCTGCTTGCATACCCAGCCAACGGATGTGGTGGAATTGTTAAGCAGTCTCCGCTGCCCTCTCGTTAGCCTCCGAGATGCCTGGTGACAGAGGTGAGGCAGCGAAAGTTGCGGTGGGTTGAGAGGGGGAGGGTCAGTGCCCCTAAGGGTACCATGCCATGGCCGTGCCAGGCCAGGACCCTGTGCCACTGTCTCCGGTGCCTCCTCTGTCAGCACGCCCTATGCCCCAGGCCACTGCAGGGAGGGCACATGGGGGGTTGTCACGCGTCGGCCTCAATTACAATCAGGGGAATGAGCATGCAAAGGCTGCCCACTGTCACGGCTCATATTGCAGTTGTAATAGCTGCACGGTATCATATCCTATCTCCCATGCAGATGATGTTTGCTGGAGATGTACTGCCAGTGGAATTTCTCTTTCTTTTTTTCTATAATTGACAAACCTACAGAACCTTACATATGCACCTAAAAAGCTATAAATGTTTGATAGGTATTAAAAATTTACATTTATTTTAAAATGCTGTTCACTTTTAAAATATCCACTGTTGTGTGGCATTCATTTCATCAGTCAAAGAACACACATTTGACATACTTGAATTTTAATCCCCTGTTCTGCTTTTTTGCTGTTGTTAAATATTTCCCTTTCCAAAATAGTAGGCCCATATACTGTAGTTGTCAGTGCACTTTCAAAAAGGAAACAGCAGTTTCATAAAATTGTGTCTATTCAAGTTAAATGGGAGTTTTCTTGTAATCAAAAGTTACGTTTACACTCAGTGTTTCTCACCAAAATGCATTAACTGTGTCCTTGAGGTCTAACAAACATGTTGAATTTATTTCCTTCTTTATGAAAAACTTTCAAAGCCGATTTTTGAATATTTTAAATCCAGTATTGTTTACATTGACGTTTCCTCGCTCAGAGTCTTCTCCTTACATGCCTTTATTGATGCATTGCTACTCTTCTTTGAGCGTTACCCGCCACTAACTGTTGGTCAGTGAAATAACGTGAAACCTCATAAAAACATTGCTACATAGCGCTGCTAGTGGTCAAAAACTCCACAGGGTTCCTTTTAAGCCTGCAATCAGCGATATATTTTTAATAACATTGAATCACATGACTCTGTGTGTGATAGGGTTTGCTCATACTTCAGGTTTACCTCATTGTTTTGGTTCTCTGGCCTGCACATAGACTGAATTGTTGAATCTCACCGCTCCCATCCATCCCTCATATATAAGTGTGGGTAGTGTAGGTGGCTGTCAATTGCTCTTTTCTAACAATATAGGCTTACTAAGTCAAGAGACAGACAAACTGTTTGGTTGCTGGTTGCTAACTGTGCCTGCTGGTCTATCCAAAAATGTTGCCATCTAATGCAATGTAAACAGCCTATGGCCGCTCCTTTTGTGGCTGTGTTTGTGAGACCACTTGGTTGTAGTCCTTCCAGCCTAATATTCTTAAAACCATATCTTCTCTTCTGACCAGCTGCAGAGCTGTTAACACACTCGTGTTGTGTATGTGTGTCTGCATGTGTATTTATGGGGCAGAGATGCAAATAGAGTATGTACATGTATATACAAGTGTTCTGTGGCGTGGATTGATCTTGTAGCATCTTGTGTGCAGAGTGTGTACTTCCACATGGATACTCGGTCACAATAAATATATTGAAAGTATTAGAGTTCTTGTTAGTTATTTTTTCTTTTGGTTGCCTGGCTGTGAGGACCACATGCTGATTTGCACAGAAGATCCATATACTTATATGTGGAATCAGCATATTAGTATTAGTTTCTCACTATAGGGTGTTGTAGCCATGCCTGGCTGCTGCTGTTCCTGTCAGTCATGACAGGGTCGCATACCATTGTCCTACCCCTGAAGAGAAAATGACACCTGGCTAAAAGAACCACAGTGTGTGAAGGAAATTTTGTCCCACCTCCTGGTGGCCAACCTGTCGAAGCAACATTATAGCAAGATTAGCTTTGCCAGATGGCATACATTATTCATGAGGGGAAAATAAAATGTATCTAAGGTGGTGTTATTACAGACTTGATGACTCTCTCTGTGCGTCTTTCTTTTGTCTCTCTGGTGAAGCTGGCCCCATCAGCATACTGTAAAACCCACAGGGAGCCGCTGCAATTGTAGAAAGTCTCCCCTACCCTATTGTCCCCTTCATCTGCAAACTTAAAAAACAAAACAAAAAAAGGAAATAATTTTGTTCAGCAGCTACAATGACAATGTGTATCGCTCAGTTATAGATTAAAAGCCAAGGACTTGCTTTAAAAGAAAGAGAGTCCAAGACAAAAGAGAGCGACAGGAAGAGGAAGGTTAAAAAAGAGGCCAGCTACTGAGTTGACAATTGAGTTATAATATCATGTCCTTTATGAATAATTAATTTGATGGTGCTAAGGCCCCTTAGAAGGTAGATTAAATTAGTTCTGCCATGTCTTAAAACTTAGATATGCTTCATTAGCGTGGAATATGGCAGGCAGGCATGTTGGGTATTCAGTTAAGCCTGTTTTAGTTCATGATGAGGAACAGGAGACACCTTGTCACGCCAGCAATGATGCACAGTGTTATATTACATTTATGTCAGTTAACAGACAAATTCAGGAATTCAACACGTGTTGTTCCCTCTATGTCTGCTGGTCCGGAGATTCTGGATATATTGTAGTCCTCTTTGTGGATAAGCTTCTGGATTTCAATGAGTGCAATATGCAGGCCTGTGTGTTTAGTAGAACATCAGTATTAAAGCAATGACTTGAAGCTGCCTTTAGCCTAAACTGTTGAATATAGAAATGCTGAGTGCTGCATTTTAGTTTTGTCAAAATAGGTGATTGTGCTTGTTGACATTTGTAGATATCTTATCTTTTAGCAATTCACAGTGTCCTAATGCTATTCTCAATGGTAATCGCTGAAGTCATATCTGTTGTACTTGTACAATGTACACTTGTATTTTGTAAGTAAAGCCTTGTATTCAACAGAATTTCCATCAACTTTCTAAGATGAGGCTTTCAATAAGAATGCCTAAAGGATTGAATTCTTCAAAACTGTAAATGACTATATGTTAAGGAACAATGTTAAGTAAGCACAAATAAACTGTACACAAGAGCTTTGACATGCCCTGACATGTTGTGCATTGTGTGTATTCACAGTGGAAGCTGACAATAATCTGCCTTCAACTCTGTGGCCCCAGTCATTGTTAAATGAGGCGCATGATGTGTCTCTCTTTGTGAGTCCCCTCTGTGCCTCGTATTCCCCCTATAATAGCAGTATTATTTTCCTTTTACCAGAGCAGGGAAGTGTGATGGTATTGCCGTAAAGTAAAACACAAACTTCTGTTTGTGCTGTCTGTCAGAGCAGACACAATGACACAGTGTTCTTATAAGAGGATCCACTGTTGCTTGCTCAAACGAAATTGTCAGAGCACCTTAGATTTGCTAAAGAGAATCTGATGTATCATCAGTTCTTAAGAGGGCAACTATGCCTGTTGCAGTAAATTGTTAAGAGTTTATTGTATGCCACCAATACAAACATAAAATGTAGAAGTTATGCCATAATACAAGAAAGGTGAATTTTATATTCAGTTCTTCAATACATGACAAATAGATGACGAGTATTTAATTTTCATATCTCTGTCACCAAGAAAGTTGACCAAGCCTTTTTCCTTTAGGTTAAAGGAAAATTATGATTTTTACAATCTTGGTCTTTAATGTGTCATTCCTGTCAGTTGTGGTTACTTAACAGCTTAATGTCTGACATCTGGCGGTGTGGAAACAAAACAAAAGTCCTTTAGAGTGATCAGAAAAAGTTTTTAAACAATTTCTCAGTATAATCCTATTATTTGAACCATCATTTGGACATGATAATTAAGGAAAATGCAGCCAAAATTTCTTTTACAATTGTACATTGGAAATGATAAATTGTGCTAACAGTGGTAAGCAAGGTAGGTCAAATTTGGTCAAAAAGGTATTCCTGTTGTCGGCACTTGCCAAAAAAAACTAAGGCAATGTTTTGCTTAATTAATTAAAGACAAATAATTGATGAAATCAAGGAAATTTATTACAGGCTAGCTAGCTAGATACCTTGTTAGCTGTCATTAGTCCTGCTCCCACGCTGGGAATATTGAGATTAATTTAGGAGTGTTTGGCATGTAATATCATCAATCCCAAGACCCACAAAAGAACCTATTGGAATCACTAGAACAAGGTTGATATGTGGGCTTTAGAGGGCTCAAACCAGGTTTTACATCAATCTAGGCATTTTGATTTATGTGAACATTACGTTCACAAGACTGTATTGTTAAATTAGCTCAGTTTACATTAACTTTTAAGGTATTTTTTTCTCTTGGAAAATCATTCAGTCATTAATTTGTATTAGTTGAGGTACTGAATCTTAAAGGAAAATATTAACAAACTAGGCTTAATGTTCTAAAATCAAATTTCATTGAGAAGAGATGAAGCAGAACAGATGTAACCAGTAAACTAGTTACAATACTAATACTAATTGGTAGCAAGAAGACAAGCTTAATTCACATTGATTGAACTGGTCTCTGTGGTTCTTCCTCAGCTCATGAGTATTAATAAATTCAAAGTTTGAGGAAAATAATCTGTAAGTGTTTCCAACTGTCAGATCCTGTCAATGAAACCACTTCTAATGGCCTGTGCCTTCCATTCAGTCTAATGTTTGATGTCTTGCTTTCATGCCCTCCTTTTTCTCCATTGCTAAATTGCTGCCGACAGTCCTGTGTCCCAACAGATTGTTTGTTTTTCGACCATGCTTGTTTTACATTTCATCAACGTGACGAGGACTCATTTAGTGAGCTGTTAATGGGGGAAGGGAGGGAGTGATTCATTGCTTTCTTATATTCAAATAGGATGTGATCATGAGTCAGGTAGCAATCTGTTGTAGCGCTGAATGTGCTAAGGAACATGTAGGACTTTTGAGAACCTCCAAAGCGATGCCAAATCTTTTCTAAAAGTAGTACAGATTTTTCATGTCCAAACCACTTGACAAGGAACAGCTGGGGAGGAACAGTCGGGCTGCAGAAGGCGTCACATCCTCATCAGTTTGAACAGGAGTGGTGATCAAGCATTGATTAAGACAGTCTAGAGGCTCCTTTGTGTGTACTTCACTCAGTGTTTGCATCAGTTCTAACTTTAACTCACAAACAGTGGGGCTGGGTGGGCGAATCCAACAAGCACATTTAACAAGTTATTTCATTCATTTAGTAACAAAAACCTATTATCAGTAGGTGTTGAAAAGTGCTAAATACTCCTAGCACTCTGAAGAAAAATAGAGAGAAGCTCCCAACAGGCCTTGTCAAAACATGCAAATGAGCTTGACCCGAAGTCCGTTTTTGACAAACATAATTAAGGCGTTCCAATTCAGGACATGTTAATAAAAAAGACTGCAGGCCTCCCCCAGGTCTTCACTAATCATAAAGCCTAAAAGCTTTGTGTGCGGGTGTGTGTAATTGTGTGTGTGTGTTGGTGTGTGTATGTGTGTTGGTGTGTGTATTTTCGCTCCCATTTTATTGGATAATGAACTGTTGTAGAGTGTTAGATCTCCTTTCGCAGTCTTTCGCTGAGTTTGAGATAGGCAGGGAAGAGCTGCCTGAGGTGTGGTGTTGTACAGATAATTAAAAGGCAAGAAATTTGTGTTTCGCTCTTTGATCTGCTCGTCAACGTTCTGATTAGAGACGTAAAAGCCTTTAATCAACAGTAATGTGATGATTAACGCTCCTAAACTGTTGAAAACGAACTAGAGGAACGTCAAGTTTTCTCTTTCTTCTTCCCTCCTCCTCCATATATTTCTCCCTGAGTCCATTTCCGACAAACTGGCAAACTTTTCCCCTCAGTCAGTTCCACCAGGGGTTTTTAAATCAGATGTTGTGTTTGATTAGGACCAACTGACATGTTGTTTTCTCCTACATTTAAGTCTCTTTAGTCTTGGCGTAGGTGGTAGAGCTCAAATTTGCTCAATGTGTTTGTCTTCCAAATCCATTAGAATGTGCTTCTATTTGATTTTTCCTTTGCTAAGTTTTTTTTGTATTTTTTTTTACATAACTTTGACCTTCAGCTTCAGTATGGTCATTATGTTATTACAATGCCCATGTGCTGTGGCACCATCATTTATACAGCTACTCGACAGATAATAAAATCAAATTATTTAAGTTGCAGACTAAAGCACTTAACTCTAGTTTGATTATTTAGGCTGACTGTGGCTGAATAAAGTCTGATGTACTAGTGTTTGTTATTTCTTTTTTATTCAAGTACTATTTTTTTTATTTTATTTTAGTTGTAATGTGGCCAGCACAATTGTGTGACACAAATGTCAGCTACTATGAATAATGCATACACAAATTAGCTCATTCTGATATGAGTTTTAATTCTACATTTCATACATTTTTTATGATTTGACCAAGTTTAATCAACACACAAAAAATAATTTCCCCAGCACTGGAAATGGAATTAATAAGTCCGCTTCACAATTGACCAATCGGGATACACGTAGAATAGGTGTATAGGCTGACCAGCCGTCTGTAGAAATTCCCTGTTTTTTAATTGAAGACCTCAGAAAGCAATGCTCCTGCCCACACATTGTTGCATGTGGGGCAATCACAGCAAGCGCCCAAGTCCATTAGTTTTCATTTGGATGGTTCAGTAAGACTGGTTGATTAAGTCCAGGCAATTTGCTTATAGGAACCCTCATTCTCCACTCACCCCTCCTGCTTCTCAGCCCTCTGCCACCAGCAGGGTTGTCATTCAGGTTAATTTAATCTGGTTTGTTATAAATTTTAACACAATAGCTTTGTGCCTGTCTAGATGCCTTGGTACAGTGTTAGGAGTTTGCTGTAGTTGTATTATGACATAACTTTGCATATGAATGCTCTTAGACATCTGACTGTATTGGTAATTACACTTACAATAAATATTCTGTTTACATTGTTATTAACCCATGAAAAGCAATGTAATATATGAGTGGCTGTATCAGATTATCTGCAGCTATGTCCACTGGGATATGTAGGTTTGGGTAATTTCATTAATGTAAAACAAGCTATTCCTTTCCAAGCCTCATCAATTCTCATTGAATGGGGGTGAAGGGGACTTTGCTGTTTTAAAAGAAATGTAAATCTGGTGATCTGAGAATTTGACTTTGAGGCTGAGGTGAGGGGAAAAGAGGAGGGGAGCCTCAAATAGAAGGAAAATGCAGCTTTCAGTTCTCTCCACCCTGGTTCAGCTTTAAACAAATGGTTCTATTACCACCTGCTCTCCTACACGCCCGGTCATTTATACCCATTAAACTTGCGTCTTATCACCCATAAGACACTATTACGTCTCTCCATCCACCAATTGTCTGTAATCAGCCATTTAAAACAGCAGCGGAATTTTTTTTGCGCCTTGCTTCGGTCTGACGGACAGGCAAACGAGCCGGGAGGAGGAGGGATGGGGGAGGAGAGAGGGATATTTTCTATGGAATGATGAATAGGCCAAGTTGAGTGGCTGACTAGCAGAGATCTGTCTTAATCAGAAGTGATTTGTCAGAACAGGAGCTCTGCAGGGTCAGGGTGCAGGCGATGAATAAAACAGAGCCTGGCGGAGTGAAGAAAGGCCCCAGAAATCCACCCTGACTGCCCACCACCACTCATACACATGCAAAGGGAAGCGCCGATATATGGGCTAAGTCAGGATGGACTGTTATGGCACTGCTTTTCCCTGCCCAGAATATTACTTGTTTTCGGCCTTTTAACTTCTTAGACTCTTGGAAGAACTGACCAGTGCCTCACCTACTCTGTAAGTTCACCAACCCAAAACTACCTATACAGTGTGCTATTACAGAGGAATCTATGTAAACACAGGGTGGAAAAATCCCAATTTTGAGGATATTGATGAGAATCTTATGAAGCACTATAAATCTTGTTGACTCTTAAATCCTTTATTGCTCGTTCTGCGAAGTAACAGCTCCTGATTAACATGCGATATAGTTTATCATTATAAGTATCCTTTCATAACATCGCTGAGCCCCCAGATGCTACATGCCCCCCATGTGACCTAGCACTTGGCACCTCTTTATTTTGAGCTACAGCTCGGTGCGAAGGCGCTAGCCTCATGGCCTGTGGGCTCAGCATTACAAATACATCCCAGTGTGGGTACAACTTTGATGGAGGTGATGAAAGTGTGTCACCAGGCACTTGTAGACTTGAGAAGTCCTTAAAAAATCTTCTCTGACAGTGTACAAAGACAGGTAACTTTATTCACCTGGGAGTCGCAGGCATATAAGTTGACTGCTGCACTGTGTGTGTGTGTGTGTGTGAGAGAGAGAGAGAGAGAGAGAGAGAGAGAGAGAGAGAGAGAGTGATGGAAAGAGCTTGAGAGAGAGTAAATGTATGGTCTAACATTTATCAGGCTCCTCCTCACTTCCCCTCAACCTTCCCATGGGTTTCCATCCCCGTTTGTTGGAGTGTGTGGCTTGTGTCCGGATACAAGTGTGTGTGGTAACCTTCAAAAAGTGGTCTCAACTGCTTAATGAAAAGGAGCTGTGCTGAGCCTCAGAGCACACCACTGTCAGGTGTTGTACCCTTTCAGCTCTGGGGACGGAGGGAGCAAGGCAAAAAACGCAGCACAGAAAGAGAGACTGAGCCCTTAAACAGTGTGTAACTGCTCTGAAACAGCTCCTGTAAAATAGATGATCCCTCCAATTAAATGTCCACGGACTAGAGAAAGTTGAAGGCTGTGGAGGTTTGAATGGTACCAGAATTGTCGGTTTTCTGAGCTGTATGTCCTGAGCCGGGCTGGGCGGACGTGGATGGTTTATTATATTTACAATTTACAAAGAATTGTAAATGATTAGTTAAGCCTTTTCTTTAGACCTGACAATTAGAATTTCATAATATTTTTTTTAGTCTATAAAATGTCAGAAACACAACACAATACAAGATGATCAGCAAATTGCCTATGTTGGCCAGCCAACATAGAACACAAAAGTAGCAAATCCTCACAATTAAGTAAGCTGGAAGTGGGGAAAGTTTGGCATTTTTAGCTTAAACGATTAATCGATGGGGGTGCACGGTGGCAGAGCGGCTAAAGCTCCTGCCTCCCAATAAGGAGATCGTGGGTTCGTGGGATCGATTCCCGGACCAGACCAACATCACACAATCTCTCTGGGTGGAGTCTGCATGTCCTCCCCGTGTTACCGTGGGTTCTCTCCGGGTTCTCCCACCGTCCAAAGACATGCATGTGTAGGTTAAATTGATAACTCTAAATTGCCCGTATTGAATGAATGTGAGAGTGAATGGTTGTCTGTCCTTGTCTGTGTCTGTGTTAGCCCTGCGACGAGTTGGCCACTGTCCAGGGTGTACCCTGCCTAAGGCCCAGTCACCCGCGACCCCTAACGGGACCAAGCGGTAGAAAATGGATGGATGGATGGATGGATTAATCGATGATCAAAATAGTTCTGTTCAAGAGTCAGAGCAGACAGAAATGTTTTGCTCCAACTCTGTCTTGTTTTATGGTGCTTGTTCTAACGTTACATATCACATTACTAGATAACACACTAGTAAAGTTAACTGTCCAGTAAATATATTTCCCGACCACTTTATCATTATTAGCAAAATGGTGTTGAGCTAAGATAAAATAGAGCCGGACTGTGCTATGTCAGTAGTGTGTCTAATTTCTGATCCAGACATTATCCCCCCCCCCCCCCCCACCCCAATTTGTGCCTTCAACTTTTCTATACTAATTCTTTTCTACAGTTACATTAGAGGAATGAGTTAAATTAAGGCTCTCTGGTGCTGGTGTGAGTGTAATGTAATGGAATAATGGGCTTGTTAAATGGACCTTGGGGGATGGGGATATTTAACAAGTGAGTCAGAGCAAGGCCTCTGGGCCAGGGTTATTTAAATTGTTAATAGCTGTTTAAACAGGAGGGGAATATTTTATACACTAACGAGCAACAAGTCAGGGGCATTAACAGTAAATTATTTCTCCTCTCTTGCTTTGTTTTTATCAACTGTACTTTTTTCATTATGAAAGGATACCTCGCCACATTTTTGTCCCTAAATTCTATATTTATTTTGATTTTGTGCATTTAAAGATAATGTGTAAACTTGAATATGTAATTTGTAAACACTGCAAAATCTTATGCACCAATATGCAATTTAAGGTCAATTACCAAAACATTCCCACATCAACATGAGCTAAGATAATATTACTAGAGGGACCAGTTCACTGTATTTTTTATTTTTATTTATTTATACAGTTGTTGACAGTTTTGGGGTGGACGTCTTGTCTACATTAATTATATGATGATGATGAAATTATATATCACATTATGGGAGTAGTCTGTTACTTAAGAAACCTTTCATTATTCTTCTACATTAGATTCTTCGTTTTTAACTCGCCATTTGTTGCCCAACAAGTTCTTCTTCCCCATAACTAATGACGTTTTACACAGACCACTGGACAGCAGGACTTAAATAAGATGAATGGAAATGTAGATACATGTCAGAGAATGAGTAATGCAAGGGAAGATACATGATAAAGACAATAAACATCATACATTCCCTCGGGAGGTGTTGTGTATGCCTCTAATGGCTCAGTGTGGTGGGGGAAACCCAGAAAGGAATGATGAGAGATTTTGGAGGACTGGGGATAGACGTTAATGGCCAAACAGCCAAGGAAAATGTTTACCTTAACAAGTTATGATAAAACTTTTATAGTCAACCAGCTCAAGAGAATATTCCATTGACTGTAAATGGTTTTACACTACCCTCGTTCTGGAGATCTATTGAAAATGCCACTTTTGAGCTGAACTGCTGTCTTTAATGTCATATGATTTGTTTTTCTTCCATTAACATACTATAATTTTCATTAGCTAGAATTTGCGCTGTTGTTTCTGCTTTCTCATGGTGATTTTGCCCTTTTCGCTAAAGCGTTTAGAAAGGTCTCCCTCTTGATCAAGGTCGTACATTGTAGCTCTCTTCCAGCAAGGATATAAAAAAGATATGATTTTAACAAAAAACTTGCTTTAAGTATAAAGAAATGTATATTTGCCAAATTTTTATTCAGCAGGTTTTACATTTGTCAAGGGCAACCATTCACGTGTGGATAGTCTGTGCAATCTCTCAGTACTATCTGACATTGGATGGTGGATGTTGACCTCTACAGCGCCCTACAATTGACAGAAACCTGAATCCACTGTGGTTCCATTCTTGTTCACTGAAAGGTAGCTTATTGCCAAGGCTATTAACATAATATCTCTTCCTTTTTTTGTTTTAATATTTTTTTTGTTACCTAAACGTTCACGAAAACCGTCATTGCAAAACATACCTTAACAGAATGTGTGTAACGATTGCACAGTATTTAGGCTAAGCTATCATTGGAGGCTTTTTTCTCCTACTACCTTATCCATCTTTTTACACGTTGCAAACCTTTCCAATAATGCACTTGCCTTAAAAAAAAAACTCTGCCGCTGCAGTCCTTGTCACGCTCGTTTATAAAAAAGAAAAAGCCACAACCTTGACAGAGATGGATAGATGTGCTTATTTGTCTCTTTAAGAGAAGATTTCCGCTACAACTCCCTTCCTGTTTATCCCTTGTTCTTCTCCAATGGGGACGGGGGAGGGCTTGTATTTTTATGGTTATTAATACCTGCACTCAGTCTTTTAATCTGCCCTATTTGTCACATGTGACTGTCTGACTGCACTGTTTAATCTGGGTATCCTTCAATCTGTCTCGTCCCAGATTAGAAATTAATGAAGGCAGGAAGAGACACATTTGAGTCAGTTACAGTGTAGGGGGGTAAAAGGGATGGGATGAATGGGAGACGAATGTCGTTCATTTGACAGTGCTTTCTTTTTTTTTTTTACTTTTCCCTGATCCCCTTTCTCTGTCTCTCTCTATCTTTCTCTCTATTTCTCTCTCTCTCTTCTCTTGTTTAGCTGCCAGATGTAGCCCATTTTTGCACTGCTCCCCCCAAACAGGCGCTCAGCACGTGGGCCCTTTGGTGTGCGGCACCTGTGTAGTGTAATACAGTCAGCAACTGCGTTGTTTATTCCGGATTTGTTTGGTGCGCTTGAAAGCCTGTCTTTGATCCATGCAAAGATTCTTCACTTCTTTTCCTTTTTTTCCTGATTCATCGTCTGCCTCCCTCATTTTTAAACGCTAATGCTGTAGCGGTATGGTTACATTGATGGCAGCAGTGGGTTTTTTGGTGTGTGTGTGTGTGTGGTGGGGGGTGGTATTTGGTTTATCTTTTTTTTTTTTGGCTTTCTTTTGTCATACCAAACCCAAGGGACAGGAAAATGACAGTGACCACTGACAAGCTTGTCAGTTGCCTTGTCGGGGATGTTTTATAACTGTGCGTTAATGTGTTTACATCTACAACTGACGAGAGGCATTTAAAAAAGAATGGCTTAATGAATATTGCATTGGCTGACTGGACCCCACTGGCAGACTGGATGGTGGGGTATTGTTGCCTAGAACTTCATGTCTATTTACCTCAGTATTTTGAGAAGGTTTAAAAATCACTTCCCATAGCTACAATAGTCTACTATCTGCCCGCCTATCATTCCCTGTAGACAGTGTTTTCTCTGTACACTCTACAGTAAAGTTTGCACAATGACTGCATACAGAATCCTCTTTCCATTAAAAAGACTCACTGAGTGAATCCAGATTAAAAATATGATCCCATATTAATCATCACATCTTTTGTCATGATGGTGAGACATACAGTAGTTGAAGGAAACAAAGACAGCGAATTAAGTATTTTATTAACTTGAGACATGACTTGTCCAAAAGGGAGAACTAATCATTATAGGCCGTTCTTAATGGTGCGGGTATTCCAAGAATGTGGATATGACATTTTTGCACGTGCACAAGTGAAGCCATTTCCATTTTAACATTTCATTTTGTAAATGTCAGACATACCTCTTCTCATACTGCATCTGCTTCTCTCACAGAACAAGTGGGTCAGGAGATTCTTACCAACCTGCACAGTGACCGTGAGAAGATCCAAAGAGCCAGAGAAAGGGTGAGTACTCATATGCCATCTGCACACACTCACCTGTCTTTTCTAACAAGTGTTTGTGAGACCGTAGAGGTGTTAAAACTGGTTAGCAACATTGACAGCATTCACCACTTTCTGCATGGTTTGCCAAGTAAACACACAAAGAACAATGCACACACACTGTCTTGGGTATGCTTACACATGTGTACACACACTAAGTCAGCAGAATTGCATTGACAAAGCTTATTTATTGATAGCACTGTATTGCATCCAAGTAGATATTTTTAGTCATCAGTATCACCTCACAATTTGAATGTAAATGTTTTTCTTTTGTTTAATTAGAGGTAAAATGTTGAGCATGTTATTCCACATCACATTTAGTAAAATCAGCTTGCTTGTGGCTACATATTATTGTTACCTGTACACCTTTCTTCAGGATTTTCCCTCTTTTCTTCCTCTCACCTGAATGGCATTCACTTTGCCAGCTGCCATCCCTCCTCACCTACCCTCCTTCTCAGCACTCCTCTGTTTCCCCCATCCTTCCCACTTTCCCTCAGAGAGTCCCCCCCCAACCCTTAGCACTGCCCTTCCTTACATCCAGCCAGCCAAACAGACAGGTAGGCAGTAATAGAAAAGACCAAACACAGGAAGGGGGCCCAGCCCTGACGGCACCCTCAACGCAGAATGCTTAAAGACCACAACATGGCAGTGGGCCTCGCACAGGCGATTTCAAAGGAAATCAAACATCTCCTTTCAAAACGGTCCACAGTGTCTACTGAGAATACCTGCTCTCTCTTTCTTTTTCTTTCTCTCTCTCTCTCTCTCCCTTCTTCCCACGAGTCTTCTTTGCTGACACCCCCCACCACCACCACATGTACACACATGCACACACACATTCAGGGCTTTAAAGGCAGTTTGTGGGGCAAAAGTAAAGTAAAAAGAAAGCAAGATGTAAAGACACAGGATGGAAGGGCTGGTTAACAGAGATGAAAGGTGAAGGAGGTATAGTTTTAGCATAAAAGCCAACACATGAACACACAAACACACAAACACACACACACACACACACACACAAAAATGTACACATACAAACACACACAATCCCCTATTCTCCGCAGGGGGTGTGGCCTTTTGTTTTGCTTTTATGGTACAAATAGAAGTCAATGGAAGGTTTCAACACTGGGTCAAAGCAGTATGCTCCCAACTATGAACCACTGAGTGAATTGAAGAATGTGATTTAACCATTCTCCAGGCTAGCTCATACAGAGCCCGACAGGTAGCAAGGGGAAACCTTTGTTCCCTAAAATTATTAATTTATGAATCAATAATTCCACTGTATAAAATTATTAATTTGAGGGTTGGAATTAGCTAATTCAGGGAACAAAATAAACAATTTGTGTGCCCAAATTATACATTTTAAATCTTTAAAAAAGGAATAATTCTTGCCCTCAAGTTACTAAATTATGCTGTCAGGTTACTACATTTGTCCTCTCCCTTCTCTATTGATCAGATGCACATCTTACCCCTATAGCCCATGGACTTTGCATTGTTTGTGCATCTATCTGTAGGCACAAATTAGGCACCAGGAATTAAGTAATTTGAGGGCACCTCAACACTGAAACCTAGCTGCTAGCCTGCTGCTTAGCCTATTTTCCCTAACTGACCAGACTAATCACAACAAGCTATAACTTCAGTGCCAATAGTTACAATAACTAAGCTATTAAATTAAGGGAATGAAATAAGTATTCTTAGAGTAGGATTTAGTCATTTGAGAGCACAGATTATTAATATAAGAGGATTAATTGCATAATTTTAGGAAACAAATTAGTAGTTTATTTTCTTTTGTCATGCTAAGTAAGCTTACAAACTTTAATACTCAAAAATAATTACATCTTTATTTTGCACTTTTCATCCTCAAGGCTGAACTTTTTCACTTTTCTTTACTAAATGCCCTCTTTTGGCTCTATAGATTGAAAGGATATGGATTAGAGACCATTTTGAGTTATAATACGCAAATTAGCTTTATTTTATAATAATGGTAATGGTTAATCCTGGAAAGTGGCCTAGGGTGTCTTTGGAGAATGTTCTGTTTTGGAACTATACATTAAGAATAAAAGATAGGAAAAACACCTTCCTCTCATCCATACATGCAACCACAGGTAATTTTAGACACTCAACTGCTCTAGATTTTCAGTCGATTTCCCTTTCAGGTTAAGGAGGATAGCATGAGACTTGGTGAGAGGTTGTGGAGAGAGAAAGAGGAATGGAAAGAAGGAATGATTCAGAAATGTATTTTGGGAGAAAGTGAGAAGTATCTAGGGGACAGATCTGTGGGTAGAGGCAGACATCAGGCAACTGCAGGACTTGTTGTCTTTGCCAGAGGGCCCAAACCCCAGGTCCCCCACCTCCTACCCTGTACCACATGTATCCTTGGCTCTTCCAACCTGCATCACACCACTCCAGGCTGCCAGAGAGTAGGAAGGATGGATGGATGGAAGAAGAGGAAAAAAGTAGCAGTAAAGGAGCGGTGGGAAGAGAGGGTGAATTGCAGGCAGTAGAGAAGACTACAAGATGAGCCAGAACAAACATGAAGAAGGGTGATGCTGGATCCATTGTAGAGAAGAGGACGGTTGGAAGAAGAGATGTAAAAGTGCAGACTTAAAAATAGAATAGAATACAGTATAATACACTGATGAAAACATACTGAGTGAGAGAGGCTTTATTGGGAAAGCATTTATTATCTCAGAGAGGGATGAAGATGAATGACTCCCTGCTGACTCTAGAGAGAACCTCTCTGCAAAGATTCTTCCCCACACTCCCTCATCATCCTCTAGAAATGCGACTACAGGTAGACGTTAGTGGCAGCTCACTCAGTGCGGTGTCAGCATTTTTTTTTTACAGTCACACTCACATCTTGTTGGCAACATCTCTCTGCCACTTCCTTTTCCCAGTGAAAGGCCCTGCATCTGATAAGAGGATGGAATGAAAACATCTTTATGACCCCTGAGGAAAAAAGGGCAGTGAGAAAGAAAAAAAAAAGAGAAGATGGAGCAAGAAAAAGGACAATATCCAAGGCAATTAGCCCTGAATAGCCATGATCATTATTTCAAGTTTGCCTTCAAGGACTCACTGTGCTTGCTATGTATGTCAAAAATAAAGGGCCCTTCTATATATCATGATAGAAACAACTCATGATGGCTCTAGTTTATAGACTTGTATCTAAAAATTATAAAGCAAACAGATTTTATGCAAAGGGGAGCTATTTTGGTAAACCTAGCAGCTTTTTCAAGGGGATCTAAAAGTATGTTTAGAAGTGGGGGCTTGTCTCTAGACAGGTGAACCAGTAACCTAAAGGTAAAAAAGCAAGCTTCTAATCAAAAGATCTCTGTCTCTAGCTTGCAACCAACAACTTTGGGTGGAAGGATAAAGTGACAAACTTTAGAGGTTCTCAAATTGCCCTTGAGCATGGTACTTTGCCTCAAGGCCAGTAGTACAAGGCTGAGCAACAGTATAGCCTTGCACAAGCTTACAGTACTACTGTAATAATTGTAATGACTTTAATGTTGGAACACTGTATTAAGCAATTAAATGTTTTGTTCTGTTGCTGATATAAGATGTAGTGCGCTCATTACCAGTTTCCTCAATTATGTAAGAGTTTTAAAAAAAAATTACCTTTCCTTCTTTCTGTCTTTTAATTGTATAATGAGGTAGTCAGTTATTGTGGTGTTGTATTTTGTAGTCAGAGGACATTTTTATACTCTAATTTTGACCTTTGTAGTTTTTTTGTAGACTGCGTTTAATAACCTTGAGAGTTGTTGGATCAGAATGGAAACTGAAACCTGTCTTTCACTGGTTCTTTTCCCCCAGCTAAGAGAAACAGACGCCAACCTGGGCAAGAGTTCTCGCATCCTTACTGGCATGCTGAGAAGGTAAGAGGCAGGTAGGGACCTTGTTTCTGCACCTCTGTGTATGTACCATGCTTTAACTGTGCTGTGAGCTTGCTCCAAGTCATCACCATCTAATAAAGTTTATAATTAGATAAAATGTATCAATCTTTCCTTTTATGATTAGCCTTAAACACTGTTTCGCTGTTAGCCACATTGCTTTGCATTGCATTGCTTTTCAAGAGAACACAGGTGGGGATGGATAAACAAATGAACACATAAATAGATGGATGAATGAATACAAAACTTTTATTATAATTTTATATAATAACTAATATTATAATAATATTGTAGTTGAGAATGCATTGTAATCCATCACCTGTAGTCACTAGATACATTGTGACCAGTTGATTTTGTCTACTTCAATGGAATTTTATTCTGATTAATCAAACAACTACTCAGCAAGGTACAACTGCGATTAGATGCAATATTTGGGTACTTTTTCTGCAGTATAATCAACTCATATAATTTTGAGGATCATGTTTTCTTTGTGAATTTCTCTAATTCTGATTCTAATAATTCTGATTAGTTGTATGTTCCATCAATAGGACACTTATTGTATGTCTGAATGAACAAACTAACTAAAGTAACAGTGTGAATGCCTGTTCTGGTTCATGCAATGATATTGGTGTTAAGTGCCTGGGTAGATGGAGAAAAGAGTTGCCTAGCATATAGCATCCTGCAGAAAAAGGCTGGGGGAGACAAGTGCGCACTGTACATGTCTCCATTCTTTCCTTTTCTTCTATTTGCCTTTGTTTTTCACAAAATGCACTTACAACCCATATCCAACTTGCAGTATTAGTCTCTCTTGCTTGCTAGTTCATGCACAAGGCAGCCCAATCACCAGCATTCACACGCAAATATTTCAATAGTCCTTGCATTATTTTATGCACCCGCCACCTAACACACACACACACACACACACACACACACACACACACACACGCACACGCATGTATGCACGCGCGCGCGCGCACACCGTAATGTCTTGTCACATCTCCATTTCATAAAGTGCCTGTGTGCCTACCTCTGAACCGTGACGCCACGGTTTTGTTTCTCGCTCCCTCTTTCTTGTTTTTTTTTCTTCTCCCTGTCGCCCACTGTGGATTTTGATTAAGAGTAATATGTAAATGACACAGACTAAATGTAAAATCCTGGGGCCAGGAAGGAAGTGCCAATTGAAATAGATGCTTCAGTGCCCGTAGACAATTTGGAGGGCGGCTCACAGGGCGGCCGGCAGTTACTAGAGAGGGAAGGCCTGAGAAGGGCTGTGACGCCGACTGTAACCAATATTTCTGCATATGTCTCCATTTTGTCAAGTCTGATTATGGGAAGAGAAGGAGTATCGCGGGGGGGTCAACTCGCCTGGCATGTCACCCAAAGCTGTCCAGAAATCATTCATCACCCCCGCCCCCCCGCCGCTGAAGTAAATAACACACTTATTTCAATATTATCATATTAATGTTAAAGTTCAGCTGTCACCTAATGGGAAGACTTAATCAGACGTAGCATTTTAAGAGGCTGCCACTCCCCGCCCCCACTCTCCAGCCCCCTTCTTGACGTGCCTCTCCTCTTCTGGTTAGCCCCGCGCTCAAATCAGGATTTATGAGGGCCTTCCAAGGTGGGGCCCAGCTGCGAGCCTCTCCGACTACCACCCGCCTTTCTGCTTGATGGGAGCAGCACAACATACACCCCCTGCCTTTCTTTAACAAAAAGTCTTTTTTTTTTTCTTTTCGTTTCTTCGCTGTTTGAATAAAAGAAAGTGTGTTTTGTTGTAAGGTTGTGGGCTGGAAACGTCAAATCTGAAGTCATTTATAACCAGAGATAGAGAACTGAGAGCGAAAAGTAAGTTCAGGATGGTTCATCCCCACCCCCTTTTAGGCAATTTTTCCTCATTTCCCCATTCATTTCATTATTTGCTCCCCTAGTTTTCTGCCTTTTGATTAATTGTGTATTTGTGTGCGATGTCAGAGCAATTGTAGTTTCTTTACACTGTTGTTGGGGTTGGGGGGTGGTTGGTTTGTCTCCACTTGTTTGTCTCAGCTATAGAAGTAGTGTATTGCTTTGGTTCTACCATGAATATGTAAAGGACTTCTACAAATAGGTGAGTGAAGTAAACCTTTCCTGTTATGTATTACCTCTGCACTTACGATACAAACCTGAGGTGGACACAAATCTTCACTCATGCTGGGGTAATGAATATTCCATCTTTTGTTAAATACATTTTTGGTGTTCCTTTTTGTTGTAATGCAGCAATTAGCTAAAGTTGAAAGACATTATTATATTTTTGTCCAGGCCAAGAGCTTTGGACAAATGTTTTACATCAAAAACACTGAGAGATATAGCATTTTTGGCCATTAAACTGTGGTAGTACAAAAATACCACAGCAATTTTAAGTTGATTATAACAGTCAACACTTTGGCTTTAATCCACGGTCAGATAAATAGATTTCTGTGTGTAAGCAGAGGGATGGAGGGATTTATCGTGATCCACAGGATAAATGGTGACCTTTTTCATTGTTGGTATTGTTTCTTTTAAACTCTCACCTCTTCTTGAAGTGTCTTTATGGTGTGGTGAATATCACCCCAGCTGAGAAACAATTAGACACTCATTAAGCTAGCTGTCAGGGTTCAAGAAAGCCAATTAACTTAAAGATGTTGTGAATATCGCTTATTGTAAGAAACATTCAGAAACTCACACGTCTCAAATAGCTGTTGCTTTGTTTGAAAATTCATCTTTACATATGTCTGTCTATGAAACTCATCACTGTCAATGAGGGTAATTAGTATAAAACACTGTTTATAGGTGCTGTTGGTTAGCTGGGTCGTGGTCGATAACTAGTCTCACAAACATAGCCTCTGTCCCATGTCAGCTCTATTCATCTACTTAGAGGATGTCAGTGGTCTAGTGGTGAGCATCCAGGGCATCCACTCATTTAATTTTTAATTAAATTTTCTGAAATCCTTTGGGTTTTAATTATATCGTGACAGGCGCAGTGATCCCAATGAGGCAGAAAGGCAATCCTGATAATATATTAATATCTATGATCATCAAATTATCTATTATCATTTCATATAGTGCCTGTTTAGCACCACCAGCAGTCCCTCTGTACTACAAAGAAAAGATTTGGCAACAGCATTGCCTTGCCATAGTTTTATTTAACTTTGATCGGTTGCATTCCTTTTTAAAACAAGATGATTTTAGTGTAGATGTCTTGTCTCATATTATAGGATATGTGAATACTTTGTGTTTTAGGAAAATGCAATATAAAATATTAACAGCGCCGTAATCCTATAACCAGGTTTAGTACTCAACAGCATCTTAGAATAGAAACTAGTCAGTCTTAGAATATCCTAAATTCAGGTGCATTTGCAGTGGTGGCCTTAGAAACAAGAGCTCAGGTTTTAATCTGTGTTGCCATCAAGCAACACTTTCTAAGATTGCTCCATTGTCATTGAACAAAACACTGATTTGTTAGGGACTGAACTTACCTAAATTGTAAAAATAAGACCAGATGAATGGACATCTTTTATCATTCAAGGCTTTTAGCAGTTCTGTAAAATAAAGGACACCTAAGCCCTAATTTAATTAATTACAGATATTAGCTCAACTCTCTGATGTCAAAGGATTTATATATGTAAACTTTGTTTAGTACATTTTACTTTAAATTAATTGGTCTTCTTTGCCTACCAATTTGATCAAGTTTGATTGACGTATGGGTTTGGTACAGTCTGCATTGGGAAGGGTTACAGCTCACAGTGTGGATCACTATTCCTGATTAAAGAATCCACTGACCTTTTGATAAGGTCTCTGTTGTTTCCATGTCACACTGACACTATGGCTTCTCGTAAATACAAAATGGCCCTGTGAATGTAGTGTGAGCCTTCCTGCTGCTATACTGAACATCTCAAGCATCTCACCCACCACAGTCAGAACAGTTGGGAATGGGATGCAGCTCCAGACCCAGTTAGGACCACTGGGGCTCCTGGCAGCATCATGGAAGGAGGGGGGCACAGTGAAGGGCAATGAAGCAGTGAGTACGAAGGGGGGAGGATGTATATTTTGAAGCAGAGGAGTTGTCTGCTCTCACTGGCAGCTGATCCCACATGCAGGTGGTCGACTCAGTCGCCAGGCAGATCAAAAAGTCAAGGCCCCGGGTGGACCTCCCTTTGAAATGGGAATGGGGCCTAGATATCAGACAGAAAACATAAGCAAGCTCCCAGCCACAGAACAGCTCCATATTCATGGATGGGACTGGCAGTAGCGACGGGCAGGCAGGATGGACAGAGCCTCAGCCTTCAGAAGAGGACTCATGCACACTCTGGACACTGATTAAGAGATCAGCCCATGAACCAGGATGAGGATGATGCAGTAGCTCACAAGCTAATGCAGCTGCACTGTTACCAAGACACTAACTTCCTTTCTTGAGACGTGTCTTGACAAGCTGTCAATGTGTGGCCATGTTCATTTCTCCGATTTCACACAGTAGTTGTGGCAAGTTCAGTGCAAATAAACCCTCTAAGTCCTGTTGATCTTATAATGACATAGAAATTAAACATATTCACTTGACTAATTGGCATAAGACAAATGTGTACAACTCATCCTTGCCTATAAAAATATAACAAGTTTCCTTGTTTTTCCTTGTTTGCTTGACCTAATAAACCCACATTTGATCAATGTCATGAGCCAAGAGACCAAAGTGCATGGCCCCAGAAAAGCATCTGGAGAAGGGAACTTCTGATTCCCTAAGATCTGTAAGTTTTGGTATTATTGGCAAATATATACTCTCTCTCTCTCTCTCTCTCTCTCTCTCTCTCTCTCTCTCTCTCTCTCTCTCTCTCTCTCTCTCTCTCTCTCTCTGCGTGTCTGTCTGTCTGGAATATTAACTGCTGGGATATGTAGGTCACATAATTAATGGAATCCAACTCTTCCAGTGAGCTGTGGCGGGATCGGAGTCTTGGGGCCCTCTTGAAGTCTTGTTATGAAGTTGAACAAAAAGATTTGATTTTTTTAATTGAAGCTGAAAGATGGGACAGATTGCAGCTCAGATGTTTTTCTCCCACTTCTTTTCCTGATTTTTTTCTTTTCATTTATTTATTTGTGTTGCCCTGTCTTAGGGTAAGAAGAGCAGAGGAAAAACTTCATTACAATGTGGTGGGGTTAAGACAGTCAGCCTGTGGGAACAGTGGCCGGCTTTCTGCCATCTTATGCTACTTGCATTTACAAGCACACCCATATATTTCCTCTTAGTCTGTGTTTCATTAGAATATTGGAGTATACTCCATGTCTATGACATTGTGTGAGACATGTTTGCCCTATTTTACTTTGTGTTACAGCT
Source organism: Siniperca chuatsi (assembly GCF_020085105.1). Classification (NCBI taxonomy): domain Eukaryota; kingdom Metazoa; phylum Chordata; class Actinopteri; order Centrarchiformes; family Sinipercidae; genus Siniperca; species Siniperca chuatsi. The sequence continues at coordinate 10,822,257 of NC_058061.1, forward strand.
GAATTCATTACAGTAGCCATAGCCGAGCTTTGTGTTTTCTGTCCCGAGAGTGGCAGATCACTCCCAGTGGATCCCACTCTCTCAGATCTCCTCTCCATGTTGCTGCCACGATAATTCCATGTACTACATTTAAACACATTCTCTTTGCTTTGCAATTTGTTTAGCCTGGCATCATTACCGCCCCAATCGACCCTCTCACTCCCCACCCCCATATTGCTGCATCTCTCTTGGTCAGTCCTATCCATGACCTTTTCTGCTCCCTCCAGGAAAGCATTCTATGCTTTTTATGTCCAGTCTGTTTTTATTCTGGCAAAGGAGCAAAGTGCCAAAGCATGAATGGTATCTGCCCCCACCGCAACCCCTAGCTAAACTTGATACATATCAAGATGAGTGCAGATGTTGTGTGTATGTGCATGCATGCACATTATGGGTATGTTCAGTGGATTAAGGATAGCATGTTAGCCTCCTGTAGGAAGCTATTTGGTGTTAATAGCAGTAGTTCTTACTGTTGGCAAACAAGCAAGTTGTACTGGAAGACCTTACTGATGTTTTTGGCCCTTTTGCTTTAGTAAGAAAAGCAAAAATAGGTTTAGAAATAGGTTGAGAAAATTATAATAAATACATTTTGATATTAAAGTACTGTTTTATTTTTATCAAGTTATTTTGCTTTTTTGGTTTTGAATGTCAGATAAATGTCTTGTTTGGGGATAGGAGATACTTTTTAATGTTCCTGTGTGTCTATGTGTGTGTCTGTGTGTGCAGGCTGCTGCTGGGACAATGACAGGGTGCGCCTCAGCCTCATTACTCACTGCTCCTGAGTCAAACAAGCACTACTGCCACCTCTCGCTCTCTCTCTCTCGCTCTCCCTCCTGCTTTAAATCTGTCTTTTTCTCTCTTCCTCCACCTCACCCATTAGAGAGTGCTGATGGGACGTTTTTTGCAGAAAGGAAAAGATACACACACACTAGCCTGGGCTGTAGAGGAAGGGGTTGTTGACAAGGGCAAAGACGTGTTGTTGTTTTATAGAAGGGATGCATTTGTCTGTTGAGGATTGAATCGCGTAACTGGCTGCCAAACCCCCCTTATTCTCCCTACATATCTCCCTCTCTCTATTATGTAGCCCATAGTGGGCGTCTGTTTTTTGATGGGTCAGGACATAATTGAATTCTAATTATTCCAAATTCTTTGGATTTTTGAAAACCAAAATCATGTTTTTAAAAAATGTCAGTTGGAGACAGACAACTAGCTTTAAAGATGATGATTCATTTTAACGTAGATGACATTCGCAATCAAAGCAAACAAGGAAAAACCTATATCATATCTTGAGTGAAACTGCTATATCAGCATAATTAGCTATAACTGCTATATCAGCATAATTAGCTATAACCTAGTCCCTGAACTGGACATCAAGGCTGAACTTCAGCATTCCAACAAAAAAGCACTCTTTGCACCATCACTTCTCCAAATACTCTAGGGTCAGCCAGGACATTGAGGTGATGCTTTGTTCGACCTCGCTCATACCGTCCTAGTTGATAGAGCGTCTTTTTTCCCCTCCTTTAACCCTGACAGACTGTCGTTCTGACGAGATGACTGGAGATCAGTGGCGCTCTCATCCCTTGAAGTGGCTCCAGGTGTCACTCCAAGGGTACCCGCCCTGTTTGATCTGCCGTCGAGCGCCTGTCGGGCCGCGGCACCCTCTGATTTCCCGGTCAGAGGGGAAAGAGGCTCTCCTGTCCAAAAGTTCCACTGCTACTTTTGAGTGACAGCAAGGGAGAGGGATTGGCGGCTGTAGAGCAAACCGTAGCCATAACCGTTTTGGAATGGACTATTTCCTATTGTCATTATTCCCTGGCTCCCGTTTAGCAGCTATAGGGAACCCTCTCACACGCCTCCTCAGGGGAGCATTGTATAGAGGTGATCTTGATTTGATATGCCAGGCCCCAGCAGTCCAAACAACAGAAAAGGAAACAAAATAAACATCAAACCAAACCATTTTCACTGATCATGCTGTGGGCCTTGTCTTAAGAAGAATAAAAAAAAAACATTCTCTCAAACATCTTCAGATGATGTCCAAAGGAGGTCCCTGTCTTCACTGAGGAGCTGCACAAACAACAAGGACAGATGAAACAAAATGGAGGAATGGAGGTATATATCTTTTCAGCAAGCATAGATGCCTGTATCCTTCCTCCCTTTCATTTTAGTATATCCGTTACATTTTTCCCCCACCTACTGTGAGCTTCTGTAGAAATTACAGGTGAGATCTCAGTCTGTGGCAGGGCCTGCCTTTCGTCTAGAGGGAGCAGAGGGAAGGGTGGGGGTTTGAAGGGGGAGGAAAGACTGAGAAGGAAAGGAAAAAGAGATTCATGCTTTGCAGTACTGCTGTGTTGTTTGTGGCACTCTTCCCTTTGTGTGTCTGGCGATAACTTATTCTGCACAGGGCCATTCATCCAGGGGTTGAGCGCGGGCGTCCGTCAAGACGGAAAATAATGAGGCGACAGCAGCGCAGAGGATAGCTTTCTCCCTCTGCCTAGGTCGCCCCCCAATCCTACTCCTCCTCCCCCTTCTCCATCTCCTCCTCCTAGCCTCCCATTATCAGCCGATTTAAATAGATAATAGGAAGCCTTCTTCAGGACATTTTGAAGCAATTAGAACCTATCACATTGTCTCTTATCTGACTGTTGTTCCCTCCCAGCCAGCCATTGTATATACTTCTAGGCATACTATGCAACAGCTGCCTGGAATATTGTGGAATGCCACAGCTTTACTTGATACCAGTATTTGTGTCAAGGAGAAAAAATACCCCCCCCCCAATAGACTCTGTACCCATGTGTGCATGTCAGGCACTATTCCATTTTGAGCCATGCCAGGGCATGGGATCCCTTTGCCATGATAAGTTGCTCTTGGGCATACAACAGTGGAAAGGGAAGACCTCAGCCCCATGTGCTCTTGAACTACATTATTCCAAATAATTACAGCTGATAACCTAATAGGGAAACATGTCCAATGGGGCTTAAGGTTCTAGATTGCTACTGCATATAGTTTTATTCCCAACAAAGATATCTAAGTAGTTTTTCAAAACAGTGATAGTCTCAACAAAATAAGTCAGCTGTCTAAGTCTTGTTTGCATCAGAATAGATGGTTAAGTATTGTTTTTGCTGTTAGTGTTGTTGCCCCTCAGATCTCACTTTGGCAGGGTGCAAGAGCTTGAAATATTTACAAATGCTGAATTTTGACTCTTTTTTTTCTCTCTTTTTAATATTTTCTTCTAACCCATCAATCATTTACTGTGCCTCTGTATGTCTGTATCTCATCCTGGCAGACCCCCAGGATGGTGCAATGAAACAAAGGCAGTACATTGTTGCCATGTTGTTGATGGCATAAAAGACCCCCTTTATCACAATGGGCAAAACAATGAAAAGAAGACCACGTTTTTTCAAGGAAGTGAAAAGGTTGTAAGTCAAGGCATTTGTAGGCATTGGGATTCAAGAGGAGCTCCCTTCAAAAATACTTAAACAGCGCATTGGCCTCTTTTCTTAGCAAAACTCTTCTAACCTTGAGTGCTTTTATACTAAACACAAAAATATAATTTTATTTTTTCTGTCCCAAAAGCAAAAGGACAGACCCCATCACCCCACCTATTCCTTACTTTGGTTTGGTGGTGCTTGCTGTGAAGGGCTTTCCATGATGTGTAAAACACAACAGTTTTGACAAGAACTGAAGAAAACAGAGCTTTGAAAATATCTTATTTGCCAAATACAATCTCACAGTGGAGTCTACTATTACACAAAAATTCACTCTCAGTCTTTTTTGAATTTCCTCTATTGTCACAGGAAAATTATTGGTGTGATTCTCTACTGAGAGGATAAAAGCATCTCAGACAAAATAAATACAACAAAAGAAGACATGACAAAGTGCAAAGTAAAATTGTGCCTTTTTGTTCTTGAGTCATCTAGTCATTGTATTTCAGTTCAATAGTTTAATTAGTTAGTAGCAGTAAATAGTGAATTTCCTGCAAAGAGGCCACTGCAGCAACCTATAGACAGAATATCAGCCTTGCAACGCTAGCCTTCCAAGGCCTTAGTTTTAAATTGTAGTAAAAGTGCTGTGATAGTTGCTTAGATCATGGTGAAATACAGCTACTGTTTGTTATCCATAGCCTCACACATAGTACCCCCTCTAACTAGATTCAGTAGAACTGATCAGTGCTGGGTAATAATGGTAAACAATTCTTGCATCATGCAACAATATTCATCAAGATATATGCAATTTCTGCAGAATGACCAGCCAAATGCCATTTCATAAAAACTCCCCAAAGCTTAATTGAGATCATTAGAACAATTTATATATATCAAACAATAAAGACCAAAACAACAAGTATTATTGGTCTTCTAATACCATTTACAATCATTGAGTTTGTTAATTTTTAGAACTCTGTAGGTTCTTGGCCAAATGTGATGTTTTCAATCCTTCACCTGAAAAGGTTTGAGTGCCCATTTCTCAGTTTCACAACTTATTTGTGTTATTTGAAATTTCAGTATAACTTAACCTTGAATGTATGTAGTGATGATCCTTGTTTTTTGTCAAAAATGTTTTTTAAGACTCATTAGAAGGACCCTTTGACTCAGCCTGCGTAGGCAATATTAACATTTTGTAATATTTTTAACATCTTTGTTGGGTTGTGTTTTTGGCATCAGTGTTGATGTTCATTTCATTTTTCAGTTATTTGATAAATGAAATGCTGCATCAGAATGTCAAGGATGTTTGAGATACGGCATGTGACAAAAAAACCCCAGAAAGAGACAGATCCACAGTTATTTGAATTAGCAGACTCTGACAATGACGATTGAATTATGGCACTAAACCCACTGAAACACTATATCTATTTGTATTGACAGAGTCAGGGTTTTTTTGTTTGTTACTCCAAGTCTCTCCCTAGATGCCTTTGTCCTCAGTGGTGTTTTCCAGCGAAAGCATGGTTGGACATCAAATCATAATGGTCTTCCCTCTGACTGATTCATATTTAGTGATGTTGAAAAGGCCTTTTTTCATGATGGATGCCTCAAACCATCATCTGTTGTAGCCAAAGTCGTAAGGACAAAGCAGAGTTATGCCACAAAAGCCTGTAGAACCTTGATCAGTGGAGAAAATCCTAGTGAGGTCCAATGCCCATAGAGTCCATTTTTAGCCCAGAGACCATAGGAAGTTTTCTAGATGTTGTATAATTAGACGGTATGTAGTTAATCCTAAGAGACTGTTTGGCAGGCGCTGTCTTTCCACTCAAGTTTTTCACTCATATGTAATCGTCTTGAACTTGTCAGTCATGGCTTTAACATTCTTGTACTTATTGCTGCAGGAAGTGTTGACAATTACAGTCAACATTATTTGTAAGGGGTAAACAAACAAATACCCTGATGATCTAGCATAATTCTGAAAAGGGATTCTCTTATGACATACCCTGGCTGAGAAATTTGAGTCAAGTGCAGTACACGTTCAAGCCATTGGTCTGGCTCGGGTTTTGGGGAGTGAACCAGCCATGCACGGCTGGTAATGACAGGTTCCATGTTGCCCGTGGCCTGTGGCCCAGTGCACTGTTTGTTTGGAGAGTGGTGCTCGGCCGTGAAGTGCTGGCCCAGCTGGCAGCAGTTCCATTGCCCCTTTGGCCCGATGGCTGGGGCTTGTTTGGCTCACACCAGCCAGGCAGACTGGCATCCAGGAGGCTGTGGAGGAAGAGGTGGAGGAGGGGGTTCTGACAGAGGAGAGGAGCTATTGGCTGAGCACCCTGGTGCTAGGCCAGACCTGCTGCCAACTGGAGAGAAGACTTCCCCGCTCACACCACGATCTTCACGTCTCTGTGGCGACAGGGATCTTAGTTTGCACCTCAAGGGTCAACATCATCCAATTGTGATCTGTCTCAACAACCTTGCTCACAGAACAGCCCTGAAAACTTTGCAAATATATATATTTTTTTCATTCCTACTTTTTGGCAGCCAACACTTTTTGTGGACCGTAACACAACTGACCGCTTTTTTATTTTATGTTTTTTTTATTGCATTTCTGAGTATCCCTGTAGTGTAATATAACAAATAATGTTATTTACTCACACACACACTTTGCCTCCACAGTCCAAAAGTTCAGTTGCCCATCTTGCATCTGCCAAAGTTCATGCAGGGCTGTGAAAATGAAATATGCTGACCTATCACGTCATTCGCTTCACTCTTTTGAGTGTTATTTTCAGGATTATTTCCTATGCTGCTGGCAACAGCAAAAATAAATGCTAATCAGAATTTGCAAAATTCATAAACACTAAGTTGATCTAAATAATATTAGCAGAAAGTCAAAGGTTTTGCGATAATTTGTTTTCTTTGATTAAATATTCAGCTGGGTTCAACAAGAGGCCATGAACTCTCACCCCTGACCTTTTTGCACCTGTATAGCCAGAATTAACTTTTTCAGTGTGCTTTGGACACACTGTAAGTTCGCTAATTCACTATTAAGAATTATGCACAACGTAGAGCTGATTTGAACAACACAACTACCTTACATGGCCTGTGAAACTATGGTGGCCACGAAAAATGCGAACAACCCTATCTAGAGCCAGTGTTTGGTTTGTCTGTTCTGGGCTACTGTAGAAACATGGCGGTGCAACAGGCTGATCTCCATGGAAGGGGACCTGCTCCCTATGTAGATAATAATAATAATAAAACTTTATTTATAGAGCACTTATCCAAACGAAGTACAAAGTGCTTCACAACAAGAGAAATAAAATACACAAAAGTAATAAAATACAGCCAGTTCAGGTTAAATCAGGATATGCTTTCAGATAAAAATGTGTTTTGAGAAGAGACTTAAAAGAAGACACTGACTCAGACAACCTAATTTCTTCAGGCAAGTTGTTCCAGAGCCTCAGGGCCCTGATGGCAAAAGCTCTGCCCCCCTTAGTTTTCATCCTGGACTCAGGAACAGACAGAAGACCCCTGCCCAAAGATCTCAAAGTACGTGATGGTTCATAAGGGATTACAAGGTCTAAAATATAGTCTGGAGCCAGGCCATGGAGAGCCTTAAAAGTAATCAACAAGATCTTAAAATCAATCCTAAAACAAACAGGGAGCCAATGTAAAGAGGCTAAAACAGGTGTGATGTGATCGTACCTCTTGGTCCTGGTTAAAAGTCTAGCAGCTGAGTTCTGTACAGTCTGCAGTCGTTTCAAAGTTTTTTGATTAAGACAAGTGAACAGGCTGTTACAATAATCAAGGCGTGAGGCGATAAAAGCATGTACAACAGTTTCTGCATTAGTAAGATTTAAAATAGATCGGATTTTTGCAATGTTTCTCAGGTGATTAAAAATATGATTGGACAAGCTTAGTGATATGTTGCTCAAAACATAAATTGCTATCAAACAGGACACTAAGATTTCTTGTAACAGGCTTGTTATGTTGTGACAAGTTACCAGTAGATGGCAGTATTTGTTTAGTGATGTGTTGGAGCCCAATAACAAGGATTTCAGTTTTATTTGCGTTGAGCTGAAGAAAATTTATCGACATCCAGTTTTTTATGTCAGACAGGCAGTCCTGCAGAGAACTCAGCTTACTAAGGTCAGTGGGCTTGACAGGGAGGTACAACTGTGTGTCATCCACATAACAATGAAAAGAAATCCCATGTCTGCGGATGACATCACCCAAGGGAAGCATATATAAGGAGAACAGTATTGTTCCCAGAATTAAACCTTGAGGCACACCGTACTTGATATCGGAGAAGGATGACATGAAGTTATTAATGCTGACACAGAATTTCCTATTGGACAGATAAGATGAGAACCAGTTTAGTGCAGTGCCAGATATGCCCACCCAGTGCCTCAGTCTATCTAAAAGAATGCCATGATCAATTGTGTCAAAGGCAGCACTTAAGTCCAGCAGCACAAGAATTGAGCACATGCCTGCGTCTGCATTGCCAAAGGTCATTAGTGACTTTGAGAAGGGCTGTCTTAGTGCTGTGGTGCTGACGAAAGCCAGATTGGAACTTATCAAAGGTATTATTGCTTTCCACAGCAGCAAGAAGATGCTTAGATACAAGTTTTTCGAGAATCTTTGAAATAAAAGGCAGTTTGGAGATTGGACGATAGTTATCCAGGAGGGTGGGATCAAGCACAGGTTTTTTTAGGACTGGCTGGATACAAGCAGTTTTAAAGAAATCTGGGTCACAGCCAGTAGACAGCGAGCTGTTAAAAATAATTTGTAAAAGGGGCACAATACAATCCATAACTTCCAGTAAAAACCTAGTTGGGATTTTGTCCAGAGGGCTGGAGGATATTCTCATAAGAAACATGATGTCTGCGAGTTCAGGCAGAGTAACAGCAGAAAAATTGCTCAAAGAATCCCTGAGCAGGTGATCCAAATCGAAAAAAGCAGGGTTTGGGGTGAGACCAGATCTTATTAATTCCACCTTACCAGCAAAGTGCAAAAGAAACGTTTCACAATCAGCATCACAATCAGCAGGGGCACAAGGAGAGGCTGAGTTAACTAACTGATCCACAGTCTTAAATAGGAATCTGGGGTTGTGCTGATGGGCAGAAATAAGTGCAGAGAAATTACATGTTCTTGCGTCCTTCACCATCCTATTATAAAGGAGTAATAACTCTTTCATAGCCACAAAGTGGACCTGGAGACCAGATTTCTTCCATCTGCGTTCTGCTCTTCTGCATTTCCTTTTACAGCTTTGAATACTATTATTTAACCATGGCTGTTTTCTAGTCTTTGTGTTTGGTCTATTTTTCAGAGGAGCTATGAGATCTAAGGTTGAAGAACACAGGTAGTTAAAAGAATCAACCAAATCGTTGGTGTTGGAGGAATCGAGAAACACATTCCCAGGAGAATTGAACAGTGTACTGAATTTTGAGGCACTATGGACTCATTAAGGACGCGTGTGTACTTAGAGCGGGATAAGACAGTACTAGCAGCCTCTAATTCACAGTTAAAAACAATGCATAGGTGATTGGATACAAACATTTCCCTAATTTCCACAGATGGAGTTTTCAGGCCCAGACTAAAGACTGGGTCTAAGGTGTGGCCATGGGAGTGAGTTTGGCCAGACACTTGTTGTTGTAAGTTAAAAGAGTTAGTGATATTTAAAAAATCAGCAGCAATAGTATTAGAACATGAATATTAAAATCACCACAAAGAACAATTCTGTCATAATTTAAAACAAGACAATTCTGGCAGCTAACCTGCAGCACGCTGTGCTGTCCTCCTCACATAGTTGAGTAGTTTCACCTGTTTCCCCTCGCTCTTCTTCTTTCTCTTCTCTGCCCTCTGCTGTAACTAACTCCCCCTTGTGGACTGAACAGAGTGCTGCTATTTGAAGCCCGGATCCCTCTAATGCTACTTTTAAAATTCCTGTAGTAATTTCGCATAGGTCCTTAATACAGTAGCAGAGATAAAATCATTTAAAATAAACGTTTTGTTAGAGAGGGATCTTACATTGAGAAGAGCCATCTTAAAAAGTCTGTGCTGGATCAGACCTAAAGTTGAGACTGGAGGTAGGGTTCTGGCCCCAATCTTTATTAAATTATTATTATTGCTATGTCGGCTGTGTCTATTTTGTATTAAGGACCTATGCGAAATTACTACAGGAATTTTAAAAGTAGCATTAGAGGGATCCGGGCTTCAAATAGCAGCACTCTGTTCAGTCCACAAGGGGGAGTTAGTTACAGCAGAGGGCAGAGAAGAGAAAGAAGAAGAGCGAGGGGAAACAGGTGAAACTACTCAACTATGTGAGGAGGACAGCACAGCGTGCTGCAGGTTAGCTGCCAGAATGCGACTACCTGACTTGTTTGGGTGAAGACCATCTCGTGCAAACAAGGAAGAACAATCCCAGAATAAGTTAAAATTGTGAATAAAACCAACATCATGGGTGCTGCAGACTGACTGGAGCCAGGTATGAAGGCTGAGGATCCTGCTAAAATGGCCAATTCCATGACCCAGTGTAGGAATTGGACCAGAAATAAAAGCATTCTTTCCGGTGCTGTTGAGCAGGTCAAAGAGGTGGATGAAGTCCGCTTTCGTCAGCTCAGATTGCTGACTGGCGGTGTCATTGGTGCCGACATGGACTATGATTTTCGTGATAGTCGTCAGGAGTGCAGCCAGAAGTCCGGGGAGCTTTTTGAGGATGTCGGGGGTCGTGGCTCCAGGAAAGCAGTGTGTGACCGCATTAACAAAGCGGATATTCCTTACTATGGAATCTCAAACTATCAGCGTAGTTGGGGGATGAGAGGAGGCAGAGTCGATGATCGTGGAGACCGCCGAGTTCCATCAGCTGTCCCTGGGATAGTTGTGGCCGGGGACTGCTGCGGCGAGGGGGCGGCGTCCTTCTTAGTAGAGGTGTTCTCTGCTGTCTCAGGACGAATGAGACCTACAGAGCTTCTCCTGATCATGGCCTCTTTCAGTAACTTGCGGCGAGAGGAGGAGGAAGACTTGACCGCTGGAAGAAGGGAGCGTCCCTCCAGTGGAGGATAGTCCTGCGTATCCAGGATGTCAAACCTGTTGGCCTGTTGGCCTATTGGCCAGTGGGAGGGGCCAACAGGAGGTCCCCATGTGAAGGTGGAGGAGGCAGGCGCTTTGCACCATGTCTGTCCTTACAGGCTACAGTCCAGTGCTCCGGTTGATGTGGAGTCGAACTCCCCGGAGCCTTCTCACCACCCCCGCCGATGAGTGACCGTGCATCCACTGGGGCTCGGCAAGGAGTAGAAATGGTAATTGCTTTGGGCTTTGCTCCCATGGGGAGCCATGGATTTTCAGGCTTAGCTAAAAAATGGCTTATTCCAAGGTAATAAAAACACAATGATTCTTATTTTCAGGTTATTATACACTAATTAAAACATACTTATTATATTCCATTTCTGCCAATAGCTCCTCCTAAATGTTACACATGGACCTTTAAAGCCCTGAAAACCATTGCCTCTCAAAATTTAGAGCCGCTTTGTTTATTTTCTGAGAGTTTGCTGGGTCACATGGGTACATCCTGTCAGCCATCATGTAAACTTTAAACCCCACCCCATATTCTGATGGCGCCAGGGCTAACATTGCTTCAGTGTTAAAGGGAAGTTGTGAGGACATTGATGTCTTGGCCTAGCATCCTAGTGTCACTTTCCCAGCCTGTTTGTGGAGCCCGCCAGTCCCCTCATTCTCCTCAACTGACCTGAATGCATCACTGAGTATCACACACATGTGAGGAGCCTGATATCCCAGCCAACAACAAATGTTTTCCTACCGTTACCATTGCATTACTATTGTACACAGCCTTCGTCCTTTGACCTGGCTCACACTGAGGCGCTGCTGGTTAGATGTTTTGCCTGACTCTTCAGGCCAAGACTCTATTTTATTTAACAAGACGTCGATGCACACCCATCCCATCTAAAAGTTTCCCTGTGGTATAGCATTTCAGAACAGACTTGACATAAACCATTTCTAAACACTGGTTTCATTTCACCAATCTTTAATTACATTGTTTGGTAGAGACTGAGCTACAGAGTTGAAGCAAAGCACCATGTTAGCAAAGCGTATAATAGTGAGGGATACCACAGCCAGAGGACAGTGGGTCGAGAAGAGGGAAAAATATCATACACAAACAAATACTGAAAGAAAGCTTAAGGTGTTAAGGGTTTACAGACTTTTAAAAATGATTTTGTTAATTGCTTATGACTTAGAAGATGGCTGGGTTGACTTTTAGCATTTTAAAAGTATTTGATTTCTGATGGAACGCCTGGTTTATTCAATTCAATTTCAATTCCATTTTGTTTATATAGTGTCAATTCATAACAGAAGTTATCTCATTGCAGCAGGTCTAGACCATACTCTTTATAATAGTATTTACAGAGACTCAACAAATCCCACCATGAGCAAGCACTTAGCGACAGTGGCAAGAAAAAACTTCCTTTTAACAGATAGAAACCCTTGGGCAGAACCAGACTCAATGGTGGGCGGCCATCCGCCACTGCCGCGTTAGGTTTTGAGATGATGGTTTATGATGATAGTAGTGGAAAGTTATTGAGAAATTTGCAGTCATTTCAGTATCTTCAGTTACTGTTCATTCTCTTTGAACCTTGCATAAGGTACTAAATATTACTATAAACATAGAAGAAGTTACCAGTTCCTCTGCCATGACCTTTGAATGAACCCCAACACATCAAGATGACAGTCCACATTCCCCATCAAGGTATTAATTGTCATTCAATATGTATTTCAGGATTCATGACTGATGCATGCACTCTCACAGCATTGTTACTAATTAAATTGGTGCAGTTATTTTGTGCCTGTCTTTCATGTCTTTTCCCCTTACCTTATTGCTCAACATACTTCAGTTTAGCATCAGGAAGCCAGCCATGGTCAGTCAATTAATTGTAGCTACACAAACCATTGGGTTGCATTCCTGTTGCACAGTGTTTCAGTGTATTATGGTGCCCTGAAGAGTATTATTGTAGCCCAGAGCGATGGTTAAGCCTTCCTCCAGCTCTGTGACAAAGGCAGCTGTGAGGTCGTGCCCAAGGCCAGGACTATCAGAGCTATCAGTCCAGCAGAGAAAGAGCATAACAACAAGCCCTGTCAAATAATGGTGTCAACAGTGGGATTGTTTAGCTTCATTTGTGCAAGGAATGTCCCCGGTTTAATGGTGACATGTCGCTGTCTATTGACTCAATGGGTCGGATTTGACCCTGTTGTTGATTCTGTTTCTCTCTCTCTGTTTCGCTGTAGAATGGTATATTGTAGTGTATGCTGTACGTTGATTTAAAAAATGTACCTTTCCTCAAACTTTAAGATGTCAGGAAGCGCAGTTGTCAAAGATAGTTGGCCTAAAGACAGATTTAGGATGTGACATAACTCATGTTTTACTGAAGCTTTTCTTGCCTCCCACTGAGACCTGTATTGTATAAGCCTGATCAGAGTTTTTTCCTCCTTGTTTATTAAGTTTGGTTATAGTTCAGTCACAGATATTTTGAATTTGGCATAATCCTGAAAGTCTGACAGTGAGAGTCAATTGGCAATAGTGTAGGATTTATCGTCCCTGAGCTGAACTTACAAATGCACTTTTCAATCTCTTCTTAGTGATCTTGTGTCTGCAGTTACTATGGGCAGACACCTCACCATCAATGAAAACTTTTGCTTACTAAATGTGGCTTTTTTCACATGCACGTCACGTGGTTTTGAGCAATAAGATGTTTGCTAAAATAAAAGAGAGAAGAGTTTTCAGTGTTTAGTCTAGCCATGCTGTTGTGAAGTAGTCTTTCCAAGGTTCCGGATGCTAGTTGCCTTCTAACTGTCAGAATGTCTGTTATTATTGAGCCCATTCTGCCATGCCTTACCCTGAGTTTCAGCACTTCCTTTACCTGACTGGTTGGATAAATGATTTCTTTTCTCCCCTCTTCTTCTCTAGTCAGAATATTGCTTTCCCCCACCGCCATGCCACATCCTCCTCCCTCTCTCCTAACGGTAAACGTTAAGATCCAGGAGTGGATCAATGGCTGTTATCCTTTGATGTGCTAGGACGCATTACGAGCGGTGAGTTCTAATTGGAGCAGAGAGCCGAGGATCAATGTTGGCTGTAATTGCCTGACACAGGGATGGGTGTGAGACTTTATTATCATTAATATTTAGACATGATGTGGGAGGACCCAGCCGAGGCTAAATGTACAACGGTGGTGCGAGCCTTTGATCTCAGGAGATAAGCAGATCGATTGGGGGTTGGTGGGGGGTGGCTGAAGGAAAAGAGGTTGCGGAAGTGTGGCGAGCTGGACGAACGAATTAGCGAGGCCTGCACCCTGGATTTTATCGGATTTCTCAGGGAAGTTTCCCTTCGGCTCTGGAAAGGTCATGCTAGGCCTCAGTTTTCCCTATAGCTAAACATAACAGCCTGGCATCTGGTCAGCATCAAGGGAGGAAAGAGTGCAAGTAGACTTAATTTCAAGTTTGGTCACAAATAAGAGACAACCATTACATTTACAGAATTACACCATTATGCATTCATTAATTCAGTAGTTACTCAAAGAGCAAAAAAGTTCCAAAATAACCATGCCCAATGCCCTTGTTTAGGCGTTTTTGTAACTTCACATGGTTTAGTTTTCTCAGTGAATCTAACTAGTTTAGGGATGGATTTAGATATAGCAGTGAGAAGAAGGAGGGATGAGGAGATACTCAATGTTGTCTTTTTGACAAGGTCCATTGTTTGGGAGACGTAACAGAATATAACGGAGGAGAAGGCCCTACGGGGCTCGGGGCTCCTTCCTTGGTGTCAGCAAACACATGATGATGTTAACTAATCTTATGGATAAAGAAGGGGGTTAGACTGTCTGATGGAACACTCCGTGCCCAGAGGGGGCAAGGACTATGCCCCGTGTCCATGGAGGCTAAGGGCATACTGAAACTGTGAGGCTGTGATGTATACGCTTAATTCTGTCTCTGTTTTTGTCACTTTGTTCCCCAAGGACCTTAATCATTGTACTTAGCAGGACAAAGATAGCTAACAGGTTACACAATAACAG